>NC_133395.1:107328317-108019817 GCF_047511655.1 Castor canadensis | reverse complement strand
CAGATCTGGAAGCTACTCTGAGGCCTCTAATTTAATCTCCTTGAACACACGCTTAAGATCCTCAGCTTGCATCAGTACTTATCAAAGATATTTAAATATTTGACAATAAAATTAAAATATGAAAACTAATATAGCAATTGCCCCCAAACACACAGTTTTCCAAGGAGATTTTGATGATTCGGAAAGAAATCTGTGGAGGATTTTTGATATTTAAATAAAGGGGCTGCATTCTATAGTGCTTTCTATAAAAAATAAACTGGTTAAGGAATATAATAAAAATAATCTGTATTAACTAGCTGTATTCTATCTGAAGGAGAACAAAGATAGAGAGCAAAATTATTTGTAGGACTAGCTTCTATTAAGTAAAGTTGATATATAAAATTCACATTTACAAGTCAAGCACTTTATGGAGTCTTTACAAAATAATTCACTATAGGATAGTTTATTAAATAACTCTACTCTTAGTAGGTTTAAAATACAATTCAATTTAGGAAAAATAGTTGAATATTTTTAGGAATATAAATATTAGATAAAATTAAATGTACATAATTATTTTATACAGTAATTCTCATTCAAACCAGCTGCATGTGTACATATGTATGTATGCATGTATGTATATATAGAAATGTGGAGATGAACCTGGGTATGGAGGCTCACACCTACAATCCCAGCACTTCGGAAGCTGAGGTAGGAGGACCATGGGTTTGAGGCCAGCTTGGGCTACATAGTGAGTTTGAATCCAACTTCAACTACATTAGCATGAACCATGTTGGAAAAAAAAAAAGAAAGAAAATGTGGAAGGACGATGTTTGTGTCATTTACTCATAAATTTGTCTTTGGGATTTTCAATTTATGTGAGTATAATACACATGTTAGCTGTGGCTGCAGGGCAAATAAGTTCACTTTTTCTCTTCTTAGAAACTGAAACAAATATTTTCAACTATAATGTGACTTGAATTTATATAAAAAACCCAAACAACACAGATAGAATTATATACCGATTTGAATCATAATCTCTTTTCCTATATATTCCATAAGGACAATAAGTCTTTATGTTCATTAAATTCTTTGGTATAGGCATTTCTTCTATGGATTTATAGCTAGTATATATAGTTGTATGTAGTTTTATTTATGTGATTCTTTTAAAAATGGTATATAGTACCAGATATGTTCTCATAGCTTGTTTTTGCCACTGTGCAATATGTCTTGTTATTTCTTTCATATCATTTACATAAATTGGCCACATTTCACCCAAATTACACACAGGATTTGGTTTTTCTTTGCATTCCAGCGAACATTTTCACCTCCTTAATTTTCTTGCTATCATTGCAAAATGCTTCAGGACACATCATGTATGTGCCTGTTTGTGCACAAATATACATGTTGTCCAAGATTAAATAATGAGAAGTAAAGTTCCTGGGCCAAAGGGAATTCACTCATTTGTTTAATTTACAGGACTCAGAAATATCCTGCCACAGTGGCCATACAAATTGATTTTTTACCAGTAGTATTTAAGAATAGATCTTTCTTCCCACTTTCGTCACCTCTTGATACTGTCAAGCTTTGTATGTTTTGTCAGTCTTGTGTTCCTTCACATTTCCCTGGTTCTTAATAATGCTAGTCATCTTGTATTTTTTTTTTCTTTTTGTAGTACTGGGGTTTGAACTCAGGGCCTACACCTCGAGCCTCTTCACCAGCCCTTTTTTTTGTGAAGGGTTTTTTGAGGTAGGTTCTCACAAACTATTTACCCTAGCTGGCTTCAAACATGCGATCCTCCTGATCTCTGCTTCCTTAGTAGCTAGGATTATAGGCGTGAGCCACCAGTACCTGGCTTAGACATCTTTTTAGTATTTACCAACCATGTGTACTTCCTGTTCTATGAATAGCCTGCTCGTATCCTTTGCCCATTTTTTTGGTTGAGTTGATGGTCTCTTTTAAAAGGATTTTAAGAGTTTTAAAATACATCCTGATTTTTAATTCCTTTCAGTGTTAAGTAATTAAAATATATCCTAATCAGTATTTTCTTTTTTTATCATTTGTCTTACTGGCATTTTCTTTAAATAAAAATAAAATCAGTTTTTCTTATATAGCATTTTTAATTTGTGTCATGTTTATGAAGACCTGTTCTATCCCAAGTTTCTAAAAGCACTTCACCCAAATTCCTTTGAATGGGTTTTTAATTTTTAAAGAAAATTTATAGCTTTAATCTATTTGAGATTTGTTATATTTATGTAAATGGTAAAAGGCAAGTATCTATGTATTTTTTTCCTAACAGAGTAGCCAATTGTCATAACACCATGGTTTTTCACTGCATGTGAAGTATATAACACTTCTTGTATAACCTGACATGTCTCCTCCCTATCAGGAGTAGTCCTATAACAGCTTTGAGATCTAGTTTTTGTTCTGTGTGTGGTTATGTTGTCCAGATTTTCTTCATTTTCCTGAGTAAATTTATATTTTCCTATTGTATCATCCACTTTAACTAGGTTTTCAAATTTATTAACTTTAAGTCTGCATCCACAGCAGCTATGCCCCTCACATTATTACCCTGTACAAGCATTTTTTCTTTGAACCCAACATTTCAAAACAGTGTTTATGTTATTGTTCTTTTCAGAAAATAGGCTTTCATCTTATTTGTTAATACCGATGGTTTGTTTTTATGTTTTGGTTGTTGTTCTAATTACTTTTATTTAATTGTTAATAAGCTCATTTATATGAATACTTTCTCTATTCTAAATATATGTTCCTAAAGTTATAAATTTCCTTTAGATACTTCCCCCAGTAGCATACCTTTGCTTGATATGAAGAATGTACATTGTTATTTATTTTCTTAATTTCTTTTTTCCTATATTTACTTTTAATAAAATCTTTCAAAACTTTCAAATTATAGTGTAGCACAAATAACTTTATTATGCTATTTGTCCATATTTCCCAATTGTTACCATTTTTCCCTTTTACTTTTTTGCTTACTATCTAGACGTGTTCATATATACATGTTGAAAATACATGCATATATATTTTCTGAACAATTTGAGAGAAAATTTGAGACATGTATCTAAACTAAGTATTATTTACATTATCATAACTGAATTTTCAAATCTTAAAATACAACACTGATCCAAAGATATTAGCTAATCTTAAATCTATAGTAAATAGCACTAATTATCCAAATATTCTTTTTTGCCGCATAATGTAAACCAAAATCATTTTTTCCCACTCACTTGTTAAGTCTCTTGTTAATTTAGAAAATTTTTCTCATACTTTTTTTGGTCTTTCATGGCTAGTATTTTTGAAGAGTAAAGATCTGTAACCAGATACTAAGATGTAGTTAGTGGATTTACTTCTTATAGAGATAAGGGAGAGAAGTTGACACTGTTTCTTAATCTGGAAGAATGAGTAAATACATTGACAGTAGAGACAACTATATTACAAATAGGAAAGAGCAGAAGACTGGAATGAATTCCATGTTCTGGAATGACCTGGAAGCAATGGTACTTTGAGAGAAACTGGCATACCTAAGCTTGGTGTCTAAATATTATTCCTCGTTAAAAGAAACCAGCACTCCTAGAGAAGTAAGTAGTCCCAGAGCTAGAGCAGGAAAAGCATAATGTGAGTAGTGATATCTTGAGATAGAAGTAATGTTTAAAAATGAGTAAGTTCTTCTGAAGGCCAACTGTCTGAAAGAACTCCTCTGAAGAAATACTTCCTTAGTGCCAGCCCAAAATTGCAGGGACACACTGTGGCTGCTTTTCTTAACTGTGTTTGTTTTTTTAGATGCTGAATAATTTTCTGACCATTAAAGACAATCATAGCCAAGCCTAACAATAAAAGTAATTGAATCTCAAAGAAAAAAATGATGGAGTCATGTCAAAAAGACACAGGAGGCAGCTTGAAGGGGTTCCTGCTGGCCAAAGATGCCACAAATTTGGGGGCAAAATGAAGACTGATTATAACAAATTATATCCCATTGAACAAAAATTAGAATTTACCAGTTCATATAATATAGACAGACAGACAGATATATAAAGAGAAAAGAATCCCTTATGGTAGAATGCCTCTTATCATTAAATTGTAATTTGCATCTCATTTTTTCTTTTGTTCAGAATTTCTTAGAAGTTGTGATTTTAAATTTCTAGCTAAGTAGATTTGGATGTTTATGGTGGTAATGGTGTGGGAATTCATGTTATTGCAGTTAACCTCTGATTTTATTAAGTTAGAGTCAATAAAGGTAGTCCAAAGAATTTTTTGCTTTTTTGGAGCAAAAAATTTTTTTTATGTTGAGGTAACCTTTGTGGAAAAAAAATACATAATCAATTTTGCAAACATTCCTTCCATGTTAAATATAATCATTTCATTTAAAGTACAAAGTTATATGCAGCTATACCTATAACTCTCTATACATATATACAACTAAAGAAAGGAATTATTTTTCTTATAGTATTAAAAGTCTAGGGCAAGCAATCACAGTTTAGGCCATAATCTGATAAATATGTTAAAGTCTTTCATCTGTTCTTTTTTACTGTTTCATGTTCAGCAGATAGCATTTTTCTTATGGCTATCTCTTGGTTATATGATAGCTGTTCTGTTTTGTTTTTTCTTTCACATATAGCTCCATTATAAAAAAGGAAAGAATGGCACTTTGACACTTGTATCAGAAAGGCTGAGCATCTTAATTTCTCAGAAGTCGTCAGCATGTGTCTCATTGGTCAGCATCACGGCAAGTCACTGCCCTGAATATTGGTGTGGAGCTCAGGAGAGAGACCTCAGGTAAAGAAACAGCTTGGGCAGATGTCAATATATGGATGTTACTTAACAGCTTTGTAGTGGTAAAAGGAGATGAGATCTTCCAAGGATAGTATGCAGACAGTAATTAGAATGTAGACTCAACACCCATTAAGAAAGAGGAGCAGAGAAAATGGAGGTGCCTGTAAAGGAAATGGGGAATAGCCAGCCAAGGAGATTGGAACAAAGAGACTTTGGAATCAAAGGAAGCAAGTATTTCAAGAGGGGCAGGTATCAAACATACCAAGAATTGCAGGAAGATAGTGATGGGATCATAAATATTTCCATGGTATCCGAAATTGCCTGCGTTTTCCTCATATTTCTCTTTCCTGTTATGACAATGCATGGACAAGAGAGAATCCTCCTAAACCTTGTTAACACAACCTTGATACATGATAGGCCCTCAGTTAAGCTGTCAATGGCCTTTACTCTTTTTCATAATTACTTAGGAAACTTAAAAAAAGTCATAGTAGAACTTTTTTAAAAAGTCCTGGTTCATTTTCCAGAATGGCATGTCCTGTGAGACATTTTATTCCGTATGACCACTTCTGAGGGACATGTCTGAACAGCAGTCCCTTAGGCCCAGGCAGAGGGAATAATTTCTTTGCTATATTCTGTTTGCTTTCTATCATACTCAGTTCAACAAAAACAACAGGAAAAAAAGAAGAAAGAAAAAAAGAGGGGGAGAAAAAAAAAAGCCCTTATCTCCACAGTTGTGATGAATAGACTTGATTGGGCTCTCACACAGCAGGCAGGTGATGGCTATTGCCTATCTATTTCAGGACTAAACTTTCCACTGGCCACAGGTGTTTTTCCTTTTTTGGCTCTGCGGCCCTACCATCATTAAGTTTGCCTGAGGCAGCAGACAGCTTCTGGGAGACCAAAAGATGGGGGGAGGCAGGGTGCAGAGACAATCCAGCTGACATTTTAAGCAGGAAATGCAATCATCTGAATGTAAAGAAGATAAACCCTGTTTCTACCCAGACTGTTCATTCAGGGGAAATTGAGGTAAAATATAACATGATTTAGCAAAGGGAAATTCTTGGGTATATGCCTTTAGATCAACCTTGCTGCTGTCATCTTTTTACTGGTAGTTTCTTCCTGTTATCTAGAAAGATTGAAAAAGAAGAAAATGAAGTTTAAAGTTACCACAAGAAATCTATAATTTTTGTGGGGATGTTTTTATTCTGTATCAATTTAACAATTATTTCAAAACATGTACTTCACCTAGCAACATAAATATAAAACAAATATGAAATGATCTTTGTGTAGCTTCTCTTTAGTATAAAACTATGATACTTTCCACGAAGCATGATTTTTTGGATACTGGAGAAGACTTCTTGACTCCTCAATTCACAGTCCCAGGAGTTTCTCACCTCCCAATTCTTGCTGTAAGGCAAGAATTTCAAATATTTCAAGTTCAGATTTAAGCTTGATATACAAGTTTCCTAGGAAAGTGAATATTAAATTTACCTTAGAATGGCCTGAGATCATGTTTTCATAGCAAGGCTATCACTGGAGCTAGAAAGGTTTGGATGAGATGGGGAACTGATCAGTGTGCAGGCAGTATCACTAAGATTTTTACATGGGTCTGGATCTTTTTTTACCCTGATGAGTTTATAAACTGTACCCTGGAATGTATATGAGTAAATATATGCAAAATGCAGATTGCATTTCTGCATAAGAAGACCATAACTAGAAGAGGAAAAATTATGTGAAACAAAATGAACACCATTGCTTACATAATCTCTAAACATAGCTTAAAAGTACAGATTCACAGATTTTTAAAATATAGGGATCATGGGGAAGTTAATCATTTTGTTTGCTTGCTTTCCTTTTTCTTTTTAAGCAGAGCATATGGATTCTTCTCCAGTTGTTAAAAGCTGATTTCTAGGGCACCTGGAGACACAATTCTAAAAGATTATAGGATCTTTTATTTAAGATGATTTTAAAACTTCATGAGAGTCAAGTCATTTATTTTTGATTGAAATGTAATATTAAGAAAATCAGAAAAGCATTATGCACTGTGACAATCCTATAGTTTTAGGGAGGAAAATGGTACCCTATAAGAGAGCAAGTACTTTTCAAAGGCTGGCCCAGCAAATTGGCAGCATTGCCGAAGTTAGAGCTGAGACATTTGTCTTCCAGTTCCCCTGTTTTAATCTGCTGGATGGGCCTGTCTTTTGGTTATCTTATAAAACCATCCATGTAGCTCCAGAGAAAGAATAATTTATCAAGTAATCCAGGGGCAGTCTGTCAGCTGTTTTCTAAATTACCACCAAGACTCTATTTTTGCTTGGTCTCCCACTCTACCCTATCCACAATGGTGCTCTTAGAGAAAGAGTAGGTGGTGTTTACATGACTGTGTTATATTTGCATGTGTTCTTTCCAGGGTTAATAGTTCCTGGGGGACTCAGAAATATAGACTGTATAGTCTCCTAAGATGCTGCTCAAGGACCACCACATTTGGAATCTAGGATGGGTTTCCATAAGCTGGCATTACTTAAGGATGCTCTAGGGGAAACCTGGCTGCTGATGGGCTGGAGAAGCTGTGGTGCACAGAATCTGGACTTGCATGTAAATCATTGCTTGGAGGCGCTAATGATGATAAACAGTCATTGACTTTGAGTTTCATCCCAGAATATGTGTGCTGGGCTAATGGATAATGGAGAAGGATTAGACAGTTCAAGTATGCATTTCAATGCACATCCACATAGGCTTAGCCTATTAGGACGCAATGCTCTGTTCTTGCTGTTTGTCACTATGATTCTTTCAAGGATAGACAAGACAGGCACTTTTCACAGTTTTAAATGCCCATGTGTATTTATGAATCATAGAGGTGTAAAATCCATCACCTCTGGATGGATTAAGAATAGAACTAAAATGAAAGAAATCATGGTTATAAATCACCTGTATTTTGTTGGTGGTGTTGTTGAGATAATAATAGGAACCAGAAAAAACATTTCTATTTCCAATTCTTTATTAATAGTTTAGCAAATGTATAATATTCATTATGGTGGGTTTCTGTGACTAATAGAAGAAAGCCTCAAAATGATGAGCAAATCAACATGTTTATTCAACATTCCTGGTTAAGGGCTATGCTGTTCAAGGAAGGTCACCACACTTTAGGGAAAGCACAGAATGAGGAAAGTGATGGCCCATTCTACCCTTGAGGTACTCAGAGTTTGCCAAGGAAGATAAGGAGCACAAACATAGCAATAAGAATGTAGAATAAATTTCAGTACACTCTCAAGAAATTAAGGAGAGCTTATGGGAGTGGAAAGGAAACAGACAGGCTAACTGAAACCATGGACAATCAGGAAAGGCTACCTTGTAGAAGTGAGATATGATTAGGGCTTTAAAATATTGGTTAAATTTGAGCAATAGGGATGGGAAAGGAAGAATTCTAGGAGAAGAAACTAATGCAATCAAAGTTTAGAGACCTAGATAGAAAGAAAGATGACCAAATTCTAGAAATAAGGAAGTTTAATTTGCCTGGATTTTTAAATGATTTTTAATCATAATTTGATTTAAGATGCCTTACAAAATGTATCTGGTTGCAGGAATACTTTTCACATACTTGACATACAAGATTAATTAATGCCTTGGCAGAAGAGTGCAAATGGTTACGGAAAAGACCATACTGAGAGACTGAATTCAGTCCAGCTGTAGAAATCCATTATGAAAAGGAGACTTAATGCCCACTTTGGTGAAACATCTCAAAGAAACTATTTTGAAGTTTGTTGAGTGGGTAAAATGCTCCACTGACTATCATTGTTAGAGAAAATTCCTTGGCCTTCTACATTTTATTGTCAATATTAATTTCCAGATGATATGTCTTTTGTTTTCTTTTTATCATAGTCATGGGTCATTTTCAGACTAACTAGTGTTGGTTTTTCAAGATTCAGCAAGAATGCTACCTCCTTCAGGAAGCGTTCATTCCTCCAGGTGCCCCTGTGAGTTTTTGTCTTACCGTTCATCAGACACTAATATAATCACTTTTAGTCTATCTATTCCACTCCATCCCACCCCATGCCCAAGGGAGTGTTCTCAGATAACATTGTTGACTGATTGACACAATGAGAAATAAAGAATAAAGGATTAAAGGAGTATATTTGAAAATTGTTGTTTGTCATTTTACTATGAGCCATGTGCAAATGTGTTGGTTCTATTTCCCACTCATGATTAACTGTTGATTTGAGTGCTTCACTCTTCTTAAGGAAGCAAACATCTATCTCCTTACCAGACTTGGGATTTTGGGGTGTGTATGTGTGCTGGGGGGAGGGGAGAGGGCAGATATGAAATGCCCTGGAAATTCCAATTAGAAGACTAGCGTGTCTACTATTTCTGGATCATTTCTGAGATTACCACAGATATTTTTGACTTACTTTCTTTCTAGGATTCACTTCCTCACCCCCACTTTCCTCCTGTTTGGTTCCTGTGATCACTATGATTTTTGATATCTTCTTGACTCTTCAATAATGCTGACAGTCTACAATTTCTTCCTTCATTTTTCTGGGATCAATTTTTTATACTAGCCTATAAACTACCTCATTAATCAGATAGTGTAAAATCCAATTAGAGACATTAGAATCCAGAAATACAAGTGTTAAGGAATGTATTTCTTGATTGACAAGGAAGCCAAATAGACCCATCTACTTAGAATCTTAGCAACAATTAGCTGCCTTAGTTTCATTTATTGTGACATAAAAAATCTGGTTTATTGAGAGCTCTATTGAAGAAGATTTCTATGATATGCACCATGAGAAAATATCTTCAAACTAAAATGATTGTTTTGCTGTAATAAATTGAACCATATGTACACTATGTTATTCAATCTTTTTTCTTCAAGGCATAAATTGATATTAAAGAACATTTAAGTCATAACACATGGTTATCCAGGCATGAACGAGGCAATAACCCATATAAGTTGTCAAGGTGAAGCCAAAGCATTTATTAGAGGTTTGTGTTGTTTTTGAAAAGTGCATGGTTGGATAAACATGGATTAGTGCTATTATGCTGCTACGATGACTCAAGTGTGTTTTTACAGTGTCAGTAATTTTTATGTTTAAAAATCACTGGTGCAGTATATTAGCTATAATTTATGTTTATCATCTTGTGTACTCTAATAGGTTTCAACAAACCATTTAACACTTCAGCTTGTGCATATACATTACTTAATAGGTATTTATCTTAAAAAAGAGATACTTAACGGGACTTTCAAAGCTTGCAACTGCATGCTAAGAGAGAATACTGCAGGGTGTCACATTAACTTTCTTTTTCTTGTTTGCAGTTAACTTTGAGCAGTCTGGCCACTGGCTTCTTTGTTTGATGCATCTCAGAATGGCACAAGAAGAAAATCATCTGTTAATATCCTAGTCAGCAGGAATGGCATCAACTTCTCCCAGCACTGAGTGTCCGTCACACTTGCTAAGTAGGGTGGCTACACAATATAGCCAGCACAGCTGAAAATGTAACAGAGGTCCAGTGATTTGCCACATTGGGGTGCCCTTTCCAAAAGGGCTGGTTTACTTCTAAGTGAAGTTATGTTTGTAAGGCTGTTCATGGTTGGGGTGACCTAGACTCTGTCTTACAAGAATCTCTGAAAAAATACCAGGGGTGTATACATGGGAGGAGAAGGGCATGGGGAGCCTAACGGGCCTTCCTACCTAGCCACAGGAGATTTGTTACAGCAATATAGGAGGGGACTTCATTTATCATGACACTATTGATTCTTCCAAATAGTGCTATGCTTATTGTTTTTGCTACAATGATGACCTAGTTCTCTTTTGGATATTCTAGGTAGATGAATTACCAGGGTTTAGTGTCTTCATAAGGGAGATTGATTCATTTTTAAACCATACCCAGAGTTGGCAATGTGATGATAAGGTTTTTGTCTCTTTTTTTTTCAAGCTAACTATGTTCTGACTTGCTGACAGGCGTGACAGAGATGGTTTGGAGGGAAAATGCTCATAAAACTAGTTACTGCTCAAATAAATGATGCCACTTTTTTCATTTGTGAGTGGCTAGGTAGGAGGTTGTTTGGAATCTTGAAATTATGAATATACTGATCCTCATAGTAATAAATTTTTAGAAAGAGACTATAATTTCTCTGGAGTCAATCAAGCACATTAGTTGGCTGAGTTAGCAAACAGGGAGGATTTATTAGACACTGGAGACAGATTGGCCAAGATGAACCATTCAGTATTACAGGCTACCTTTTCCCTGCAAAAGTAGTGATGTCACTTTGACATCGTATCAAAGACCGCGATTACATCTTTCTAATGCTTTTCAGTATTGGCAACCTCTGCTAACTGGATCAAAATTGTTTCATAAATATTTCAAACTTCACTGTTTTAATGATTCCATCAAAATTATTTTTAAAATATTACAGACAATTCATATGAAAATAGATGTGATTGTGTTTTCTGTGAACAGAATTAAAGGGAAAAGTTCATTAGCATTCTATATAAACATTTATAGTTTTGAAAGAACCAGGAAGGCTACTGATTTTGCCCTAAACTTTCAATAGAACTTCCTAGGATAATATAGAACTTTCCAGAAGGATGTACCTTTGATGTCTGAGTTATCCAGTAGAGTAGCCAACAGTCACATGTACTATTGAGTACTTGACATGTGTCTAGTGTAGCTAAAGAATTGAATTTTAATGTATTTTATTTTAATGCAAATATCTACATGTGGCTCGTGATTACCATGTTGAATACTGCAAAAAGATTTACCTCTTTAAGAAAATGCTTGAAAAACTATTTACCTGTGGGAATAGTGCTGAATTAGAAGAATAGAACTGATGGTGGCAGACAAGGAGCTATTCCAAGGGCTTTCTTTTAAGTCCCTTTAGGGCAAATCAGAAACTATAAGAAGGAATAGGGAAACCATATAAAGGTTGAAATCTGATTAGTACAAGAGTTTACAGAAAGAGTAAAGTTGTTTCTCAAATGAAAATAAATGCCAGTATAAGTAGGTAAAATGGGGCTAAATTTTATGAAATGAGAAACAGGTGAAATATTTTTAACTTCTTATATTTAGAGAATAGAGACTATAGTTAGTAATGAAGTATTAAGTACTTAGGTATCACTAACAATATTCTCATTTACTTTTTGTTCTAAAGACATTTTTGTAAGCAGAAAGTGAATATATGTGTATATGTATGTATGTTTTTGTATAGGAACAAAGCACATGGGAGAATATTGATTAGAATATCTACACTCCTTTAATAGTTCTCATCTCAGCAGGTAATAATTTCATTCCTGAGTACCCAAACTAGAATTCTGGGACTTTCCCCAGTTTCTCACTTTTCTCTCATCTGCATTATGGAATTAACCACCAGTCCTGTCTTTCTTGTCTTTTACAGAGGACTATACTGACCTTCTCTTCTGCACCCACTCAACCACTGACTTTGTTCAGGCCCCTTCTCACCCAGACTTTTAGATGTGCAATGTGGTCGTCTTCCGTCTTATACTTTCTCTTCTCCCTTTAGTCAATCCTCCACTCAAGTACCAATATTACATTGCTCATCTACTTAAAATTCTTCAAGGGTTTGTGAACTAAATGGATGTGGCCACCCACATTCATAAGTTGTTATCCTAAGAGTCAGAATGAGGGTATTTGCAAATTGGGGAGCTTGGGAGGAAATTAGATCAGAGAATGAGGCCCTCCTGAATGGCCCTTATGAGAATATGAAGTCATAGGAGAGCTTACATCTCTTCTCTCTCTGCTCTGTTTTAAGTGAGGATGCAATGAGAAATTGCCCATCTGCAAAGCATCTCTTACCACTTTGATCTTAGACTCTCCAGTACAAGTAAGTCACCAAGTACAAGGGATTCTGCTTTAGCAGAGCAGAGCTTCATAACACATGTTACTGTTCAAGGTGTTTAGCATACTATACATGTCACTCATGTGTCCTTTTCCGTCATTCAAATCCTAAAAGATGGGCTTACATCTTCTGGAAAGGGGATGTAAGCTGTATCCCATTTACTGGCTTCTCATTTCTGTAAATATTGTCCCTACAGCTTCTTTCCCATTTTAATCATCCTTCAAGTCTCAAATCAGAATCACTTCATCTATAAATCCTTTTCTACCACATCTCCCTAAAAAAAATGATCCTCTGTTTCACACTCCTATTTCTGACTTTCTGTTTGCCTGTCTTCTCCAACAGACTGAGGCTCCAAGCCATAAGGAAGATGCATTATTTGTCCTTGTATCTCGACTACCCAGCAGTGACTGACATTCATGAATGTCTAATGAACGAATGAATGCTTACATGGTTATTTCTCATACCTAGCCATGTCTAAGGTGTGCTTAGCTGCTGGGGCTCTATATGACTTTGATATTCCTGACAGAAACTACCAGAGGTGAAGTCTTCACAATTTGGAGAAATACATAATCCTTTATTACATTTTTATTTACTCATATAAAATCTTACTTTTAACCAAGGAATTCTTAGCACATCATGTTATTAGATAGGACTCTTTTAAGAATGGCAATTCAATAATAATTCAATAGCAATTCAAATAAATGAGTTAATGAAAAGGATTTAGGGAAAATTAATTTATACAAATATTGTTACTCTTTAACATTTTGGATATTTGTGATATTTTAAATATTTTTAAATATTGCATCATATCATGACTATTTCCTTATGTTAAATAAAGATTCATATACATACCAATTTTGTATGTATAATTTTGTTTCCTTTCTCTTAAAAAGTACCTCCAAACTCGTGTAAACAGTTCTTTTTTTTCTCAGTTTATTTTATTATTTTGTGCTTTTGTTGTCATACTTCTTTTATTGTTGTGCTGTGTCGGGTACACTGTGGCATTAACAAAAGTTCTTACAGTATATTGAATATATCGTACTTGAATTCACCCCTCCACAATTCTCCTTCATACTCCCCTCCCCCCACTCCTGGAATAGTTTCAACAGGTATCATTCTTCCATTTACATACACTTGTACACAGAATTTGCACCATATTCACCCTCCTTCACCATTTCCCCACTTCCTTCCCCCTCCCATGGGTACCACTGCCCACCCCCCGCCCCCCAGGCAGGACCTGTTCCTCCCTCTTGTTCAATGATTTTGTATAAGAAAAGAAGAAAAATAATTACATTTTTGGTTGTTTAAGATAGCTACACTGGGAGTTTCCTGTGGTACGTCCATGTTTATATGTATTATAGCCCAATTTGGTTCATCTCCTCTTTTTCTTCTTTCTGCCTTAGTCCCTTTCTTATGGTGGTTTTAACTGATTTAAAAATTCTATATTCATTCATGTTTGGAGAGTTCATCAACCTTCTTAACTTCTTTCTTTTACACTCCCCCTCTTGTATGTGACCTCCCTTAGTGTGACCTGTTTTTCATAGAATTACTGTGTTTGAATTAGGTCTATATTCCACATATGAGAGAAAACATGTGGCCTTTGGCTTTCTGCACCTGGCTAACTTCACTTAAGATGATGTTCTCCAGCTCCATGCATTTACCTGAAAATGACAAAATTTCATTCTTCTTTGTGGCTGAATAAAATCCCATTGTATATAAATACCACATTTTCTTGATTCATTTATCAGTAGTGGGGTATGTTGTAAGCCTCAGTCTTAAAAATGAAGGCCAAGCTATTAACTTTCTCTAAGTGGAAAATGTAGAGTAAGAATTGATATTCTTTGGGGAAAGACCAAAGCTTAGCATTGATATAAATTTGGGCATGTTGATTAACCTTCTTCATTCTCCATGTCCTTGCTATGAAATGAAGAAGTAGGATTAGGGTATTCTAAGGCCTCTGGACCTCTAAATTCTGTGATTTCTTAACTTAAAAAGTAATAAAGTACTGTATAATGAAGTATATAAATAATATAATAGCATAGATAAATATAAATAATTAACTATCATTTAATAGAAGGATTCACAGATAAAGTGATTCTAGGTGAGTCTTGAAGGATGTATAAAAAGGGGAGGAAGTTATAGGGGCATTGTAAACAAAGAGGAGGAGCCAATAAAGGAGATGCTATAGCTCACAGCTATGGCATACACAGCACTTTTCTGAGAGTCCTATCATTGTAAACTTAGGAAAAATTCCAAGCTCTTTTAAATCACCTTATAATGCACTTAGATAGGGAAATGAGAAGCAGGACATTCAGTGTCTGGTGGTAGGGGATATTAAAAAAATAATAATTCTGGTTGAAAGAATTTAACTTTGTAGTAAGTGGTATGTTAGGAAGGCTTAAATAAAGTTTAATTTACTTATTCATCAACTATTTATTTTAGCCCTTCTGTAACTCAGGTTCTAAGCAAATGAAAATACAAAAATTAATAAAACTGATGACTGCCCCCCCGATGATCATTCAAAAGAGTAAGATGGTAACACAGAATAGCCCATCTGGAAAGGGTAATGGGAAGAAATGAGAGTTAGATGGCATGGTGAATCTAGTTGGATAGAGAAGCATTATATGCAAGTAGTTGGTGGATGAGGTTAGGGTGGGATTTGTGTATGTTTTAAGTAGAGTCTCTAATGGGTGAAGAGGCATGAACGTGAGAAAGAATGTTTTTCTTATTAGGATCTAAGAAGAAATGTGGCTTCGGATATTGTAATTTTCAATGGCTAAATCTTCTAGGCAGATAGAGCAGGGGATAGCCACACAACTGAGAGTAATAGGGGACAGTGCTGAGGTCACAGACTGTGTCTAAAGGAGAAAGAACATCAGTGCTCAACTCCAGTGGGCTCACATGATGGAGAAGTCAGACCCTTATACCTGGTTATGTGAAAAAGAATGCAATACATGATACACAAGAATATACTGAGCAATTTCAGATCACAGCTCTAGGAAGTAAGACATGGTCTCAAGGCTATATGCTTTAGTGAACTCATGGATTATATTATGTTTTACTAGAATTATAATCAGTGACATTACTGCATTAAACTTAAGTTTTCCTTTCTTACAGTTTTCTTAAAATAACTCTATCGTGATCAATAGTATTTTTAAATTATGAAAAGTTGTTAGTATATACAAAAGAATAGCATGATGTCCAGAACATATTATCCAGAAACAATTATAAACATTGTTATCATTCTTGTTTAGCTCATCTCCTCATTCTTCATATCTAAGACATTTTATATCTTCACTCATAAAACTTCAAGATTTTTTTAAGAGATAGCAGTTTTTTTTGAAATATTATACAATGAAAATTATTTCAACAATCCCTTATTACCATCTAATAATGTGATTAACCATTCCAGATTGTTTTTAAAAGTTTCTTTTTTTTTTTTAGTCTTTTTGTTCAATTCAGGATCCAAACAAGGGTCACATATTTTAAAGTCCACCTTATAAGCTCTTCTCAGGAAGAATTTTGCAACCAAGGAAACTATTCACTTTAAAGAAACTGTGATACCCTCACAGAAAACAGAAAAGTGGACCATGAATGATACCAATGCTATTACTCTGGAGTCAACTTGGGTTCAAACCCAAGCTCTGTTAATTTTTGTTGTGTGACCTGTTTTAAAAAATATTTTTATTAGGATATATTCGTTGTACAGGGGGGATTCATGTTGTGTGGCTTTGAGTTTGCTTTGGCTTAAGTTCCGTCATCTATAAAACAGGGATAGAAAAATGTATTGGCTCTGTGGTGTTCTTACTAGGATTAAGTTAAATAATGTAACAGTTGATGATTTAGAATAGTGCCTAGTATAAGACCAGCTTCATATTAGGGTTTCTTAAATAAAGAAATAAGCAGAAATAAATGTGTAAATTCATATTTCACCTATGACATACTAAAAATGAACAAATAACTCAAGCATGGTAGGAATGATTCATTCTTAGCAGAGAAATTATCTACAATGGCTGATTTCAAATTATGCACACAACACATTTTCCCATAGAATCAGGCAGACCACACACACACAGGATTTTTTGTACTGAAAACAATGATAGAATCCATAAACCAAGCACTGGAAGACTATGAAGAACATCAAGCCAATTCTCTTGAGGTCTCACTTTCTTTTGGGTGAGGCCTAAGGTGATCTCTGACAGGAAACTGAAAGATGTTTGGAGGTGGAAATCTAGGCATTCATTATCCTAGTTCCTTCCCTGCTAGGCCATGTGTTGGCAGTGATAACTGTCAACTGAAGACAATAGTGTTTATCAGTTTTGTGAAATTAAAGGTTCTATAAACTTCTCCCTGTGCTGTCTGTTTCAGGTGCAGGTGGTTGGTAAGATCTCCAGGTATTTACTATCTAGATATTGCGGTGCGGGGGGGTATTCTCTTTTTTTCTGTTGATTTTCCTCAATGGTCTGTTCATTAAATTCAACTCAATTACCCATATGAGCATGCCATTTGTTTCCTTATGGGACATTGACTGGTAGAGTCTAATGACAGGTCAGACATAAAATATGTCTGTATGGTATCCTGATGGATAACAGTTACATTACAGTCCACTATAAGCTGCACATCCAGTATTCATTTGATTTTTATAAAAATACTACATAGTAGATACTATCATCTTTATGGATTAGAAAACTAAGGCTCAAAAAGATATTTGCTGCCCAAGTTATGCAGTTAGTAGAGCTAGAATTAAGAATCAGATTAGCACAACCTCATGGTTAGAACACTCTGAAGTCTGACTGCCTGGGTGTAAATTTTGGCCCTGCCACTTGCATGCTCTTGGTCCTAGGTACAGTTCTACTGATCAATTCCCTTAATTATAAAAGGGATAAAAATAGTGCATATTTCACAGGGCGGTTGTGAAGACGAAATGTGTTAATTTATGTAGCATACTTAGAGAACTTGGCTTATAGGAAATGCCAGGATGTATTTGCTCTTATTATTTATGAATCCAAAGCCCATTTACTACATCATATCCCTCTTATCAAAGAGAATATGTGCTTTCTTTACAGTAGAAGATCCCTGTCTCTATTTTCAAGTAACTTGGTGTGATATGTTGTCTTTTGTGCAGTGGAACAGTCATTTAAAAATGAAGCTTTTACATTTTAACATGCATATAGAATACTTAGTTCTTTTTTTGCATTGTCAGAAAGACAGGTGTCAATAGCTCACACAAAAAGTTGTGGACTCTCCTCTTTGTTTGTATATTGAACAAATTGTAGGAACACAGATAACATCTTAAAGACCAGAAGGCTTATGATTCCTTTATTTGTATATTTGGGAAATTTGGCTTACAGTCTTAATGTTGTTTTACTATAAGAAAAAAGGGGATTGTGAACAAAAACGTGTTTAATATGCAGATAAACTTCTACCTTGGATGATAAGCAAACTGATTTTCAAGCTCCAGGAAGAATTAACCTGCTCAAACTTCATAAATAGCCACAGACAGACTCAAGTCAAAAGAAACCAGGAAGCTAAAGAAAATAAGGAAAGAATTGGGTCTAGCAATTCCGGATACAAAGAATTCCAGACCGTTGTTGACTTTGAGAAATTTTCTGACCAACATCTTAGACTTTCCTGATCTCACATGTTACATTAAAAGAATATTCTGACTGTATAACAAGAATTTATAAAGATATAAACCCATAATTTGCATTTTTGATCCAAGATACCAAAATTTATATATACAAAAATTGAAATAGTTCCATATTTCACAATTCTAGGTTCAAAAACATTTTAGTAGATCTATTCCCACATTGCTCTTCAATGTGTTTTCTATACAAAAGTCAGAAACATTGCTTTACAAGTGGTTAAACATGCTACTAGTGTCTCTACTACTAGTTTAACTTTACGTTTATAAGTCTCTTAAATGATAAGCAAAGAATTAGGTACTCAGAAATGGTCATTTTTGCCTTCCTCCCTTCCTTCCTTCCTTCTTTCCTCCCTGCCTTCCTTTTTTTCTGTTTAGTTATATATTCATTATCAACTACTTGACACTCTGTTCCTGGTTCTTGCTCAGCATTAGGAATGGAGTGGTAGATAAGACACACTAGATATTGTTAGGAAAATCGATTACAAAATGATAAGCATACTTATGACTTAGAGGTGCCATGTTTGAAATTTCATGGTCAGAACATGAAGATCCATGAACTTTTCCCCTCCTGGAAAAGCTAAGGCCTAAAGAATGGCTGAGTTGCAGAGTAGACCCGAGGTAGGGAATACTGAGAAGGGAGCATCTTTGGAGAAAGAGAAGTCAAGCTATTAAAAGTTATGTAGATGATAAGGCCAGGCAGCTGGAAATGTGGGTTTGGAGTTCAGAAGGAAATGCTGTCCTGAAGATTGGTTAACCAGCACCATGCAGGCAAGAGCTAAAGCCAGGGTTGTGAATGACAATCCTGTAGAAAGTGCTCTACAGGAGACCAAATGCAACAGCCGCAGTAGAACCTGGGAGAATTTACCCACCATGAGAGACAAGAGGAAAACATGGAGTAGTGTTACCTAAATACATTTCACATCCTTCTCCAAGAGCCAATTTTGAAAAGGTATTTCCAGTACAAGGAGGCAAAAGAAAGCACAGTGAAGGAAAAAAAGGAGATTGAATTGTTCATACTTTCTAAGTAAGAAGAAAAGCAGGAACTCAAGCCTAAATTCAAAGTTCATTTTACAACCCTGTGAAACCACAGGGTTTCAAATTCTCTGCATACAGAGAATTTCTGTATACAGCATAATATTGGCTGTGAGAGGCCGAATAAGTAGTTTCATGAACTTAAGGATGGCTTTGAGGCTCACTTTTGGAGAGTGATTTGTAAATATATAGATTAAGTTTCCCAGTAAAGTTAGGTTAGGAACCAAGGATGAAAGGGTTTGGAGAATGCTGATGCAAAACTGTCTTGGAACAGAGAGGAGTGTTATTTGCACACATAAATGTGCCTCCAGGCTTGCCTCTTCATATTATTATAGGTAGTTCAAGAAGGTGTGTAACAGGTAATCAGGTATCTCAAGCTCAGGAATTTTGATGAGCTGTCTCCGAGTCTGAATGCCCTGATCTCATCTCCTGTGGGTCTCTACTGTCAGCCATTCTAGCATCTAGGCAGCAGCAACCAGCACACAAGGGATTGGTAGGGAGAGGAGCCTCATGATGAGGTCTGTGTAAGTTTCCATGTTGAGTTTCTATCTCTGTGATGTTGGGTAAGTTCTGCTAGTATCTCTGAGCTTCAATTTTTATCATCTGTAAAACAAAGATAAAAATCCTTACTTCTGGAAGATTCAACACGATAATCTAAGCATCATCCAGATGGGGAATTTGTCTTATTCTAGGCTGATTCATACCACCTATAATAATAGGCATCTCACAAATATGTGTTGAATGAATGAATGTACATAAAGTATGTAAAAGTGTTCATTATAGACCTTTCAGAAATTAGCACTGACCCTATTCCTATACTCAGGTCAGTATCTTATCTCACCATGTACACCCCACACATTAGAGATGATCACCAATTATTAAAGAAACATCACTGATCTTAGACTTGGAAGTTTCTGTGAAACATTGTTGCAAACCAATATTTCAGTGTTTCAGTGATTCCCAAGCACTGTTAATAGGAGCTATGGGGTAGTAAAATCCCCATAAGTGTCAAGTCCAAAACACGTAAGGCAACACTGCCCTGAATGGGTTTCTCCATCCTCTGGCTTTTCAAAGATTTTATTATTCATATGTGGATTGTGATTTTTGACAAGGGATTAGAATACACAATTTCCCAACCCTATGTGGTCAGAAGACCCTTTTGTCATAGAGTATCTCATTTTCTTGGGATAATTCCTTGGGAAATGCAGATCCAATCATTAGCTACAAGAGCAGACACAGAGCAAAAGGATTTATTTTTATGGAGCAGTAAAATGCTCTTTTAGGTCAGGGAAGGCTTATTTAGGAATGAGGTGTGGAGTTCCTACAGCCCAAGACAGTAATCGAGGAAATTTCATACCAATGAAGCAGTTAAGCAAGTGAAAACAAATGAACATAAAATAAGTATATAATAACACCTTGGGAAAATTAAACATCTCTCCATTTAACATCTGTCACATAGATAATCCTAGCAACTAGATTGATTGTGGCAGAGGAAACTGTAAGTTTAAAAAGGAAGCAGCTGAGTTTGCTTATATCACCTGTAAAGGGACTACTTTCTTTGGCAGATTGATATTGCACAAAGGCTTGAAGTTTCATTAAAGACGTATGGTTGGATGGTGTAACAGTATGTTACAGAATATGTATGTGTTATCAGACAGTACATTGCATTAGGTAATCTGAAAATATAATGGCATTATGCATACATTCTTGATTGTTCTATACCTTCAATGGCATCTTTATACAGAATATTGTTAAATATTATGTCATATTTATCTCAATGAAAATATGAGATCAGTAAATTAATTATAAATGACAGGTGGATTGGTGTCAATTGGGATGTTTTTCCCTTGTGCAATTTTATGATACTTCAATGTCTAGTGTAATTTTGAAAAGTGTAAGTGTTAACATTTTCTAGAAAGTCTGGCTATGTATAACAGAAGAATTCAAAACCCAAACCAAAACATGAACAAGGCCAAATAACACAGCCAAATTCTTAAGTTAACCATATCAAGGAGTGTTCACACCTGCAGGTAATACTGTCTTTTTCGCATGTAAACTTCCTGCTGAAAGCAGGTCAGAGTCAACAGCTGGATCAACTTGGAGAGGGTTTTTTTTTTCTTTTTAAAAAACAATTAGTTTTATGTTCTTTTAAATAATTGCTTCATTATATTTTGTACATCTGTGCAGGGGTCTGATGATGACATTTGGTAAATTTCCAAATAGCTTTAAAACTGGGGAATACCAGTTAAGCAATAATATAACCCACCTGTAGGTTAGAAAAGAGGCTTTATACAGCAGCTCAAAAAAAAAATTCCTTAAATAAAAGAACTGATTCTGTTCTTTTTTTAAAGAATTTATTTTATTTAAGTTCGGCAGCAGAACTACTACTCAGAAGTAGTTCTGGTGCAGATAAGGATATTAGGCACTGTATTTTCTTTAAGAAAATATTCTGTAGTAGCTCAGAAGAGACTAGCAAAAATGATAAGAAAGGTTTACAAAACAAAGCCTGTGAGGAAAGGTTAAGAACTTGGGACTATTCACTCAAGTCAAAGGAGGCTGACTACCTAAACAGGGAGGTATAACTGTTTATCTAAAACTTAAATAATGTTACAAACAGAGACATTATTTGCTAATATCAGTAGGTGAAGGAAGTTAGAAGAATATTCACTTAATATTAGAAACTATGTTTTAACACAATAAACATTTAGATGACAAAATTATCTACTATGTGAGTCTAAGGTTTAGTAGGTATGGAATCAAGAATAAACTCTTGACAATAATTTGATACCCTTTGTAATGAGTCTGTGGCCTTGAAAATTGGTTGTAACTCAGCTCTTCTGTTGTAAATGATCATATGAATCTTTCATTGCTGTAATAATGTGTTTGGGTCAGGAATGAAATATACATTATGGCATTCACTGATCCATAATTCATCCCTAAGGCACAAGCCACATGGTGGTTCACACCTGTAATCCCAACTACTTGGAAAACAGAAATAGGAGAATCAAATTTCAAGGCCCACCTGGGAAAAAACAGTTATTGAGAGCCTATATCAAAGAACAATTTGGCATGGTGACACAGGACTGTAATCTCAGATGCATAGAAGGATCACTGTCTGAGGCTGGCCCAGGCAAAAAGCATATCTGAAAAATAACTAAAGCAAAAAGTGCTGAAGTTTTGGCTCAACACATGAGGCCTTAAGTTCAAACCTCAGTACCTTCAAAAAATTACTAATGATTTGGATAAAAGTAAGGATAGGAGTCATGTATTACACAAAAAGGAAATCTTGCTGGATTAAAACAATGATTCTCAACAGCTGGTAATGGGTGATGATGGAAAGTTGCTGCATCATAGTAATTTCAAGGTAGTTTGTGGGGGCTTGCTGTTACCACCCTATCCTTGAGGAAATTGAGAGTACATTGATGTAGTGATTTTCCACAAGTTAATTGAACATGTTTTTGTTAAACACCTGATATTTATCAGTTATTGTGGTAGGCACTAGGAATAGATCAATGAAAGAATTAGATTCATGTTCCAAAGAAATTTAGTAGATACCTTGTATAATAGGCTGCTATAACAACTATACATGAACTGGGTGGCCTTAATATTTATTTCTCACAATTATAGCCTCCGAGAAATCTGAGATCAAGGTTCCTATAGGTCCTGTGTCTAGTGATGGCCTTTTCCCTGATTTTCAGATCCCCATTTTCTCATTATACACTAACATAGTGGAGAGCAGAGAGAAGGAAACAAGTTGCCTCATGTCTCTTCTTTGAAGGGCACTAATCACATCTCTTGGGGCTCCACCCTCATCATCTAATTACATTCCGCAGATCCCACCTTCTTTTACCCTAACACCGGGGTTGAAAAGCAAATGTTGTCTCTTACACTGGAAAGGTCATTCTGTCTTTGCTTTGGTGTTTCTTGGCTGGTGAAAATGTAATCTGGAGTTGCTATAGGGCTGAAAGCATTGCCACTGCATAGAAAAATTTGTCTTAGGATGAATAGGAGAAGAAAAAGCAGGAAGACAGTGAAAGAAATAGCACATTCTCAGAACTTTATGTGAATCTGGATCTAGCCATCACTACAAGTAATGATGGCTAGATCTTTTAGTTATGTGAACCAATAACTTCCTTCATTTTTTTTCTCATGGGGTTGGGTATTAAACTCAGGGCCTCATGAATGCTAAGTATACATTTTAACACTGAACTATACCCTCAATGCTAATAAATTCCTTCTTGCTGTTATGTTTTGTGTTTCTTATTTATTTATTTATTTATAAGAAAAAAGATTGCTGCTTCATGGAACTTTCTAGAGTGAGGAAACAGATAATAATAATCATAATTAAATGCTAAACCTTGTAGCCTGGTAGAAGATGATCACTACTATGGATAAAAAATGGAGCAGGATATGAAACATATGTGTGAATGGTGGAGGAGGCCGAAGTAGAACCTTCTAGAAGGTGACATCTGAGCAAAGACTTAATGGACTTGAGGGACATCTGGAGAAAGAGAATCCAGGAAGTCTGTGTCCTAGGACAGATAATTAATAAAGATATCCAGTGGCTACGGGAGCCTCTCTCTCCTACTTTTCTCTCTCAGGGAGAATCACATTAATTTCTTAAAACTACTGTGTTCCAGTTGACCTTCAACAGTTATTTGTTAATAAGGAAAGCAATTTGTAGTTAAATAAAACAATATTTCAAAAGGTGAAGTCTAGAGTAAAAGTTGCCTAAATATATGCATATAATTATATACATATTTATATATGTATAAATTTTTATGAGGATATGTCTGTAATACAGGGAGATTCATTGTGGCAGTTCCAAATAAGCTTATATTGTACATTGGTTAGATCACTCCCCGTCCACACCTCCTGCCCCACTTAAAGCAGTTCCAAGAGTTTTCATCATTCTATTTTGTGTAAGAATATGAAGTCCATCCACCGTATTCTCTCACCTTAGTCTCCTTCATTCGCCCTCCCCCTTCCCCACTAGTACACCCTCCACACACAGTACCTATTTTTATACGCATACATTTTTAAATGTATGTATATATGTACTTCCAAATTCCACTTATGGGTAAAGTTCCCAATTATGAGCTATTTGCCCCTTGCTTTACTTTTAAAAAGTAAATTTTGATAAGCCCAAATTTAGCCCTGTGTGTACAATGATTCCACAATCAGAGTTTAGAATATTTTCCAAACAACCACTTAGAACAAACTATACTAAGTAAGGCTCTATCAACCTTAACAGAAGCAATCCTGGCAAACAATTATTTTCATTGCAGTACTGACAATTATGTAAATGTATCTGATACAGCAATGGGCACCTAATTATGACATCTAATTATGCCAATTTATTTATACATCTCCTGAACATTTTATTTATAACTCCACCACTCATTCAAAGACAAGATAGAGACGTCATCCTTTTTTAATTGCCTCATCTTTTCAATCTGAACAGAAACAGATCTATTTGAACCTGAATAATCTGGCTTATATTCTGTTCTTCTAAGAGTTTGGTTTTTACCATATTTCTTTAGAATTTCAGAAAGTGAGCATATATTAATGTGGCTCTGAGTAAGGAATTGATAGCATTGGTTTTCTTGTCTTATCCCAGATCATCTTATGTAAGCAAGAAATCAACATGGATAATTCCTTCTACTCAGTACTAGCAAATTATTCTATCCCAAACTACACAGCAACTCAAGAAATACATACTACCACTATAAGAAAGGGTTGCTTCCTGCCATTTAGATATTGTCATTTATTCAGACTTTCCACCTTCCCTCCTTTTCTTCCTTCCCTCCCTTTACTTTTGATCTTCCTTACTTTTTCTCATTTGAAACCAATGACATTTCTTGAAAATAAATGGCACTTCTTGACTTTGACAATCGAGAGTTGTGACAGAATCTATCTCAGGTCAGTTCTTTAGAAGTGGGACCTGAATTGAGGTCTATTGTGCAAAGTAATTTATTGGGGACTGATCTGAAAAAGCAGTAAAGGAAGCAGGATATTTCAGGGGAAAGAACCATGCAAGGACTTGGTTAACTAGAGACTAACCTCAGCCTGCACACAGGGCAGTTTTGGAGCATGAAATTGGCCTTGAGGCTTGATAGCTTTTGTTTGGCATCCCAGGATGGTTTGGCCATTTATTCAATTCTAGTGGTCGCAGAGGTAAGGGGATAGGTAACCTCCCAGGGCAGGAGATTCCTACTTAACCCAGGAAAATTAACCCAACCAATGCATTACAGCAACTAGGAACAGATCCAACAGGGGGTCTGGAAGAGGCACAGGTATTATCCTCTACAGGACTCCACAAATATATGCCCAAAGTATTACTTGGATTATCTTACGGAGTTCAAGATTATCCATTGTAGTGCAAGAATGGATTTCAGTTTGAGAAATGTGAAAGTAAACCTCTAATAACCTCTTTCCCCACTCTTGAAATACTGAGATGATGCTAAAAAAAAAAAAAGTCTGGAAACCTGGGCAATTCTGGGGGCCCTCTGTTGCTAGAACAAAGAGATCAGATGATATGTTCTCTGAAGTTCTAAGCCTCTCAATTCCAAATGGCTTGTGAGGGCCTTTTTAAAAAAATTCCTTTTCAGATCTATGCCTTACTCTATCATTCCAAAACATCTAATTTCCTCCACACATTGTAGCTAGAGGACCCTGAATGACATAAAAGGATCAACTCAGGCCTGAGACCTGCAACTAAACCCTGATAAAGTGTGATCTGTAGAACCTGGAGCTTGTTAGGACTGACACTCTTTCTCCTACCCATTGACTCAACCTCTGCCTTTTTATGAGGATTTACAGGAGATTCCTATGTACATTAGAGTTTGAGAAACACTAAGACTTAGGCTCTTGCTGAAATAAAATGACACTAACTAGAATCCTTCAAGTCTTTGGACCTTCTGCTGGAAGGGTAGAGGACTGGTAATTAGATTTGAGTTTGTTAAAATCTCCCAAAACAACTGGAATTGAACCATTTTCCTGAGCAATGTTAAATAATCAAGGCCACTTAGAACAGCCTGCCTAAATCACCCATCTCTTAAAAAACAAAAAAGGACAGTAGTTTTAGTCTTAGTGTTTGAGCATGAAAATAATTGGGTAATTTATGATAGGTTACTATCATATACCTCTTCTGTATCCTGTTTCGGCAAGTCAGTTTTAATGAAACCATTCAGCAGCTTCTACTAAACACTTAGAAAATCCTACTTTCATGGGTTACAGAAAGAAGGAAACCAAACTGAGTTTTAACTGCCAAGGAGAGAAGGAGTGAATCATTTTCATTCCATGGTTGCCAAACCATCAATCATTCTAAATTAATTCTCATTCCCCCTGACACTTGGGGAATACCAAAACATTTGAGAAAATATCCTGAAGAAAACCTAGGATGTAAGAGCTGTCATTTGTACTTGTAAGGGCTATCACCTCAAGATGGTAATATTCCACACCCATTGATCAAGCTTCGGATTGCCAATCAAGTGGAGTTCTTTAGTATGTAATATTTGGCAAGCTTCATTGGAACTCTGCAGGCCTGAGGGCACCCATCTCTTCCACACAATTCTTTTCAAAAATATCAACTTTTAAAAAGATGCAAATATGTGTGAGAGCTATAAATTCTTCTGTTTTAAATATCATGCTGTCCCTTTGGGAGACTCTCATGGGCATAGATAATCACTTCTATATAGGGAATAATGAATCACAACATTTTTTGATTCATATCTACACTCCCTGGCAGGTCTCTGGCATGAGTCACATGCAAATGAATGAAATGTTTTCTGAATCTTACTAGCACAGCAATACTCTACCTCAAACTCTAAAATACATGTAAGACAGAGTAAGATAGAATATTTCTACCCCACCCATTCTTCTCTCAAAAGGATGATACAGAAAAAGATAGAATGGACCAATTTCTCATCCTTCTGGAGGAAGGTATGCAAGAACAGGGAAGCTTTTGGCAGTTCAACAATCTAGGGCAAGATCTCTTGGAGGTATAAATTGATTACTAAGATTTTGAAATTTTTTTAAGTCTCTTTAAGGTTTTACATATGATACACAGCAATCTCTTGGTTTTTCTAATGTCATGTAAGAGGTGTCTTTTATTCAATCAACAATCATTTATTTGTTCTGTGCCTATTAAACTGACACTTGACTAGATTTCTGGGTATCCAAGAAGGAATATGACCTTGTGTGTTCTCTTGATAACATTAAAGTTTAATGGAGAAATAAATATTCGAAATTGGTATGTAACTTTCAGTCAGGCAAACCTTTATTAAACACATGAACAAAGCACTGTTGGTGTAAAGAGAAGGCACAAATATCAGCCAAATTGTGCATGTCTTCCTTAAGATCCTGGTCTTGAAGAACCATGTTTCTCTAGGATGATGAGTGGAATAAAAGCCTCCTTCACAAAATCAACTTTTGGATCATAATAGTAACAAGAAGAGCTAACATATATTGTAAACTTACTGTGAACAATATCTTGTTCTGTGCACTCTACACATAGAATGCAATCTGTTAAACCTCAAGGTAGAAAACCTCTCTTAGAGCAAGTGACACATTACAACATTCATCCAAGTGAATATGAAAAAAACAAAGAGGAGATAGCACTTAAAGAAAGCCACTCCCTGCTGGAGTGGAGAGACAAAAAAGAATGTTCCTCTCTCTTGAAGGAGAAAATATTCTCACAGGGTATATTCTTGATAAGCTCCCTGTTGAATCCATTTCAGCATTGTCTTTCAGACTTAATTTCTTCTCTAGCCATACATAAAGATGGATTTGTTGTTTAGGCTTTCATCTTAATGAAAAAACAAATATTTTAGATTAGAATATGTGGGATAGACAGACCAACTCTGTCACTTGATATATGTGTGATTTTGGATAGATCCTCCTAACTGTTTCGGTCTTAGTTAGAAAACTAATGTTAAGAATAACAAACAAATGAAGAATGTCCATCTCACAGGCTTGTATGAAGCTTAAATGAGGAAATGTAGGTTAAGGGCCACATCCAGGGGAAGGGGCACTTCATCTCACTGAATTCAATTTTAAAAACAGTATGTCAAGAGTTCATCGTATCCTTGGGCAACTTTTGAGCTTCACAATCCAATCCAAGAAGCTGACCTCAGGAATTGTAGTGGCAAGCAGTTTACAGCAACTCAGGCTGGAAATACTGTGGGGGCAACCTGAAAAGGAAACAAAATATGTGGAAGCCTATTTCTTGCTCCTCCTTTGTCAGATTCTGTGTTTAATATGCTAAACTAGACTAGAAACTGATAAAACATAGTTTTTCTTGTGGTCATCCATAGCACAGCTTTCTACTTTGAAAGGTGAAAAGATTGAGTGTGCATGAAAACCTTTGGAAAACGATAGCTCTGTTTAAATACAAAGCATTATTATTACCTCTAGAACATCTGGAGCAAGGTATGCATGTATCATGTTATGCTGTCATTGGGCAGTGCATATCTTTGAAATGGAGGTCAGGTGGCTGAACCTCTACTTGACTTGAACTACTGAAGCTTCCATTATTCTCTTCATTGATCTGAGAGGCAAGCACAAATAAAACCCAAACGACTGTCTCCAACAAGGAATCTTTAAATGTGCATCATTTGGCAGTAGCATTATCTTAAGACAATTATCCAGTGTATAAATGTTTATTGCCTTGCTTTAAGATGCACAATGTAAGATTAACAATCATAGTGTTTTTTTGTATAAATGCAATATTTCTGCTATTGTGTTTGTGGAATTCAGCTAGATAATAATTGATTCCGTGACAGGGATTGGCTAATTTGCCAACAGTATAGTATAAAACACATTTATACAGTCAATTACACCCAAGTGCATGGCCTATTTGCTTTATAATTTCATAAACTTGCCAGCAATTTAAATAAAAAAGTTCCATTAAATTATCATATCATGTGATAGAATGATATTGCCAAGTATATTAAACCATGTGTGTTCAGCCAGAATTAATTAAATATTATTACTTTTTTCTTATTAACACATTGAACTTACCCTTCCTACTCTCTACTCGAAATAGAAGCCTATTAGTGAACAAAGTAAACTTAAGGGCAAAGTTTAAACATTTTCCTGAGGGTGTTTCATTAAGAACCCTGGTTCTTTTGTTTAAACATTTGCTCTTGGTAAATGTACTTGTATTGTGAAAATATTTTATGTTCTTAGATATGAATACTGGAAAAGTTTAAAGAATTCCTTTACTTGAATTATTTGGGTATTCAAAGAGGGAACATTATGTCTTCAGATTACAGAGAGTCATGATCTAAACTATTTCTGCATTATTTCAGTGTTATTTGTTTATGCTTCTATTATTGTGAATCCAGGAGTCTATCTGACCTTAGTAAGGGAAATATACAAGGCTGGATAATTTAGCATTTCAAAAATGAACAAAATACAATACTTTCCAATAGAGAAGGTACCTCTTTCATATGAAATAAATTAACCAGGCCTCCCCAAGGGACTCATAGTTCAATAAATCTACAGTGAACAATAAAAATTAAATTGTTAATATGGCCCCTGTTTTATTTTATTAAAAGAAAAATATAGAAGTGAACTACTTCTTGACATATACTAATTATTCTAACTAGCTGCACACAGTCACACACACACTTTGACCTTTATTCTCACTTCTGGTCTTTGTCCATACCATTAATTTATCTGGTTGCTGTACACTTTGGAATTATAAGGAAATTTTTTTCTCCTCTTCCTTCTTCTTCTTGCTTTCATGTGTGTCTATTTTGATTTTTGACTAATACTTATTTTGTTATCCAAATACTGTATGTTATTTCATTTCATAATTAGAAACAGAAACAGTTGTTTTTTCTCCTAACAATAAAACTATATATATTTGTATATGTGTTTATATATACATATCACATACATACAAACATATATATATATACATATATATATATATATATATATATATATATATATATATATATCAGTTAGAAGCAGACTATGGCCATCAAAAGCCAAATGGAGATAATGAGAGGCATAGAAAGGGCTGATGAAATTGGCGGGCATTTGGAGGATGATGTGTGTCAAAGGACAAGAAGTGTCCCAAGAGCTGAGTAGCAGGAAAACAAGAAAAGTCACCCCATGGGAATGGCTGAGTTTTATGCATCCTCTGCTCCCAACATAGCATCTGACAGCTTGTTTCCCCCCACTCCTTTAATGACTCTTTGGAGCATTGAAGTCCTGGGGAAAATTGTGCCATATGGGCACCTTGCAGCTTCAGGGAATATTGGGTCTTTTCAACGTCCTTTTTGAGAGGTCGGCACTGTCCTCAGCCAGGCTACACCTAAGCAGTGATGTCCCTCAAGAAGGAGATTAAGATAAAAAGTGAAAATCAAGGGTTTGGGTGTTTTAACACATCATTAAAAAGGATAAATAAATAGGCAATTGTCGGCCAAGACTTACTAGTTGTGAAAACTTTAAACCATAGAAATGATTTAAATAAATGGTAAATAAAATAAAAAAGAAAAATGCCTTCATATTTGGACTATCAGAGGTTAACAATATTAATGGCTAGATTATATCTTTCCTGGCTTTTTATTTACAAAGGTAAACATATCTTCCTATATGATATGATGTATGTTATTTTAAATTTAAATACTAAATAACTAACCTTTTATGCACTTCAATCCATTTTTATGGCTTCCTAGTATTCCACTGTATGAATTTTCATAATTTGATTGATGAATTTTATGACTGTTTTTATTTTCCACTATTATGAACATCTTTACACATTAATCTTTGTCTTCTCCAATTATTTCCTTAGGAATAATTTTCAGAAATGGAACTTTAGGTTGAAGGGTATTTTCATTTGACAGGTAAAACCAAATTGCCCTCCAGAAAGACTGTGACAATTCACACCCCCACAAGAGAACGTGAGATATAGTTATCAACATCATCAACATCTTTACCATTTTCCCTTCTTAATCACCAGAAAGGTGTGAAAAAAACCCTACACTTAAACATAAACATTTATAATTACTAGCACTTACCTTAATAAGACAGTGCTTAGAGCTGGGTAAGCAAAACTTTAACAACTGTCTACTCAGACTCAGCAGAAAAAAAAATTATTGAAGATATTTCATTATCGTAGTCAAAAGAACCTACCTTAAATAACAGGGTAGACAAGAGTCTGTAACGGACTGTATATTTTAACTGTCTTCCTGTGTATTTTGTTAAACATAGTGTAACCTATTCTATGTAGGTGACTTGAAATTTATGTAATTGTACACAGTAAATCTATGAGTCAAGCAGAATTCTGCTTGTTTGTGGTGATATATTAAGGATAAGAAGACTGTGCCAAGAGAGTGCAGGCTTAGACAGTTGCTTTTCCCCCTTACAATGCTTACTGAGATTTCACCTTATTGCAATAAACCCTTAGAAAAGTTCTTATATTTAAAAAATCCTTGCCTCTAAAGCTTTATTGACACTGATCATGAAAATTTACAGTATTTCTAGAGCATTTCAGAAATCAGGGAAACTCTCTCAACAAGAAGAGACTGTGTTAATGCCAAATCCAAAAATGTGAAGATTTTGCTTATTCGAGTGAGTGGTGTTTTTGAATAAGGCAAAATCTATAATCTTAGTAAATATTACACACTATTATTAAAGAAGCAAAAAAGAATTGTGCTGGAGTTAATTAAGGCTTTAAGAAATGCCTGCTTTTATTGGCAAAAAAATTTTTGTTGCAACAAGAAAACTAAAAATTAAGAGGATGGTTGGCAGCAATATTGATATGCTAATGGATAAACATGCTAATTTAGAAAAAACTAATCAGCAAAGACATTACTAATGGAAATGTACAGGAAAATGGCTAATGCTGTATGCAAACCTGGTATCTACAAAATTAAGAGGAAACCAGTTTTGTTTTCATAATTGTAACTCGAGAGTTGGATATTCTGACAAACTTGTTGGGTGTTAGGGGAGCTAATTCATATGCACATATACACAAAAATATAAATGTTTCTGTCTACATCCAGTCAGAGACTAAGTCTTCTATTCTCCGAGTCTCATGGGGTCTAAGTGTACCTTCTGAAAAAAGCAGGTCATGATTTCCAGGTGAAACATCTGAATTATCAAATTGGTGAAATGGCAACATTTGTTGACAAAATTGCATGATAAATATAATTCCTCTTCTGAAGATATATAGATTCTTTTGAGTGATTCTTTTGCTTTACTTTAATTCAAAAGTAATCAATTAAATACTTCCAGATCCCAGGTAGTAATTTAAGTGAGTGAAGGTGTAACACATTGGTTGTAGGGATTGAGGCAACTGGTCAACTAAGTTGAAAAGGGACAAATAATACTCACCTCTAGTGGGAAAATGCCAGATCACAAAGAATATCTGGTGTTGCCACATTTTCTGATTTTTCAAATGAAGCTAGAAAGGCAACTTTTAAATGAAATCCCTCCAAATTGTAAATGTTGAATCTGACAATTCATGTTTAAAGCCACTTATTTTCTAATTTTGTCTTCCCATTATTATCATCCTTGGTTGCATCTAAGTTCTGGGGATACATGAGCATTTGTAGATATGTAGAGTTGCATCTAGTCCTCAAGGATGACTAGCCTCCCACATTGTCATTTGAGATTGAGGACAATACAGTCCTCCCTTTTTAAGACAGTCTCTAAGCATTGCCTCTATTTTGCTTCATTTCTGACTTTTATTCCTCCACTGGCCCACCTGTGGGGTTGTTATCTAGTCTGAACAGTTGTAGTCACTTATTCTGACTGATCATATATTCTTTTGTATCTCCAGTTTGAATCAGAGTATTAGAAACTGATGCTCAAAAGATATATGCTCCACCACTCAAAATAACAGCTTTTCTCAAAGTTGCTATCTTGATACTACACCTTTTTAGAAGTTCGTGAGGTTAACATTGTAAATTTTTTTGTTTTCATTTCTGCAGTGCCACTGAAGTTGCTAACCATTCTCCAAGGCTGATATGGATCAATGTTTTGGAGGCTACTTTGGGAGAGGATATTGATTGTTAGAAGAAAATATTAACCCATTAGCTATCATTACAATGATTTTATCTTATCTGAGAAATTCAAGCATTTAGTTGATGATTGATAGCTACTTGTGAGGCTAATGGAGGAAGAGCAACTTGGTTCAAATAAATATATTATTGGAGTTCATACCAAAACAGTAAGTAAAAACCCAATTAGGGAACATTTTTCCTCTATAATTTCTGTGCACTAGCCTTTTACTCTACTCTATAGATATACCATATTTGTAAAAAAAACCTTCTTGTGGAATGTGGATATTTTAGAGGATATACCCCCAAATTTTGTCTTCCAATCCACATACACAGAAAAGTCACAATGTTATGACAATCTGAGAGTTACACTTGACTTATCACCTCTGACTTTAAGAATTAGCATCTCAGAACAAAGCCATTGTTTATTTTGTCTTTTGTGTGACTCAATAAAAGTCTTAAAATCAACCCCAATAATTGAAAACATTTTCGTTTTGTTGGCTGGAAGGATATTTAAGTCAGAATTCTTGCCTGGGGATTTCTCCAACAAATGGAAGTAACTTTTATGTTTTTCAGAGCTAAAATAGAATTCACCACTCAGAAACACAGAGGGATGACATAATATAGAATTTTGAAGAAGAAACTGAGGTCCAACTAGGAGGAACTAAAAATAAGAAGGAGGAATTCAAATGGTGATGCCTTGGATCAAAATCAAGAATACATAGCTAAGAGGTCAGGTGTTGAGAAGAGATTAGATCCAAAGTAAGTAGAGGACTGTAAAATGGAGGTAGGAAAGAATCTGAAGAACTACCTTGAGATCTGCCTTAGTTTGGATTCCCTTGAAAGTAGAGGCCAAAAATATTGTTATTTGGAAATTGATCCAAAGAAGCAGGTATGAGGGAACAGGAAGTTAAGATGAATAACTAGGGAAAGTAATAACTATTACTAACTGGTTAGTGCTGTGAGCAGTCAGAGCTCAATCCAGCTAGGAAACTGTGAGGAACTGTGTAGCAATTTCTTCATAAGTGATCCTCTAAGGACAAAGGTCTGGGAAAATATCCACCAACTTCCACCCCTCATTGGTCAAGGGACTTCAATCAGGATTAACTTCTTTCATTCCCAAGGAGCATCTGGAAGTGAACTGAGGACAGTTTTTGGCTTCACATAAAACCCCATTTAAAAAAAAAAAAAGCAGAGAAATGCTGAGTTGGATGGCTGAATTGAAATGATATTGCATGTAAACAACTGTCCACCACAGTTGCATAGAACATGAACAGGGACCAGGGCACAAAAAGTATCTGATTCAAGCTCCACATAGTGCTTGGGTCTTAACTTTTACACAGTGAAAGTTGCAGGGTGTGGATAAATCAAGTGTGCTGATTAATCAAAGAATGAGAGAATCCTAACCCAACAGTGTGCTGAGACAATGTCATTTTCATTGCCATGCTCTCAGGTGGCTTTATATTCAGATGACAAAATTGCCTCCTCTCTAGTATGACATTTCCTGTTTCTGTCTCACCAGAAGATGAAAATCTTAATGAGCTTGTAATTCAAACAAAAAAAGTGAGATCATTTCTCAGAATCCTGTCACTTTACAAATCTGGATCCACTAGACCTCACGTGTCAAAAATCCTTTGCTTTCCCTCCATACCATCCATGGGTATTTGCACCCATATCCACCTTTACCATGCATCCTTTGACATGACTCAGACCTCAGCTGCTGAGTTCACTGAAATGTCTTAGCATGGAGCATAGAGGCTGCTCCATAGTGGAACCCACTAAATAAATTCCAGAGACTTTCAGATCTCCTTTATTTTTCTGCCATTTTCTATAAGACACCTTCATTTGCATCCATGTCTATATCCAACTAGAATCTCAACTATATCATTTCTCTCCAATCCAGCTACAGAAGGCTTCTTTAAGCTTTCTCTGATGAATATCCTCAGTATTTCGTTCTAGTATTCCTGCCTTAGACTTCTCTCAGAACCTTTCCATTAATTCTTTCCCCTGGCTCGGGCTTCATGGGGAGATCACTTCTTTTTTTTTTTTCTTTCCTTTTTTTCTTTTTTTTAATTGTTTTTATATTTACTTACATGTATATACATTATTTGGGCCACCTCCCCTCTCTTCCCGTCCCATCCCCCACCATGCTTCTGGGCAGAACCTGTGCTGCCTTCTTGTTCTCAATTTTGTTGAAGAGAAAACAGAAGAGATAATAAGAAAGACATAGTGTTTGTGCTAATTTGAGATAAACATAGCTATGCAATGAGATTCCTAGCATTGCTTCCATGCACATGTTTATTGCATCCTGGTTCATCTCCATCACTTCTTTAGCTATTGAATTTCAAAAATGTGCATGAGTAACTGAACTATCCAACTGAACCAGTTGAATGCAACTCATGCAGAGCTCTTATGATTCTCTATTCATTACCCTACCAAACATCTCATAGTTGGACATAGTTTTTCAATTATTTGTGTTTTTTATTTGCTTTTACCCAAAAGGCAACATTATATGTTTTGTTGAATTAATAAATGAAACTTATATCAGAAGTAATTTTATTCCTTTGGTAGATATAGTCCCACCTCCTAAATGCATAACTATTATAGTTTACTACTAAGTGCTTCATACAGTACTTCTTCTTAAACATGATTTGAAGAAACTTAGAAGAGAGAATATATGTCCACTAAAAGAAACAAAAGCAAAATAGGAACTAGCTCTGAGGAAAGGTTTGGCTCAGGGGTAAAGTACATGCCTGGCATGTGCAAGGTACTGAGTATAATCCTCAGCACTGCAAAAAGAATAAATAAAAGATGAACACAGTTATCACAAAGGAGAAAATGTGGCCAAGCCCTCCATCTTGCACAAAGAAAACAGGATGATTGGTTTGTCTCCTGTATTAGTCGAAAGAAGAAGGCTTATCAATTCTTCAGGGAAAAGAATTTTTTCTGGGATTATATTTTAATAAATATATGGAATTTAACACAGATTAGAGGAGGATAAGATAAATGATATTCTGGAAACCAGTCTGTAGGAGAAGTAAAAGGGTCTTTCCTCACAGCTCTTTCTTATAATGACTTTGATAGAAGTTAAAGATTGAATCAGTGTGGAGGAACAGGAGCAAAAAATTCAAATAAATAGCATTCCCCTGGCTTAAATTCATTCAGACACAGAGTTTAGAAAAAATTCAGAAGTGTTGTAAAATATATTTTTTAAATTCTATTCTTTTTAAAGCAAAACAGTATGCCTTTATTTAAAAAATAGGAAATAACATCAATTCAAATTTCATCCCTATTGATACTTCTCCATCCCGCTATTTAAGTTTGATATGTACCCATCCCTTCAGACTATCTTTAATTTTTTTCTCTCTCTCCTTGGTCCCTTCAAATATATGCACATAATAGAAATAAGGGTAGTGGAGGAGTCTTTTCAACAATGACAATATAACACCATTATAAGGTGAGACAGTCTCATAAACTGATAAAGCCATATAGGTTTTATGTAGCTATATGAATTATAATCAGGTAATTCCTCTGGGCTTAATTGACCCCCCCAGGAAGTCTCTATGAAGTATGTAGCATTTATATAATCATCTTTATTGTACAAAGGAATAATTGGAGACCCACAGTAATTTAAGACTTGGATAAAAACACAGAGCTAGTCTAAAGTAGATCTAGTACTCAAACTTACATTTTGGCTCAGGAAATATTTGTCTTTCATATTGTCATGCAAAATTTGAATAACAGTCTTGGGTGAATGTGAATTTTAAAAGGTATCATTGTATTTGAGAGCAAAATTAATCAACAATGCAATCGTTTATATATTTGAAGAACTGTATGTAAATAAAGATATAATAGAAAGTCTACTATTAGATTTAGGTTTTTACAACAGATTTTACCATACTCTCTCTTTTTAATTTGGCTGTACTCATCAAAATTGTAGGATTCTAAGGCACCCACTGGACTACAGGTATTCCTCTCAGCACTCTGGGAAGTTCACACTAGCATAGAATGCAGTAATTTACAAAGCAGTCCCAACGGGACTGTGTACTCACTGGCTGTATGTTCACAACTACAATTCCAGGTGTTGATCTTTTTTCTAATCATCCCTTGCTGCCTTAGAGAAAAATTTCTCTACATGTGGCCTCATGACAATTGATACCAGCCAGAGTCTCCTTTAACAACTGAAGATAGAAGACAATAAGCCATTGAACTTTTTCTTCGATAGTTCTGCTTTTGGAATTTTCTTCTTCAGTAGCTTCCTTAGGCTGACTGTTTTAATTCATGGTAAAATACACCTCACAACCATTAAAAGACAGGAATCTGGAGGAGAAAGAGTATCAGAAAATCTTCTCCCTGCATTCCTCTTTCCCTCCTTTAATCTCTCATTCTCTCTTCATTTTCCCTCCTTCTCTCTCCATTCAATTCCAGTTCAGTCTAGTCTATCTTCCCTCTTTCCCTTGCTCTCCTCCTTCTTTCTTCCTTTTTTTTCTCCTCCACTCTGCTTTCCATCTCTTCCCACCATCATCTTTCTCCCTGTTATATGTAGGTGAATACACATACACTCACACCCTTAATGTTTCTTCGGACTTCTCATAGTAAACCCCTTGGAAGTGCTTAAGGCTAAATCAAAAGTGAATAAATGTTTCCTTCACTGGGAACTTTAACTTTTTCTTTGAAGTTTAATTTTGTTCCTGAATGTTAAAGATGATATATTTGATATCTGTAAATCTGTCTGTACTCGTCTGTGCATGTGAATATATATACATGAGCAAAAATGAAAAAAAGAAGAAAAAAATCCCCCAAACTTCTGCTTTGACTGCAAGATTAGAGGTTCTAACTTCTTGATTATTCCTTAACAAGAACATTTTAGAGAAATCAGTATCTTTTGTCCTCATTCCATATAGATTACTGCAGTTTGCAGACAGCGCCTTTTGCATATTATGTAAATAGAAAGTTACATTAACAACACTGTAGGTAATGCAGGAACATTTTTTAAATTTCTCTTTTTTTCCCCATAGAAAGAGCTTCTGATTAAGAGCTGCAAATGCTGTTCATCTTTAATTCTTTGCTGACTCCCCAAGTGCTGTCTGGGATGCTTCAAATACTTTTTGTAAAACCATTAGTAGAACTATTTGCATTTGGCACCACCCATCTTGAAAAGATTCTAAGTTAGCCCAAGAGAAGATGTTGACTTCTGAAATTAGCCTGCTCTGAGTTACTTAGGTGAGAGTTAAAGCATGTGTAATGGAGGATGGGTTTTCAAAACAAAAATCTAGCATTCATAGGTCGTATTTTTATAAGAGTGTTGGGACTCCAAGAGGTGGTGGGAGGAAGCAGACTTCCAGAGCTCTTCAGAGCTGGAGAAAGAAGCTCCAACTCCAGCAGAGAACAGGAGGGAGTGGGATAGGGAAAGCGCCTTGGTGTTCCTTCAGGCTTATCAAGTTATATATATATATATATATACACAGAGTCCTGTTTTTGTTGATGTATAAGTTTTGCAAAATATTAGAATAGTGAAATGCTACTTGATAGCTGGTTATAACATTTAATAGATGGATTGGTGGGTGGAGTGACTCAAGTGGTACAGCACCTACTGAGCAAGCATTAGGCCCTGAGTGCAAACCCCAGTAAGGCCAAAGAAAATATTTAATAGGAAAAGGGGAGTAGGAACTAGAGAAAAGGGTAGTTCAAGAAGAATCAATTTAGAAAGTAACACATATGTACATGGAAGCAAAATTAGGAATCTCCCTCTATAGCTATCCTTACCTCAACTAGCAAAACCCCCTGGTCCTCCTTATTAATGTTTATACTCTCTCTTCAACAAAATTAGAGATAAGGACAAAACAGTTTCTGCCTGGAAGCGAGGTGGGTGGGGGCAAAAGGGAGGGAGTGGGGGGAAGGGGGGAGTAATGACCCAATCATTGTATGCACATATGAATAAAGGAAATTTAAAAAAAGATATACTAGAGACACATCCAGGTATTACGAAATATCTCCAAGGATAATATAACAAGGCTTACAAAAGCTTTGCTATAGAAAAAGATCTTAAATGTTAGTGGAAATGAAACATTAGGTTGGCTTCTAAACTAAATTGGTGGCCCTACCCCTTACTTACCAAAACTCTAGAGATGGAATCTTACTCAAATAATGGGATTCTCAAGGTCTATAAAAATCTATGTAAGGGAATAGTCTAGCAGCTTACCTAAGAATGTGACTTTCACCTTAACACAGAGAAGTAGTTGCTTGATTGATCCCAACAGAAGTATCTGATTCTAATTCATACCACTATAAAATTGTATGGTCTTATCAGTTTTTGAGACTCTCTCACCTTAAGAAGTCACTAAAATTTCTCTCTTTGAGCAAATAGAGTTTATAATATCTCTAAGCTATCAGTATTGAATGGGTTCCTCCATGCTCTTTTTGGAAATGTTTGTTGTGATAGAATGTGACACAATTTACTTATTATTGTGGCAGTAGAAGTTGAATGTGATTGAAAGCCTTCAAAAGGCATAGCATCTGAATGTCAAACATGACTTGTAGCTATAATTTCAGACACCGATTTGGATGCCTTTTGGTTTTCTTCCTCATCTACAGTGATTTTTTCCCCTTTCTACTAAGTGGTACTGTGTTATTTGCATTTTTCTGTTGAGGTCAAGATATCTGAACATTTGGAATGCTGGTGTGAAAACCAGCTTAAAGCTTTGCTGTAAATTTCTACCAAATAGGTTAGGATGGGGGGAACGGTAATTAAATTTTTGTAAGAAAAAATTCTTCCTCGAAGCTTACTCTTTTCTGTATTTAACTCTTTCCCACTTCTTCTTTCCAAATCCATTAGCCTCCAAATAAGCATAGCATATTATATATGTCGAAGGAAGTTTTATTTAGACTTATAAGGGCTGATCTATTCCCATACTGTTTAAATTAATGTTCAAAAAAGAATTCAAACCACATTCTAACATTTGGACTATGTAAGAAGGAAACAGATTTTTTGGGAAAAAAAAGATGTTGTTTTAGCTAGGCAGAATGGGCTGTAGGAACATAGACACGTGCAGACTGAATTTCTAAATGTGTGTATTATCTGATAAGATCTGGGCTGCTCATGTGTCAATTCAGAAAGTGAGACCACGAGCAAAATTTCTCTTTTTCTCTTTCCTCCCTCCTTCCCTTCCTTCTGTCTTTTAGTCTTCCTTTTTATTTCATTGATTTTTTTTTTTGTTTTCAGTTTTTTTCTCTCTTCCCCTTCTTCTTCTCTCCTCCCCCCCCCCCCCCTTTCTACTCTTTCTTCTCACACATGGGATTTACTTTTATCTCAGCCACCTGCAGCCTAAGCCTTGGAAACACTCTGGGTTTTTACCTAACTGGTTACTTTTCAGACCAACTTATCTCCAGAAATTCAGGGTGATTTTGAAAAAAATAAATTAGAGCCAATATTCTATTTCAATAGAATGGCCTCAATTTGAATCAGGTATAACATTTTGAGAATTAAGTTCTGATCACCCTGCTCAAACATAACATTTCTATGAGCAGACAGAATGCTTTGTATCTATGCAGTTATTTCAAATCAGAAAAGCAGTCAGGGAAGAAAAAAATGTACTGACTTTGTGTGTGATTGGCCACCTTTAATTTTTAATACAATAAATTTTTCTAGTTTCTCAAGTATAAACACTGTCAGATAAAGAATAGATGCAACCTTGGAAAGGGTTGTAAGGCCAAAATTCTGTATAATATGCAATTGTGTGTGTGTGTGCAAAGTTCTTTGTGAAATTAATGAATTACATTTCAATTAGCCAGCTTTCAGCAGCAGTTACTTTCTTTGGTATGTTGGCTTCTATTTGTAGCACGTATGGTAATATAATTTTCTCATAAATGAAGAGTATTTTTAATGAGAAAAAGAAAAGAAATTAGTGAGCCAGAAAGATGTCAAAGTCTACCTTATAAAAACACATCATCTTTTGAAGAACAGCACCATTCTCTTCCATGTACTAAATATTATAGCACTTGGCTGTGTACTAGCTACTTTGAAGAGGAAATGAATTTATGGAGTGCTTCGGACCAACGGATTCCAGAGGACGAGGAGTGTTGAACCAGCACTTTGCCATGAGTTTGTGCTACTGAGGAGGCAGGACAATTGTTCTGAGACAATTGCATGAGGAAAAACGCTGGTGAGGTGGTGGAGAGTGGACTTGCATTCCTGGGTACATTAGTCCTTCAGGATGATCTTCAAACAAACAGAACTATATTTGGTACATCATTATTTCTTTTCTTTCTTTCTTTCTTTCTTTCTTTCTTTCTTTCTTTCTTTCTTTCTTTCTTCCTTCATTCCTTCCTTTCTCTCTTTCTTCCTTCCTTCCTTCTCCTCTCTCTCTTTCTTTCTCTGTTCCTCTTCATCCTCCTTCTTCTGGCTCTACTAGGGTTTCAACTCAGGGCCTTACTTGCGAGGCAAGTGCTCTATCACTTGAACCACACCCCCAGCCCTTTTAGCTTCAGTTATTTTTCAGATAAGGTCTCATGGTTTTGCCTGGGTCAACCTCAGACTGTGATCCCCCTAGCTATACTTCCCCCACCATAGGTAGGATTATAGGTACATGCCACCATCCCTGGCATCATTTTGGTTTCCTGTTTGTGAAGATTCATAAATCATTAATGAATCCAAATCATACTAGTAATCTATTTAACTTTGTTCCAACTAGTTTTTCCCACAGTTGTTTGGCTTTGCATCCTTTTTGAAAACCACATATATTTTCCGTTCCAATCAGCTAGTTCAACAGACAGAATAGCCTATGCTGAGAAAACAAGCAGCCTCCCAAATCTTCATGGTTTACTTTAGCAAAGGTTTATTTCTTACTTTTGATCCATATCCAATATGTCCTGAAGGATCAGTAGGAGTGTTGTGTTCTTTATAGTCATTCATGAAACAGACCCAAGGAAAAAAGCCAGCATACGAAATGGGTCAGTTGCCATACCAGAAGGAAAACAGAAAGCTCTGGAATGTCTCACCCCAGCACTGACTACTGAATGCCCTGGGTCAGAGGTGACTCAAAGAACATCTGATCACAACTTATTGTGCAAAACTAGTACAATGGGTTCAGCCAAACACAAAGGGGCAAGAAATGTTATCTTTACAAAGTAAGGGCAGAGATCTGAGAATAATTTGATAACACCACTAATGACTACCATACCTAGTGTTTTTCAGAATGTATTTTAAGACATTCTGGAAAAGTTCATTCTCTTACATGCTACAAAAATCATTGTGGTACATTTTTCCAACATTGGACCTGGAGAAAGAGAGGAGAGATGCAATACTTTGAATACATTGTAATACTTCAAATATATGTGAGAAACACCTTTTTACGTTTGAACTTCCTAACAATCTAGTTACATGAGCAGGGCCAAGACTACAATAAGCAATTTATTCTTATGAAAAAATTGAGAGGCAAGTGAAATGACCCTGTGATATAATATTCAAAAGTCTCTGTAAATCAAAGAAACACTGGGATAAGGGAAATGTGATCAGGTTCAAACTCTGAGACAGCTGGACGAATAAGAAGTATCACTAAAGTTCAATGTTATTCTGAATTCTACCAGATTTATCCAGGACTTGTCCAAGTGTTGGAGAGGTTAATGAATAGAAACATAGTGAGAAATGAAGCTCAGTAACAAAAATGAGAAGAAACAAAGATTTGGTGAGGTGCCAAGAGGTGATAACTTGCTTCATAAATATCCTGAGAGTTTCTAGCCATAGAAAGCAATGAGCACTTAATCATTAAAGAAAAATTCTGTTGCCATCCCAGAGAACATTGCAAACTTTTATTTCAGTCTCCAAGTAAAAGGAAAAGGAAAAAAATTCTGCCCTTTATATGTTGTTGGATTCCTATTGAGGAAAATATATTCTGATTTTTTGCTGTCTGTCTCAGAAAGTAGAAAGATGGAGGCACAGAATGACATTTTATAGCTTTGTTTTGGTTTGTCAGTGTAGGTGGGGGAACTAGGCTGCAGGTGAGGGTGTGCCATGACAGCCATCAGCAAGCCACAAGCCACATCACATTACCCATTCCACGTCCTGCCTCACCTCCATTTCTCCCCACCCCCAAATCTACCATAATTAGTGTTGCAGGGCTTACATTGCCCCAGCCACACGCCTGAGGCATTATCTCCTATCTGTGGTATTATGTGCTGTAATCCCACAGCTAAATGTGGTAACCCAAATTTCACAGAGGCGCTGTTGCAGGCTTGCTGAGATAACCCATCTCAGAATGTGGAGTGCCAGGTCGCACGGAGCCTGTACGCTTGGAGTGCTATGGATGCTTTGTGTAGCTTCATCCTACACACCCTATAGCTTACCCATCCTTCCAGAGATCACAGGAACCCTAAATAGCAAACATGGCATCCTAACTAGAACACCACCTGTTTTGTGCAAGTGTACATGAGCTTCTGCCACCCGGCTGCTTCTTTTTCTCTCTCCTTCTCTTTTGGTGGAGAAAAGACAAAGTTTAGCGTCCATCTCTGTTGTTTGGCTGACTAAACCTACATTAAAAATTAGTAGATTGTCTATTTCTCAGCGTCTATACTCAAGCCAACACTTCTTATGTTACCTACACAACAGCAGTGACCTACATATATCTCTCACATATGTTGCTTTAAACATTTTACATATGCTTCCAGGTGCTGGGTTCCTAGGCAATAAAGATTGTCACTTGACAAGTCTCTTTGTTCTATAATTCAGAAAATTTTTGTGGCTTTTTGTTGTCAAAAAGAGATCTATTCTCTCTCTCTCTCTCTCTCTTTCTCTCTCTCTCTCTCTCTCTCTCTCTCTAATCTTTCCTGAGATTGCTTAGAAACATGCAGGCTTTGACACAGGCTTTTACCTGAAAATGTATCTACTCCTGCTGCTTTATTGGACCCCCTAATTACTTGTAAAAAATAATAAAAAATTGGGCAGGTGTTTGCTCTTCCAGTTGATTAATCGACAATGATTTCAGTACAATTGACAGCAGAAAGCTAGGAAGCTGTGGGTTGGGGTTCATCTGCTTGAAAGGAGAATTTACAAAAGGCTTAGATTGCCAACAAACTATATATTTTTCATTCCAGGCTTAGATCTCTTAGTCCCAGAGTTAAACACTGTCACATATCTAATTCCCTATTTTGTTCTCATGGAACTCTGGAGCTGATAAAACTGCAATGTTTAGAAATTTTTCCCTTCCTAAGTGAAAAAGATCACCCAGATCCATCACTATTATGTGTGGAAAGAAGTAAATTCTAGCAGAAACAATGAAGTCTGATGTAAACTTGACAATGATTTTTCATTGTGACTGTGGTGTTTTGCCTCCTGATTCACTAGTGTGAGAAGCAGAAACCGCCAGACTGAAATGGTCTCTGAGGACTGTGCCTCCCAGAATATTAGCATAGTAAAGTTAAGGCCATGCTGTATTATAATTTTTAAAGCTTCAAAAAATTCACATGATATTTTTACACTGATGTATAAATACAAATACACACAATAAAAAAGATCTGAATTTCAGAAATGGAGAAAAGAAACCAAGCACTTTTCTTCCTTTTTGATTGATCCTAGTTCTCACAGAGATTCTGGTGACATGCAAAAGACATAAGATAAAGTTAATTTTATAGTTTTGATGAAGAGTCCTGGGCTTAATGCTTAATTTCAGATGAACACGTTTTCAAAATAGAAGTAGATTGGCTAATAGAATTTTCTGCAAAAAGTGTGTGGTGGGGCTATGTAAAATAAGTTAGATTCAAGGTTTGGCTGCAGTTCAGGCCGTATTTTTATGTTGATCCTTAGAACTCATTCATTCACTCTATTTTTATTTTACAGCTGGGCTTATAAGCATGAATAATGTAGATACACAAATAGCAAAGAATATGACTGTAGCCAGGAGATAGTGAGAAAAGAGTCCATATTTCCTGAAAACAACTCCAAATAGGAAAGACATTTTCAAGCTCTTTAAATGACAATAACAAATAAAGAAGACTTACCAGCAATGCTTATCAAGTAAAAAAAAAAATTCCTCGAAACATTTTTTTCTTAAATAGAGAGTCTAGAAGACCACCTTAGGAAGAATTACTGTGATATTTATGTCATTTTAATCAATCATATTTATCAGAGAAAAATAATGACATTCCAGAGTTATGTCACTGATTGAGAATCAAAATATTTAAAGGAACATTTCAACAAAAACTAGCAAGTTATTCAATAAAAAATGTATATCAATCCTGTCTTAAAGATTTACCTAGATGAGGCCAATAGAAGAAGACCAGGAACTAGAGAAAACGTTAGATCAAGAAGAATTAACCTAGAAGGTAACACACATGTGCAGGAAAGCAATGCAAGTCAACTCCCTGTATAGCTATCCTTATCTCAACTAGTGAAAACCCTTGGTCCTTCCTATTATTGCTTATACTCTCTCTACAATAAAATTAGAGATAAGGGCAAAGTAGTTTCTGCCGGGTATCGAGGGGGTTGAGGGGAGAGGGAGGGGGTGGGGTGAGTGGTAAGGAGGGGATGGGAGGAGGCGGGGAAAAATGACCCAAGCATTGTATGCACGTATGAATAATAAAAAAAATTAAAAAAAAATAATAACCCCCCAAAAAGATTTGCATAGAGAAATTATATATGAAGGTACAAAATGGAGATTTGAAAATCTCATGTGTTATGGCAAAGGACTTGGGGTTCCATCTCCATTTTTTGAGATTGCTATCCTTGGCTATAAACATCCTCATGTTATTTTAATATTCTGATTTGCCAAGTAGACAAAGGGCCCATCTCCAAACTTTCATTCAAAAGAATAAAAAAATACACAAAAACACTTGATTCAATCCTTTTGGGAGAGCACATAAATTTTCTTTTCTTGCTCCTAGAAAAAAAAATCTCACATATTCACCATGCTGAAGCATTTGCATGGTCAATTCTTTTCAGCTCTAAAATTTGAGTTGAACATTTTTGCCTCCCTCTCATGACTTTATTAGCCACCCTCTCTGCTTCTGTGATACTACTTAAGCAAAGATTTTTTTTCTTCCTACCTCAACTTTATTCTTCATTCCAAAGGATCACTCCACTCTGCTTGTCCACTTCATTAGTCACTTTACAAGCAAAGAAGATGTCTGCTGTGAGCCAGAATAATGTGAAAGTACTAGGCTGCTATACCTGATTCCAGTGAAATCTGTTCCTAGAATTAGGACTTTTCTAAAAAAAAATTATAGCAACTCTCAAACTCTAACAGGTAAAAAATTAATGTATTTTTTAATGCAGGTGAATTAATCTAACTGTCCTAGATCACACACACACACACACACACACACACACACACATTGACCACTAGCATGGTTTTCCAAAGGTGGCACAAATCAAATTAACTTTTTAAAAAGGGATGGAGAGACAGTCTGTGAGAACTTCTTATAGAAAATAAAGGCTTCCCTTTCATAAAATTCTCCATTTCCCAAGTTCTACCTAAGTGTCTTGATTGCTTTATGGATTAAACTGTATACTCACTGCCTATTCTGGATAGGCTGTGAATCAGGGAAGATACAAAGCAGATGGGCATATCCCAGCTGTAAAACTGCACACTCTACCATAAGTGAGCAATCCAGACTACCTACTTCATCTCCTTCTACCAAAATATTGCATTTTTCCGCTCAATAAAGATGTTTATAATGGAAATGAGGTGCTGTAACTCACAGAGTTTCTGCTGCTTACTTGCTCTCTGTGTCCGCTAACTCCCACTATATCATGATAGCATATGTGTATCTCTGTCATGAATTCCACATTGGAACTCATGCTTGGAAGGCAGTTTCCCCACCTCCACTGCAAAGATTCCTGCTCATTCATAGGGGGTCCATATTGTCTAATGGTTTCCATGTTGTAAAACAATTCCTTAGGTGCTGCGTATGGGGGTTTGGCCTCCTAAATTCTCAATTAGCAAAATCATCCTGAACTTATATAGGTACCTAAGGTGCTGTGTCTCTTCATTTTGAAATAACCATTTGTGTACACTATGTTCAAGAAGGAGATTTGTTCTTCATTGAGCAACTCAAGTGCAAAATGTTTCAGGTGGCAGTGATAAAAATCTCAGCGGCACAAACCACAGAGAAAGGCATCCATTTTTTCATGCACTGCCTCTAACTTTCCACTCTACTAGTCAATGTAGAGGATGAAGAATAATAGTATACATTTTGTTTCAGTCTTTGTGATTTTGATTTTCATCAAAGGGATTTCAAAGTATTCTCCCTATGTAAGCTCTTTTTCAAATATTTATTGGTTATCTCTTAGCAGTGGTGTATTGGTGATCTGGCATACTGGCTCACCAGAACTGAATGGGCATATTTCACCTCAATTGTATGTTTGGCAGGTGACTTGAAGTAAGTTTGAAAATATGCTACTGTGAGAGAATTTACACCACAGAAACAAACCAAAGCTGTAAACCAAAGTTTTCTTAGGAGAAGGCAGGAGTTAACTTTAAACAATGACCAGCACACTCTGACTCCTACCAGTAAATAGTTTTGTTCAGACACTGAAGGAACTGATCATTGAAGTTCCGAACAAAAGTGGTTAAGCTCTACTTGCAAGGTAACACATAGCTCAAGGGATTAATAGAAAAGATGTCTAGTTTTCAATATCACTTACCAGTTAAGGACACAGGCTTGGTTCGATTTGCATTGGTCCACTTACCACTTGACTATCTTTCTGTAGCTCACTCACTACTCTTAACTTCAGTTTGGTCCATTATAATGGGAATAATAAGAGTTAGATTCCTCAAGTGATTACTTTGAGAATTCATTAAGATAATGAATGAATATACTTGGTGTGTGGCAAATACTGAGGTCTCAATACACTTTAGCTGCGGTTATTAAAGATAGATGGTTGGAAAACTGGCTACTTGCGTTAGTTGTAGCTACTTGCTTACCAGGATTCAACCACATCACCTTTATTATCTTCTAGCATACCAAGTTTGTCCTTACCTCTGAGCCTTTGCACCCATGGTTCCCTGGTGCCTGAAAAGTGCCTTCTCTGGATTTTCCATGGTTTGCTTTTTCTGGTTATTCTGGCCTCAAGTCTGACATTAGGTCTTCAAAGAGAACTTCCTCAGTCACACATTCCACTTCTCCCATACCTGGTCACCATGTCCCTGATATTCCCATACTGTCCTAAGAAGTTTCTGCTGCATTTGGTTGCTTGCTTATAAACTGTCTCTATTACTATATTTAAGATCCAGGAAAGCCTGTTACTTTTCCTCTATATGATCCTGAGCACCAGGAATAATACCTACATGAGTAGGCATGCCACAAATATCAGTGAACGAATGAATAAATAAATGGTAACTTCCTACTCATCAAAGTTAATCCACAATTTAGGTGGGAGCTGATCTACACTCTTATTTTTAGTCCAATTAAAGGCTGTTTTTATAATAAAATAGAAATATTTATGGATCCACAGGAGGTAGGGAAGTTCATTAATGCTCTGGATAAATAGCAGAATGAGCGGTAGAAAATCTATTGACATATTTAATCAGTAAATGTGAAAACAACTAGATATAGCTGATTTTGTAAGGCATGAAAAGATTGGATTCAGAATAACTTGATTGGGTAAATTTGAAAAGATTTTCCTTCCCCTACACACTGCTAAAAGTTTATTTACCTCTGTGATCTTAGCATAATGATTGGAAATAAGAAAGTGAAATTTAAATTCCCAATCATTAGCCATCTTGATTATTATAATATTGGGTGGGAGGTAAAATCACATATAAACTAGGCCTTCTTCCTATTCAAGTTTCCATAGACTTTGGTGCAGGGGTGGGAGTAAGACTCTCCTCCCACATTCATCTTGTTTGTTTAACCATACTAAAAGGGAACAGCGGGTGTTGAAGAAAGAAAGTTAAAATAAACCAGTTAAAATAAATATTTTTTAAAAAATTTATGGTATCAGATAATGAATTAAGCATTTCTATGTGAAGATTATAAAGAGCCTAAGGGGTTTAGATAGCTTTTAAAATATTATCCTAAAAGGGAAGGACTTCAATTAATAAAAAAAACTTGCTATATATTATATAGTAAATTTAGGAATGGTGTTATGAAAGAAGAAATAGAATTTTAACACAGATGCATATTTCTTGCCTTATTGAGGAGAAAATATTTTTGCAAATGGGGAAAAGACTATAAATGCATGTTATGTTGAGGTAGAGTTCCTTATCTGATATCTGGATTAGATGTTCAAAGTCTGATATTTTTCTTTACCTTTCAGATTAGCTAGGATAGAGCAGAAAGTAACACACATCATTTTGGTAGAGTTTTCAACTAAGTTGTTGCTATATAGCTGAATTGAACATTTGAAAGAATTACAGGGTCAGGTAGACTTAAAAGCCAGGCAATTAATGCTTATACATGTATACACACACACACACACACACACACACACAGAGTTACCTATTTTCACACAGGGTGTTTGGGGCCTAATTCTTTTTAAGCATGTAACATTCTTTTGCTGTTGTTCTTAATACTGGATTTGGACTTTAGGATCTCACATTTGGCAGTCTACCACTTGAGCCATGCTACCCAGCCCTTTTTTTGCTATAGTTTGTTTTTTTCAAATAAGGTCTTATGCCTTTGGCTGGCCAGCCTCAGATCATGATCCTTCTACTTCTGCCTCTTGAGTAATTGGGATTACACACATACACTAACAAGCCAGGCATGGAAATTCTTAAAAATATAAGAGCTTTTGGTTTTATCTATTAAGTCTTTCACAATTATGCTTACATGGTCTGAAATACAAAAAGTTCAGTAGAATGATTTTTTTGGGCAGCACTGGGGTTGAACTCAAGGCCTCAGACTTGCTAGACAGGTGCTCTACCACCTGAGCCATTCTGCCAGCCCTTTATGCATAGGCTATTGCTGAGATAGGATCTTGCTTTATGCCTAGGCTGGCCTGTGATCTTCCTATTTGTGTTTCCCTGCAGCTGGGATGCATATACCACTGCACACAGCCATTGGTTGAGATAGGTTCTTGTAAACTTTTTGCCCAGGTTGGTCTCAAACTGCAAACTTCTCAATCTCCAGCTCCCAAATAGCCAAGATTACAGGCATGAGCCACCAACCCTGGCCTAGAATGATATTTCATATGAAAAGAAACATGTGCCAGAATATTACACTTGTAACCTACTATTTATTGAAACACGTTACACGTATGTCATACAAATTCTAAAGCTTGTACTTGTACAGAGGTTAAGTCTGGTTGAGGTTAATGTGAAACTATGCAACCAAAGGTTAATCCTAAATTATACTCTATACAGGTAGTATTTAGTAACAACATAACATATGCTGGAAAACTCTAGGTTCTGGATATATTGTATTTAATCTCTGTAATAATGTATGCAGGTGTATTCAGAGAAATCCATTGTAAGTTTACTGTATTATAAATTGAAAACATACTTAGTAGAGCTAACTTCCTGAGCATCGTAGTTTTGCAACACAGGAGTGCTACAGGATGGTAGAGCATTGGCCGTTCACCCTCACGAGCCTGAGGCTGAGTGGGAACTGTGGCTCGCTACGGCCACCCAGTATGACAAGCATATTGTGGTGTATATTGCTAGCCCTGGAAATGACCAATATAGTTTCTACAGAACACATATCACTGTTGCACCATTATGAAGTTGAAAAATCGTAAGTTGAACCATTGTTAAATCAGGGCCCATCCAGATAGCTAGAGAGCTAGATAGATAGAGGTATAATCATTTTCTCTTCTCTCATCTTGATAGACAAATAATATACATTGTTTTCTCCTCTCTTTTATCTCTAATAATGTAGCATAAGGTGTTTTGACTTTATATAATACTCTCTAAGTATTGCTAACTTCACATCATAGCATATGCTTGGGGGATATCAAGATGCAGAGTAAACGTCATCCAAATATTTTGCATCCTCTCCTAGGAAAAGGCTTAGTGTGGATTCAGGATAGTTGAATCATGTTAGTATGATCTTGGTGGAGGTATTATCTTGTGGATGTCTTTATTTGAAGTTTAAATGCAGTTTTAGGAGATGCATATTAGTGCCAAATGAACAAAGGGTGGTTTGTAATTGGTTAGTTTTATATATCAACTCGGCAGGGATATATGTCAAACATTACTGAGTATTTCTGTGAGGGCTGAAATGGTTGTCAGAGAACTTTGGGTAAAGCAGATTGCCCTCCATCATGTCAGTGGGCCTCATACAATCATTTGAAGGCCTTAATTAGACTGATGTCTCCAGCCTGCCAGCTCACTATGAGGATTATGAACTTTGAAATCATCAACTTGCATACTCACAGGAACCAATTCCTTAAAATAAATTTCTGCTCATACACACATGGGCAGACACATGCACCCACAAACATATCTTGTACCCTTCTATATATTTACCCACATCTCAGGTACATACACACTCCTTACAGCATAAATTATTTAATTCAAGAGAGTCAACAACTTATGAAAACCATGGCAATAGCTCATTCTTTTTCTTCAAAGTGCTTGATCCCATAAGAAGCACCAGGCAACAGACGCTGTCTTCACCTCTCTGAGCTTCCATTTCTCCAATTGTTTAACTAGTTTGACCTGCAGGAGTTTCTCAACTTTCTGACTTCAGACATTTGCAACTCACCTTCTTGACATTTGCCACATTCACATACCACTAACAGTGTGTAACATGCTTCTGAAAAGAATACTGAGATCATGTGACTTGCCTCCTCATGATCCAAGCAGTAACACTAACATTTTTTGAATCCTCATTAAAATAGATACATACATTTTTAAAAACATTTAAGATTGTATAGTGAATTCAAGTATAATATATTTGATATTTTAAGAACTTTTGTAAATTCCACAATGTACCCCCACCCAGCACAACAATAAAAAAAAATTAAAATTGTTTATGTGCAAACTACAATCATTAAGTACCACAAATGAAATGAGTGCCGCTTATGGAACAATGGTCAAAATTAGAACTTAAAGTCATATTTAGTTCTACCCCCTAGATAATTATAAATTTACTAGTGAGCATAAAATAGTTCCTTAATTTGCTCTATATATAACACTCCTACTTCTTCAAAATGTGATCGGAAAAGTCTTTAATCTTCAAGAGTCTTACTTTCTCACTGGTCTCTTGTATTCTCACTGGATTCACAGGTCTTATAAAGGATTCATAGACATGTGAGAATGTATACATTTGAAGCCCAAAGGATCTTGCTTAGATTTGTACAATTTTTTAAATTAAATTTCATGTTATGAAATACATTTATGTGGTGACTTGATATAGACATATAGACACAGTATATTTGAAGTAAACATTAGTGAAATATGATTGGCACTACTTCTATTTTATTCTGTTCTGTTCTATTCTATTCTATTCTGTTCTATTCACCTACTGTACTCTATCCCATATTCTAAATTGTAGGTTGCCATTTATCAAATTTATTTCACAGCACATTGTCTTAATTATCTATTTCTGTACAACAATATTGCCACAAATCCAAAAGCTTAAAAGAATGCTTATTTATAGGGTTTGATGTGTGGCTTAGCTTTATGTACAAGGCTGTACTGGAGGTGTCAGTCAGGCCTGTGGTGTCCCGTGAGACTCCACTGGGAGAGTATTCATTTCCTTGCTTCCATGTTTGCTGACACCATTTAGTTCCTTGTAGACTACTGGATGAGGATCCTGTCTGTTGCTGGCTGTTAGGTGGAGGCTGCCCTTAGTTTCTTGCTCTATGATCCTTTCCATAAGAAGCCCCTAACATGGAAGCTGGCTTCTTTAAAACTAGAGAGGGATAACCACCTTATAAAACAGGCACTGCAATCTTATGTAATTGATCCTGTACATGTAATCAGGTATATCCTCTAGCTTTTATTCCTTCTGTCAATTATACACACATCACAGGTCCTGTAAACATTCAAATAAAACCTATTAAACAAATAAATGAATAGGAAGTGAGAGGAGTCTTGGGGTCTCATCTTAGGTCTTGCCCTTGTCTTCCACACAAATTAATGTATCAGTCTCTGAAATTTGAAAAACTTTGGTCTAACAAGTGAATTCTAATGCAATAACCCTGAGCTGGAAACTAGCAAGACAAGAACCAGCATTCGTAATATTGACAAGTCAGTAATGACATCAGAAGAGCTAAAGGATTTGCTCAAGATCACAAGAGCTATAGGATTTGCTCAGAATCAAGACTAGATTTATAATTTTTAGCCCTCAGTCTCATGATGCTTCTGTCATATCTAACACACAGCTAAGGATCTAGTATGAAGCAGTCACTCAGTGTGTTTTAAGAATGAATGAATGAATGAATAAATGAGTATATCCTCACTTTATTTTCATGAAATTCTTTACAGCTAGTCCAGGAGAAGTGTCACTAAAGCTAGGATATCATCCTGGCTCTTTAAAAGATCATTTACAGTTTCAGTGATTTTTTTCTACTATCATTGATATTTTATATGATTTTATTTCATGATGTTTATGCATACTTTTTAAAGTGTTGATAATACCAATCTTGAATACATCTATTTCTCCACATGCTTCAAGTTAAAATTCCACACAATCTAGAAAGAGACAACATGAATTCTATGCACTAATAGTTTAAGAAAACTTACAAGTAACTTAAGTATATATCATATTTTCCCCATCTGTGTTTATAGGCTAACACTATCCCAACAATTTTGATCACATCATAGTTTCAAAGTTTTAAGACATTGAAAACAGCTGTCAATTTAAATATAATTATAATTATTTTGCCATCTTGCATTTTTAAACAATTGTCCATCACCACTGTCCCAAACAGGACCAACTCCAAAATGAGAGTTTGAAGAGCTTTTAATTTGTAAATTAAGAATCATAATAGGAAGCAGCTTTTCATTCTGTCTTGTTTCTTCCAGATAATGGTCATTTGAACTGTCTCAGAGTCTGGAGGTTGCTGTTAACAATCCAAATGGCATTTCTGCTGGGCTAGTTAACATTCAAATTAGACTTTCAAAACAGTGGACAAAAGCAGTCAGCTCTTTGATGGGATTTATGATGGACACATGGTTGGGAGGATGGAGACAATATGTCAAGGCTTGAGGAATATGAGTTTATGGATTTTTGAGACAGCTACTCAGGCCAATGGAGGTGATTCCATCTTGAGAGATTGCATTCTGAATTAGTGGTAACCATCTTTTCAGAGAAAAGATTGAATGTGAAGAGTGTGGACACTTTAGGCTAGATAAATAATTCTAGCTATAGTTAATCAGAAATATCTGAAAGAATATGGATATTCTGAAATTAAATAAAAATTAGGTAAGAGATTAGGAAGGGATAATGGGGAGTCAAAATCATGGAGAAATAATGTGAACAAACAAAAGCAACACAGGGTACATCTTTACAAAGATCTTCATTCCTCACAGTATCCTCATTGTCACAGGTATGAGCTCCCACTTTGAGAAAAGACCAGTGAAGGAACTGCCATTTCTCAACCAATAGTTTGTCATTTCTTATCAGACATCTTTTAAATTAGACAATTTTCCCAAGAACTCTGATGAGATAATTTCCCCAGATATCATTTCTTTTTAATTTCTAAACTCTTAAAACTATGGTTGTTTACTTTCATGTCTAATAAACATCTTTATTTATGTAGGAACTATATTTTTAGAGAGTAGGGAGAATTTCTAGAGCACAACCATTTTGAAAATTGCCTAATTTAAAATATTACAAAGTCCCACAAAGCTATGTAGTCCTCACTTTTAGTCCAATAAATTATTTCTAGGTTGCTGTGGACTCTTCTTCACAAGAAGCAAAAAGACTTTATATAATCATGCAATTTGCTGTTCATAATTCGATCTCCTGTAGACTTCCTTGTGGTAGAACCCAGAAGGATTGTAAGCCACCTTACTGACAAATGAATGCTTCAAAAATGATCTTAGCAAAGCCATGTAGACACTATTCAGCTTTAGGCTGATACGATTAATCAAACCCTACTCAAAACTTGAAAATCATCAAAGCTTGAAATTTGTACCCTGCCACTGTTCCCTTCTAAACATATTTTTCTACATGCCTTTTTCCTTACATGGTTGTTTTCATGGTCATAATTACTATAATAGATTGCACAAGTGAGGTTTATGTTGAATGTTTGATATAAATCCCTTGATAAATCATGTAATAACCACAGAAGATAAATATTATCCCCAATTTATGGATCAGAAAACTGAGGCTTAGAAAATCTAAGTAACTTGCTATAAATCACAAAGCTCTAAAATCAGACTCCTGTAAATCTAAGTAACTTGCTATAAATCACAAAGCTCTAAAATCAGACTCCTGTGGCATCAGTCAGGTAAAAATTCCAGGTAATTATTCTTCTTATAATACTATACTCTCTGCTACTCAAATGCACCTTGAAGCATTAGATTAAAGTAGCCCTCAGGTGACTATGCTGGCAAACACATTTAAGCCTAGTGCCATATTGTGGATCTCTATCAGTTACCTAAGACTTTCTTAACAAAGGAAATTTTATTTAATTTTTTACCCTGGATACAGAGTAGAGTGCTTGGTGGCTCTTTTTAGATTTTTGTTTGTTTGCAGGCAAGTTCTCATTCAACTGACCTGGGAATCACTGGCCTTGAAAGTTCAAGGGCTTGAACTTTCAACCATCCTGCTTCAGCTTCCCTAGTGCTGGGATTACAGGTATGTATCACCTAGTGGCTCTTTTTAAATCTACCCAAATTTAGGACATGATATTTTTATGTAGAAGTAGTTTAATGTGACCTAGGAAACTGTCTGTTTTAAAACACACTTGAGAGGCTAGGATAGGATACATGGCCTTGGTAGAGAACTTTTATCTGTAGTCAAAGGAGGGAAGAACTTTGACATTTAGTGAGAGGAGATTAAATGGTTGAAGATATGTTTAGGTGATGGTAGTTGTGTGTGTTAGCTTTCTCACCTTTGTGATAAAATATCTGAGAAAACAAGGGAGGAAGGGTTTATTTGGCTCAAGGTTTCAAAAGTTTCATTCCATGGCAGGAAACATGTGATGGAGCAAAGCAGCTCACCACATGGTTGACAGGGAGAGAGAGACGAGAGAGAGAGAGAGAGAGGCCAGGAAAAGGTAAAGAATTCAAGGACACATCCCCAGTAGCCTATTTCCTCTAGGTAGACCTCACCTCCTAAAGTTTCCACAACCTTCCAAAGTAGTGCCTCCCACTGAGGTCCAAGACAGTCATAATAACCTTGTAAGAGACATTTCTTATTCAAACCATCTCCTTTAGAAGCTGAAAATGCTTAAAAGTCACATATGTGAGATATGACATAGTTGAAGTAGACTATTTGGGATATTATACCATTAACTTGGATCAAGAATATAATTTCTGTAATTGAGTGTAATTTCTGAGGGCAGGCAAAGGAGAGCTCACACACTTTATAGCTGTTCAAAAACAAAGTGAAGCACAGAATCTGGCCCTGACCATGAGGGTATGCTTCTGCTAGTCTGAACTGGAATTTCATAGGCCCTACAGAGAGACAGCAATCCATTTGTAATTTTAATTATATGTTTGAAGAAACTCTCCCTTCCCATCACATTGTATTGCACACACTATGAGTTACTAGAAGCAGCCTCTGAGTAGGTAGTATCATTAGGATAGGGTTCATCTCCATGACAAGGATAAATCACATTGTATTCAAGCTCAATTTTGCTGAAACACACAACAAGGCAGCTCTGGATTTGGTGGGTAAGAGGATGGGGTGGAGGATCTGATGGAGAAACATAATAGTACCATAAGCTATGAAACCAGAAATGGAGCGAGTTCATTTTGCATTGAGGTTGGTACTCACAGCTATGATAGAAGATTTCATCAATAGGTTAAGCATCTGTAATGAAGAATTGGGTCTTCTTCATGGCTAGTGCAGCTTCCATCCATCTAGAATTCATTTCTTAAAAACAAACTTTGGGACAAGGTATACCATGGGTTCCATGGTGAATTGTCCTTAGTGAAGGTTGTGTACATGATGGCAAGCATGAGGTGGCTGTGTAGTGTGTTGTTATTTGAAAAGTGTCCAAAGATCTTATTATTAGAGCTGGTAACAGAGTGCTAAGAAACAGGTCCTTCCGGAGCACTCTCTCCCTCCCAGCCCACCCCAGTCCCTCATTAAAATCCTAGACTGAAAAAGGAAAGGGGCAACATCAGCATGAGAAGTATGAAACAGAAGACAGAATTTTAATTCCTTGTCTCATTTGACTCTTAAAACGTGATGGAATGTTGCCACCTTAAAAAAAAAAAAACAGAAAAAAAATCAGTATTCCTCTTCTCCACAGGTAAGTATTTTTAAAGGAAATTGTACTATCAATATCTGATTGAGCAGATTTCTATTCCCCCTAGATTTAATGTTTTCCATCTGCAATATAAAGGGAAGATAATGCACAATTATGCTAGTAAGACTCTCTCTTTCAATAATGTTTGCACTTATCAATACTACATTTAAAAAGGAAATAGTAGCACTTGAAAAGTTAAGTAAGAAGATGAACAAAACTGAGCAGAGGAAAAATAACAATCTGAAGACATGCTGAAAATACATTTAAAGACAGTCTGTCTTAGACAGCAGCCAATCCATTCAGCACATCTTTTAAAGGGCTGAGCATCGTTTAGGCGCCAAGTAACTTACCTGGAGACTTAAGAGGAATAAGACTCCAACGCACATATCATAAGATAAAGAAAGAATCAAAAGGTCCAAAGATCTACTTTCTGCTTGGGTAAATTGTTGCTTCTTCATGCTGTGAATTTTAAAATATACACAATATACCTTGCTAATTGACTTTCATCTGTTCCTGAAAACTCTATCCCTAAGGAAAAAGTTGTTAAATGAAAAAAAGATTTCTTTTAAATAGAAAAATTATGGCATGTTTTATCCCAACCCATTATACCCCAAAGACATCAAATGAATTACACACATATGCACGTATATTGATTATCAATATATATCAAATTATGTCAATAAAAAGATCAATTGAACAATGAAAGCAAGCTTATATAAGTAACAAAGAATAGCTTGAAGGTTAATAAGTACAGCTTATACTTAAATTGAAACCTTATGGCACTTAATATAAGATGAAGTAAAAACTTAATGGAATGTGGTGGGTGGTAGAGAAATGCTACAAAAAGGTTATTTTTTGGAAAGTGCATTATTCTTTCTACATCATTTTATTCACAAATTGTTTTTAATCTTTTGTGAACTTTTGATTTTCTTGAACTCAGCCTAGACTTGAAAAAAAGTTATAACACAGACAAAAAAGCTCTTTCAAGGGAAAGGAGGGGGCCAGGGGTTAAGGGGGGAAAGGAGGGAGAAATGACCCAAACATTGTACACACATATGAATAAAAGAAAAAATATATTTAAAAAAGAGAAAGGACAGGTTAATCAAGAGAACTTAAGGAACATTGAAATAATACCCCCCCCACACACACCAGAATAAAGCAGTGTACAAGTGTCACCTCCCCATACTCCTTACTTGGTGTACATATGCATAGTAAATAATTTATGCTCAGCCAATCATGGGTCCACTTCAAATAGATTCATAGCTATCCTCTGATCAGAAACTCTTGTGGAGTAAATTGGTAAGCATATCTTTGCCTTAAATCGTAGTGTTAAAATATTAATTCTCACATCATATTTGTTACCATTTGGTTAAAGAAGTAGTTACACAAATAAAAAGGAGTTGCCTCAAAATAAGTGGACTACTGCTTGGAGAGTCATGTAAGCTAACTCTGCATCACACTCATTAAGTAATATTCAGTTGATATTTCATTTTTTAGCGGCAAGTAGAAGTCTACAAATGATAGTGAAAAACAACATCAACAGTACGGTCCAAAACTTGTCATCAAAATTTGTTCTATGATTTGCTGAATTGAGGCTTCACCAGGAAGTCATATTCCTTGAGAGTTCAAATAAGATACCCAAGGCAATTTCTCAGTCTTCTCATTTAGTATGTATATGCACAGTTGCCCTCCACCCAAACACGGAGAAAGAATTAAATCATCATTATAATTTCTTAATAAAGGATAGATATTTAAAATGAGTGGAAATGCAGGTGCTGACTATGACCTCCAAGAAGGACTTGTCTGATCAGAGGAGCCAAGAGACACAGACTATGCTGAAGACTTATGCTTGGCAGACCCTGGAGACAGCATTAACCAGGCTTGACTGCAGGGTCACTTGGGCTAGGAGATATAATATAGGCAATGTACAGTGGAGGCTGTATACTTGAAAACACTCTCATAAGAAAATGAATTCTTGTGCTGTTTTAAAAAATGAGATTCCAAATAAAAAAAAATTAAAGCAGCATGTGCATAAATATTAGATATTTAAAAATTTGCAAAGCTTTTATAGATACAAAATTGTTATTGTGTTTGTCCCTGACTTCCACATGCAATATAAAAGGTAGTCATTATTATTTTATTGTTATTGGGGAGAGGGTATAGGAAGGTGAATATGGTGCAAATATTACATACACGAGTATGTAAATGGAAAAATAAGACCTGCTGAAACTATTCCAGGAATGGAGGGAGGGGTGAAAAAGGAAAGTGACAGAGAGTAAGACCTCACTATCATATTTTGTAAGAACTTTTGTAAATGTCACAATGTACCCCCAGCACAACAATAATAAAATAATAAAAAATAAGACAACAGATGATTGTCTAAAGACACAGTCAAAACACATGACATTCTCCATGAAATCCAGGTCTCTGGATTTCAAAAGCAGGTCTTTTGCTTATGAATTTAGACCTTTCCATATTGCCATAAACTTTGCAATGTGAAAATAAAGCTAGCACCAACAAAGGATATTTTTCCCTATTCACCATAGTATTCAATGTTTAGTGATGGAAATACAAATGACTTACTTTGCAAGTGCATTCTGATTCAAATACTTTGTATACAGGCTATGAAAACAATAATAAGAGATTCTTTTCAGTCATGTTGTTTTATATTATTAGTTATACTTTTATGTTATTTTAAGATAAATGAACTTTTTTCCTGAAGGGCAAAAGGCACAGATGTCCACTAAGGCAAGTTTGAACAAATATATAAAGTATAAAATGTGTGAAAGCTAAATTTCCAAAGCATTCAAAAACGACAAATGGGAAAGCATCAGATTAGGAAGCAGGCCATGCAAGTCAATCATTCCAACTATAATGGAAAGAATTGATGAGTTTAAGACTGTGGAACTAGAGAAAAGGTTAGTTCAAGAAGAATTAACTTAGAAGGTAACACACATGCACAGGAAATCAATGCGAGTCAACTCCCTATATAGCTATCCTTATCTCAACCAGCAAAAACCCTTGGTCCTTCCTATTATCGCTTATGCTCTCTCTTCAACAAAATTAGAGATAAGGGCAAAATAGTTTCTGCCGGGTAGTGAGGGGGTAGCAGGGGAGAGGGAGGGGGCGGGGGGGGGGATAAAGGACGGGATGAGGGAATGGGGGAGAAATGACCCAAACATTGTATGCACATGTGAATAAAATAAAAATTAAAAAAAAAGACTGTGGTTCTCAGACCAATGGTATCAGTGTCATGGGAGACTTAGAAATGCAGACTCTCAGGTTCCATCCCAGACATAGTGAATCAGAAACTGTAAGGATGGGGTCCACTGGCCAGTGTTTTAACAAACCCTCTGGGAGATTCTGAGGCAGCTGATGTTGGAAAACCTTGGTTTAAAGGAATATTAAAGAACAATGTTAGTATTTTAAAGTCACTAAAGAAAAATAAGTGAGACTTACTTGTTTGTGCCTCAATATACAGAACAGATCTGTTGAATGGTCATTTAGAAGAGGGAGATTTGGTGTTAATACAGGTGAGAACCTCCAACAGAATAGAGGTCTCTGGCATGGGGCTTCCCTCCAAGGATGACTTGGGATCTCTAGTCTACAAACATACACTTACAATGGATGGGGGAGGAGAAGATTGCAGTAATATGTCTGCATATTGGCTTTATAGCTCAGCATTATGAATATTTTGTTCTAAATTCTGCATCAAGAGCCAATATCTTTGGGTTAGTGATGGCAAGGATGAGATGATATTAATAATCATTCTGTTGTTGACAAAAGATATAAAGGGGACCCTAGTGTTATAGTCTCCATAGTCTGACACAAATGCCTAATTCCTTAGCCTAAATTTTTTCTACATTTTAATGCATGATCCTAACTTTGTTTAATGAGAAGCCCGCTTACATAGAGCCCAATGTGGTACAATAACCATTATTTTGAGAACAGCAGAAGCTCCAGTTTTTAATTCTGCTTCTCTTCTTCAGTGGCTCTATGTTTTTTTTTTCCTCTGTAACATTAAATGGTTGGAATGGAGGTGCCTTAATCTCATTCAACTTGAAATTCTATGTACCGCATACTGAGTTTCTCTTCTATGTACCAAATGAACCCATTTGACAATCACCCTACCAGCATTTCCAGGACTCAGAGGAGGACAGATACTCATCCATTGGTTGAGGAATGATTTTTTTCATCTAAATAAGAAACTCATGATCTTTACAGTTTCTTATTCTGATCAGGTTGCAGGTGCTGGCAAAGAACTACACAGCAATCATCTCACAAAAAGTGATGAGGATATAAAAAGAAAAGAACATTTTTTGTTTTTTTATAAATCCATACCTCATTATGCAGTCTGGCTTTTGGATGGCCAAGAGATAGTTTCCTTTACTGGGAAAAGTTTTTAAATGGGACTTGGTGGACTAAATACCTGTGCATCATTAAAAAGAGGGAGAAAGAGAAGTCTCATATCTGAAGAAAGTGAAATCCACTTTACTTAATGTGGACCTCTGTCTCTGGTGTGCAGGTCCTCTGTGTCCAAAGATAATTAGTACTTTATAATGCTAATTATTATAATTATGTCTGAGAAAAAAATCATTAGGGGGTAGGCCCGTTCACTGATTTTCAATTGCCCCTTCTATTTAAAAATAAGGTCATTTTTCTATGAAATAGCTTTAGGAACTCAAAGTAGAAAGAGGGTTATAGAAAATTCTGTGTAGATATAGACCCAAGTTTTAGAAATTCTTATAATTCTGTGATGTGTCTGGGAACAGAGCAGGGAGGAAAACAGTATAGCTGTTTAGTCTAGGAGACTAGAAATAAGGACCCAGAAAAGCAAATGTTCCTATAAGTCAATCATTGAACAGACATTTGTTGACCAGTCATTGTGTGTTAAATTGTTTCCAGATGCCACATCATAGAATAATCTTCACAATTCTGTAAAGCAGATATTAGCATCCCATTGGGTTTTGTTTTTGCGGATAAAAAAGTAATGTCTTAGAAATCATTCTAGCCACACAGTGCCATGTACACAAGAAGTAGAAAGATGGATTCTGACTTAGCTTTGCTCACCATAAAGACTGTACTATCCTGGGCTTATGTGTAAGTGAGTCATGTCTGATAGGACTCTAGAATTACTGAACTAACTTACTGGAGAAGGCATTTTTCAGATACTTAGAATATAGGTTGTTTGAGAGGAAGCCCCTGTGAGTAGATCAAGGTAGCAAAAGAGCTAAAAACATTTTCTGTAAGTTCCATACATACAGCAGTAGCAGAGAAGAAAGCATTGGATTATGGACTGAAAGTAGTTGGGTTTGTAGGCCAGCTCCATCTCTTCCTTTTTGGATCATCATAAAGTCTGTTCACTTGGACAGATCTCAGTAAGTCCTAAAGCAGTATCTCCTTCAGTTGCTGTTAATAGTACTGTTCCCCTTCAGTTGCTGTTAATAGTACTGTTCCTACTGCTACTTTGTCACCACTACTGCATGAGCACTTACTGATGACTTATTAGGTACCAAGAAAAATGCTAAGTACTTCATATGCATTATCTTATTAAATACTCATAAAGTGTGCTATTAATCCAGTTTCACGTTTGAAAAAAAGTGAGGGTCAAAGAGGCTAACCAATTTGTATGGGAACATGTAGTATAATATACACAGTAAATATCACTAATACTAAGAAACTATTAGCTGAGGAGAAGGACCTGGCCTTTCATCTCTCTGAGATGAACAGTTGTCTTTCTGTTTAATGGTTTTTTAAAAACCCCCTTGTGACAAGCTCCAGAGGACAAATAATTTATTTCTTGTGGTGTATGGCTCTCTAAATGAATTAATTGATAGACATCCCATTGTCAGCCTGAGAGATATGGAAACAAAACAGGCATGAGATGTTCTCTACCAAACTAATTTGTACTTTAAACATATAAATATTTTTTAAAGTAAATTATGTATTTACCATGTCTCCTACTTCACTTTGAATTTGAGAACCTATGATTTTGTGCTGTCAATTGAGAAGTTTGATCTTATATTTTAAACATTAGTAAGTGGAATTAAATAGTAATTGCTGCTGGGGGGAGAGGAAGGAGAAATAAATAATTCTTTCAATCCATTCTGTTCCAATCACTGAATGGAGAATACTTATCAAAATGATGATAGAAGAGCAAGAACCATTACTTCCTTTTCAGGGAGCCATGGGATAACTATTTTCATGATAATATTAAGGTTCTATTTACTTTTTCACTGTGTTGGCACTTATATTAATTGTGCAAAAAACAATGAAGCCTCAGAGAAAGTTAAGACAGTGAAAACAAACTGTACTGGTAGTAAGTGTATTCTTTACCACTATTCACTCGTAGAGGGAGAAAAACCAGCTGCATTTAAGGATGTCCTTGTTGAAAGAGTAAATAATACTAATTTTATTAAATCTCAACTTTTATATACAAATATGTTTTGTATTCAGTGTTATGAAAAGGGAAGAATATTTAAAGTATGTCTGTAGCACACCATAGTGTGACAATTGTCCTATGAAAAAGCACTTTCGTGCTGAACTAACCCCTTTTGTGGCAGGACCACAATTCTTTCCTGAAAGAAAGACAGACAAACATGGCTAAACAAGGTTGGATATTTGCCAATGTTTCTTAAAAATAAATGAAGGGAGCCTGTGGCTTCAAGGAAGATGACTGACAGTATGTTCTGCAAATGATAAAATTAAAGCTTTCAAGAGACTGTATCTTGAGAGTTCCCAGGTACTTTTGGTAAAATTGAAGGTGACATTAATAAACGTGATTTTTTTTATATTATATAATGAAATGTGTCAAAGATTGGAATATCTGTATAATTCTGAAAAACAATATTTTTCAAATGGCCAACATATGATTTTACACAATCTTGAATAAGAAAAAGATATATTTAAGTGCAGAATACAAAATATGATTTTAGCACAACAGGGTACTAACCCTTCACTCCAGATTTTATGTTGTAACCAGCTTTAAGAAAACCACTTGTTGAATTCCAAGTAGTATCAAAGTATATCTATAATTAGATACGAAAGTTCATTAAATACTTCTCCCTTTCCCAGCTACTTGTCCACGTGAATCAGGACATTCTTCATATATTTCAACAAAAAGCTGATTAACTTGTAGAAATAGATATGAGTATCCAGTTATCTTTTGTTTAGCCAGATATAAAAGCAATTTGCAAAATGAAAAAAAGCTATACTTTCAATAATTTTTGATGTAGAAAATATAATTACATTTTATGTTATTTTATTAATATATATTTTAATCAATTAGCATACAGACATGATATTCTCAACTTTAATTTGTATGATGATACCTATCAATCTATGTATAATATACATAAACAAAGGCCTTTGGGTCCCTCAACAATTTCTAATAGGGTACAGGGTTCTGAGACAAGAATGAGAACTGGTGGTTTAGGGTAATGAACTGTACATCTGCCTGGGTTTCGTAAATTGGCACAAACTTTCAACACAGTAGTTTGTTAAATTATGAGAACTATTAAAATTTGGCTAACTTTTGATCAATAATTTTATCTTCAATAGCATCCTTGAGAAAGAATTGAGGATTTGTGCAGAAATACACTTATTGAAATATCTGTCAAGACCTTCTCTATAAAAGAATATAACACCCGTAAGTATCTAGGGGATTGTTTAAATAAATGTTAATATCCCAGTAAGATGGAGGCAAGATTTATGACTTTCTGGTTAACAGTCATTTATTCTTGAGCTTTGAAAAAAAAAGAAAGTAGATTGAAAAAGTGAGACCAAGGAGGGAAAAAGAAGAGCAAAACAGTATTGGGATGCCAGATAAGTAGTTGGATAGAGGAAAGGATAAGGAAGTTGACTTTTATTTGATAACTATGCCAGTTTATGCTTTATGACAACTACAGAGAGGAAAATATGAAATTATCATTCTTGTATGTTAAAGTGGTTGGAAATCAGCAATTGTATAGTATTCAAATTAATTATCTCACTTAATATAATAGATATCATTATTATACCTCTTACACAGTTGAATCACTTAATATAATAGATATCATTATTATACCTCTTACACAGTTGAATCAATGCTTAGAGGTTAAAATAATTTGCTGCAGATAGCAGGTTTTTTTCCGAAAGCAGATTTTCCTTTCTTCAAAGTTCTGCTCTGGATCAAGTTGAGGAAGAAATCTAAGTCAGCATGTGAGATATCATCATTTTATTAAATATAATTTTCAAATAGAAAAAAACTTTATATATCTAAGATGGTGTTAAATTCCTTGCTGAATACTCAAACCTTGGATACACAAGGTGATTAAAGCTTTTTGGCATACCTTTACTATGAGTAAGCATATTATAAATGAAAGATGAGTTTTCAAGAGCGTATCACTGGGACTCTTCCAAAATAACTCAAACTCCACTGAGAGGTAAGAATTAGTGTGATAGCCTTTGAAGTTCACCCTCTACTCTCTCTCCAAAACAGACAAAATTAAATAGCTAGATATTAAAATGTCAACTGTGGTTGAGAAACAACCAAATAGAAGCCCTATTTAAGCTAAGAGGAAGAAAATACTAAAGGACAAAGATATATGGAAATAACACAAAGAAATATCTTTGTACAATTAATTTATGCTAAAATTTTAAAGAGAAAAGAACGTAAAGCAAATATTAAATAGAAAAAAGGAAAAAAGATGAAATAATGACAATAATAATAATAAACTCAGAATAAGTTAAACCCTTCCACAAATGTTCTAAAAGACAAAAATCACGAATATACAAATCTCAAAGATATAATTGGGAGAACAAAGTTGAAATTTGAAGCATCCTCTAAATGTTTAGTTAAGGAAGCCTACATTAAAGGTAACTTTGAGGAGAAGAAATGTAAAGAAATTGGATAAATGTGACAATACAATCTGGGTAATATACTCTTTAGAAAAAAACAAAAGAAGCAATAGCTATTAAAAACAAAGGTAGCATGAATATAAACATATGGAAGAAGGTGAAAGAAGTGTACATGTTTGCATTCATTGCAAAGTTTCAAATTATGGGACCAGCTTTGCCCTGTCAATGGAAAATGTTAATAGAGACATGCTTTGTTTGGGATATGGTAGATTTAACATAAACAAAAATTCTTTGTGCAGGAACTTTCCTAGGGATTCCAATATTCTGATACGTTATGTGGGTGCACCATGAACTGTAATGGAAATGTTTTCTTTTCTATGAACAGCATCTTATGGAGAAAGTATTTTGTGGAATGCAGCTAGTCAAGAATGGTTCTGGTCCCTCAACAACACTTTATAAATAAATTCAAATAAGAGATGAAGAGACCATTTCAACTGTTTTCAATGATTCCAAATTAAAACTCAACCCAAGTCTTTTGTGTAACTGTTCATTCTTAGTTTACATATTTTAACTGAGTGGCATGTCAGTAGACCACCCTTAAAACAATGCTTTTCCAAACATTTTCATTCTCCTTGTCTAAATTAGTAGCGAGATGAATGAGAAGTAGAAGTTAGGTGTCGGGTGGATGGTAAAATTCTATTTGGGGAAGGTGGAAATTGGGAAGGCTCTAGAGTTAGCCTTTAAAATAACCATGAGGACAAAAAGAAGAGTTGCAAAGGAGTTATTTATTAGCAGGGAATGAGGGAGACTTGGGTTGTCCAGGGAAATAAAGATCACAAGGGGAATTTCAATAAAATATATAAATGGTTTAGGACTCTGATCAGATGGTACCTAATACACAGTGTAGATATTACACTGATGGTTATGTGGAGTCTCCTTATTAGTTGGACATTAGTGAAATTTAGCTTGAAGTCCCTTTTACACAGCTATGAAATGCAATATCTTCCCTGTGATTCCATAAATTTCCAAAATTACTGCCTTGTAGTCCCCTAGATTTTGATCCTCTGTCCACTGCCATCATGGAATTATGTATACTGATGTTATCTCATTCTCCTATTTTCCAGAAGGAATCCAGTCATTGTCATGGTTTCATGGAGGTAGTAACTATACTGACTTTTATAAAATCTTGGGTACAAATGCATTGAGTAACACACAACCTTCTACAATTTATTTTTAGCTCTCCTCCTCATATTCTCTTCTAATTTACCAAAAGCTTACCTTCAATTAGTCGTGAAAAAAATAATTTACTTTTGTTCAAATCAGGAGATTTTGACATTGAAAGAGGGTCAATGACCTACAAGTTTAAATTATGACTGTGTGGAAGAAAACATGATGCTGCATATCCTACCAAAATGTGACCTTTCCCCACTGTAAGCAGCCTCATAAGAAAGGTAGTTCCATTTCCTCAGCTCTGAGGCCTTCCTTGATTAGACAATGGGTTTTCTTCATGACCCCAAGGGATAAATGTGTTCAATTAAGTATAATAGTTCATTGACTTTTAAAGTTATCAGCAATTGTTTAATTCTTTGTATATGCTTTCTGTAACATTATTTATTCTAAAGTTAACTTCAATGTAATAATTCATATTCATACCTATTTTTTCCTCAATAAATAGTAAACTTTTGGGCAAAGACCATATCAATTTCATTATAGAAAAATGTTCTAATTGTCCTCTATTTCATTTTCTTTGCTTTCTATCATGAAAGAATTTTAAGCTTTACCTAAAAACTTGGCCACTCAGAAATAACACGTATTTCTCACTTACCTTGCAGCTAGGAATAACCATGTGATAAAGATTTACACTATGGAATAGGAGTGCCAGTTATGTATGTACTTACTGGGCATATTCTCCTCTGACAATTCATCCTTTTTGTTAGTTGGCATATGAATATGTTAGTGTGACAAAGACTATTAGTAATCACCAATCATATATGGGGTACTCTACATCTGTCTTCTTTCCTTGCCCATGAGGTGGGACCATGTTACTGTCTATAGCCAACAGAATGTGACTAGAAGCATGAGATGTGCTATTTCCACCAAAAACCAGTGAAGAGTCCATGTCTTGATTTGTCACAATAAGCTTAGAGGCCACTAGTTTCAGACACACAGCTACAAGGAGAAGGGCCACTGATTCACATAGGGCAACTCAGATTTAGTGTCAATTTGTGATTGCAACACATCCTATATCTGAGTAGAGTAGAAGGTGAGGCATCTTGGCTCATGAAGTCAAGGGATAACAAGGTCACAATATGGGTTCCTTACAGTGTAGAGATAATATGTCACCTCTGAACTATTTCCTCTTGGGCTTTGTCTGAGAAATAAATCACTCTTTTGTTGAAGCCACCACTGATTTGGGGCAACTTTGCAGCAGCTTAATTCATTCAAATATAATAAATCTATATTTACAAGACCTATTTCACAAGGTCTTATATAGCATCTCACTTACGTGAGATACTCAATTAAATGTTTGGTGAATTGAAACTGAATAGATGAGGACATTATATAAGACGAAAAATTATGTTCAGGCAAAAGTAAATTCAACAGAAGCCCAATAGAGTAAAAGCTATTTAAGAGGTGTGATCTGGACAAACTTTCCTGGCATTTTCTGGCAAACTGACTGGGAAATAGAGCCCCAAACCAGTGGTGGCACTTTGTCAGCCCATGGGTCTCATGAGACTCACAGATGGGTTTTGGTTGGCTTACACTACACTTTTTAAAAAATGTGAATTAGTTGCCAACATTCATAAATAGGAAGAGTTTACATGGAAACCCAGATTTCTGGCTTATTTAAAAAGTCAAAAGACCTGGAACCTAGGGCACAAATTCATATATGGTTAAAAAAAATGTCTAAGAAGATGGATGGCCTCCCTTTAGTTAGGACATGAGTTAATCGTCCATGGTGACTATGGCAATGTCTACCTGACATTTAGACTGTCAATTGCCATCTGTACCACAGTGTTTGATTTCCTGCTTTAAAAAAACTTGGCCTATTCCATTGGTGACCCTACGAATAAGCAAGCTTGAGAGCCCTGACTAAAATGTTGAGAGTCTTCCCTGAACATTTTATTTAGGGCAGAAGATCCTGACGTTCAGGGGGTTGAATAACAAGAATAAAAGGAAGCAAAGATAACAACAAAGAAATACTACTAACAGAGGACTCTTAAGCAGCACAAATCTTCATGGCAGAAGGCATTTATGTGAGCAGGTGTGATGAGAGGACAGTGATCCCAGTAGGCATATGACCATCAAATTCTCTGCCTGTTCTCTTAGCCCCACCAAAAGATGAAGTGGCCCCCAGACCCCAAGCCTAATGTAAGAACCATATGCTGTTGTGCTCTTTTGAGCCCTGCTTCTAGATCTTGATAGAATTCTTGACAACTTGAATGGTGATTGGTGCTTCTCCAAAGACTTGGAAGATTGAGTGGAAAATAGATAGTCCATACGTCTGCTTTCACTCATCTTGGTTTCAATAAGAAATGTGAGGGTGGAAGGTGAGATACAAGCAGAGGAAAAATGAGATTGTAAATCACACACTGTCTTGCTTTCCTCTTTCAGAAAAGCCTGTGGAGCACTTAAAAGAGAAATAGCGAAATATGGAGAGAGAAGGCAAAGACTCATGTGAAGACAAAGGAAAAAGTTGCATTTTTGTGTTTTGGTTAATCTCTTAATGCTGGTGGGTGCAGAGCCCCAGATGCTAGAGCTAATGCAATATGCAATATGTTGGGAAATCTCCAGTCCTTGCAACAACTAATTAATAAATCTGGTAATTGTGTCAGGTCTGTAATACAGGCTAGGAAAAAATGCGTAAATCATTTGATAAGTGTGTATGCCCAGAGAACATGTGTTTCTGAGGTCTTCCACAGGGATTCACCCAAAAGGTTATCCAGGCATTTCTTCTCTTCCACTGTGCCCTCTGTAGGAGGATTTGGCATGAAACAGAATGATCCTTTATTTAGTGTGGCATTGGCATTCAATTAATGCCATCCGAAATTGATTCTCTATGCTTTGTTTCTTATCCACACCCTTCCCAGAACACAAGTTCTCTAAGGCAATGAAAAATAATCATGGGCTTGCCAAAATGTTCTTTTTTGTTTTCTAAACATTACAACTAAAATGCAGTTCACTTTTATCTCTTAAAAGGCTCAGTTGTCTTTTTTTTTTAAATTAAATGAACAACTAAGCAGTTGTCTGTAGCATCAGGACACTATATGTGTATCCAGAATGGCATATGCAATATGCTTTGTGAAAGATTTCTGAGTTTCTCTTTTGATTTTTCCATTCTGTTGAAGGGTATGAAATTTAAAAATCATTGTGATCACATCATCATCTTTGATTCTTGTACCTCTTCAGTATCCTAAATTCTACATAGAAGTATGGATGTGGGAGAGGAAGAAGAAACCTGAGGAGTGAAATCTGCAAAGGAAGTGTCTTGATGACAGAATCATATTGCCAAAATTACATTAATTTCTTTGCTGGTGAAAGATTTCTGTTCTATTTATTATTACAAATTATGTGGACTCAAGTAAATCAATGAGTAATCACAAACTAAGTCTCCATGTGTGCCCAAGGTGATTAATCTCTTAGAGACTTAGAACAAAATAATTTGAAGTTGCCACCCATCATAATCAACACAAGCCGTTATTGACTTCATCTGCTTGGATGGACCCTTTGGCAGGATTCTCTCATGCCAGGCAGAAAACCACTATACTAATATCACTGTAAATGTGCCTTGTCCCATGAATAAGTTTTAGAAGCAAAATCCATCCCAATAGGATTTTGTAAATAAATTCTTGACATTATCTTGATTTCATCTTTCTCTCTAGATTACAAATTCAAGAATGCAAATAGATTTACAAGTAATCTAAGATACCTCCTAAACTGATGAGTTGCATCTTTAGAACTTGAAGAAGAATTTGTTTGCTTGGGCTAGAAATTAGAGAGAGGGTTGTTAATCAAACGAAAAAGAAATAGGGAATTTGTGTGGAGAATGGGAAAATAAAATGGTGTGTGTCTTTGAAGATGATCACCTTGAAAAATCACATGGGTTTATGCAAAGGCAGCATCAGGAGGAAGAGGTGTGTGTGTGTGTGTGTGTGTGTGTGTGTGTGTGTGTGTGTGTGTGTGTGTATCACTATGGGGCATGAAAACACAAGCCACGGCAGTGTCCATTTCACAAGGGTCCCACAGTATTGGGGAATGAGACCTATTCTTCATCTGAGTAAAACAACTTCTCTGCAAGTAAAGAGCTGGAGGCAGTGTCACTGATGGGTCAGTGAGGCACCATTTTCAGGGACAAAGTGAGACTCTGTCCCAGGGAACTCACTGGGCTAAGCCCTCAACAGGAAGGAGAAGCAAGACAGAGAGTGTGCAAAGACTATTTAAGTGTTGACATGAAACTTTTGCAAGCCTGTCTAGAAACAGTTAGATGAGATATTGAAGTCAGGAGTTTTAAAGTCATCTATGTTGAGACAAGATAAAATGACAAGGTGTGTGTGTACATATATAATCAAATATACATACATATATATAATCATATATATACATATATAATCATGAAAATATTATCTTTAGAGTGGCAAAATCTGGGGAAAGATGGTTTCTAATATCAGTTCCTTGAAGTCTAGAATAAACATTCTAAAATGATTCTATGATCTAATTGGCAATAAGTAAGCCTCTGCTAGACCACTGTGCAAATCTAATTCTGTGATTCCTGGTAATTGTGAAATTAAGTTTAGTCAGAAAGCTTCATTTCCTTCTATTTCTTAAAACATGATCTAAAGAAACACTGCCTTTTAGAATTACTCTTTTTCCCTTTTATGCCTATAGGAGTATGATTGTTTTTCTATAGTAATAATTTCAAAATCTGATTTGGGTTGCTTTGTTATAATTGTGGCTGTCTCTCTATCAGACTGTGAGCTCCTGAAGAGCACTGATTTTGTCCTGTTCATTAATCACCTGTTGCAGTTACCCTTCACAGAACTTTGCATGTAATAGTCTTTCTCTCATTGAAAATATATTTATAGAATATTTGTGTTGTGTCCAGTACTGTGTTCCATAAAATGATTCAGGGAATTGAAAATAAAATCTACAGGTTTATGCCTGTAATTCTAGCTACATGGAAGATGGAGATTAGAAGTATCACAGTTCCAGGCCAGCAAGGCTAAAAGTTAGTGAGATCCCATCTCAGTAAGTAAACTGGGAAGGGTAGTATATGCCTGTGGTTCCAGATACATGGAAGTCCATAGGTAGGGAGACCATAGTCTAGGCTGGCTAAAACAAAAAACAGTTTGAAGAGACAAAGTATTGGAATCAGTCCCAGATATAGCAGAGATTTTGGATTATCAAACTGGATCTTAAAACAACTGATTAATATGTGTATGGATTCTAGCGGAAAATAGATGTTAGTGAACAATATACAAAAGCATAAATAAGCAGAGAACTGTAAACTATAAGAAAAAATACTTTCTAAGAAAAGAAATGCTAGAAATAAAACAACCACGATAGGAATGAAGAATGCTTTTGATAAGCTCCTCAGCACACTGAGCATACTCAAGAAAAAAGTCAATGAACTTGAAGGCAAATAATTAGAGATGTCCCAAACTGAAAAGGAAAGAGAAACAAGGAGTTTTAAAATAGATCAGAACATCCATAAACTATGGGACAGTTACAAAAGCCATAAGACATATGTAATGAGACTGTAAGAAGAAAAAGGAAACATGAACAAAATTCCTACACCTAGGAATATCGTATTCAAACTACAGAAACTAAAGAAAAAGAAAAAAATTGTGAAAAAATAACCCAGAGGGAAATACAAACTATACCTATAGAACAACAAAGAATTTCCTCTAATTTCTCTTCAGAAACTTTGCCAGAGGAACAAAGTATGGCTACCCAATCCTGTAATCCCAGCTAATCAAGAGGCAGAGAGCAGAAGGATCAAAATTGAAGAGCCAACTTGGGCAAAAAGTTAAAGAGACCCTATTTCAACCAAAAAAAGGTGAGCACCATGATTCGAAGCTATAATCTGAGCTATGTGGGAGACAGAAATAGGAGGATCATGATCCAGGCCCACCAAGCAAAACATAAGACCATATTTGGAAAATAAGTAAAACAAAAAGGATTGAGGGCATGGCTCAAGTTATAGAACATCTGCCTGGTGAATATAGATTTTTTAAAACCTGTTGAAATTACCGTAAGAAGGGACTAAGGTAGAAAGGAGAAAAACAGAAATGGAAAAATAGAAAAATGAGGCAATTGGGATTATAATATCTATGTACATGGAAATATCACAATGAAACTCCCTGTATAGCTACCTTATCCAAAAAAAAAAAAATCTTTCAACAATAGAGAACAGGAAGGTAATATGGATCCTGTCAGGGGTTGACACCAGTGTGTGTGGGGGGTATAAGGAAAGAGTACAAGAGGGTGAATATGGTGGAAATGTTATGTACTCATTTATTGAAATGGAAAAATGAGACCTGTTGAAACTATTCTAGGAATGGGGGGAGGGGCAACAAAGAATGATGGAGGGGGTGAATTCAACTATGATATATTGTAAATACTTTGGCAAATGTCACAGTGTACCTCCAGTACAACAATAATTAAAAAGGAGGGAAAAGCACTAGGCCCTAAATTCAAACCCCAGTACCAACAAAATAAACCAGAGTCCAGTGAAATATCAAGCAGCTTAGAACTGTATTCACTGAAATTATCCTAAACTAAAGCAGATACCTTAAAGCAACTGAGGCCAATAGGAAAAGGGGACCAGGAACTAGAGAAAAGGTTAGATCAAAAAGAATTAACCTAGAAGGTAACACCCACACACAGGAAATCAATGTGAGTCAATGCCCTGTATAGCTATCCTTATCTCAACCAGCAAAACCCCTTGTTCCTTCCTATTATTGCTTATACTCTCTCTACAACAAAATTAGAGATAAGGGCAAAATAGTTTCTGCTGGGTATTGAGGGGGGGAGCGGGAGGGGATGGAGTGGGTGGTAAGGGAGGGGGTGGGGGCAGGGGGGAGAAATGAACCAAGCCTTGTATGCACATATGAATAATAAAAGAAAAATGAAAAATAAATAAATAAATAAATAAATATTTCATATATTTCCTACAAAAAAAAAAAATAAAAAAATAAAAATGAAGACATTGTTGGATAAACAAAAACTCAGGGGATTCATCACTAAAAACACTACCTTGCAGGAAATATTAAAAGATGTTCTTCCAAGACATGAATAATGGTGAAACATGATATAGGTCAGAAATGTCTATCTACATAAAGGAAGCAAGATTATTGTAGGAGGAATAAATGGAGGTAAAATACAAGTTTTTATTTTTCTTCTTTCAATCCAACAGATAATATTTAAAAAATAATAATAGCCATGATGTGCTCACTCATAATAGCTTATGAATAAGTGAAGTGAATGATAGCAGTGTTATAAGGGATGGCAGGAAGAAACTGATAATATTCAGTTGCAGATATGGAGATATTAATGCAACAGTATGAAAAGATCACTGCTAATATTAATGGTCCAGATACAGCAACTGAAAGGTCAGATAGGGCTCAAGTGCTAGATTTCTTGCCTAGCAAGCATGAGGCCCTAAGTTCAAATCCCAAGTACCACAAAAAAGGGCCAGAGATAGTGAGTATAAAAACAAGACTCAAGCATTAGCTGTCTACAAGAAAGCCACTTTAAATAAAATAGATAAATTAAAATAAAGGGATAAAAACAGATATACCATGTTAGAAGTATTCAAAAAAATTTCAGACAATGCAGACTTCAAAGCAAGTAAGATTTTCAAGAATAAAGAGAGGCATTACCTAATGATAAAGGAGTCAATTCTTCTAGAAGACACAAACAATTCTTTTTTTATTACTTCAGGAATCCATAACAATTTTTTTTATTGTTTTATTATTCATATGTGCATACAAGGCTTGGGTCATTTCTCCCCCCTGCCCCCACCCCCTCCCTTACCACCCACTCCGCCCCCTCCCTCTCCCCCCCACCCCCTCAATAACCAGCAGAAACTATTTTGCCCTTATCTCTAATTTTGTTGAAGAGAGAGTATAAGCAATAATAGGAAGGAACAAGTGTTTTTGCTGGCATAACAATTCTTAATATGCATACACCTTATAATGTCAAATATCAAAATATGTGAGACAAAATTGATAGAACTGCAAAGGAAAATAGTTGGGAGATGTTTAGAGTTGAATCCTTCAACATCCTACTATCAGTAATCAACATCAGGCAGAAAATTACTAAGGATATATTTCAACAGAATAGCATGACCAATCAACTGGCACTAAATGACATTTAAATAACAGTTCATTCAACAAGAGTAGAATGAACATTCTTATTGTTACAAAGAACATTCATCAAAAGTCTCATACTCTGAGACATAAATGATAACAAATTTTAAAGAACTAAATATTACAAGGTATATGCTTGAAGCACAGTGAAGTTAAAAGAGAAATCAATAATAGAATGATAGATGTAAGAGCCCAAAATATTTGGGGATTGCACAATATATTTCCAAGTGGCACATGGGTCAAAGAAGTATAACAAGAAAATTAAGAAGTATTTTAGACTAAAGGACAATAAAAATATTGCATACAAAACATGGTTTGCAGTGAAAGTAATGCTTCAAAGAAAACTTATATCAATGAAAGCATATATCAGAAAAGAAAAAAGTTCCCAAATCAATATTCTAAGATTCCATCTTAGGAAACTAGAACACAATAATCAAATTAAATCTAAAGTAAGCAGAAGAAATAAAATAATGAAGCTAGCACAGAAACCAAAAAATTAAAACAGAAAGCCAATCTAAAAAATCAATAAAACCAAAATCTGGTTATATGAAGAGATCAATAAATTGATAAATCTCTAACCAGGCAGACCAAGTGAAAAACAGAGAAGACACTTACTACTAATACAGGAAATGAAAGCAAGCCCATTTCTACTAATGTAATGGGTATTTAAAACAATAATAAAAGAATATTATTAACAACTCTATGCAATCATATGTAGTAAATGGGATGAAACTGGCAAATTACTTGAAGTGTGCTATTCACCAAAATTCAAAGAAAGAGAAAAATAATCTAAATGGGCTTATGTTTATAAAAAGAAATTGAACCAATGATTAATATCATTCCAAAACAAAAGCACCTGGACCAGATGATTTCACTTGTGAATGCCACCAAATATTTAAAGAAGAAAAAGAAGAAATGATACTAAGACAAGAGTCTTTTTGACAAAATAAAAGTGGAGGAAACATTTTCTAATTCATTTAATGGAATCAATATTACTCTAATACCAAAAAACCTACAGTTAATACCATAATTAATGGCAGGAATATAAGCAATTTTCCCCTAAGATTAGAAACAGAGCAAGGATATCCCCTCTGTCACTATTCTTATTCAGCATTATACCAGAATTTTGAGCAATGTACTAGGACAAAAAAAGAAAGAAAAGGTATATATATTAGGAAGCAAGAAATACAACTGTGTATGTTCACAGATGACATGATTGTCTGTATAGAAAATCCCAAAGAATCAACAACAAGAACTTGGAAGGAAGAACAACTATACCAAAGATGCAGAACACAACAGTAATATTTAAAAATCAATTGCTCTTATACATATCAGAGAAGACCTACACAACTTTGAGATTGACTATGGCAATGACTTTTTAGATACAATGCCAACAGGATGATCCACAGAAGAAGAATTTGGTAAATTGGAGTTCATTAAAATTAAGTGTTTGCTCTGAGGATGATAGTTAAGGAAAATAGACAAGCTACAGACTGGAAAAATATTTGTAAAACACATGTCAGGTAAAGAATTAATATTCAAAATATACAAAGAATTCTTAAAAGCCAATAATAAGAAAACAAACAATCCAATTAAAATGGGGAAATTATCAGAATAGACATGTCACCAAAGTATATAGTTGGCTTAACATTACATCATTCAGGAATTACAAATTAAATGAGATGCCACAGCACACCTATTAGAATGGTGAAAACCCAGATCACTAACACCAAATGCTTTGGGAATATGAAACAAAAGAACTCCCACAAAACTGCATTGTGGTACAGTCCCTTTAAAGGACACTTTGAAGATTCTTACACAGCTAACATATGCAACACAAATAGTAGCTTCTAATGTAAATTAGACTAATATAACCACTAATAATGCATCAATATTGAGTCACCATTAGTGTACTATGCTAGTAGAAGATGTTAATTAGGAAATTATGCTAAACAGAGGAGACACATGGGTGTTCCTTGGGTAAAGGAACTTTACTTTCTGTCCAAATGTTCTGTAAGCCCAAAACTCTTCTAAAAATGATGTATTAAATTTTTAAAATCTGTGGTAAGAGTATCTTTATGAAGGGTAGTAGCTTTAGAAAAGAATGATAATTGGTTACATTTAAATGTGATACTTAGTCTTTTTATATTAATGTTGCAAACATAAAATACCATAAAGAAGAAAATCTTAAAATGGAAAGAGTCCCCAAATAGGAAAGATGTCAAAAGAATTTGGATGTTCCAAAACAAATCAAGTGCACACTTCTGTATGTCCATTGCAAATAATAATGATTAGATTATAGACAGTCTATATCTTTTTTATTATTATCCACTTATTCACATTGTTTGGGTCATTTCTCCCCCCTGTCCCCCTCCCGTAGCCTCTCCCCCTTAACCCTTCAGTTCCAGGCAGGTCCTGTTCTGCCTTTATCACTAGTTTTGTTGAAGAAAAGAGACAAGCATAATAAGGAAGACAAAGTGTTTTTGCTAGTTGAGTTGAGGATAGCTATGCAGAAATATTCCTAGCATTGCTTTGGTGTACACATGTTATGATTCATGTTGATTCATCTGTAACTGATCTTTACCCTTGTTACTGATCCCCTTCTCATGATAACCTCTGTTGCTTTACGGTTTCTGTATTAGCTCCTCTGGAGCGGGAACATCAAATGCTTTCACATTGTGGGTTTTTTTTACCTATTTCTATATCACCCATATATGCTCTCCCCTTATCATGTGGTCCCAGTCCAACCACATTGCTGCATTTGCCCTAGATCTACATTCTATATCTTAATAATGAAATTTATCACATTCACATTTATTGTGATGTTGCAATTAATCTTGTTACTACATTTAGTGTTTTAGTTGTTTTCTACTTTTCATACTTTGTCCTCTTTCTTTTTTGTATTAAGTTTTATCATTGAGTCATTTTTCTCTCCCTTATGCTTAGAAACATTACATTCATCTCTTCTATTTGTTCTATTTCTTTTAATACTTTTATTAATTAAACACATATGATAATAACAAATCTTATAGTACAGAAGGATTTCTGTGGAAAAAAATAGTTTCATAGTCTTCCACATACTATTCTCCAGATGATATTTCATACAACTCCAGTTTTAGCTTTTACTAGTAGTAATGCCTTGGATCTGATAACCATTTTTATCTATGTTTCTGTATTTTCCAGTTTCAAATAAATATAAGGATTAGAAATTTCACACTAAAACATTCCCTTAAACACTTTATATAATGCATTTTAGGTTTAGGGGAAGGATAATATGAGATAAATAGTATTAATTTCTTAGATACTAAATAGCTCAATAGATATTCATTGTAATTTTCATTTTTATCATCATCATCATTAGTTTTAGTTCATTTACTATTTCTGGACCAAATATCTAGAGGTAGTAAACAAAGCCAAACTCTTTTATGGCTCTTTCTAAAAGGGTATCTTAGTACAATGGAGAAAAAGAATAAATTTCTAAAAGTTAACATGCCAGGCTAATGTCTTGCACAAGTTTTATTTACTCAGTAAAGATGGTGGAATATTCCATTCTTCCTTTCCTTAATCATAATTTTCTCAGAAGAAAGTAGCAACAAAATGTATAAAGTCAGACATTTTTTGTCTCTAGGAATGAAACTAAAACATAACTATAACCAAGAGATAGAATTATATGTAAAATGATATTGATGTGACCAACTTTGATTTTAGAACAACAATACTTCCATAATAAATGGCAATTCACACAATTCTAAAGAAGAGAGTGGGAATATGACCAGATAATAAATGGATAAAATGAGACAGGAGTATGTTTTTAGAGATCACTTAACTCAGTGTCCTTCAACCAATGGTGCACAATCCTTACTGAGAACACTTCTAAAGGTCTATGATATATTTTGAATTTGTATGCAAAATTTTATAATGAATAAGGAGTTCTAGGTTGCATCAGATACTCAAAATGTTGGGTGTTTAAAAGGCTGAGTCACAAATGTAATTTAATCCTCATACTCTACAAGTTAAAAAACTATAGGATTCACTACACCTATTCAGCACTAAGCAGCAAGGCCATGAGTGGAATGTGTGCTCAGGTGAGAACTCATCCAGTGGTCTTGACTCTACTTAATCACCAGTAGCACTGATCCTAAATGTCATGCCTTCTATTTTCCTCAGTCCCAAAGTTTTACTTTACATTATAGCATTATGAATTAGATTGGATAGTCTGAGCCATGTTCTAGACTCAAAATGTCTATTTATAAATTGCCATCAATAACGTCTATAATGGACACTTTGTAAATTTGTGGAAATGCCACTAATGACTAAGCTATGGCAGTTCTCAAAGAGCCACCGTCTTGTTTACATCAGTATCACACATGTGGCTTGTGTTCTATTTTAAACCATTATTTGACTGTACAGATGTTCTTTGCAGATCTATGAGCATAAACAGAATAAATTATACTGTTCTACCTGTATTCAAATGGAGTATGTGATACACAACTTTAGATTTAGGAAGAAAATGAGACCCAGAACTGGAGAGGGAATGATCTGTAAATAGCAGTGAGAATTTTCAGCCTATTTTACCTTGAAGGTTTTTATACTAACATTACTTTTATAATTTGTCTACTGCTAAGGAAATGTACTTGAAAAGTGTACCATCTGTGCTCTGTCTGATTAGCTGGCCCAAATGGAATGGATGTCAAATTCTGAGTCCTTTTATTTTTATGAAAATAAAAAGGAGCTTCACTTCTAACTCAGCTGTATGAGTGAATCAATGAGAAGTCATCTACTGCATAATCTTCCCCCTAGAAAGTGATAAATATTTACAGTATATAATGAGATTTCATGTCAAAAATTGATGGTATTTATTGTGTTTTAATAAAAGCAGATTTGAAAACATTAGTTTTATTAAACAAAAAACAGAATATTGTTTTAAAAATTGCCATTTTCATATTTGCTTTTCCTGTGGAGACCTTATATACAAAGGCAGACTTTTAGCTAACTATATTACTATGGAAATCAGCTCCTACTGAAAGGAAATAGTACAAAATAATGAAAACACTAATACATCTTTACACATTGTATTATTCATCTATCAATTACTTTCCCTTTTGTGGGGCTCACTCTTCTAGGTTTGACTGTTTAAATCATATATTTTCCAATATTTATTCTCAATTTCTTTCCTCAACCTTGATCCTAAGAATTAACTAAAAAGAATATTTAAAAGGTCATGCTGTCCTTTCCTGTGCAAATCTGGGAGATAAGGCTGTTACTAACACATTTTCTAATTTTTTAAGTAAATGTTAAGGGGAACATTTGGTTCTCATATGAAAAGCTTTCCACAAACAGGTCAAATATGTTATAGGTGGTGGAAAAACACATTTTCTTTGTGACCTTGCTAGGTCATTCCTGAAACAGTGGGTTCAAAGGGTTCAGACTGACTTTAAGATGCCAGTGTCTCTCCTATAGTGGAAAGGACTCTTAGAGATTGACCTGAAGAAGGCAATGGTTCCCACAAGCAATAATGAAGTGATCACAATGGACTCCACCTTTGAGATTATAATTCAAATGCTTTTTACTCAGTGATATAAAATAATACAAATCATTGGTGACCATAGCAAACTGAAATATGTAGGCCCATGTAGATTCTAAGATTTTTGTTTTAAAATAATAGTGTGCTGACCAGAGAAAAAGAGTTAAATTCAGCCAGTGGGGCAGTAGAGCTTGGTGCTTGAACTACACAAAAATATATCAAAGCTTACAAGACTAGCTGGGCATTGTGGCTCATGCCTGTAGTCCTAACTACTCAGGAGGCAGAGATATGGAGGATCATGGTTCAAAGTTAGCCACAAGGCAAATAGTTGGAGAACCCTACCTCAAAAACAAACAAACAAACAAAAATCCATCACAAAATAAGAGATGACAGAGTGGCTCAAGTGATAAGAGTGTCCTGTCTAGCAAGCATGAGGCCCTGAATTCAAACCATGGTGGTGCCCCCCAAAAATGTTTATGAGACTAATTCTGTTCTTTCCCCTCTTCCATGCTCATCCATTAGTCTTCATGTTATATCTTTTTTGGTCCTTTGTTTTGATTTTTGCAGTCTGAGGATTGAACCGAGGACCTTGCACATGCCAAGCAAATGCTCTATCATTGAGCTATTCCTCCAGCTTCCATGTTATAAAGGAAATGGAAATCAAAATGATAGACGTTCCATCTCATCCCAGTCAGAATGGCAATCATCAAGAAAACAACAATGAATGTTGCTATAGTTGAAAAAGAAACCCTTATACATTGTTGGTGGAAATGTAAATTAGTGCATCCACTATGGAAATCAATACACAGGTTCCTCAAAAACCAAAAGTAGAACTGCTATGTGATTCTACTATTCAATTCCTGGGCATATATCTGAAGGAAAGTAAGTGAACATGCAATAGAAATACCCCTACATCCATGTTGATTGCACTACTATTCACAATACCCAAGCTATGGAATCAACCTAGGTGCTCAACAATGGATAAAGAAATTATGGTATGGATTCACAATGAGGTATAATTCATCCATAAAGAAGAATGAAACTATCATTTGCAGGAAAATGAATGGAACTGGATATCTTCATGTTAAGCAAAATAAACCAGGCTTGGAAAGACAAATTGCATGTTCTTTCTCATATGTAGATTCTAGACCTAAAAATAAAAAATGACATGAATGTGAAAGGAGACCATTTGGGGGAACCAATGGGAAAGGGGATAGAGAAAGGAGAGGGTGATCGGGAGTGAATATGATCAAGCTACTTTGTAGGCATGTATGAGAATAGAATAGTGAAATCCATAAAGTTGTAAAGGTTGGAAGGAGTGAGAAGAAGCAAGAGTAATAGAGAGGGTGAATTTGATCAAAGCACATTACATGTATGTATGGAAATATCACAATGAAACTCCTTTATGCAATTAATATATTCTACTGAAAACAGGCCAAAAATAACTGCATTTCACAGATTTCAAACTGTTTTCACTAGATTTTTTATATGTTCTTCAATTTCATTTTTATTTTTCCTCAACCCAGATTTCAAGAAAATGTTTAAAAATTCTAGATAGAATATAGAATTTATAAAAGGTTCTTTTGATTGTTAATTTTATTGCATGATGATTATAGAAAGCCATAGCTATGATTCCTAAATATTTAAATTCAGTGTAGATTAAGGATTTTCTGCTGACCTAATATATGTTCAATTTTAGTAAATACCCCAAGGTTTCTTATTTAAAAACAGTAAAATAAGAATTACTTTATCAGAGGGGTATTCCAAGATGGCAGCTAGAGGGAGGAAGCAGAAAGTGAGCCTCCTATAGTGAAATCTTGGAGAGACACTGGAGACACACTTTGCAGGCAAAATCACTGAGAAGAGGCAAAACTTTGACCCCTCCACACCTCCAGCCAGTGCAGAGAATCTCCACTTCACGTTAAACAGAGAAACAACGAGGGCCCCTGGGCCACCAGTCGCCCACGCCCAGACGGCTTGGGAAGACGCAGACAAGGTGAGCTTTGCGGTACCGTGGTAGTCCCACAGACAACCCTGGGCCAGAGCAGCATAGCCCCCTGGACAGACTGACTGCCACCCAGGGAAAAAGAGAAACTGACAATAAGCAATAAGAACAATAAAGACATGAGGGAAAGAGGGTGGGGAGCACTGAGCGCTGAAGATTGGGGGAAGGGAATCCTTCCCAGAACTGTAAATAAACAAGCCGGGCAGGCAGGAGAGGCTCTGGTGGGAGCAGGGGCACGCGCCCAGCAACCAGGAGCAAGAAAGCTTATGAGAGTGGCTGAGGGAGGAAAACTCCACAGGAGAGGAGGGAAGACCCACTTCCCACATGAGCTGTAAACAAACATGGCGGCTGGCAGGAGCAGCAGCACTGCCCAGTAATCAGGACCAGGAAAGATTGTGAAAGTGGCAGAAAAGTGCACAGGAGAGGGGGGAAGACCCACTTCCCACATGAACTGTAAATAAACACACAGGCCTGAGAAAGTGGGTGCAGTGTCACCTTTCCCAGTGTGCTTGGAAAGGGGAAAGCTTGTAGCAGAGGCTCCCACACAGGAGAACTCTGAGCAAACAAAGCCTGCAGGGGCAGGTGAGTGCTAAGCTCACCCCAGAGATCTGCATAAATAATGCCTCCAGCAACAGCAGGCTGACAGCAGTGGGCAGGCAAGCCACAGCTGCAGATACCATTCTCAGAACTGTCTCCAGACTCTTTTTTTTTTTCTCTTTTTCTCCCTACCTTTGATGAGAGAACAACAGAATTACACCTGCATGCTGAAAAACTTACTGAAACTGCATTGCATTTGAACTTGGGACACCTGGTGGGGTTTGTGTGTGTGTGTGTGTGTGTGTGTGTGTGTGTGTGTGTGTGTGTGTGTATAGTTTTGTTCTACTTTATGTGTCCCCTTTGATGAGAGAACTACAGAACAACATCTGAGGCACTATCTCCATGACTGGAGACTGAGATGGACACCCAAATAATTAAGACTGAAACTTCATTGCATTTGAACTTGGAGGTTTTTTGGTTTTTTGGGTTTTTTTCTTTTTTTTAAATTTTCTATTTTCCATTTTATTTTATATATAGATATTTCTTTCATTTGCTTATTTTTTATTTTTATTCTTATCTTTTTTTTTGTTTTTTATTTTCAATCCTCTCTTTGTCTCTCTAATGCCAGTTCAGCTTACTGTCGATTAGTACACAAACGTTCCCTCTTTAAACCTTTGAAACTTTCTTGTCTGATTCCTTGTTCTGTTTTCTCTTTCTTGCCTGTTTATTTGTTTTTCCCTTTTCTTTAACTTCTTGCTTTCCATCTCCACTCACCCTTCCATTCGAAATATTACCATTGTTATTATTACAAGCTAGAAAATACTTAATTGCACACAGTACAGGGACAGTAACAACACCAAAGACAATGACGGGAAGACAGAAAAAAGAGGGAAACCCGTTTCCCCACAGCAAAAAATTAGTACAGGAACCAGAGGGGAATGAAGAAAACAGATACTCAGATCCAGACTCCAACAAAATGAAGATAAACTATGCCAAAGAACCGAATGAAGCCCACAAGAATATTTTAAAAGAAGACATACTACAGGTACTCAATGAGAATTTTATAGAGATGATACTGGATAGGTCAACCAAAATGTACAGGAGACACTCAAGAAATTCCAAGAAAACAAAAATAGAGAATTTGAAAAAGCATAAGAAGAAATAAAGGAAACCATAGAAGCACTGTATAAATACCAAAGTGAAACAGAGAACATGATGAATAAACAGATAAATGAACTCAGGACGAAAATAGACAACATTAAAGAGGAAACACCCAGGATATGGAAAACCTCAGAAAAAAGAATGAAACAGAACTGCAAAACAAAACGGAAGGCCAATCCAGCAGAATAGAACAAACAGAAGACAGAATCTCAGAACTTGAAGATGAAATGGTAATTAAAGGAAAAACCGAAGAACTAGTAATTAAACAACTCAAGACCTGTGAAAAGAAAATGCAAGAACTCACCGACTCCATCAAAAGACCAAACTTGAGAATCATGGGCATTGAAGAAGGAGAAGAGGTGCAAGTGAAGGGTATGTGTAATATATTTAACAAAATAATAATGCAAAATTTCCCAAATCTAGAGAAAGATATTCCCATACAGATGCAAGAGGCCTCCAGGACACCAAACAGACCAGATCAAAATAGAACTACCCCACAACATATCATCATTAAAACAACAAGTTCAGAAACTGAGGAAAGAATATTGAAGGCTGTAAGAGAGAAAAAACAAGTAACATACAAAGGTAAACCCATCAAAATTACAGCAGACGTCTTAACAGAAACATTAAAAGCAAGAAGAGCGTGGGGTGAGATCTTCTGGGCACTGAATGAAAATAACTTTAACCCCAGGATACTCTACCCAGCAAAACTATCATTCAAAATAGATGGAGCAATAAAAGTCTTCCATGATAAGCAGAAACTAAAACAATATGTGACCACAAAGCCACCACTACAAAAGATTCTTCAAGGGATTCTGCACACAGAAAGTGACACCCAACTTAACCATGAAAAACAGGCAGCACCAAACCACAGGAAAAGAAAAAGCAAGAAAGTAGAGAGTAACCTCAACTTAGGTACACAAAATCAAACCTTCAAACAACTAAGACAACTAAATGACAGGAATCAGTACTAAAACTTAATGTTAATGGACTTAATTCACCGATCAAAAGGCATGGCTTGATGAAATGGATTAAAAGGAAAGATCCAATAATTTGTTGCTTATAGGAGACCCATCTCACCGACAGAAATAAGCATAGGCTTAGGATGAAAGGCTGGAAGAAGATTTACCAAGCCAATGGCCCCCAAAAACAGGCAGGAGTAGCAATACTTATCTCAGACAAAGTAGACTTCAAACCTACATTGATCAAATGAGATAAAGAAGGACATTCCATACTAATAAAAGGGGAAATAGACCAAAGGAAATAATAATCATCAATCTGTATGTACCCAATGTCAACACACCCAATTTCATCAAACATACTCTGAAAGACCTAAAAGCATATATTAACGCAAACACAGTGGTTGTGGGAGACTTTAACACCCCACTATCATCAATAGATAGGTCATCCAAACAAAAAATCAATAAAGAAATCCAAGATCTAAAATATACAATAGATCAAATGGACCTAGTTAATGTCTACAGAACATTTCATACAACTTCTACACAGTATACATTCTTCTCAGCAGCCATGGAACCTTCTCCAAAATAGATCATATCCTATGGCACAAAGCAGGCTTCAGCAAATATAAGAAAATAGAAATTATACCATGCATACTATCTGATCACAATGCAGTAAAAGTAGAACTCAACAACAAAAGTAAAGACAAAAAACATGCAAACAGCTGGAAACTAAATAACTCATTACTTAATGAACAATGTATCATTGATGAAATAAAAGAGGAAATTAAAAAGTTCCTGGAAGTCAATGAAAATGAAAACACAACCTACCAGAACCTATGGGACACAGCTAAGGCAGTCCTGAGAGGAAAGTTTATAGCCATGAGTGCATATGTTAAAAAGATTGAAAGATCCCAAATCAATGACCTAATGATGTATCTCAAACTCCTAGAAAAACAAAAACAAGCAAATCCCAAAACAAATAGGAGAGAAATAATAAAAATAAGACCTGAAATCAATGAAATAGAAACCAAAAAAACCACACAAAGAATTAATGACACGAAAAGTTGGTTCTTTGAAAAAATAAACAAGATCGATAGACCCCTGGCAAACCTGACTAAAATGAGGAGAGAAAAAACCCAAATTAGTAGAATTAGGAATGCAAAAGGGGAGATAACAACAAACACCATGGAAGTCCAGGAAATCATCAGAGACTACTTTGAGAACCTATATTCAAATAAATTTGAAACTCTAAAAGAAATGGACAGATTTCTAGATACATATGATCATCCAAAACTGAACCAAGAGGAAATTAATCACCTGAATAGACCTATAACACAAAATGAAATTGAAGCAGCAATCAAGAGTCTCCCCAAAAAGAAAAGTCCAGGACCTGATGGATTCTCTGCTGAATTCTATCAGACCTTTAAAGAAGAACTGATACCAACCCTCCTTAAACTGTTCCACGAAATAGAAAGGGAAGGAAAACTGCCAACACACATTTTTATGAAGCCAGTATTACACTTATCCCAAAACCAGGCAAAGACACCTCCAAAAAGGAGAACTATAGGCCAATCTCCTTAATGAACATTGATGCAAAAATCCTCAACAAAATAATGGCAAACCGAATTCAGCAACACATCAAAAAGATTATTCACCATGACCAAGTAGGCTTCATCCCAGGGATGCAGGGGTGGTTCAACATATGAAAATCAATAAATGTAATAAACCACATTAACAGAAGCAAAGACAAAAACCACTTGATCATCTCAATAGATGCAGAAAAAGCCTTTGATAAGATCCAACATCATTTCATGATAAAAGCTCTAAGAAAACTAGGAATAGAAGGAAAGTTCCTCAACATTATAAAAGCTATATATGACAAACCTACAGCCAGCATTATACTTAACGGAGAAAAATTAAAACCATTCCCTCTAAAATCAGGAACCAGACAAGGATGCCCCACTATCTCCATTCCTATTCAACATAGTACTGGAATTCCTAGCCAGAGCAATTAGGCAAGAAGAAGGAATAAAAGGAATACAAATAGGTAAAGAAACTTTCAAAATACCCTATTTGCAGACAACATGATCCTATACCTTAAGGACCCAAAAAACTCTACTCAGAAGCTTCTAGACATCACCAATAGCTATAGCAAGGTAGCAATATATAAAATCAACATAGAAAAATCATTAGCGGAGGATTCCAAGATGGCGGCTAGAGGTAGGAAGCAGAAAGCGACCCTCCTATAGTGAAATCTTGGAGAGACACTGGAGACACACTTTGCAGGCATAATCACCGAGAAAAGGCATAACTTTGACCCCTCCACATATCCAGCCGGTGCAGAGAATCTCCACTTCACATTAAACGGAGAACCGAGGACGGCCCCCAGGGCCGCCAGTGGCCGGCGCCCATACGGCGTGGGAAGACGCGGACCAGGTGAGCTTTGCGGTACCGCGGTAGCCCCACAGACAAGCCTGGGCCAGAGCAGCATAGCCCCCTGGACAGACTGACCTCCACCTGGGAAAAAAAAAAGAGAAACTGAGTAATAAGCAATAAGAACAGTTAAGACACGCTGGAAGGAGGGTGGGGCGCCCTGAGCGCTGAAGACTGGGGGAAGGGACTCCTTCCCGGGACTGTAAATAAATAAGCCAGGCGGGCCGGAGATGATCCTATACCTTAAAGACCCAAAAAACTCTACTCAGAAGCTTCTAGACATCATCATTAGCTATAGCAAGGTAGCAGGATATAAAATCAACATAGAAAAATCATTAGCATTTCTATACACTAACAATGAGCAAACGGAAAAAGAATGTATGAAAACAATTCCATTTACACTAGCCTCAAACAAAATCAAATACCTAGGTGTAAACCTAACAAAAGATGTGAAAGACCTCTACAAGGAAAACTATACACTTCTGAAGAAAGAGATTGAGGAAGACTATAGAAAGTGGAGAGATCTCCCATGCTCATGGATTGGTAGAATCAACATAGTAAAAATGTTGATACTCCCAAAAGTAATCTACATGTTTAATGCAATTCCCATCAAAATTCCAATGACATTCATTAAAGAGATTCAAAAATCTACTGTTAAATTTATATGGAAACACAAGAGGCCACAAATAGCCAAGGCAATACTCGGTCAAAAGAACAATGCAGGAGGTATCACAATACCTGACTTCAAACTATATTACAAAGCAATAACAATAAAAACAGCATGGTACTGGCACAAAAACAGACATGAAGACCAGTGGAACAGAATAGAGGACGCAGATATGAAGCCAGACAACCATAACCAACTTCTCATTGACAAAGGAGCTAAAAATATACGATGGAGAAATAGCAGCCTCTTCAACAAAAACTGCTGGGAAAACTGGTTAGCAGTCTGCAAAAAACTGAAACTAGATCCATGTATATTACCCTATACCAAGATTAACTCAAAATGGATCAAGGATCTTAATATCAGACCACAAACTCTAAAGTTGATACAGGAAAGAGTAGGAAATACTCTGGAGTTAGTAGGTGTAGGTAAGAACTTTGTCAATGAAACCCCAGCAGCACAGCAACTAAGAGATAGCACAGATAAATGGGACCTCATAAAACTAAAAAGCTTCTGTTCATCAAAAGAAATGGTCTCTAAACTGAAGAGAACACCCACAGAGTGAGAGAAAATATTTGCCAGCTACACATCAGACAAAGGACTGATAACCAGAATATATAGGGAACTTAAAAAACTAAATTCTCACAAAACTAATGAGCCAATAAGAAATGGGCAAGTGAACTAAACAGAACTTTCTCAAAAGAAGAAATTCAAATGGCCAAAAAACACATGAAAAAATGCTCTCCATCTCTAGCAATAAAGGAAATGCAAATTAAAACCACACTAAGATTCCACCTCACCCCTGTTAGAATAGCCATCATTAGCAACACCACTAACAACAGGTGTTGGTGAGGATGCGGGGAAAAAGAAACCCTCTTACACTGTTGGTGGGAATGTAAACTAGTACAACCACTCTGGAAAAAAATTTGGAGGCTACTTAAAAAGCTAAAGATTGATCTACCATTTGATCCAGCAATACCACTCTTGGGGGTATACCCAAAAGACTGTGACACAGGTTACTCCAGAGGCACCTGCACACCCATGTTTATTGCAGCACTATTCACAATAGCCAAGTTATGGAAACAGCCAAGATGCCCCACCACTGACGAATGGATTAAGAAAATGTGGTATCTATACACAATAGAATTTTATGCAGCCATGAAGAAGAACGAAATGTTATCATTCGCTGGTAAATGGATGGAATTGGAGAACATCATTCTGAGTGAGGTTAGCCTGGCCCAAAAGACCAAAAATTGTATGTTCTCCCTCATATGTGGACATTAGATCAAGGGCAAACACAACAAGGGGATTGGACTTTGAGCACATGATAAAATGAGAGCACACAAGGGAGGGGTGAGGATAGGTAAGACACCTAATAAATTGGCTAGCGTTTTTTGCCATTAATGCAGAGAAACTAAAGCTGATACCTTAAAAGCAACTGAAGCCAATAGGAGAAGGGGACCAGGAACTAGAGAAAAGATTAGATCAAAAAGAATTAACCTAGAAGGTAACACACATGCACAGGAAATCAATGTGAGTCAATGCCCTGTATAGCTATCCTTATCTCAACCAGCAAAAACCCTTGTTCCTTCCTATTATTGCTTATACTCTTTCTACAACAAAATTAGAAATAAGGGCAAAATAGTTTCTGCTGGTTATTGAGGGGGTGGGGAGGAGATGGAGGGGGCAGAGTGGGTGGTAAGGGAGGGGGTGGGGGCAGGGGGGAGAAATGACCCAAGCCTTGTATGCACATATGAATAATAAAATAATAAAAAAAAGAAGAATTACTTTATCAACTAACTTGATCTTATTATTTAGGTTTGCTATGGTTTTAATGCATTGGAAACTTAATCCCCAAATTCACGTTTATGGTATTTGGATGCAGCACCTATGAGAGTCAGTTAAGGTTAGATGAGGTCACAAGTGTGGTTTACTGCTTACTCAGTTCTCTGTATTAATAACTTTATTCTTCAACCCAGAAGTACATACATCTCTTCCTTTTATAATAGAATTTATTTTCACCTCTCCAAGTCTCTGCTTATTTGCTTATATAATAAAGATTATTGCATATTCTTTGAAGGCTCTGATCCTATCATGAGTATATGCTGAGACTGCAGATCTAATTCTAATGTATCATCACAAATAACTACATCAATATCAGTTATAATTAAGTGTATACAACATAGAGTAATTCACATGACCACAGCAATATTAGGAAATATATTTAGAGAACATCTAAAAATACAAAGAAAAATGCTGTGAATTGTAGTCTTACAATGGCCTCTCAAATGCTACCCTGGTTTCTTTAGGAACTATGTATTTCTAGGATTTCAACTCAGGCTGAAAGACCCACTTTGCCAATCAGTTGTCATTATAATAATATGATCAGGTCGTCTGACTGACAGAATTGGAACTACAGTGTTTGTACCCAGAAAAGAAAAACTTTGTCTTTTCTCAAAGCATGGCATAGTGTTTAATGGCCACTTTGTGGTCTAGGAGTTGCTTTAGCTGACTGTTTTTGTCTAACCCATATGAGATCCCTACCCACTAGAATGAAGTCTGCTTCTTTTTGATTCTGTTCTCATTTTTGTATATAATCTTTAGAAAGGGAAATTAGTAGTGTAGTTACCCTGTTTGTATTATATAAAGCTTATTTTCATTAGGATGTAAGGAGAGGAGAAGGGAAGCCTTAAATCAACATGAAGTTCCCTTCCTATCCTCAGTGAGTGGGCATCCTCATACCTCTGTGGTGTTTTGGTGTCCATCACTGTGGCAAATTGCTGTGATTCTTTTGGCCCACCTGGCTGACAAACCCATCTGCTGCCAAGAAACCCAATTCAGAACAGTCTAGTCAGGGAGCAAAACAAAATACATCTCTGAATCATAGGACAGAAGGAGAGCTTCAATCATCTGCTGATATTTTTTCTTTAAATAAAGTTTCCCCTTCAAACAGGTGGAAGAATGCACCTTACAAGGCCTCTGTGATTGGCTCTTAGCCAGCCTTCTGCATATTTCACAGCTGGTATCAAGATAAGCTAATTTTTTAAACCAAATTGACCCTTATTATTTTCATTTTCACCATCTCACAACCAATTGATGGGATATAATTTAATACAATGGAATTAATATTATAGCATCTTTCATAGCAAAGCATCAAAAGTGAGTTAAAACCGAAGTGCCAACCAGTAAAGTGGAGAGATAGGGATAAGAGATGTAGAACACACATAAGAAGTATAAGAAGAATTTAGGCTGTCTCTGCTGAGAGAGAAAAACAAGATAGACAACAAGGTAGTAATTATTTCATTAAAATGCTTCCAAGAACTCAAGAAACCTTTGCAAATCAGATGGCATCTACCTTGCACCTTGAGAATAAATACCTGAAGTATTTATTCACTCATTTACTTTTATTTCAAACTTCAGATATGAAGTTGAACTTAAAGATTTTGATGTTATTCAATGGATTATAAATTCATTTCTAGCATTATCTAGGGTGATGCTCAAATTGACCCAGAGTTTGAACACTGCTAATCCTGTTTGCTTCTGGATCCTTCTGACATGTATGTCTCCAATATTCTTTACATGTTTTCTTCCTTGTTTTAGCTGTAGCTTTGGAATTAACCTTTCCTCTAAGTATCTTTTAAATGAGAATGGTGTTTAGGAGCCAATATCTGAGAGACCAGCTGTGCTCATTGATAGGAGCATTTCATTTCTTCTAGCCTTTCTCAGTTACTTAGAACTAAAGCAACCAAACTGAAAATGCTTGTGCACATACACACAGAGACACGTACACACATGAATTTCTGTATGTACAATTTACTATTAAAAACAATGAAAGTACTTGATAATTCCAATTGCAAAGCCTTTTGTGTCCTCTAGATATCCCCCTTCCATATTTATGATCCTCTTCTGCAAAGGGAAAAACCTGTAGCACAGAATCATCAACATAGTTTGGTCTTTACTCAAGCATAGTACATGCAGAGAGTGATTTTAGAATTGTTTGTCCATTCCATTGTGAAAAATCAACCCTACTAAGCAGGTTAAACATTTGTTTTCATGAGAGAAAAATTAGTATGCAATAAAATATACAAATCTTATTGGTGTATAATAATCATACAAAGTAAGGAGGCTTCATTATGGCATTTCCATACATGCATACAATTCACTTTGATCATAACATAAGCAAATCTTTTTTATTTTACCATCTTTACATTTACTCATGTGTATACATTGTTTGGGCCACCTCCCCTCCCCACCCACCCCGCTTCTGGCCAGAACCTGTTCTGCCCTCTTGTTCTTCAATTTTGTTGAAGAGAAAATATAAGAGATAATAAGAAAGACATAGCGTTTTTGCTAGTTTGAGATAAAAATAGCTATACAGAGAGATTCCTAGCGTTGCTAGGAATTGTATTACAATTCACATTGGTTGATCTCTACTAGACCTCTTCACTACTTCTAGTCCCCTTCTCCTAGTGGCCTGTCAGTTTAAGATCACTATATTCGCTCCTCTACAGTGAACACATCAACCGCATTCAAGTTTTAGGTTTCCTTCCCTTTCCTTATTCCTCCTGTACGCATTCTCCCCTTAGCGTGTGACCCATGTCCAATAAGATTACTGCATTTGTTTTAGATCTATAATCCACATATGAAGGAGAACATGCAATTTTTGGCCTTCTGAGCCTGGCGAACTTCCAAGCAAATCTTAAATGTACATAATTCAATGGGCTTGAATAAATGCCTGCATCCAGGTATCTCATGATAGTATCCAGACAAAGTTTCATATTGTAAAAAATTCCCTCTTACCTCTTCCTTGTAAATACCATTACCCAATTGGTTAGTATTTCCTGTTTTAGAAATTCATGCAGTTGTGAATTCTGGCTTTATTTGCACAATATTAGCCAAAAGATTCTTCTATATTGTTGAATTGGTCAGTTTTTATTGCTTAGCATTATTTTATTGCATGATTATATCAAGCCATTTATCTATTATTTAGCTGATAGACATTTGGTTGGTTTATAACCAACCAAATTAGTTGGTTGGTTGAACTATTATGAATAAAGATGCTGTAAATATTTCTTATAAACTCTTAGCTAAAATGTATTCTTGTTTCTCTTGAGTAAATTTCTAGGACTGGAATTGGTAGATCATAAGGAGGATATATGCTCAACTTTTAGGAAATCACTTTTCAAAGTGTATTATACTATTTAACTCCATCATCAATGTATCAGAATTCTGGTTACTCTACATTCCAGGCACTATTTCATATTAGTCTTTTTTAATAACTATTTTCTTAAGTAGGAAGTGGTTTCTTTATGATTTAATTCCATTTTCCAGCTGATTAATGATGTCAAATTATTTTTTACTTACTTTTTGGCCATATATGTTTTTTCCTTTGTGAATACTTCATTCAGGTGTTTTTTCATTGAAGCACTGTCTTTCTATTATTAATTGTAGGATACAAGTATTTTGTCTTTTACTAGGCATATGATTTGTAAATAAGTTCTCCTAGCCTATCCTTAGGTAATAAGGATGTTTTCTTAGGATTTCTTCTAGAAGATTTAAAAGTTTAGATTTTCAAATTAGGTTTCAAAAGGTTTTATGGAGCTGGGTTTTATGATAGCTTTCAAATTAATTCTTGTATGTCTCATGAGGAAGTCATTTTTTCCCGATGTGAATACTGAGTTGTTCTAGCATCATTTATTAAAGTCCTTCATTCAGTACTGTTAGCAAAAATTAACTGACTATATACTTGTAAGTATATTTCTGGACTTTCTGTTCTGTCTCATTTAATGATACTTTTTAAATACTACACTATCTTGATCTTGTAATATGATAGTAAGTCTTAAAGTCAGGGGCTATAATCTCTCTTATATTATTCCCCTTTTTAATTTGTTCTCCCATAAAAATTTTGGAATCAACTTATCAACTTTTAAAATAAAAATCATATTGAGTTATGATTGGACTTATGTTGAATTTGTACAACAACTTAGGGAGAATTGACATCTTGACAATACTGAATCTTCCAATCCATGAACATGGTCCATTTTCCATCTCACTATTTATTTAGAATTTATTTTATTTCTCCAGTAATCATTTGTAGATTCTGTGTAGAAGTATTGACTATATTGTTCAAGTCACTCTAACAAATTTTCTGTGTTTGGTGCAGTTATAAATGAAACTTTAAATTTTTCCTTTTTAAATTATTTGCTCTTGGTATGTGAAAACATAATCAATTTTGTTTACTGTGTCCTTATTAAATTTAATATTCAGTCTAGTGGATATTTTGTATATTCTTTAGAATTTGCTAACAAAATCATGCCATTTGTAAATTCTGACAATTTTAATTCTTATAGTCTCATCTTTATACCTTTCCCTAGCATTTATAGCATTGTCTTTAACTTCTAGTCCAATGAAGAATATAAAGGGAGAGAGAATATCTTTGCCCTGACAATTGTCTTAGAGAAACTACAGACTATGAAAATATAGACCTGTTCATGAAGTTTTATGTAATTCTCATACAGAATTCATGCTGGTCATCTCTGTACTGTTCCAATATTAGCTGCCAAAATGAGTACATATTTCTTCTACTTATCTGTAACTTTCTTAAGGTCAAAATTCATGACCGAATCATCCAGTCACCTAGCAAAATTCCTCAATCATGCAAGAATTGCGACAAGTGTTTTTAAACAAATAAATAATAAACTGTATTTTAAAAAAAGATTATTTTGTAGAGATACCTTTAATAAGAGCATAGGATTCTACTTCCAATAATAATGTTTTACACAATACTAATTCTAACAAAATACAGTGTTTTAACTTAAATGAAGTTTTAACAATTAAACTTGGGATATTCTAGATTTAAAAAGAATAGAAATTTAGCTACCTTATATAGTAGGCAATGCATACCTATATACATTTGTAAAACTTTTCAGAGAATTTCTATGCAACTCACTTTCTTCATGATATCTACTTCTAATGCTAGTTGGAAAATAATAATGCAAAGTTTCCAGTTATAAATAACTCAGTTTTTCTAGTTTGAAATCACCTCATTTAGGCAAACATACAGTTAATTTGACACCCCCAGATGGTCCCCACCATTTTATTTTCAAAATGGTGTCTGGAATTGAGGCAAATGCCTCTGGAGTTTAGTCTTCTTGAACTCTAGTTCACATGTAGCTTATCTCACCTTACTCTTGGCCTTTATTCCTACTGCATCTGCTGTTCAGGTATCTACAACAGATTTAACTCATTGTCTCTAGGTTCAGCAAGGTCAAAGTGCCAGGTTATCTATCCATATTGTTATGGCTTCAATTGTGTCTCCTCAAAAGTCATATGAAGAAATCTAAACTCCTAGTACCACAGAACGTGATCTTATTTTGAGGTAGGGTTATTTCAGATTCAATTAGTTAAGATGAGGTCATTAGAATGACTCCTAATCCAATATAATGTATCCTTATAAAAAAAGGGAAATTGGGAGACAGACATGCCCATACGGATTATGCCATGTGAAAAGAAAATCAGAGTTGGAGTAAAGCTTCCACAAGTCAAGGAATATCAAATATAAAGACAAAAACAAAAATATCAGAAATTAGGAAGGGGGCATGGGACTCATTCTTTCTTCAAGCCTTCAGAAGGAACCAATCCTGCCAACATCTTAATCTTGGATTTCTAGTCTCAAGAACTGGAAGGAAATAAATTTCTGTTGTTTGAGTAACTCAGTTTGTGGTCCTTTGTTCCAGCAGCTTTTGTAGTCTAATACATTCATCCTCACTTCTTGATGCTTCTCCTTGGTCCATATTGACATTTAAAATCTCCTGATTTTCCTTTTTTTTTTACTTTACAGTCTCATTTTATTTTTTCCAATTTTTTATTCATTTATTCACATGTGCATACATTGTTTAGGCCATTTTTCCCCCCTAACCCTCCTCCTACTCCCCTCTATCCTCCCCTTGCTTCCTGGCAGAAACTGTTCTGCCCTTATCTCTAATTTTGTTGAAGAGGAGACATAAACAATAATAAGCAAGACAAAGCATTTTTGATTGTTGAGATAAGGATAGCTATACAGAGAGATTCCTAGCATTGCTTCCATGTACAAATGTGTTATAACCCAAGTTGATTCATCTCTGCCTGACCTTTTCACTAGTTTCTGATCCCCTTCCCATTATTGACCTCTGTCTCTTTAAGGTTTCTGTATTAGTTCTTCTGCAGTGGGGAAATCAAACACTTTCATGTTTTGGGTTTCCTACCTATCCCCATACCTCCCATATGTGCTCTCCTCTTAGCATGTGACTCAAGTCAAACAACATGGCTGTTTAAATCCCCTAATTTTCAATTACAACTTCTGTTTCTTGCTTACACTGTCCATTCCTCTGTATCTCATATGTGATCACTTGCCATTTACTATGGTGAACCATAGCAGACACAATGAATTTTACTTTTAAGATATTTTCAGTTGCCCCAGTGACAGCATGGGATAAATTTACAATCCCTTCCATACTACACGGTTATCAACAGATTCCACTGGCAAAATTTCTACACCTAAATATGTGTATAATCTTTCCACTGTGTTCATACAATATTGGCACAAAAAGAGAATCTTGCAAATCAATTTCCTTCCAAAGTAACAACTGGGATTGGGAGTACATGCACCTAAGGAGTTCAACTTCCCTTTCTTTTCCTCTCACATCTCCTGTACTCCATGGATCACAGGCAATGATGGTAGGTCCAGTGGGTCCTTGAAAACTACAGCCTTCTTTCTTATGCTATGCTTAATTTTTCCCAGTGTCTCTTACCCTTGTGAAAGAGATCATCTTCCTTTCTTTTTCTGTTATACATTCTATAAAACCATAGCTTTCTGATTCTCAAATTTTTTTTCTTGTGAAACTTCATGATCTGTGATTGCACCAAGCCTGTCCCTTTATGTGGAAAATGCCTTTGAACTTTAAAAATATTCTATCACAGTAATGCTGATATTAATGAGAGAGGGATGTTAAAAGAAGGAAGTTAAGAAGGTGAATATGCAATAGCTACGTTATGGAAACAACCAAGATGCCTCACTACTGATGAATGGATAAAAAAAAATGTGGTATTTATACACAATGGAATTTTACTCAGCCATGAAGAAGAATGAAATCTTATCATTCTCAAGTAAATGGATGGAACTGGAGAACATCATTCTGAGTGAGGTTAGCCAGGCTCAGAAGACCAAAAATCATATGTTCTCCCTCATATGTGGACTTTAGATCTAGGAAAATGCAGCAATGTGGTTGGTCTTAGATCATGTGACAAGTGGAGAGCACATATGGGAGATATGGGAATAGATAGAAAACCCAAAACATGAAAGCTTTTGATGTTCCCACTCCAAAGGAACTAATACAGAAACCTTAAAGCAACAGAGGTTAACATGAGAAGGGGATCAGGAACCAGTGTAAAGATCAGTTAGAGATGAATCAACTTGGGTTGTAACACATTTGTACATGGAAGCAATGCTAGGAATCTCTCTGTACAGCTTTCCTTAACTCAACTAGAAAAAATGCTTTGTCTTCCTTGTTATGCTTATGTCTTCTCTTCAAGAAAATTAGAGATAAGGGCAGATCAGGTTATGCCTGGAAGTGAGGGGGAGAGGGGGCAAGGGAATAAATGACCCAAACAATGTATGCACATGTGAATAAATGAATAATAAAAAAAATTTTTTTAAAAGAAGGTGAATATGGTTGATGTACTTCCTATACAAGAATGTATATTGAATTTTGAAACCTGTTGATATAACCATAAGAAGGGGATGAAGTATAAGGGAATAAAATAGAGGAGATGAACCAATTCGGGTTCTAATACATATATACATGGAAACTTCCTGTAAAGCTATCTTAAAAAACAAAAATCTTAAATAAACAAATATCTTTTTACAAAAATGGACAAGAGGGCAGAACAGGTTCTACCTTGGGGGTTGGTACTGGAGGGAGGAGGAAGGATGTGAAGAGAGGGTGTAAGAGGGTGAATATGGTGCCAATATTGTGTACACATGTATTTAAATAGAAAAATGAGATCTGGTGGAACTATTCCAGGAATGGGGAAGGGGCAATACAGGAGAATGATGGAGGGGGTGAATTCAACTCTGATATATTGTAAGAATTTTTAAATGTCACCATGTACCTCCAACACAACAATAATGAAAAAAATCAGACAGAGCAAAAAAAATTGGGGGCCTTGATTTTCACAGCCCTCCTTTGGGAGGTGAATGCCAACTATTAACTATTAAAGTTAGTGAGACCTCTTCTCAACTAAAAAACCAACTGGTACACATGTGTAATCCAAGCTACAAGGGGGGGGGCACAAGTAGGAGGATCTTGGTCTGAGGCCAGGTCCAGACAAAAATATGAGACCCCATCTGAAGTGTAACTAAAGCAAAAAAGGGTTGGGGTCATGGCTCAAGTGGTACAGCATCTGCCTAGATAGTACAAGGCCCTGAGTTCAAACCTTGATAACAGCAAAAATAAATAAATAAATAAATAAATAAAAGGCACACTCATTTTCCCCTAAGGAACATACAGAAAAATTCTCAACAAAATACTTTCAAACTGAATTCAATAACATATGAAAAAGATCATGAGCAAGTTGGTTTTACTCCAGGCATGCAAAGATAGTTCAATGTATGTAAATTTAAAAATATAATACAGTACATAAATGTAATCAATGACAAAAAACTCATGATAATTTCAGTTGATGCATAAAAAGCCTTTGATAAATTCAACATGCTTTCATGATAAAAGCTCTGAAGAAACTAAGCATGTAGCTAGAAGGAATGTAGCTCAACACAATAAAGGCTCTATGTGACAAACCTATAGCGAACATTATACTGAATGGGGAAAAACTAAGTGGTTCCTCTAAAATGAGGAATGAAATAAAGGTTCTCAATCCCTCCACCTTTAACCAATACATCACTGAAATTCCTAACCAGAGCAATAAGGCAAGAGAAAGAAATACAAGGAATTCAAATACAGAAGGAGGAAGTCAAATTATCCCTATTTGCACATGATATGATCCCATATTTGAAAGACCTAAAGATCCCATGAAAAAGTTCCTAGATCTAATTAACACCACTGGCAAAGTAACAGGATATAAAATTAACATGCAAAACCAGTAGCTTTTGTATGTACCAGCAATGAACAGACTGAGAAAGAAATGAGAAAAATTTCACAAACGTCTCAAAAAAAAAAAACCAAAAAACAAAACCCTAGGAATACACCTAACTAAAGCAGTAAGAGACTTCCACAATTAAACCTACAAAACCTTGAAGAAATAAATTGGAGAATACAACTGAAGATTGAAAGACCTTCCCTGCTCATCAATTGGCAGAATTAATATTATGAAAATAGCTATACCACAAAAAGCATTCTACAGATTCAATGCAATCTCCACCAAAATCCCAATGTCATTCTTTGCAGAAATAGAAAAATCTTTCCTAAAATTCATATGGAAGCACAAAGTCTACAAATAGCCAAAACAATTTTGAGCAAAAATAAAATGCTGGAAGTATGTCAATACCAGACTTCAAATTATACTATAGAGCCATAGTAACAAAAACAGTTTGATTTTGGCACAAAAACAGACATGAACACCAATGAAACAGAAGACTGAGAAATAAACCTGCACAGCTATGGATATTTGATTTTTGACAAAGGAGTTTAAAACATAACTTGGAGAAAAGATAATCTCTTCAACAAATAGTGCTGGAAAAATTGGGTATCTCTCACCCTGAACAAAACTCAATTCATATGGCTCAAAAATCTTAATGTAAGATCTGAAACATTGAAAATATTACAGGAAAACTTATAAAGATGTAGGCATAGGAAAGTATTTTCTGAATAGGCCTCTAATTGCCCAGGAAATATGAACAAGAATTGACAAATGGACTGCATCAAATTAAGAAACATCTGCACATCATAGGAAATAATTACCAGAATGAAGAGACAACCCACACAGTGGGAGAAAAATCTTTGCCAGCTATTCAACAGATAAAGGATTAATATCTAGAATGTACAAAAAATTACATAGCAAAAGTATAAATACTCCAATTAATATATGGGCAAGTGAATCAAACAGACAGTTCTCAGAAGAAGTACAAATGGCTAATAAACACTTAAGAAATGTTCAGCATCCTTAGCCATAAAAGAAATGTAAATCAAAACATTATTGAGAGTCTATCTCACACCAGTCAGAATGGCAATCACCAAGAAAACAAACAGTAACAAATGTTGGCAAGGACCTGGGCAGCCATGGGGAGGAAACCTCATACTCATACATTCATGGTGGGAATGTAAATTAATTCAGCTACTATAGAAATCAGAATGGAAATTCATTGAAAAGTAAAAGTAGACCTAAATTGTGACCTCATTACACCACTCTTAGTCATACGTGTGAAGGGGTATAAATAAACATACAAGAGAGATAGTCCCCATTCATCTTTGTGACAGCATTATTCACAGTAGTCAAGCAGTGGAATCAACCTAGGTGCCCAACAATTTAGGAGTGGATAAAGAAAATGTGGTATATATACACAATGAAGTATTACTCATCCATAAAGAAGAATGAAATTATGCCATTTGTAGGAAAATGGGTAGAACTGGAGATCATTATATTGATTAAATGTGACAAGGTTAGAAAGCTAAATATTGCATTTTTTCACTCATTTGGGAATCTAGGTCTAAAATTAAAAAAAACAATAATAACAGTGGATCTTAAGTGCAAAAGGGACACTGTCTACATTAGGGTCAATGGGATGGGGAGGGGAAAAGGAGAGGATAACATGGGGTGAAGAATATTGAAGTGTATTACATGTGTATGTATCTAGATAGTACAAAGAGGCCCAATAAATATTGCTTTAAATTGGGAGGGAGGAGGAGTGTTATGGAAATATAGAGTGTGAAGTTGCTCAACATTGTGTGCATGTATGGAATTCTCACATGAAACTCCCTTATACTAATAATGAATCCTAAATAAAACAGATTTTATAATGAAGCACACTGAAAGATATTGGTTAAAAGGCAGTGAGTGAGACGGGTAAGGAATAGAGGGTTTAATCTGATTAAAGTACAATATGTTAATGGGTGAAATACCATGTTAAACCCCTTTGAGCAAGGAATATACACTTGAAAAATGAAAGACTGTAACATAAGACATTTCCTGTTGGGGGGTGAGTACTAATGGGAGGAGAAAGGATAAATGGAGAGGGTGAAGGAGAAGAAATAAGGCCAATATACATTATATACAAGTATGAAAATAGAATAATGAAACTTGTTGAGATTTTTTAAAGTTGGGGTGATGCGAATGAGGGAGAATGATGTAACCAAGGTACATTGTAAACATATATGTAAATGTGAATGAAACTCTCACTTACAACTAATATATGTTAATAAAAAGGTTAAAAAATAAAGAAGACTGAGAAAGAAAAAATTTTAAAAACCCAGCACCACCAAAAAAAAAAAAAAAGAGCCTAATTCATTGGTTCAGAAAATAAGTGATGAAAGACCTGAACTGGATGTCTGCAACCATGATAAGAAGCATAATCATTAAGAACTTACAAAATGAGAATTTCTTTAATGAAATAGGGTCCTAGCTGTCCCTGTCCAACAATGTTTTGTAAAATTGTTAAACCGAGCACACAATTGGGTGAAAATCAGTTATATGCATGTAAAATAGATATTTGTGAAATACCTACAAAAGACATATTTCTTTGGAGCTTGCATTGAAGGGACATTTTCTTAATGCACTCAACTATACTTTATTTTCCCCATCTTTATTTATAGAATGTATCAGAAGAGTTACCATTTGATTGTTATGATCTTTAAAAACAGGCCTACCAATGTGATGAGAAAGAATGAAAAACAAAATCCTCCAAATTACTCATCAGCAAAATAGTAGATGCAAAGCAATATCAGTATTTTAAGTACAAAAATTTAAAAGAAAACAAGTTGGAATATCTTTCATGGGCCTCTAATTATTTATAATTTTCACTAAGACTAAGACACTGTCTTTATTGTACTGTAATTTGGACATGGAGGGAAAAGGAAGTGAATTCTGTCAGAAAATTATATTATAAATGTGGTATAAGACGTTGCATCAGTCTAGATCAAGTAGAATTGAAGTGAATTATCCCAATATAGAACCTGGGATATTTTAACTAAAAATATAACAATATTGCTATGCTTCATTTCAGTGAGGAAAGTGACAAGTGCATAAAAATACTAATAAGATAATTCCAGAAAAATGTCTTATTTCTCTATAGTTTTAATATAGCAACAAAAATTGATAAGAGCAATAATGTAAGTAATAATTGCAAAATAGTGGTGAATATTTTTCTTCCCTAGAATTTCCAAAATGGCCAAATAGAGGTGACCATAATTTACCTATTCTTCCACAAGTAGATAGTTGGCTTTTGAGGTAAGTGATTATAAGAAAATGTTGGAAGTTAGCAAGAAAGGAACTGGAAACTTGTAAGACTTGAAGAACTTGGAAAATAGCACACAAAGAAACAAAGCACCTCAACAACTACTACCCCAGCTCCCCAGCTGGGGGTTGGGAACCCCCCCTGCTTATGAGTGAATGGGATACTCCCAGTGAACTCAATCAGGGAAGACACTGAAAATCCCAGCTCCTGGAAAGTTTTACAGCTATCACATCCTTACAGACCAGCTAGGAAGCAACTTGGACTCTGTACTCTAGCTTTGCCAGGATGAACACTCATCTTCTTCCCCCAAACCCAGAACCAAGGTTACTGTGGCTGAGTCCCCATCTCTAGGACCTAATAGACATTCCACTACATGGTTTGGGGGATTGTAATCTCATGGACCCAACATGGTCCAGTTGACCAACTGTGATGCCAGCATTCAAACTACTCAGTCTCATCATGGCATAATATAGTCAAACTGTCAAAAATACAAGATAGAGAGAGAATTCTAAAAACTATAAGTGAAAAGTGCTGAGTCACACTTAAGAACACTTATCAGACTAACAACAGAGTTCTCAGCAGAAACCTCATAACAGAATGGGCTCAGAGAATGGAATGAATATTTCAAGTTCTGTAAGAAAATAACTGTCAACCAAGAATACTATATCCACCAAGTCTACACAGAAATGAAGGTGAAATAAAGAATTTTCAAGATAAGCAAAAATGAGAAAATTCATCATCACCAGATCAGCTTAAAAAAAGTTGCTGAAGAGATTCTTATACCCAGAAACAAAAAGAAAAATGATAACTGCCATCATGAAAACACATGAGCTAATAAAACCTACTGGTAGGGTATTTTTACATACAAAAGAGAAACATAAATAATTAAACCTCATCAATGCAATAAACTACCAAACCACAAAAATGAACAACATAAGAGGAAGAATAGATCAAATGATATTCAAAACAAATGTAAGAAATTTCATAAAATATGATGACTATGTACTCATGTGTCTATAATAACTGTAAATGTAAATGGGCTAAGCTCCCTAATTCAAATATATGGATTGGCTAAATGTATACAAAAACAAAATCCAATGATATGCTGCCTGCAAGAAATTCACTTTGCCAGTAAAGACACACACAAACTAAAAGTGAAAGGATGGAAAAAGATATTCTATGCAAGCAGATACCAAAATTAAGCAAAAGTAGCTACTCTTATATCATATAAAATATACTTAAAGACAAAAACTTAAAAGAAACAAAGAAAGTCATTGAACATTGACTTGGTTCATCAATGAGATTTAACAATTGTAAATGTATGCTCAGCTAATGTCAGAACACCCAATTTTATAAAACAGACATTAGATGTAAATAGAAATATAGGATCTAATACAATAATACTAGAGACATTTTATCAGTGGATACCCACACAGAAAATCAATAAAGAAATAACAGAATTAAATTGTACTATAGATACAATGGGCTTAACAGACATTTATAGACCATTTCATCCAACAACTGCAAAATAAACATTCTTTTTTTTCTTCAACATGGACCATTCTCTAGAATAGACCACATTTTAGGAAACAAAATAAATCTTCACAAAGTTTAAAAATTGAAATCATACTATGTGTTTTCTCTGATTGTAATAGAATAAAACTAGAAATTAATAACAGAGGAAACTTAAAAGTCCATGAAGACCAAAAAACTGCTACAGAACAAACAATAGATCACTGAAGAAAAATAAAGGGAAATTTAAAATTTCTTGAAACAAATTTAAATGGAAATACAACATACCAAAACATATTGGAACAGAAAAGGACTACTAGGAGGGAAGTTTACAGCAATAAATGCCTGCATAAAAACATAGAAAGATTTCAAATAAACAGTCTAATGATGCACTTCCAGGGTCTAGAAAAGCAGAAGCAAGAGCTAGGGGGATGAGTTTCAGTGGTAAAGTAGGAGGATATACATCTAGAATACACAAGGCCCTAAGGTTCATTTTTAGTACCACATAAGAAGAAAGAAAAAAAGGGAGGTTGGGAGAGAGGAGAGAGAGAGAGAGAAAGGAAGGGAACCCAAGGGATGGAAGGGAGGGAGGGAGAAAGAAAGAAAGGGAGGAAGAAAGGAGTGAAAAAGCATACTCAAAATTAGTACAAGGGGAAAAAATGACAAGGATCAGAGCAGAAATAAATAAAATAGAGACCCAAAATACAAAAGATCAATGAAACGAAGGGCTGTTTTATAATTGATAAACAAAATCAATAAACCTTTAGTTAGAGAAGATGCAAATACATAAAATTAGAGATAAAAAGGGAGACATTAATACTGATACCATAGAAAAATACAAAGGATCATTACAGACTATTATGAACAACTACACATGCCAATGAATTAGAAAACCTGGAAGAAATGGATAAATTTCTGGACATATATTGATTATTGAAATTCAACCATGGAGACAGCAAACCTAAACAAACCAATAACAAGTAGTGAGATTGAATCTGTAACAAAAGTTCTATCAACCGAGGAAAGTCTGGGACTAGATGGGTTCACTGATGAATTCTACCAAACTTCTAAAGAATAACTAACACCAATTCTCAAACTTGTCCAAAAACTGAAAAATAGGAAACCCTTCTAAACTCATTCTATAAGGCCAGTATTACCCTCCTTCTAAAATTAAACGAGGACACAGTAAAGAAAACTATAGGCCAATGTCCCTGAGAACCATAGATAAATAAATTCTCAAGAAAATACTAGCAAAAATGTTTTTTAAAAAAGGAAAATACTAGCAAATGTAATCCAAAAGCACATTTGAGATATCATTCACCAAGATCAAGTTCTATTTATCTCAGGTATGCAAGAATGCAATGTTGGCTTAACATATATGATCAATAACTGTAATGTATCAAATCAATAAAATGAGGTATACAAATCATATAATCATCTGAATAGATACAGGAAAAGCATTGATAAAATTCAGCAACACTTTATAATAATAACTGAACTAAATGTGTATAGAAAGATTATATCTCAATATAAGAAAGGCTAGATATGACAAATCCACAGCCAATATCATACCAAACAAGAAAAAGCTGAAAGCACTTCCTTTAACGTTTAAAACAAGAGAAGGGTATCCACTCTTATGGTTTTTATTTAATATAGTACTAGTATCTAGAGGAATTAGACAAGAGAAAGAAAGAAAAGGCATACAAAGAGGAAAAGTACCTATTTGCAGATGCTATGATTCAATATATAGAAAAATACATGATTGTGCATACCTATAATTCCAGCACTAGGGAGACAGAGGCAGGGGCATTGCAAGTCAAGGCCAGCCTGGACTACATAGCAAGACTGTCTCAAAAAAAATTTAAAAACCCTAAAGATGTCATCAAAAGACTTTTAGAACTGATAAATGAATTCAATAAAGCAGCAAGATACAAATAAACATACAAAAATTGGAAGCATTTGCTATACCAATGATGATATTGCTGAGAAAGAAAATCATGTAAGAAATCCTATTCCCAAAAGATAGTAATATATTTAACCAAGGAACGTAAAGGCCTCTACGATTTTCAAAACACTGATGAAAGAAACTGAGGAAGGCACACACACACACACACACACACACACACACACACACATGCACACACACAAATGGGGAGTCCTTCTATGCCCATGGATTAGAAGAATTACTATTATTAAAATGTCCATACTACTCAATGTGATTTACAGTCTCAATGCAATGCCCATCAAAATACCAATGACATTCTTCACAGAAACAGTGCTAAGATTTATATGGAAACACAAAGACCCCAATAGCCAAAGTAATCTCAAACAAAAAAGAGTATAGCTGGAAGAATCATGGTATCTGATTTCAAAATGTACTACAGAGTCTTAGTAAACAGTAAACAGAGTCTTAGTAAAATTGCATACACAGATCAATGGAACAGAATAGAGATCCCAGGAATAAACCCACAAATTTATAGGCAGCTGATTATTGACAAAGGCACCAAAACATATAATGGTAAAAGGACACCCTCTTCAAATAAATGGTGCTTAGAAAATTGGATATCCATATGTAGAAGACTGAAACTTGATCTTTACCTCTCACCCTATACACAAATCAACTCAAAATGAATCAAAGACCTAAATATAAGACTTAATTGTGAGACAAGGGGAAACACTTCAAGACATTGGTATAAGAAATTCATCAACTAATTCATTTGTCAGATTCCTTTTCTCCTTAACTACTTTAATCACTTTTCAGCAATCTTCCTCTCCTCTGTCTTCCTACCCTCATCCTATCAACACATTGCTTTTAATTTGATATCCCACAACTTCTTGTTCAGAAAACCTTCAGTGGCTCTCAATTGTCCATGCAATAAAGTCTCAACAATGTTAATCTATTGTTCAAGACCTTCCATGATTTCTCCACAATGCAAAAGTTGAATTGAATGCTTCTGCTGCCTTTTTTCATTCAACCTTGGTTTTGTCAAAATCTGTTATCAAAAGTCCCTGGGTATGAAAACATGTTCTCATAGTTGAAAATTCTAGAACCATTGATTGACGACTTCATCATGCATTTAGCACACCTCTTCCTCTCTAGACTTATGGATGATAAGTTTCTTTTGAAATAGATTCTAAGAAAACTCATGCTTCTATGACAAAATATAAAAAGATAATATGAATGAGAAGTAAGGAGCAGAGTCCTCATTATTTCCCACATATCATATGCTTCCTGTATGAAACAATTCTCTCTACTTTGTATTCACCAGGTCTACATGTTTAAATGATTACATGTACAAATATATAAAAGTCTATTCAAATCCCTCACCGCCCCAAGCACTGTTCTCTTCTGGGAGCTAAATGTAACCACTCCTACTTGAAACTGGTGAGAACCATTCATCAATTGTCATCTCCTAAGGTAATGGTGTCCTTTTTTCTTTGTTATTTGATTGTATGAAGGTTGAGGGAAATTCAGTATTTGAATATTTTGCACTCTCTTTTTGCCACTACAACTACAAATTTGAACTTTGGCATCTGTTGGGCATTACTCAACGTAATTGACAAATGTCAATTAAATAAATCAATGAAAACCACACTGTAGTGGTGATACACACCTGTGATCCTAGCTACTTAGGAAGAGGAGGCCAGAGGATTGTGAGTTACAGGCCAGCCCTGGAAAAGTTAATGAGACCCTACCCTGAAAACAAAATAGGAACAAAAGGGCTGGGGATGTAGATGCCAGGGTTCAATCCCTAGTAACACACAAACACACACACACACACACACACACACACACTATTAATAAACCCTGATCTCTAATGCTTCACTTTTATTTTGTCATTAATTAATCATGTGACCTTGGACAACTTAACCTCCTGTGACTGATGTCCCAAATCTCAAATGATACGATAGAGGAGACAATGGATGTGCAAATACTCTGTATAAACTTTCAGATCAATTAGGGGTATTGACATTGTTTCCTCTTTTGAGAAATGAGGCAGTTGAGCATGATCTATTTCAAAAATTGCCTGCAAGTAGGAATTGTGGAATTTAATGTGTTGGTTCAACTGTGAGGTGACTTGAAAAACCCAGTACAGAGTCTGCCTCTTAGAAAGTTTTTCTTGGTAGCTGATGTACTAGAGAATATTCTCACTGTCTTGACATCATTCAAGACAGCTTTGTACCATGTGGATAGGTCAAAAGAGACCAGAAGTAGTATGTGGCCCAATGCTAATCAGGCCTGTCTTCTGCACTCTGAGACCAAAGGAGCCATGCTTACAAAAGAACAAGATAAGTGTTATTACAGCAATGTAAATCACCCAAGAGTTTGGTTCAAAACTTTTTTATTAACTAAAACTTTTATTAACAAAAGTAGATTAAAAGCATATTAAGAGTTCAATATTTTAAAGAAGCACCCTTAGGAAATAGGCATATGGTGGCTGGTGTTGGCTGTACTGATGTACCATAATTAGCATGAGCAGTACAGGATCGTGAGTCCTATATCCCTGCATTGTCGTGGATTTTCCAGTTCACTTCAATACAGGTCAATTCAACTAATTTTCATTCAACTCATACTTTTTTTTTATTCTAGGAGACATTTGATGTTATAGAAAGAAGGTCATTTGTCTAAGACTGGCATTCATGGATTACAACATTGACTAATACTGGTAGGATATTTGGTGACCTATTTAATCTTTCTAAATCTAATTTCCTCATTTACAAAATACAGATAATATTAGCCATTCTATAACAAATCTAAAGTCTCCAGCACAATTTATGACAGTTCTTTTGACTTGATTCAACATCAACTATTTATCAACTGCAGTACTGTAACACAACAATGAATTATGTTGCCAATATGGACTTCTGGGAAGCCTCAGTGATTCAAAATTTGACCCTTAGGAATATATGTATTATTTGACTAAATAAAATGTCACATGGTAATGGCAAATGTAACAGATATATTAGTATGAGACACAAGGTGAGGGATCCCATGCATGTGAATACCTTAAGAAGTGTCACACTATGGAAAGTGCTGGGATCCCAACCAAAATATTCAGGAGTAAAAGTTGAGTTCTGATTTGATAGAAGATGTTACAAAATCTTCTATAAGCTTAGGATGTTATCAAATTCCTTCATCAGGGATGAAGTTGCTCCTGAGTCTTGGTTAAAGGTAGCATACTATGGTGTTGGAAATATAGCTAAATGGATGAGTATGTACTTAGCATTCATGAGGCCAGGTTTGATCCCCAGTGCTGCAAAAAGAAAAAGAAAAGGAAAAAGTAGCACATTCTAAATAATTCATAGTATTGAAGTAGAACCCATTCTTCCAGGTTTTGATTACTATGACAAAAGTAATTTGCAAAGAGTTAAGGATATTTCAGATGGAATATCTTTTAATATTATAGTGCAGTCACCAAATCTCAGTGGCAAACATATGAAGCTTATTACTGGTTCCTGCAAAGTCTCTTATATGTTGAGCAACCCTCCAAGGCAATTGTACTCCATGTGATGAGTCAGTGATCTCAGATCTCTAGTTTTTCATCATCTCAAGAATAACTTCCATTCTTCCCACTCAAAGTGAGAAGAAAGAGACTGGAAAGTTGTACAGGGGTTTTTCTCTGCCTCCATTTGGAAGGAATACAGTCCTGCTTATGTTTCATTGGCTATAGTTACTTACATGGCCTTGTGGCAAGAACACTGGGAAGCTTTCGCTCTCAAATGCTAAAGAAGAAAAGAAAGACTAGGTGCTGCATGCGTCTAGTTGCCTAATCTCTATAGGTTTATTAATGCCTATTCTAGTGGGAAAACCTGAAGGTTTCTTTCTGAAATTTTGTTGTCTATGCCCTACTTAACTCTAATGAATTTTTATGTTAATTTGGGCGATTCTAGATCAAAAAAAATTAGAAATTTAGGCAATGTATATCTACATGCATTTGTAAACATTTTTACAAAATTTCTATGTAACTAACTTCATTCACAATTTTTATAATGATGGATGGAAAATAATAATGCAAAATTTCCAGTTATGAGTAACTCAGTTATTTTCCAGCTTGAAATCACCACATTTAGGTAAACATATAGTCAATATGACACTGCCAGATGGTCCCCACCATTTTATTTCCAAAATTGTGTAAAAAGTTGAGGTAAATGCCTTCTAGGAGTTTAGTCTTGTTGAACTCTAGTTTACATGTGGCCTGTCTCACCTTACTCTTGGCATTGGACTTTTATCCTACTGCATCTGCTGTTTAAGTACCTATCTATATTGCTGTGGCTTGAATTGGAAGACAATTCTCTCCAATAATGAGGTCAGCAGCCATAGCCTTAATAGAAGGCACAAGTGAAGCTAAGTATTACAATTGGTAGACTGCATTTGATCTCTCTTGGGCCCCACTTCATATAGCTTAGCCGTACTTCTTTCCTAGCCACTGTCATAATAGCCAGGCCCACATAAGCTTTCCTACCTGTAACTCAAATGTGTGCAACACAGAAGTGTGCAGAATTAGTGGATCAATGGAGGAACCTTTCTCCCTTCCATCATTCAGGCAGACAAATCTGAGATCCAACTCATAGACTTCTCAGAAAGTCCTACAGGATAAGCAGAAGTCATATAGTAATGGCCCACTTGATCACACACCCTTGGCTTTCCTCCATTTCTGTCTCATTCTGCCTGCCCCTCACTCCTGTTTCCTCATATCCCTTTAGAGGGGACTTTGGCTAAGGCAATTTTTGAAGCTTGCAACTCTCAGCTCAACTCTTAATAACATAGACTGATAAAGGTGGTCAAGTTTCTATAAGGGCTCAATGAGATCTTCAGAGAGAAAAGATTGAAGTATTCTTCTCTTTAGAGTTCAAGGTTGTTAGAATACCTTTGATGCCATAGAATGGCCTCAAGTGAGGTTGGTCAGCAGCAGAAGATACTTAGGGCCCTTACAGTAAATTTTATCATAAGAATAGTGGCAGATATTGACTGTTGCCCTCAGCAGGATTAAGCATACTGTGAGAATGAGGTTTTGTAAGTGTGCTTAAGACAGGTTAGCTGTGCATGTGAATGCAATCCATGTAGTTGCAAAAATAAGAGGCTAGTTATACAGCACGGGTCATGACAGATGCAGGCAATCCTGAGGGGAAATGCTTCTGATTTTGTCCAGCTCTGCAGACTACTGTTTTGAACATCAGTGTCAAAGTTAGTGCATGGGGGGGATTCCAAGATGGCGGCTAGAGGTAGGAAGCAGAAAGCGATCCTCCTATAGTGAAATCTTGGAGAGACGCTGGAGACACACTTTGCAGGCATAATCACTGAGAAAAGGCATAACTTTGACTCCTCCACATCTCCAGCTGGCGCAGAGAATCTCCACTTCACGTTAAATGGAGAACCGAGGACGGCCCCCGGGGCCGCCAGTGGCCGGCGCCCATACGGCTTGGGAAGACGCAGACCAGGTGAGCTTCGTGGTACTGCGGTTCCCCCACAGACAAGCCTGGGCCAGAGCAGCATAGCCCCCTGGACAGACTGACCTCCACCCGGGAAAAAAATAGAGAAACTGAGTACTAAGCAATAAGAACAGTTAAGACACGCTGGAAAGAGGGTGGGGCGCCCTGAGCGCTGAAGATTGGGGGAAGGGAATCCTTCCCGGGACTGTAAATAAACAAGCCGGGTGGGCCGGAGAGGCTCTGGCAGGAGCGGGGCACGCGCCCAGCAACCAGGAGCAGGGACGCTTGTGAGAGGAGGGAAGACCCACTTCCCACGTGAACTGTAAATAAACACGCAGGCCTGACAACGCGGGGCAGTGGCACCTTTCCCAGTGCTTGGAAAGGGGAAAGCCTGTGGCAGAGGCCCCCGCACAGGAGAACTCTGAGCAAACAAAGCCTGTGGGACCAGGTGAGTGCTAGCTCACCCCAGAGATCTGCATAAATAACGCCGCCAGCTACAGGCTGAGAGCAGCAGGCAGGCAAGCCACAGTTGCAGATACCACTCTCAGAACTGCCTCCAGACGCTTTTTTTTTCTTTTTCTCCTTACCTTTGATGAGAGAACAACCGAATTACACCTGCAAGCCGAAAAACTTACTGAAACTGTATTGCATTTGAACTGGGGACACTTGGTGGGGCTTTTTTTTTTTCCTTCTGTGTGTGTGTGAGTGTAGTTTTGTTCTACTTTATGCATCCCCTTTGATGAGACAACTACAGAACAATATCTGAGGCACCAACTCCAGGACTGGAGATTGAGATGGACATCCAAATTATTAAGACTGAAATTGCATTGCATATAAACTTGGAAGTTTTTTGGTTTTTTTTTTTTTAATTTTCTATATTCCATTTTATTTTAATTCATTATTATATATAGATATTACTTTCATATACTTATTTTTTATTTTTTTTATCTTTGATTTTCAATCCTCTCTCTGTCTCTCTATTGTCTGTTCAGCTTACTGTCGATTAGTACACTAACACTCCCTGTTTATACCTTTGAAACTCTCTTGTCTGATACCTTGTTCTGCTTTCTCCCTCTTGTCTGTATATTTGTTTTCCCCTTTTCTTTAACTTCTTGCTTTCCATCTCAGCTCACTCTTCCATTCTCAATATTACCATTGTTATTATTACAAGCTAGAAAATACTTAATTACACACAGTACAGGGACAGTAACAACACCAAGGACAATGACAGGAAGACAGAAAAAACAAGGAAACCAGTTTCCCCACAGCAAAAAATTAGTACAGGAACCAGAGGGGAATGAAGAGAACAGAAACTCAGATCCAGACTCCAACAAAATGAAGATAAACTATGCCAAAGGACCCAATGAAGCCCACAAGAATGATTTAAAAGAAGACATACTACAAGTACTCAATGAGAATTTTATAGAGATGATACTGGATAGGGTCAACCAAAATGTACAGGAGACACTAAGAAATTCCAAGACAATAAAAATAGAGAATTTGAAAAAGCAAAAGAAGAAATAAAGGAAACCATAGAAGCACTGTATAAACACCAAAGTGAAAGAGAGAACACAATGAATAAATGGATAAATGAACTCAGGACAAAAATAGACAACAATAAAGAAGAAAACAGCCAGGATATGGAAAACCTCAGAGAAAAGAACGAAACAGAACTGCAAAACAAAATGGAAGGCCAATCCAGCAGAATAGAACAAACAGAAGACAGAATCTCAGAACTTGAAGATGAAATGGTAATTAAAGGAAAAACCGAAGAACTATTAATTAAACAACTCAAGACCTGTGAAAAGAAAATGCAAGAACTCACCGACTCCATCAAAAGACCAAACTTGAGAATCATGGGCATCGAAGAAGGAGAAGAGGTGCAAGGAAAGGGAATGCGTAATATATTCAACAAAATAATAACGGAAAATTTCCCAAATCTAGAGAAAGATATTCCCATACAAATGCAAGAGGCCTCCAGGACACCCAACAGACCAGATCAAAATAGACTACTCCACGACATATCATCATTAAAACAACAAGTTCAGAAACTAAGGAAAGAATATTGAAGGCTGTAAGAGAGAAAAAACAAGTAACATACAAAGGTAAACCCATCAAAATCACAGCAGACTTCTCAACAGAAACATTAAAAGCAAGAAGAGCGTGGGGTGAGATCTTCCGGGCACTGAATGAAAATAACTTCAACCCCAGGATACTCTACCCAGCAAAGCTATCATTCAAAATAGATGGAGCAATAAAAGTCTTCCATGATAAGCAGAAACTAAAACAATATGTGACCACAAAGCCACCATTACAAAAGATTCTGCAAGGGATCCTGCACACAGAAAGTGACACCCAACTTAACCATGAAAAGGCAGGCAGCACCAAACCACAGGATAAGAAAAAGCAAGACAGTAGAGAGTAACATCAACTTAGGTACACACAATCAAACCTTCAAACAACTAAGATAACTAAATGGCAGGAATCACCACATACCTATCAGTACTAACGCTTAATGTTAATGGACTTAATTCACCCAACAAAAGACACCGTTTGACAAAATGGATTAAAAAAGAAGATCCAACAATTTGTTGCTTACAGGAGACTCATCTCACCGACAGAAATAAGCATAGGCTTAGGATGAAAGGCTGGAAGAAGATTTACCAAGCCAATGGCCCCCGAAAACAAGCAGGAGTAGCAATACTTATCTCTGACAAAGTAGACTTCAAACCTACATTGATCAAACGAGATAAAGAAGGACATTCCATACTAATAAAAGGGGAAATAGACCAAAAGGAAATAATAATCATCAATCTGTATGCACCCAATGTCAACGCACCCAATTTCATCAAACATACCCTGAAGGACCTAAAAGCATACATAAACACCAACACAGTGGTTGTGGGAGACTTTACACTTCATTATCATCAATAGATAGGTCATCCAAACAAAAAATCAATAAAGAAATCCAAGATCTAAAATATGCAATAGATCAAGTGGACCTAGTAGATGTCTACAGAACATTTCATCCAACCTGTACACAATATACATTCTTCTCAGCAGCCCATGGAACCTTCTCCAAAATAGATCATATCCTAGGGCACAAAGCAAGCCTCAGCAAATATAAGAAAATAGAAATAATACCGTGCATACTATCTGACCACAATGCAGTAAAAGTAGAACTCAACAACAAAAGTAAAGACAAAAAACATGCAAACAGCTGGAAACTAAATAACTCATTACTTAATGAAGAATGGATCATCGATGCAATAAAAGAGGAAATTAAAAAGTTCCTAGAAGTCAATGAAAATGAAAACACAACCTACTGGAACCTATGGGACACAGCTAAGGCAGTCTTGAGAGGAAAGTTTATAGCCATGAGTGCATATATTAAAAAGATTGAAAGATCCCAAATCAATGACCTAATGATACATCTCAAACTCCTAGAAAAACAAAAACAAGCAAATCCCAAAACAAATAGAAGGAGAGAAATAATAAAAATAAGACCTGAAATCAATGAAATAGAAACCAAAAAAACCATACAAAGAATTAATGAAACAAAAAGTTGGTTCTTTGAAAAAATAAACAAGATCGATAGACCCCTGGCAAACCTGACTAAAATGAGGAGAGAAAAAACCCAAATTAGTAGAATTAGGAATGCAAAAGGGGAGATAACAACAAACACCATGGAAGTCCAGGAAATCATCAGAGACTACTTTGAGAACCTATATTCAAATAAATTTGAAAATCTAAAAGAAATGGACAGATTTCTAGATATATATGATCATCCAAAACTGAACCAAGAGGAAATTAATCACCTGAATAGACCTATAACACAAAATGAAATTGAAGCAGCAATCAAGAGTCTCCCCAAAAAGAAAAGTCCAGGACCTGATGGATTCTCTGCTGAATTCTATCAGACCTTTAAAGAAGAACTGATACCAACCCTCCTTAAACTGTTCCATGAAATAGAAAGGGAAGGAAAACTGCCAAACACATTTTATGAAGCCACTATTACACTTATCCCAAAACCAGGCAAAGATACCTCCAAAAAGGAGAACTATAGGCCAATCTCCTTAATGAACATTGATGCAAAAATCCTCAACAAAATAATGGCAAATCGAATTTAGCAACACATCAAAAAGATTATTCACCACGACCAGGTAGGCTTCATCCCAGGGATGCAGGGGTGGTTCAACATACGAAAATCAATAAACGTAATAAACCACATTAACAGAAGCAAAGACAAAAACCACTTGATCATCTCAATAGATGCAGAAAAAGCCTTTGATAAGATCCAACATCATTTCATGATAAAAGCTCTAAGAAAACTAGGAATAGAAGGAAAGTTCCTCAACATTATAAAAGCTATATATGACAAACCTACAGCCAGCATTATACTCAATGGAGAAAAATTAAAACCATTCCCTCTAAAATCAGGAACCAGACAAGGATGCCCACTATCTCCACTCCTATTCAACATAGTACTGGAATTCCTAGCCAGAGCAATTAGGCAAGAAGAAGGAATAAAAGGAATACAAATAGGTAAAGAAACTGTCAACATATCCCTATTTGCAGACGACATGATCCTATACCTTAAAGACCCAAAAAACTCTACTCAGAAGCTTCTAGACATCATCAATAGCTATAGCAAGGTAGCAGGATATAAAATCAACATAGAAAAATCATTAGCATTTCTATACACTAACAATGAGCAAACGGAAAAAGAATGTATGAAAACGATTCCATTTACAATAGCCTCAAAAAAAATCAAATACCTAGGTGTAAACCTAACAAAAGATGTGAAAGACCTCTACAAGGAAAACTATACTCTTCTGAAGAAAGAGATTGAGGAAGACTATAGAAAGTGGAGAGATCTCCCATGCTCATGGATTGGTAGAATCAACATAGTAAAAATGTCGATACTCCCCAAAGTAATCTACATGTTTAATGCAATTCCCATCAAAATTCCAATGACATTCATTAAAGAGATTGAAAAATCTACTGTTAAATTTATATGGAAACACAAGAGGCCACAAATAGCCAAGGCAATACTCGGTCAAAAGAACAATGCTGGAGGTATCACAATACCTGTCTTCAAACTATATTACAAAGCAATAACAATAAAAACAGCATGGTACTGGCACAAAAACAGACATGAAGACCAGTGGAACAGAATAGAGGATCCAGATATGAAGCCACACAACTATGAGCAACTTATCTTTGACAAAGGAGCTAAAAATATATGATGGAGAAATAGCAGCCTCTTCAACAAAAACTGCTGGCAAAACTGGTTAGCAGTCTGCAAAAAACTGTAACTAGATCCATGTATATCACCCTATACCAAGATTAACTCAAAATGGATCAAGGATCTTAATATCAGACCCCAAATTCTTAAGTTGATACAAGAAAGAGTAGGAAATACTCTGGAGTTAGTAGGTATAGGTAAGAACTTTCTCAATGAAACCCCAGCAGCACAGCAACTAAGAGATAGCACAGATAAATGGGACCTCATAAAACTAAAAAGCTTCTGTTCATCAAAAGAAATGGTCTCTAAACTGAAGAGAACACCCACAGAGTGGGAGAAAATATTTGCCAATTATACATCAGACAAAGGACTGATAACCAGAATATACAGGGAACTTAAAAAACTAAATTCTCCCAAAACTAATGAACCAATAAAGAAATGGGCATGTGAACTAAACAGAACTTTCTCAAAAGAAGAAATTCAAATGGCCAGAAAACACATGAAAAAATGCTCACCATCTCTAGCAATAAAGGAAAGGCAAATTAAAACCACACTAAGATTCCACCTCACCCCTGTTAGAATAGCCATCATCAGCAACACCACCAACAACAGGTGTTGGCGAGGATGCGGGGAAAAAGAAACCCTCTTACACTGTTGGTGGGAATGTAAACTAGTACAACCACTCTGGAAAAAAATTTGGAGGCTACTTAAAAAGCTAAACATTCCTACATGTATGCTCTTTTCTCTGTAACTGTCTAGTCTCTTCCATTTTGCTCCTGTGACTTGCTTTGATAACTAGGCTAAGGCAGAAGCATGGCTATAAAACCGCATTTTATTTTTTTTTCTTTATTATTCATATGTGCATACAAGGCTTGGTTCATTTCTCCCCCCTGCCCCCACCCCTCCTCCCTTACCACCCACTCCGCCCCCTCCCTCTCCCCCCCCTCAATACCCAGCAGAAACTATTTTGCCCTTATTTCTAATTTTGTTGTAGAGAGAGTATAAGCAATAATAGGAAGGAACAAGGGTTTTTGCTGGTTGAGATAAGGATAGCTATACAGGAAGTTGACTCGAATTGATTTCCTGTGCATGGGTGTTACCTTCTAGGTTAATTCTTTTTGATCTAACCTTTTCTCTAGTTCCTGGTCCCCTTTTCCTATTGGCCTCAGTAGAACAGCCATCATTAGCAACACCACGAACAACAGGTGTTGGCGAGGATGCAGGGAAAAAGGAACCCTCTTACACTGTTGGTGGGAATGTAGACTAGTACAACCACTCTGGAAAAAAATTTGGAGGCTACTTAAAAAGCTGGACATCGATCTACCATTTGATCCAGCAATACCACTCTTGGGGATATACCCAAAAGACTGTTACTCCAGAGGCACCTGCACATCCATGTTTATTGTGGCACTATTCACAATAGCCAAGTTATGGAAACAGCCAAGATGCCCCAGCACTGACGAATGGATTAAGAAAATGTGGTATCTATACACAATGGAATTTTATGCAGCCATGAAGAAGAACGAAATATTATCATTCGCTGGTAAATGGATGGAATTGGAGAACATCATTCTGAGTGAGGTTAGCCTGGCCCAAAAGACCAAAAATCGTATGTTCTCCCTCATATGTGGACATTAGATCAAGGGCAAACACAACAAGGGGATTGGACTATGAGCACATGATAAAAGCGAGAGCACACAAGGGAGGGGTGAGGATAGGTAAGACACTTAAAAAACTAGCTAGCATTTGTTGCCCTTAATGCAGAGAAACTAAAGCAGATACCTTAAAGCAACTGAGGCCAATAGGAAAAGGGGACCAGGAACTAGAGAAAAGGTTAGATCAAAAAGAATTAACCTAGAAGGTAACACCCATGCACAGGAAATCAATGTGAGTCAATGCCCTGTATAGCTATCCTTATCTCAACCAGCAAAAACCCTTGTTCCTTCCTATTATTGCTTATACTCTCCCTACAACAAAATTAGAGATAAGGGCAAAATAGTTTCTGCTGGGTATTGAGGGGGTGGGGGGGAGAGGGAGGGGGCTGGAGTGGGTGGTAAGGGAGGGGGTGGGGGCAGGGGGGAGAAATGAACCAAGCCTTGTATGCACATATGAATAATAAAAGAAAAAAAAAAAAGTTAGTGCATGGTAGGTATTAGTGAATGAACAGCATTTCATAAGGCCCATGCTGGGTTCAACACAAGATTTTGCAGCTCTTTTTTCCAGAGACTTTTGCAATTAGGGCTGGGTGGGAAAACAGAACAACTGTGGTAAATAAAATGTAGTATCAGAGTTGCTGCTAGTTGCATGGGAGCATCCTCACCTGAGGGGCTAGCTGCAGTTCAGATAAATCAGTGTATGGAGTAGGTAGGATTGAACTGGGAAGGAGAGACATACATGTGCTAGTCGAGATAGAAGCTGGATTTTCAGCTTGCTAAGAATAAGGACACATAGTGGTACGACATCTCATGATATCAAGGATTCCTTCAGGTTTGCTGAAAAAGTAAAAATCTTGGCATGCTTCTGATACTCCTGGCCAATGGTAGTACATTAAAGTTACGTTGTCCAGAGATTTATGATAGTATTTCTTGACAGTTGGCTACTGAGGCTTTGTGATATGCTGATTTAATTAGAACAGAATTATCTTTCCAAGAATCCCCTTCTGTATATGACTCCAGGCTATAGCTGACCAAAAGAAAATTTTGTGCAGGACTTGAATGTATGTGAAGAGGCTCGAGTGGTTACCATTCACACACTTTGTCACAGGTGTGCTGGTATCCCTGGTCATTATGGGCCAGTAGCTGAGCACTATTTCTCCAACTCTAGCCAGGTTGATCTGGCCTTCTGTTGGTTTGACCCCTGGATCAGGATCTGGTCTACCTCTGTCATCAGGCTGCTGGCTTTTCCTGTAGACCATTCACATAAACAACACTGAAGTCCTAGAGGTGGGATACAGATGCTCCGAGGGGTTCTAACTTGTCCTTGCCCTCCCCCATTCCATACGTACCTTTCTTTTTTCCATTGCCAATCCTGCTGATGTCAGGATCAAAACTAGGTATAAAGTCTACAGCTGTGTGTGAACTCATTCTTAGCTCTCACAGTTTTACACAGTGGATTCTCTGTTATCAGCTGCATAGTCAATGTCACTTCTGGTGCATTCACTTCTCTGATTAATCTGTGCACAGGCAACATGGCCCAAACCAAAAATTTCTGTTTCACAACTCTGGTGTTTCAACCTGTTTTGACCTGATTTCACTGTGCTGTGAGGAGCACAGGTGGGAAAGGGGCTTCAGGGTGGGAATAGTGATCTATATGTAAGGAGAAGTCTCTTTAGGTGGCATCTCCAGTGTTACACAGTAACACAGCTGACACAACACCCAAATCCAACAGCAAATTGCTAGAGGGACATGACAGGAGGTGAAGGATGCAACCAGAGTAGGCTGAGTTGACTGTAGGTATAGGCCTCGTTGAGGGATTCCTCAAGCCCATGGTAACTGGTTGAGAATAATAGCATTCAGTATTGTCAGATTTGATTTCATGAAAAGCTGAATATTCAAGTTATCACATAAAACTTCCTAATTTTAAATGCCTATAACAATGACAACAACATCAAAATCAATGTCTAAACCTAAAAAATTCTGTCAGTAGCTCAGATGTGGCCAGATTGAGCATAAATTTCACAGTAAAATCACATGCTTTCAACTGTACCTTCATCATTTAGTTATGTGTGTATGTAACCTGAGCAAAGTACTCCTATACCTGGGCCCATAAGACATAAAATGAAAGTGATAGTGCCTACCATGTGTGGTGTTTAGGAGAATCAAGTGAGTTACTTAATGCATTTTCCTGCTTCTAAGAGATCAATGGAAATAAGATGCACCATTATTTCATGGTATTCTAAGAAAGAAAAGACGGTCACTAATTAATCTATGACAGGATGCTTCCTTATCACTTAGAGTTATTGTTTTATAATTATTGAAATGTCTCTTTCAGAGTTATTTTAGCTTAGATTTTTGTCATGTATCACTCAGGCAGATGTATAAAGGAAATATTAAGTAATATAATTTGGCTTTGTATTCTTCAAAGTTCTTTACATTATATGTCTGACAACTATCAATTCATTTTTCAACTGTTTTCCAACACAGTATCATTGTGAATGCTATTAGGAGAAACGGTGATGGAGTATTTCCTTTACAAGTGCCGTACCACTGTCTCCAGGAATTTCTTCCAAGTTATTGACACCAAATGAGAGTTTTCTTGCTGGCACTTTCTTGATTTTACCAGAAGATGTCAATGGAGAATTTTCAACCAAAAAGGCTTGTATGCTTTTCCTACAGGGTCTTTAAATCAAAGATCATTGTCTAATGGAATGAAGCACTTCAGTCACTCATCAGTGTGTGCCTTGCAGACTATAGCATCACACAATAACTGTTATTTTGCTAGGCATGACTATCAAAATTTCATTAATTATAAGATATTTTCAGGTTCTCTGATGTTAAAATGCTTTTTGAAAAGTGTGTATCAAGTTATACTGAAAAAGAGTCTTTGTAAAACTTTTAGAAGATAGAGCAATATCATAGTGTTTGTTAAAAATAGTTGGTTTTGTTTTGTTTTTGCAGTACTGAGGATTGAGTTCAAGCACTCTACTGTTTGAGTTGAGCTACTACTCCCTCAGTCCTTTCTTTTGCTTTCGGTTAGGCCTTTTGTTTTAGATAGAGTCCCATACTAACCTTGTCCAGGCTAGCCTCAACCATGATCATCCAATGTAGCTAGGATCACAGGTATGCACCACCATACCTGGCTAGAAAAAAATTTTTTGCTGGCACTGGAATTTGAACTCAGTGTCTCACCCTTGCTAGGTAGGTGCTCTTATAACTTGAGTCACTCTGACAGCAACAAAATTAATTTTTATAAGGAAAAAAACAGTATTTTTGCAAGTCTCGTCTATATTGTACATCATCTGAATAGCTTTCCTGAAAACAATAATTGTTTTATCTATAAAATGGGTGTAACCTGATTTGTAATGATTCCACATGATAGTACATGGCTGAATGCACAGTCAAGTATAGAATACCGCATGAATCTGAAGGACGGAAGAATCAAACCTGAGACAGAAAGCAGTGCCAAAGATTCATGGGTTGAGTTTCTTTGGGAAGGGCAGGTTGAACCTGAAAAGTTTCTTGGGAAAATAAATTTAGACGTGGAATATTATCAACACATAAAACCTGTTAAAGAGAACAGATGGGAAAATTTGATTGGGAAGGAGAGAAAATAACAGAGATGACACATGCCTAACCTGGACATTCTAGTTGGGTGGCCTCAGTACCCTGGCATCAGGATTCATCACTCTAATCTAGAACTTCAAGCCAAAAAATGTCTAAGAAAAGTCATTGTGATGCCAAAGTCCCAGCAACCCATTTTTCTAATAAAACTGGATTTGAAAGCCTCTCCTGTGAAAGAAAAACAATACTGCTCTAGCTCTTTGGTCCTAATTTATAGCACTTGGACTTCTTCATCTAGGACCCTGAGACTGTCAGGACTTCTAGAATGAGGCCAGTGCCAGAGAGAAGGCAGGCTGAGAGAAGGGCCTGTCTCTACTAGCCCACCTCCCATAATCATAAATGGTTCCAAGAGCTGAACGATGCATTGTATATTTCATTTACAATGATTGTACAACAGCTGTATAATCGATGTTGTTGAAGATATGACTGTTGCTCAGAGTGTAGCATAAATGCCCACAGTGAGCTGCAAATGTGAATAAGAATTGCCCTGCCTGCATAGTAATTGGTATTATTACTGCAATGAATGAGAAAGCCACATATGGATGAATGGGTGGGGCTGCAAGGGTTGCAGCATGAGAGACCAATGTTAGCTTTTATTTTCTGTTATCCGTGCTGATAGTAGGTGGAAGAAAAAGAATTAGAAGCAGGAATATAGAAGAGAAAGAGTAAAGCTGATTATCCACTATTCTATATCATGCCCCTTCTACTCTTATTAATTGCAATAAACTATATCACACATCCCATCCTTGAAAAAAAAATCTGTCTGTTACAAAGGGGTAGAAAGAGCGAGTCTGTGAAGGGGGTAGGGGTGGGGGAGACATAGGAAAGAGAAACACTTCAGGTTAATTGGAGCTGAGAATATAAAATACTCGTCTTAAAGTGTGTGCTTCAGTTATGAGAAGGAAAGTGTTGAGATCATAATGTTTTCTGAGCAGGATTCAACACAGCATGGGTGTTTTAAAACAAGCGGTAATCATTTCTCATGGAGAAATTAGAAGCAGCAGCTCCCCGACTCAGGACAAGCACACGAGATCCCCGTTCTTTTCTTCTCTCCAGGGAGATACACAGTAGTGAGCGGAGGAGTCCTTTGAATCAAATGGCAGAGTTAGTGACAGAGAGAATTATCTAGTTCAATTTGCTTTATTCATTCAGAAAGAACGAGTACTGAATGTTCCTAGAATGCTGAAAACTGGGAGGGAAGAAATTTGGGGTTGAAAAATCAAACTGTCTGGTTTCTACAGAGGTACCAAAGAAAATTAATTGGTCAACTTTGTAATCAGGAAATAACAGAACATAGTTGCAATGATTTCTTTGGCAAAGCTGGTTACAGTTCTTTCTTTGACACATGATATCTTTCCAGTCTGATGCAAAAGCAGCCTGTGCCCTACTAGGCAGAGCTTTGGTTTGCCTGCTCTCATCCTGGGTGCATCCGTGTGCCATCTGAATCACTATTAGGGTTCTGTTTAAAGATTCATTTTTTTACTGGAAATAATTTCTCCAAAGTAAAAAACAATGCACTGCATAAGACCAAGTTAAACATTCTTAGAAATAAATGCAGGGAAATTAGTTACGATTATTCACATAGTTATAGTTCTTCAAAATGGTAACACATGAGAAGAAAGAGGGTTCCCTCTCACCCTTTTTTCTGAAGACCATCTTTGTTTACTTCATTCCCAAGTATTAAGAGATTGCATGATCCATTTGCATAGGATAACTAACGTATACCACATCATTTGCACGTCTGCAAGTACACGTGAGTAACCGTAATTACACGTGACACCAATTACTCTATTACTTTGTATTAAATTATAATGGAAAATTCCACTAGAGAATTGAAGCCTAATTGCATCTTAATTTGCATAATTTTGCATATTAATTACATCTCAGATGAATAATAAATTTCAGCAGATTTTTAATTTATGCATAGACACAAAAACAAGTGGAGAAATAATTTAGAAAAAAAAATACCAGCAACTATTACTTAGGGCATTCAACTAATTTTGCTTAGTTTAGCAAAACAAAACTTGGTTTGTTTAATATAGCATCTTTAGGCTGATTGTTGTTTATTGCACAATATGTCAGTCTTGAAACATAGGTAGACATGGCTTTTCTTAATAAAAAAGGAGTGTTCAATTATAGCATTTTAAGTTTAGGGATTTTACATTTTGATGAAATTGTCTCAGGAATAATATCTTTTAATTGGAAATATCTTTAATTGTGATACATTTTTACTGGGGATTAATTTCTATTGCAGTTATTTTAAATGCAAGGGATTGCAAAAAATAGAATATAAAAATATCTTGGTGAATGAGATCACTAATAAAAGATGTCAACTGCTTTCTTGTTTTGAGTCTGCAACGCAGTCACCCAAAATTGTTTTCGTGATTTTGCATGAACAATTCAGAGTGGAGAATTTTCATGCATTTTTGTTTTATGGGGAACAACAATTTAGAAGAATGGCTTTTAAAGATGACTATTATTTTCTGATTGTTTTCTTTGTTTTTCATTGCCTGCATGGTAAACAGTAGTACTTGCTCTTGATTGCTAGAGACCTCGATTTTAAATTTAGTCACCTTTGCTTTGGATTTATTAAATAAACAGAAGGTATTTTTCTCTAAGTTAATTAATGCATTTTTAGTTACATAGCTGTATCTACATTGACAGTTGTAAAGTAAAACACACCTTAGTATTTCTCAACTGATAATATGTAACTGAAAAATCATTGCATCCACCTTTTGCCTAAACCCTCCCTTACTGCTTTATACCTGCTGCCACACTTAAAGATGGGGAAAAAAAATCTTAGCCTGCCCCCACTAAGTCTAATACTATGATCATTTGCCAAATTATACAAAAGGAGAGGATTACAACGTCCTAATAAATCAGGAAACTGTCAAGATTAATAATCTCAGCCGTCATCTGTTTTCCTATAAAAGCCCCACTGGCGTCAAATATTTTCCAGTTTGTTTTGCAGTTCTGTTGGTGCAGAAACTGGACCTGTGCCAGCCCGGTGCCGTGCGACCTCTAAGAAGCCATTCTATATGTCTTTTATCGCATTAGTCTGGATTTCACAATTGTGCTGGTTCACCAGGCTGTAAGCAAGAACTCTTTGCAACATATGTTCCCTTTCTCCGGTTACTGATCATTGTTTTTATTTGCTATGTGATAGGCAACACTTTGAGCGTAAACGTCTGCATTTTTTCTTTGTTTCCTTATACTTCAATATTTTCTGTTTGCATCAAAAAAGTTTGCCTCATTTTAGGCAAACTAAAACCAATGAAAAAAATAAAGACCTCAGGCTTTCTTTATTACACAAATTTCTGTTAGGGACTTGACTGGTCTTTTGGTTTCTGTTACTAGGTTACGAATGTAGGAATACCTTTGATTATGTAGATATTTAAAAGCTGAACTAGTTCAACAGTGTAAAATAGAAATGCACCGATGATCGCATCTGTCTCTACTTTTTGTTCAGTCCTTTTGATCAGGTTCTTACATTAAGGAGAGATGTGAGCAGGCCGAGTTCCTCAGAAAGCAAGCCTCAATTCTTCCAACATTTGAGCAATGGTTCCCTCTTGTGGTCATGCTGCAATAATGCTATCTGAGAAAGTTGAGCGGTAAGAAATCGTGACATTTAAACAGATTTCAAATGTAACACCCTATTATTAATCTACTTGCACATGGTATTTGGAAGTCTTCACAGAGATTCCAAGCATTTCTTACCTATTTTCATTACGGTGATTTTGAGGTAAAGAACAATAAAGTCATCCTATGATTATTATCAGTGGTAGTAAGGGAAAAATCTAATAGTGTCTATATTTTAGGAAAAATTTGAAGTTGTTAATGAGTATAAGGGAAAAATTAGTTTGGTGTTCATTTTAGGCATCAGTACTGTATTTGGAACTTGAGTATTCACAATATTAATGACCTCCTCAAGTAGCATTACTAGGGTAGAATTAAGTCTAGATGCTGATTGCTCTTTCAGGTATTTTCTCCTAAAAGTTCCCCTGGGGAGAGGGGTAAAATCTTACACTTAGCCAGTTTGTCAAAGGTGACCTTTCCAGGCACTTTTGATATATGCTGTCATAGATTTAGAGTTCAATTTCTCCAGGGCCACCATCTTACACTCTCTGAATTACCGTGATAAAGAGCTTCCTTCTGACAAGGCACCTGCAAGCAGCCCACACACTTCATCCTCTCTGTGTCATGCTATGTTCAGAAAAGCAAACACCAGGAGTTGTCCTTTAAGTCGATTTTTTTCTTAAGATTACATTTAATATAAAAGTAAGGTGTTGTTAGTAACTGAGACAAAAGTCTGCTCTTGTGGTCAGGGAACAAACCACAAGGATCTAGGAAAGACTGTAGCCACCCATGCACAATGGATGCAATGTGTGATGGGTTTTAGTACATGCTTGACAATTCTGAGTAATAAAAATACCCTCTTTCAACTCTATTCTGAAGATCCTTTTCAAAGAATGGAAGCATTTGTATTTGTCAAGCCCCTTTAAGCCATGCTCTTTCTCATTCACCACTAAGTTTAACATGGGAAATGAGGTTTAGGTTGGAAATAAACAAAAATTTGAGTGTCCTGAGGAGGGTAGAAAGAGTCAGTTGCCAAGAAGCAAGAACATGGAGAATATATAGTGACTAACAACCTATTATTGATTCCAAATGATCTCCTCCTCTCAGGCACTCAGTCACAAGTCTCTTCACTTTATTGTCAAGGCTGTAGGGACAGCACTGGCCTCCATTATGTCTAGAGCTGTACACCTTTCTGTTAATAAAAGCATGGGCAGTTAATTTTTAACTATCCACCTGCAAAGTGAGTCACATCAGAAACTCACTTGACAGAGGAAGGCTATGTGTTTAGGAAATAGCACTAGCTTCAACTTATTTTTTAGAATAAACCTCAAAATTGAAAAGAATGATGCTTTTCTTCAAATAATAGGCTTAAAAATGTTTGCCTTAGTTGTTCTTTGCTACAAGATGGGAAGAACCCTTTCTCCCTTTGTCAGATGCAACCCAGGTCTAGTCTCAAACTCCCTGTGGAATTAATGGCCAAACAACATCCCATGATTCTCTTCAATTTTTCTTAAGTGTTTTTGTTCACTATCCACTATGTAAGATTAAATGAAATAATGACCATGACAGATTTCTCCACAAATGCATAACTATTGTCATCTTGGGGCTATTTCTTTTAAAAATTGCCATTTTATAGGACATGTACCCTCAAATTCCTCATCTCTCTTGGACTTGCTTGCTCTTTGTTTCTGTTTTTGCCTGTCTCTGCCTCTCTCTCTCTTTCTCATTATCTAATTATGAGGTTAGCAATCTAATTCATTTGTACAGGAATAATAAAAAATAAAAATCCATTTGGCTGTTCATTTTCTTTCTCTTAGGAGATCACAGAAGCTCTTGAAAGTTAGCAAAACAAATAAAGAAATAGGAGAACTGTAACCCAGAAGAACCCAAATTTTAGACTGAATGAGCCAATAAAATGTCAAATGAAATATCCAGGATTTGGGACTAATAGATATTAGCTAGCTTTTTATCTTGCCAAATAAGGTTTACAAACCTCAGAAAATTACCATTTATTCTAGCCATCATTTAATAAAAGATACTTTAACAATAGAATAGAAAGGACAAATTTCAGAAAGGAAAAAAAGACATACTTTTGCATTGAGTTTATTAAGCTTTAGAAAACAATCACTAAATTTTCCTTATTTTTCTCCCTTATAGTCTTATCAATTAAATCAACTGAATTCTAATCTGGAGTTCATAGGCCAGCCGCTGGGTCTCACCAGCTCATCTGAAGCTTATCTGTCCTTCAGGGGCCTTGTGAAATTGACCTTTTGTAAGAGAGCCCCCTTGATTTCCCATTCAAGAAGGAATAAGTCATGTGCTCATAGTCCAATCCCCTTGTTGTGTTTGCCCTTGATCTAATGTCCACATATGAGGGAGAACATACGATTTTTGGTCTTTTGGGCCAGGCTGACCTCACTCAGAATGATGTTCTCCAATTCCATCCATTTACCAGCGAATGATAACATTTCGTTCTTCTTCATGGCTGCATAAAATTCCATTGTGTATAGGAGGGGTGAGGATAGGTAAGACACTTAAAAAACTAGCTAGCATTTGTTGCCCTTAATGCAGAGAAACTAAAGCAGATACCTTAAAGCAACTGAGGCCAATAGGAAAAGGGGACCAGGAACTAGAGAAAAGGTTAGATCAAAAAGAATTAACCTAGAAGGTAACACCCACGCACAGGAAATCAATGTGAGTCAATGCCCTGTATAGCTATCCTTATCTCAACTAGCAAAACCCCTTGTTCCTTCCTATTATTGCTTATACTCTCTCTACAACAAAATTAGAGATAAGGGCAAAATAGTTTCTGCTGGGTATTGAGGGGGGCAGCGGGAGAGGGTGGAGTGGGAGGTAAGGGAGGGGGTGGGGGCAGGGGGGAGAAATGAACCAAGCCTTGTATGCACATATGAATAATAAAAGAAAAATGGAAAAAAAAATCAAAAAAAAAAAAGAAGGAATAAGTCTGCCATCTAGGCCTTTGGTAAGCATTATTTTATTTTCATCTACTTTATTTTAAATTTCATTGGTATTTAACTTGCATCCATCTATAGATTCCATGAGGTCAAGAATTCTTTGAATTTGCTCATCTTTTAAGAAGAACTTCATAAATGTCAATTGATCAAATCTAAAAGAAAATGACTTATACAGGAGTTGATTTTTCCTCCTACAGACCAATAATTTCTCATAGCCACAAAGAAAAAAAAAAGGATTAGAAATGTTAAGAGGTAGAATTGATCAACTCACCATGTCATGCTAGTAATGAAGACAATGCCTAAAGGAAGCTGTAAGTCCCCCCAACTGTTCTACACTCAAGTTCAAAACAACTGCATACATGAAGTTTCCAGAACTTTGTTATAATTAAGACTACAACATAGGTTTATATACGAGGAGAAAAACATACACTTCTTATTGGTATTGTTCTTGGCCAGGCACTTTCATATTTCAGATTCTCCTTGATGAAATTGGTTCCTGGTGGGCTAGTGTCCAGAGGCCCTGTCATAGGCTTGTGGTTCTTTAGATTTTGAAAGACATTGGAGACTTATCCCTTTCAACCTTCCAAATAGAAGAGGAGATGGAGATCCAGAAAGACAAACACCTGTCTTCTTACTCCTCAGCCAGGGCTTTTCCCACTCAAACTCTTAAATTGAGAACTCGGGGCATGGCTCAAGTGGTAGAGCACTTGCCTAGTAAGCAGGAGGCCCTGATTTCAATCTCCAGTACCACTAAAAGTTTTTTAAAATCAAGCTATTAAATTGACAAAAGGGAAAATAATGTGGCAATTTGGGCTTTTAAAAGAGATTTAGGGAATAATCTAATTATTTTTATATTACATTAACAAAGAAAGGGGGGAAAGAAGAGTGAGCCTTCAAAACCAAGAATGTAACTACAGAAAACCTGGTTTTCCATCAGCTTGACCTTGGGAACCAAGAACAGGACTCAGAGGAAAATCCAGGACTGATACATTCTTGGCAGAAACTGTTTTTTTTTTTTTTTTTTTTGGTGAGTAAGCCGCCCACTAGCCTTTTTTTCCTCCCATCTTCTACATAAAAATGAGTGTTTAAAAACTGTGCTAAAATTTTCAAAAACACCTTAAAAAGATTCCATTACTTAAAGTGATTTGGATAATTGTGTTCAATGGTAGCCATTATTTAAAAATATAATTAGTTGCTGAACTCAGAGAAGGAGGGAAATTTCTGCAGGTGTTTCTCATTATTTGCTATGCATACAAAATATCTGCATAAATTACCATTATTATTCCAATGTATACTAAGAGACAATGAAGCATTAGCAAGCAAAGAAGAATGCTGTTGACCCTCAGAATGTGAGGGAGGCCTGGATGCCCAGTAACAGTGTGTTGGCCTTCAACACTACTACTGCACATGTGCAAGCATTCAGGACTGAAAAGGACAGTTCTGCACCTGTAACAGTATTACATATGGAACGTAACTCCATCAAAAAGATATTGAAAAAGGAAAGGGGGTGGGTAGAAAAAACAAAACAAATGGAAAGGAACTCTATAAACTATCATTGTTTAAAAAGGGTGACACACACTAGGTGGGTTTCTGGAACATTTCTTAGCATTTAAGACCCCCACAGAACACACAACAGATTTTTTAAAGTATGTGGTACATTTCACATTTTTTTTCTTTTATGACATTTCTAGGGCTTGATGACAATGCTATTGTCAGATTGGCCCAACAGAATTTTCTCTATCTGCATGATCCAATGCAGTAACCATTAGCCAGATGTGGCTATTGAGAACTGGAAATGAGACTGGTACAAGTAAGGAATGGATTTTTTATGATTTGACTTGAATTAAGTCAAATCTACATAGCTACATGTGGCTAGTGGCTAGTGGATACTGTATTGGACAGCATAGGAAAGTTAATTTTATTGACTTCCCCATGTCAATAAAAATAGTTATTAATATCTTTTGAGTACTTACTACACACCAGGCATTGGGCTAAACATTATCTCATTTAATTACCAGACCAACTCTGAGCCAACTATGATTATGATTGAGTAGACTGAGGTCTATACAAATTAAATTGCTTGTTTTGATGTTACCAGATCAGCATATGAAGGGGCCAGGATATAACCTAGGCAATCTGACTCCAGTTTTCTCCCATGAACTTTCTTGCAGGGGTATGAAGTAACATGCTGTTGAATTCACTCTACTTATCCACAATGAATCAACTTGTGTAGGTCTATAATATGATAGCAAACGACAAAATAATGATAGGGGATTGTGTCATGCTTTAGGTAAAGATTATCCAGCAATAAATTCAGTTCTTAATGTGGACAAGATAGAGGCCCAAAGGGCTTGAGTTCTAATGAGTTAGTGCTCAGCAAACTTAGAACTGAGATCACTGAGATATACACATATATATCAATTATGTCACAGAACATTTATAAAATGGTGCATTTGTACCCCTAAGGGAAATCTTATACAGCAACCAAGAAGAAAGAAATGGAAAACATGTTGGTGCATGTCATTTGGTAACAAAGAACAAATGAAAAACACTAATTGGGAAATGAAGGAAAGTCACTAGTAGTCTGAAACATAATTTTGCTTTTCACTTACCATCCTGTGTGACATGAATAATACTCTGCCAATGTAATATCCTCACCTTCCTGAGGTTCAATCATTCACAAACCTTCCTATGTGGAAGGCCCATCCAAAGAAGGAAGTGAGGCTAAGGGGTTGTCAAGGGAATAAAAAAGGCAGAAAATTGGTTCCACTCATGTTTGGCACTCACACTGCAGAGGGTGTTACAAACACCTGTTTGAGTTTTGCGACCAAAGCCTTTGGTATATTATTAGACTTCATGTACTCTTCTCAGGGCTCTACACTCTACATATATTTTGATTAGAACAGGGGAGGAACCCATAAGGCAGAACTGTGTACTTGTCACTTCATACATCTTAGATAGATAAAGTTACTTCCACTTAACTTCAGAAAGATTAATAAATTTGTCCAAAGACACCATAGCTGCTGGGTTTCAAAGTTGGGATTTGTACTTACATCTATTGAGTTCAGAAAGCTGACACTCTCCTTACTGCTCTGAACTGCTTCTGACTTATACAATAATGTCTAGGATCCAGGCTAGAAATTCTGAATATAGTCCAGTCTCACTTTTGATGTTCAACACATCAGACATTCAAAGACACGAACTAGTTCATCAGACTTGCCTAACAATATGTCTCAAAATCCTTGCTGACTCTTCATTCCAACCATATAAAATTCCATATTCTGTCCCTACTCTCAGTCCTGCGCCATCTCCCACAGAACTTTCTGAATTTCTAATTCTTCACAGTAATTTTACTAGTCACCTATTCCAACTTCTTAGGAATGGAACCAATTAACCCTACTCTGACAGCCCACTGCCATTCTTCTGTGTTTGTACCTATACCACCATCTTATACCTATTTGTTAGGATCCTGTGTCCTGCGCTCCAGTGCTCAAGGGTGAATTCTATCCCTATCCCTTTTTATCATCTTCAGTAACTGACAAAGTGCTTAAACATAGTAAGTGCTTAAATATTTGTTAAATTGGGACAGCACTGAAACCACACAGCAAGACCACATAAGCTCTACCTAATACTAATTAAACCAAGCTATGCATTCCTTCCTTTCCCATTGACAATATAATGAGTCAGGTAGCCTTGACAATGAGATTTTCTTGGTTACATTACTCTACTACTACATAAGTGTTTGCTCTGACTCCGTTTCCCTATAGGACTATGACCTATAAAGTAAAGTATCTTACTTTACCTATAAAGTAAGTATCTCTATTTATTTCAATATAGCACCTATGCCAAGGGTCCAGGCTCTGGAGGCAGACTGCTTAATTCAAACCCAAGTTCTACTTGCACTGAACAGAGTTCAGGTCTTAACTTACAAAGTTGACTGAGTGACAACACAGTCACTTGTTTTCTTGCTGCCGTGGAAAGAAGATGTCGCTCACAATAGAGACATAGAACATCCCACAGAGTCACACAGGAGGAAGCAGAAGATTTGGTGAAGAGGCAGACAGAAGTAGGAGTGAGAGGAAAGGCTGGCCAGAGTTTTGATTGGACCTTCTGTAAGAAAGGCGAGTCAGGGTAGAATAAAGGGTTTAAGATTGTCAATAATGACAGCAGGCTTGGTGTGTGAGAGCTAGAGAAAGGTGTCATTGGAGGCATACTGTAGGGATCAGGATCAGTTGGCTTGCATATGAAAGGCATAGCCCTTTGTTATCTCTAAGAATTGGTTAACCCTGGAAAAGGCAGTTTTTTTCCTGCTAGCAAGATTTTTAAGATGTCAAAACAAAATTAGAAATAAGGGCAAAATAGTTTCTGCTGGGTATTGAGGGGGGGGAGAGGAAGGGGGCGGAGTGGGTGGTAAGGGAGGGGGTGGGGGCAGGGGGGAGAAATGAACCAAGCCTTGTATGCACATATGAATAATAAAAGAAAAATGAAAAAAAAAACATCATAACAAGAAATTTAAAAAGTGATTAATATAATTAGTTTGAACAAGTTGCTCAACCTCTGTCTCACTTTTCACATTTCTAAGATGGGGATAATAATAATCACAACATCATGGGCTGTAGTGAAGATTAAATAAATAAATATATAAAACATGTCAAACAGTGACATATAGGAAGTATGATATAAAAAATACTTGCCATGACTACACCTCTTATAATGCCTGCCACAAATAAGAGGTGTTGGAAAAATACTAAATGAATGAATGTAGGGATGAATGTAAGAGTTCTCATGATTACATACCGTTTTGTTAAGGAACTGGTGTTTTTAATTTCTTAGATACAGAAAATGAATCCATAGGAAAAACCGGCACTGGAATAAGGACAAATCCTATCTGGAGAAGAAGCAAGATTCCCAGTGACTAGAGCTAGTGCTACTGTTCTCTTCCCATGCTTCTTTTAGTTCATCTATCTCTGTCTCAGTATTTAAGGCAGGCATTTGTCTTTCAGGTTGCTTTTGGCATTACTGCAGTCATCACACAAAACATAATTTCTCCCATCCATAACCCAGTGAAGTTTAGTTGGACTTGGTACCACTTCCAATTTGAGAAAGGAAATTTGCATCTTCAGGTATCAGCAGCAGGAGGCAACCTAAGAAATAAGTGTACATTAGGCCTCAAAGTACAGTTTTCCTTTATTATCTGTATGTAGCACCTATCTAATGGGAAATGAAGTGACGGCATCCATCTCTTTCTCCTGGCATTACAGTTCAGTGGAATCTAATGAACTCTCCTTGTTCCAAGCATAGGATGTATCCCATTCTCTTCTTCTGATAACTTGGTATTTCATATGCATAGATGTTTAGAATTGGAGAAATGGATAATAGTCTAACCCCTTGGACTTCCAAAGAACAAAACAGATTCCAATGTCCCATCTGCCATTTCCTGTCAACAGTCCTGGTAAAAGAATTCATTTCTATGTATATAGAATACCCAAAATAATGCCTTATTTTACACAGTGCCCAAATGAGTGCAAGAATTTTACTATTAATTGTATAAGAAACTTAACTCAATGAGCAATGAGATCTGGAAGTGCTCCTGATGCTATGAGCATGGAAGAGACATCTGCCTATATTACAACATGGGTAAGTAATTAATCCTCTAATCCACAGATGTGAATGGCTCTATCAGAAATGGCAATAGGTGGAGACTTTGGAGGTCTAGCTCTTCCCATGTATATACATGTGACTTTATATAAATGATTTCAAACTCAGACTCTTCTTGTAAAATGAGAAGATTAAGCCAGATATTCATGTTCTAACATTTCATGATTTTATGAGGGGTTGATAATCAAAGTTTATGGTACTAATTACCCACAGGTCATTTTAGTAGGTCTGACTATGAAGAACACCGGTTCACATGGATTCAGTACAGAAGAAAGCAGATGACATGTAACCTCATAAATGTACTCTTTTCACATTTGTAATCTTTTTTGAAACTTTTGGAGCTATTTACTGTAACAAGAAGTCTAATTTAAAAATGAGCTGAGTTATAGGCCTTTATATAGCATTCATTTCTACACACTTGAAATAGGAAATCTTAGCTATTTAATCAGTCAGGTTCATAATTTAGTTTGTAAACTCAGAGACCATATCTAGGCTTTACATAATATTGATTACATGATCAGGGCTCATTAAAGGATAATAATTTAAAAATCACTTCTAAGCACTAGCATTTTCTAGCTAATTTCCTTTCCATGTGAATGTTTCATATTTTAATATATCACCCTTTCCCCTGGTTACTTATTTATTTATTTGCTCTAGAAAACTAGTGAGAATTAATCTAGAATGATGACAAAATTAATGGAAATTTAAATGAAAGTGTAATCTTATTGGAATTTCATTTTTGATGACATAATAATAGGCTTACATAGCACCTTTCATCTATGGACCTCTAAGCACTTTACAAACATTAGTTAATTCGCACAACAATCCTGTGAGGTTGGCAATTATAATCAGCCCCATTATGTAAATCAGGGAAGTGCAGTACAGGGAGGTTAAGTTCTTCAGGCAACAGGAAAACCAGTGGCAGAGCCAACACCAGATCACAGTTTTCATGTGCTTAGAACCCCAAACCCAAAGGGCTTTATGGAAAGCCAACAATTTGGGTGGGTTCCATGAAAGACCTCTTTCAGAAGAAACAAAGTCCAACAGAAAAATCTAATTTTGCCATCTTTTCAATATTCTGTATGAGTTGTGAATGAACAGGAAAGATAGAGCAGGACAGAGAGGAACCTGTCATGAAATGCGATGAGAAGTAATGTTCTCATGTATTTCCCCACCAGGGCAAGTCTCCACTTAGAAGGCTATGTGATACCTCAGTTTTCATTAGATACATTTGAAAGACAAGTTATTTACTTTAATACTAATGTGAACCTTGTTTATGCTAGCAAAAATTCTTTTTGCTGTGATTACTGCATGGCAGGCATATCAGGTGTTTCGCTTATGTTAACTCATTTAATCTTCAAAATAACCTGTATGTAAGTGTATTAGTTAGATATTGCTGTGTAACAAAGCACCTTAAAACTCAGTGACCTAAAAATCCATTTTCTTGCTCAGTTGGATAAGCAAAAATACATCTCTGTGAGTCAGCTAGGGGCTGGTGGTTATCGGTAAGGCCTGGCTTGGCTGTAGATTGGATCCTGATCTGTTCCCCCAGTCTCTCCTCCTGCTTAGGCAACAGAGTAGCTGGCTTATATTTTTCTCATGGCATCAATCTACAGATATCCCATTGGCTATGCAAGTTACATGGCCAACTCCAAAGCCAAAATATGTTGCAGAACACTCTGCTCAGCATGAGACCACCACTTTGCATAGCTAAACCCAACCTCTATGCTGTACAACAGTTTATTCTGCCCATGAAATTAATGGGGAAAGACTGAATGTTTTTAAATAATAATCTAACCTACCATTGTATGTATTCTTGTTCCCATTTCATAGATAAGAAAGCAGACTGGAGCAGGGGCAGCATGGTAATTTGAGTTTCTGTATTTCTTCCAGGCCCTGTTTCCCCTGCAGTTTCTCTTTAAGCACCAAGTGTAAGCTATTTTCTCATTCCTCAGATCCTTCACCCAGAAGTGATGTATATCCACCTCCTCCTCTTCACTGCAGACTGATGATGATTTAAATTACAGGGCCACAGACCTCTCTAGCCTGGTTATGGCTTAAGCAGGGGCTAAATAGCCCTTTTTGATTCTGTGCCTACAGTTCCTCATGGGACCAAGAAGCCCTGATCCCTTCTCAAACCTTCATCACCAGTGCATTTAAGCCATTAAACCATCCTGTTGCATTTCAAAGAAGGATGCAGACAATTCACAGAAAGCGCCCTTTAGCTTTTGGATGTATGAATTAATCATTCCAGCTAACCAGATACAGAGTTCACTTAAGGCCTCTGACCTCCTCAAGATAAATATTAAACGTATCAGACATACTCAATAGAAGACATGCAAATTACCAACAGTCTCTGGGTCAAGATCTGATTGGTGATAAGAAGTTCAAATAAATCTGACCACTAGGGCAGGCAAGAATTTTATTACTGGTGTGAATATTACACATCATCAGCATACAGTTTTCTCCTGCCAGTGTCAGTAGGGACACTAGGAAGTGTAAGATGGGCTGGTTCAAATCTTGTGCTTTTGCCTGCTGCTCTATGGTTGAACTGCATAAATTCTGCAGAATTTTGAGCATGAGAAAAGAGAAAGATTTGCAACTTTTTTTAGTGTATATATCTACCTTTTTAAAAGGAGCTAATAATATTTTATATCTGAGAAACTATGACATAGAGAGAAGCTGCAACATTCCAGTGTTTGTTTATCAAATTCTATTTTGCAGAGTGCAAGGATTCCCTGGCAGGGCTATAGGAGCAGCTGCAGGAGAAAAAAAAAAAGAAAGAAAGAAGCAGAGGTACAGTGCCCTTGGCTTCCCCTTTTTCTACCAGGACAGCTGCATTTTTATCTGCTTTATCAATTGAACTCCATGTACAATTACATTGAAATAAAAGCAGTCTGCTGCTCAAAACAATGGTGCAAACCATTGATTTTGATCATGTCTTCCACTGATAAAATATCCATTTCTACACCAAATACTGTACTTGTCTTAAACATGACCTTAATATTTTTTTATTGAATTTTTGGCTCTTTATGTATCAGCAAAATGTGTGCTGCTCTTTGCCATGTTTTTAGCCTTTTTCCAAAGCATGCCCCCCCCCCTTTTTGATTGCTTTAATCTTTGTGTTCTTTTCTCCTTATGTTCAGCATCAAAATTGCTATTTTACTCTTAGCCTAGGGACAGGCATGTTTGATACCATTTCAAATAAATAACTTAACTGGAGATTGGAGAGGAAAACAATGTGCTCTTTCAGGTCTAGGGATGTTTGTGTTATATTTAATTTAAGTAAAGCTTTCTGTATCACCGTCCCTGCAGGATTTCCTTTGGAAGCCTGACTACTACCTTTCAGGAGAGCAGAGTTTCATGGTGCACATTGTAAGGAGCAGCATAACCCAAAGGGCCTTTCCAGTCACATCCACTTTCCATCTCTTTTCTGTAAGTATGGATGAGCAGAGGGACCACAGATACACACAGGCTGTTCCCTGAAAGCCAGAGGTGTGTTGTATCTATTGAAATGCAGACATGGTTAGACCCCCTTGGACAGATATGGCAGCTCTTCAATAAGAACATGAGTCTTCTCTTTTAATGCAATATTCCAACACTCCCTCTTGTCTTACCATACTGATAATGCCACACATTACAGTATCTGTCAGTTTCTTGGTTCTCTGAACTGTGTGATCACTATAGCAGAGAAGGACCACATTTTTTCTCTGGTACTGTAGAGTAACTCCTATTACTTGACATTAGACCTGGTGAAAATCTTTGACCTATTTAAATTACTGTGGTTTCAGGCTTCATGGCAATCTCCTTGCTGACTCTTACTAAATGACTGCCTTTATATTGGCAATGTTGAAGTTTTGATGATTCTTGGTCACATTTTAGCAATGCTAAGAAAACGAGTAGGAATGCTCATTTCCAGCCTTTATTGGTGTTCAACAGAAGGTCTACATTGACCTCCTATTAAGTAAAGCATATTTTCTTTCCTTCTATGTGACACAGAGGTAGTTCTAGTTGAGATTTTTGAAGTTCTTTCTCCAGTCCCATAATATGGATTTGCAAATCCCAATTCTACAAATATGAATTCCTTAACTCCTAACAGTAAATGTTCCTAATACTGTACCCATATCTGTTTGGGCATTACCATTTTGGGGTACCCAGGACCAACTTCCAAAGGTTAGCTCCTATAAATCTTTGTCTAAAGGTTATCTCTCATTGTCAACATACATGCCAAATGTACAACAGGCTAAAGTATGGGTAATAAGCACATTAGGGGGAATAGACCCAACCTATGACTGACGGTAGTTTGGGGTAAACATACTCCAGTTCTATCACGCCTCAGGTGGGATAAATCTGAGGGAATTATGATTTGAATATGAAACATCCCCAGAGACACATGTGTTCTATGATTGGCCCCCAGCTTGTGGTACTATTTGGGAATTCTGTAGAAACTTGAGAAGGTGGGGCTTAGATGGAGGAATTAAGTCACTGGGGGCAGGTCCTTGCAGGTACCATGTCTGTTGCCCTTTCCTGTCTCTTTTTCTGATTTCTGTCTGCCATAAGATAAGCAGCATTCCTTGGCCACATGTTCCTGGACCATGATGATCTGCCCAAGGACATGGGGCCCAGTGACCATGGACAGAAACCTATGAAACTATGAGCCAAAAAATAAATCCTTCCTCCCTTAAGTTGCTTATGTTGGGTATTTTGGTCACAGTGATGAAAAGTAGTATACAGGCATGTTCTGAACTAACTTCCATAGGATTGCCCACAGTGATGGGTGATTTGATGACACATCATTGTTCTGTTTTCTTCTTTTCCCTGACTAACCTCTTAAATTTCCTATTAACATTTTCTGGGATCACCTTCCAAACAAACTCACACTCAGATCCCTGTTTCATGATTTGCTTCTGGGATAGCACAAACTTAAACACTACTCTAAGCCTCAAATCCATCATTGATAAAAAGAGGAAATCCTAACTTCTTCATAATTTTATAAAGATTAAATAAAGCACTGTATCTATAAGCAAGTCTTACCATTTTGCCATTCCTACTGCCCCCACGTGGCCACTTGATAAATTTTCATGTAAGATCTCATAACTCCCTTACTCAACTTTTTTTTTTCCATTATACTCACCTGTATTTACTAGAATAAAAACAATATTTGGCAGAAGTCATATTTGTTTTATTAGCTGCTTTATCCCCAGTTCACATAACAGAGCAAAACACAGAAAGTACTAAAAAATATTTATTAAATGAATAAGGGCATCTTCACAAAATCTCCTTGAAGTAGTCTTATGTGAAGATACATTGATTAAGAGACACTTAACAAATTATGCCAATCGTGTGCTAAAACTGGCTTATTAATGTTCACAAAATCCAACTGTTGATATTTAGCATTTTTTCCATTCAGTTTTTGAAGATTTATAGTTTAAAAATCATCCATAATGGAAGTATTTACACTATGGAAATTGGCAAAAGCAAAACTTTTTTTCTTTTAGAAAACCAGTTTTTCAGCCTACCATTGAAGACAGCTAAGATGCTGGTGCAATCAAAACTGCTTTCAGATTGGGTGGAACATAACTTTGGAGTAGTGATAATGGATAGCTTTATTGAATACCAATATATCATCTTTGTCACTGAGCTGAACTTTGTGTGTGATAATGTAGACTTAAGCTCCAGGCAGATTTAGTAACATGATAAATATATATATATATATATATATATATATATATATATAATTTAGTAACATGATATATATATATATCATTTAGTAACATGATATATATATATATATATCATTCATATGACATGAAATTTGCAAAGTTAATATATAAAAAGTTAACTTTACTGTGACAAAATGCATTCATCTTTATAATCTTCAGAGATTGACAATATTTGTCCACATATCAGGATTGCTGAATGTTTGTATATTAGGAGTCAGGGTTATGAGCCTGGCACTGGGAGACTGAAATTGAGAGGATCATGGTTCCAGGACAGCCCAGGCAAAAAGAAGTTTGTGAGACCCCATTTCAGAGAAAATAGCTAATAGATTTTTATGGTGGCATGCACCTGTCATCTCAGTTCTAATATGAAAGTCAAAATAGAAGGATAGCAGTCAGATAAGTCTGGACAAACAGCAAGACTTTTCATCACAGAGAAACTGCAGTTTTTAGGATCTTCCTATGGCAGATCAAGAGAAAAGAACTTTGGGACTCAAAGAGAAAAGGAGATGGGTGTAAGTTTTCTTTGGTGAAATTGCTCACTCTAAGACTATGTCAGCAAACTGAGGATAAGAGCAGAGAGGACCAGGTGTCTTATTTACATTTAAGTCTGACCTTTAAGTTTATGCTGTTTTCTCTTTCTCCTTTTATTTCACTTTTGTTATCCTAACTCTTTCAGAAAGTTTTCACATGTTAACAGAGCTATATAGTGGTGTCTTAAAGAATAAGCTGAACTGCTCATTCAACTTTGTTCAGGACTTGTCCAGTCTTAGCCAGAAAATTCTACATCTCAGGCACCTACTGAGCAGATGAAGGCAAGAGGGATAGGGCCATGGATGAGATTTGTAATTAAAGGATGAAAACTGACCAACATGGAGCTGGGAGGAGTGTTCTGAACAGAAAATGATGGATACTGGGAAAATTAAAATACTTTCTTGGGAATCTCAAGTGATATGGAACAGGTCATTACATTTATCCCTGGGACAGGGATAGTCAAATTGACTGTTTGAAAGGTGAAGAAAGGATTGACATTAGGCAATTGCCAAGTAGAAATTTTGGTGTTGCCAACCTAAAGTAATTTCCATAATTGTGGTAAGTGCTGCTAAGAAATGCAGGACTCACTGCGAGCATGCAGCAGCACAATGTATCTAGATGTATCTAGAAAGACCTCCGCAAGGACATAAATCCTGGCCCTGTTGAATTTGAGATCATTCAGGCAGATTAATTCTCTAGTGTCACTGACATAAAATAATGACTTCTAATGAGTACACTTAATAGTGACTTTAAGTGACTGCGAAAAGAAATTGGAAATTAGTGTGAGGATTATTATAATTCTGATTTTAGCTATTTCAAACAAGCTTTTATGGACCTTTTTTTCCTCCTATGAAGTCACCCCATCCTCAAAATGTAACTTACTTAAATCTCTCTGCTTCATTTTACCTGACTCAGTATAAAGATAGAATTTTCTCATAAATCAATTCTGCTTAGTATGTTACACAGAAGGTTAACTCTTCCAGATATAGTCACTCAACATGAAGGAAGATGAAAATGTTAGATCATTTCATCCATCAGTGTAAGGTATGGGGCATACGATGTTGAGTATAAGAATTTCAAAGTCTCCTGTTAGCCTGTTTTCAAAAGGAACAAGAAAAACCTCTATAGCCATGTGCAACACATTCCTCAGAGCCTCATGAATTTCATTGTCTGGGAAGCTCGTGTCCGTGTGGGGAAATACGCTATACAGCTTTTTCAATGATGCAGAAGGAAACTTTCTCCAGCTTGTCAATAAAGTTTAAGGTTACTGACTTCATTTTTCCAGTAATGGATTGTGATCACATACCTGCTCTTTCTGTTTATAAGTCAGACCTCTGCTATTTCCTAGGTCAGAAGACCACTCATAGAGATTCTAAACTTGAACTGAGTGCCCCAAAGGCATTTTAAAAATTCATTTAAAGAATGGGACCATTGGAAAAACAGGTTGCAATAAAGACTGTGTGGATGGTGGACATGTGTTCTTCAGTAAAAATGTCCCTATATTCTGAGCTAGATAGAAATCTTAGATTTTAAACATTATATTTTTTAAGTACTTTCTGAAATGAGAAATAAAGAAACTAAATACAGAGATTGAAAAGCCAAGCATGATTTAGGAGACTAGGGAGCTCACACAATGGCAACAAAGAAACAGGGACAGATCTGCTACAAATGTCCAGATAACTTTACCTTTCTCTGTTTTCTAAGTTGGACATTGGATGATTCATGGATATTGTATCTGACTTCTTGAATTTTCAGTTCAGTTCAGTATTACTTCCCATTAAGCAGCAACATTCTGAACAATGATTCAAAATAAAGTAATTAAAAATAAAGATTCTTGTTCACCACCAGTCCCATGACATGGAACTCAAAACACACGACCACCATAATCTGAAATCAGTTTTCCTAGGATCCTGCATGGCAGCAGGCAGACTATGATGATGGTTTGAAGTATGTGGTCTGATGTCAGATAGCCAAAGTGTGAGTCCTCACTCTGCTGCTTACCACTGTGTGATCTTGGGCAAGAGACCAGAACCCTGAGAGCAGCTCTCTCTCATACTTTGATTTGATGTGTACTTCTTTTTTCCCATCACAACTGCAACCACCTGGCAGTAGACTACCTCTCCTCCTCTGGTGAGAGCCTTCTGCACACACTAGGTGCCTGATAAATCTCTGTTGGTAGATAGCTAAATAATTGCCATTGGACTTCTCATTTTGTCTTTATGATCTTCATTGTACTTCATGATATGGAAAATTAGTGTGAAAATTCTTAACTAAAATCTAGTTTATGTGGGAAAGAGTGCTTTTCAAGACAGGATAGAGTGGTACAAACACTTTGGGCTTTGAATATGAGCCCTACCAATTACCACCTGTGAGATACTGGGTAAGTTCCTTATTTCTTTGTACTTTACTTTTTTTGGTTTATAAATCACATTTTATTTTTCTTATTGTGCTGGGGTACGTTGTGGCATTTACAAAAGTTCTTACAATATATCAAGTATATCATACTTGAATTCATCCCCTCCATCATTCTCCCCACCCATTCCTGGAATAGTTTCAATAGGTATGATTTTTCCATTTATATACTATACTTTACTTTCCTAATCTGTAAAATAAGGACAATGTTAATAATATCTATTGGACAGAGCAATTAGGAAGATTAATTGAGTCAATAAATAAAAAGTACTTAGAATTGTGTTTGGTGCATAATAAATACTTCATAATTGTTTGTAATCCAAATCAATTTATAAAATCAGTATGATTTTACTTTGTGATTGTTATACAAGTTTATAAAATCAGTATGATTTTATAGTATTGATCTGTAAAATCAACAGTATCTTCTTTTCCTACTCCCAAGTTTTTATTAAAATCATGGTGTATTTTATAATCAAAGATATCTAAAAGCCAATAAACACAACAATTAAAGGAAAACAAAAGAAGAAAATGCAATGAAGAAAATGATGGAGAGAATGGAGCAGCGGGTTTTGAGTGAATGTGTTCAGGTAAACAGAAGGCAAAATCAAAACTTGCCCAAAACTTCTACCTGGTCACCAGATCTTGGGAGTGAAACTGTCACTTGGGTAAGAGGACAAAGTAGCTAGAAGAACCAAGAATTATGGCAGGTAGAAATAGTCTAGAACACATAGGACTAAGCAGAAGGATTTTCTTACATTTCCCCTCAGCTATTCCTTTTTTTATTTTTTTTACTTTTTTATTATTCATATGTGCATACAATGCTTGGGTCATTTTCTGATGTTTGTGTCTGGGAGGTTGGAGAGGAAGACCATGGCAGCAACAGGGATGTGAGAAGGACCATCTCACTTTCTTTCCCCAGAAACCTCAGTGTAATTATCATGCTCATGAAATCAAATAGATTGGTGTAAATCCTACAAAAAGACAATGCAGAAAAGATCAAGTACGTTTCTTTTTCATATCAAAATAATCCAAATATTACCCTAAAGACATACATATAAAAATAAGCAAATTTTTCTTTTTTTTTTTAATGCAGGATCTCCCTATGTATACCAGCTGTTCTCAAACTCACTGTCCTCCTGCCTCAGTCTCCCAAATGCTGAGATTAATAGACTTTAGCCATCACACCTGGTTTAGCAATCTCTCTTTTAAAAACTATGATAACTTCACATTTTGTCTCAGGGGAGAAGTTAAAAGAGTCTTGATCCATATTCTTCAACTAGGTTCTATTTAACACTAGCTCCATGATATATTTGTTGGGTTTTTTGTTTGCATTTTTTATCTTTCTTCCAACAAAAGTTTAAGTAGCTAACACCCTTTTCAAAAACCTTCAATGTTTAAAGAAGTAATGTAAATATTGAGTTAACCAAAATTTATCAAATGTCTTTTTGGTCAACTTTTTCTCTTTTTATTAGTGTATATGAATTATACAACATAATGACTTTCATTAAGACATTTTCATACATGCAATCTTTGATCATATTTACCCACACTATTACACAACTTATCTCTTCCTTTAGTGTGACAGAAGCATAATGAATTCCCTAGAAAAAAACCACTATAGTCAGTCTTTCCCAAACTTATCCGACAATTTCAGCATTTTCTTCCTTGAGGTATTGTGAAGATTGTCCAGTACATTTTAGGGAAAACATCACAAAGGCCTGTCTGAAATGGTGCTATAATCATGTGAGCGTGAACAATGAAGCAATGCATTTGTTTCACAGTCTATATTTTTCCAAAATACTTTCACCTATGAAGTGATGATTGTTCATTCCAACAATCCGTAAGAAGAGTTGAGAATGTAATTTCACATGGTCATTTTACAGACTAAGTAGATGCCTTGGAGAGTTCCATTCTTTTCCTAATGTTGTGTTGAGGACTTAGACCGTACTCAGTTCATGTTTGATTCTTTTGAGCATTCTTTATCTAGGAAATATGTGGATCATTGGCCATATGATATCTCTAGCCTTACTTGATGTAACATCAGAAGCATGGATTTATGACATCTGAGGACACAGCATCCTGGGTCTTGGGTCTAGGGGTAAACGAGGCAGCACTATTTCTGAGGATCCAATAGTCAATGGAGGAAGTGTCTAAGGAGCAACTGAAAGAGAAGCCATAGCAGACTTTTCAATGTTGATAGACAAGAAACTGGTGAAGGATTGGAAACTGGGCTCTAAAAAGCAGATCATTGTTTAGGGAGTGAGAAATAAGAGCCATATTGGCCCAAATTCTCTCACATTTATTGGTGACTGTGTGGCCTTTGGGTAGATCATCAAACAGTTGTCACATAAGCTAATGCCAATTGAGGATGTGCTTTCTGGTTATCAGCTTCCAGTTCTGGAAAACTAAAAGATTTGAATGGAGTGAAGAGGAAGAAATCATAGAGTTAACTACTTTGATTTCATTCCATTTGGAGCTTTAAAGAATGAATGATGATAATGTGGTTCCACCTAGCACACTAGAATAGGAAAACAGATTTGGAATTAAGGACCAAATACATTTCTTATGGCAATATACCTTTTCATCACCCAAGTCTCCAAAGACGAAAGGAATGTGCAGAGTGTAAGCCCCAGCTTCCCTGAGAAAAGAACTGTATTCAGCCTAAAGTCAGTTAATCTCATAATGTGCTTTTGTGTGCTAAGTGGTATTTCCCCATGTAAGTTGTCTGAGCTGCACATACTGGATTGCCAACAGCCTCCAGAGCTGTAAGAAAAGAAAATGATCGCTTATGTATCTTGGTGGCTTATCAGGAAACATGGAAGAATTAATGTATTTATTCTTTCTTCTGAGATTAAATGTAATTGCTTTAAAAAGATAATCATGCCATTGTTTGAATTGTGTGCATTTCTTATGAAGCACTAATACATTTTCCTGTAGTCTGACAAAGTGTATGGTCTCTTATCCTCATTTCCCTGTGGATAAATACTTTGTTAATTAATAAAGTATTATATGAGCACTTAGTGCCTGCATTTAACAGTGTGAGGATTTCATTCAGATTATGTTAATAGATTGTTCACATTATTTCTTTCATTAATTACAACTTCTTTCTGTGGTTTCATCATAAGAGCATTGTCTCTGTGAATACAGGGAGCTTTTTGGATTATATTCTGTTTGACTGTTGCAGTAATGCTAAGAAAATATTATTATATTGAGAACTACTTGGTAGTACTTGGATCAAAAGACAAAAACAGAGACTCAATTATTTCAAAATCTTAGAGGCAACACAATTAGTTTGTCTGCCCTACTTGAATCAAAATCAAGCAAATTGGGAATTTTTCTAGAAGCCTTGATATCTTAGGAACAAATTTATGAAATTGGCATTCCATATCATGATACCTTAGGCATAATTATGAAAGAAAAATTAAAAGGTTTCCTCTTAGTAATTGGTAAATGTGGAATTCAAATGAAGAAAATATGTGGTGTGTGTATAAATCCTAGCCCACAGGTGTGCAGGAAATTTCACTTTATTTTCTCGAATTAACTTAATTCTGACTCATCCTGCTGTGATGGTGGGAAATTTAATCATAATTATTATGCCCCCTTCTCTGGTGTTAAGCAAAGGTTATGAGGTTTAGGAAGCCTCTGGAAATGAGGAAGCCCCTAGAACATGGGGCATCAATCCATTTTAGTTAGCACAGGCTATGTACCTGGTGCTCAGGGTACCTTCACATTTAACTATGTTGTGTCTGTGCCTGAGCAACTTGACATACTTTGGAAGGCTGAGGATCATTATGTCCACTCCAAGGATGAACCTCCCTAACCATATCCCTAAGAAAGCAGTCCCTCATCACTCTGTAGGTCAAGTACTGGCATCAGGAAATATGTCAGTTCTCTTTCTCCTAATCTCCTCCTCCAGCTCTTTTCTTTTTCCAATGAAATAGATATTTCCCTTCTTCATGCCTGTTATCCTGATAACCATTTATTTTTTCTGCCTCTACATGCTCTAAGAAGCAATCTTAACCTTTATCCTTCTAGGTTACTTCCTAGTCAGGTAAACAAGTTCTAGGGAACTGAAGATGTCTACCAGGCCAAAACATCTCAGAGGAATATTTGCAAGAGAATTAGCTATGTGCTTCACAAAAGATGAGAAGAGTAAATAAACATGAACATGGAAGGTCTTTTCATCTTCTAGTGTCTTCTTCAATTACTTTCTTCAAGGTATTATTGTTTTTATTGTAGAGGTCTTTCACCTCTTTAGTTTATTCATAGATTTTTTTGAGACTATTGTGAGTGAAAATGTTTTCCTGAGTTCTTTCTTGTCCTGTTCATTTTTGGCATAAAGAAAAGCTCTTGATTTTTGTATGTTGACTTTATATACTGCTGCACTTCTAAATGTGTTGATCAGATCTAGGAGTTCTTATGGTGGAGTCATTAGGGTCTTTTAAATGTAGGATCATAACATATGCATAGATTGGCAGAAATAATATTGTGAAAAATGTCTGTGCTGCCAAAAGCTGTCTATAGATTCAATGTAATCCCCATCAGAATCCCAATGTCATTCTTCATAGAAATAGAAAAATCAGTCTTAAAATTCAGATGGAAGCACAAAAGACCCCAAATAGCTAAAGTAATCCTGAGCAAAAAGATCAATACTGGAGCTATCACAATACCAGGCTTCAAAATATGCTACAAAGCCACAGTAACGACAGCAGCATGGCACTGGCACAAAAATGTACATGAAGACCAATGGAACAGATTAGGAGACCCAGAAAAAGACCCACACAGCTACAGTCATTTGATTTTTGACAAAGGAGCCAAAACATATATTGGGAAAAAAATAGTCTCTTCAACAAGTGATTCTGGGAAAACTGTTAATCCATAAAACCAGTCTGAATTTTGTCAAAGGCTTTTTCTTTATCTATTGAGATGATCATGTGATATTTGTCCTTTATTCTGTTTATGTGCTGTTTTACTCAATTGATTTGCATATGTTAAACCATTCCTGGATTCCTGGAATGAAACCAACTTGATCATGATGTGTGATATTTTTAATACACTGTTGATTTCAGTTTGTGAATATTTCTGTATTCATCAGGGAAACTGAAGACCTGAAACTTTGAAACTCTTACAGGAAATCATAGGGAAAACTCTCAAAATATAGGAATAGATAATTAGTTTCTGAATAGAAATCAATGCCCAGAAAATAAGACAATGGAATTGCATACAATTTAAAAAGACTTCTTCATATCAAATAAAGCAATTACCAGAATGAAAAGATAGTCCACAGAATGGAAGAAAATGTTTGCAGCTATTTATTAGATAATGGATTAATATACAACATATACAAAGATGTCAAAACATTAAACACCAAAATAACAAATCATCAGAGTAACAAATGGGCAAACAAACTAAACAATTCTTAGAAGAAGTATCTATGGCTAATAAACACAAAGAAATGTTCAACATCTTTAGCCATAAAAGAAATACAAATCAAAACTACACTGAGATTCCATCTTGCTCTTGTCAGAATGGCAATCATCAAGAAAACAAACAGAATCAAATGCTGGTGAGGATGCAGGAAAAAGGAATTCTTATACATTGCTCATGGGAATGCAAACTAGTGCCACCACTATGGAAATAAGTATGAAGGTTCCTCAGAAAACTAAACATAGAACTACCTTATGACCCTGCTATGTCTCACTTGGGCATATATCTAAAGGAGTGTAAATTAACATACAAGAGAGATAATTGCAATGCTTATTCCAGCACTATTCATAATAGCCAAGCTGTGGAATCAGCTTACGCTCCCCACGATTGATGAATAAATAAAGAAAATGTAGTATGTATACACAATGGAGTATGTGTATGCAATGGAGTAGTATTTAGACATAAAGAATGAAATGTTGTTTTCAGGAAAATGGATGGAACTAGAAATCCTCATATTGAGTGAAAAAAGTCAAGCTCCAAAAGATTCTCAGTCATATGCAAAACTGCTTGAAAAAGGTGGTTAAGGGAATATTATAGAGGAAAGGAACTTCTTCAAAGCACACTGTATGCATCTATAGAACTTTTGCTATTAATGAATCCTAATAAAAATAAAACACTTTTAAGAAGAATAAATATATAGGGCAAATATATATAAAATATGATCTTGATAACCAATCTTGAAAAAAATTTTTTCCAGAGACATGCAATTTTATTTTTAAAAAATTGAACTTTACAAAATACAGTTCTGCTGTCATTATTTCATGTAAAAAAGACATGATTTAAAAAACCAAATTAGTTTGAATTCAGAATTTACAAAGGCCCAAACATGGGGCTCTGGATGACAATGTGACAGAACATTACGTTTGATGTTTTATCTAATTATATTTGCTTATAAAAGTGATTAGGTTATTTTCATTCTAGTCCTTAAATACTCCCATGAAGTGTAACTCCTGAAATTAAGAAGCATATATTTCTCTCCTTATTCTCCCTCATGTTGTCAACTCTTTCTTCTTGCCTATTGTCTCCTTCCCAACCTCTCAAAATGTATCTGCTTCATATACAGTCTATCTCACTCACGACTGCCTCTTTCCCTTTGCATCTAGACATCTCATTTTCAGAATTAGCAAATAAAAATTCAAGACAACCAGTTAATTTTGTATTTCAGGAGAAAAATGAAGAAATTTTAGTATAAGTGTGTCTCTTTTATTTCAGATAAGATACTTGCTAGAGTATCTGTCACACAGACCATGTGTGACAGGTCTGGTCCCCCTGAAGTAGTGCTTTTAGGAAGTGGTCAAACCTTCAAGAGGAAGGTTTGTGGGAGGTCCTTAGGTCACTGGGGATGTGTCCTCAATGAGGATTGTAGGACCCTGGCTCCTTCCTCCTCTCTTTCTTTGCTTCTTGGGTCTGAGGTAAATAATTTTGCTCTGCTGTGTGTTTCGTTTCCAATGTGCTACCTTGTCATGGCCCAAAGCAATCAACCATAGACTGAAACATCCAAAACATGAGCCAAACTAAATCTTTTTTCTCTGTAAGCTGACTATCTCAGGTATTTGTTATAGTGGTGGAAAGATGACTAACATAATTCTTGTACTTCATTGTAAAGAAAAAAAAACCTTCATCATTTATTTAAATGTGTAGTTAACTGGGAATTCTACATTTTAACTGGGAATCTACTCATATTCCCAGGTCACTGTCTCCTTTTGTTCCTACTCTCTCCCCACTCCTGTCACAAGAAAATTGTTCCATGTTACTAGTAATGGGCATAAGATTTCAATAAAGCAAGATGAATAAGCTCTTGATATCTTCAGAAATATATTGTATCTATAGCTGATGATACAATAATGTATTACACAGTTAAAAATTTGTTAAGAGGGCCATACATCATGTTAAGTGCTTTTACTACAATAAAATGAAATTAAAAAAAGAAAAGCCATTGCAGCAAATGTGAAAGAATCTTCGGAGAAGAGGCACTTTGCTTGAATATCTCAAAATCTCCAATGAATTTCTCAACCTGTGCTCTTAGGACCTGAGCTTCCTTCGAAGCAGGAAACAGGCCTCAAAAGGCATAATCTAACAGCTTCAAGATTGCACACTTATGATGGAAATAGAGAGTCAAGATAAGGAGTTAGAGGGTAGTTACAAGATATTTTGTGTCCTGTAAGAAAGAAAACTTGAGCAGTTTATAACAATCAGGCTTTCTGAATTCATGAAATAAAATGAAAACAATTTCACAATGCAGTTGAAATGAAAAGAGAGTTTGGGGAATTTTTTAACTCAATAGCAGTAGAGTTAGGAAGGGAAGTTTATTGAATAGTTCTCCTCAGAAATCATCCATTTGGAATATGAAAAGCCTTGATAAAGTTGGTAGTTTTGCTTTGTCAGCCATTAAATGTGATTGAAGGGCTGGGGGTGTGGCTCAGTAATAAAGCACTTGGCTAGAGTATATGAGGCCCTGAATTCCATCCCCATCAACACAAAGAAAGAAAGGGGGGGAGGGGGGCGGAGAGAAAGAAAGGAACAAAGAAGTTTTTCAGAGTGAAGTGACAGCCTAGAGAATGGGAGAAAATCATTCCTAACTATTCACCTAATGGGGGATTAATATTCAGAATATGTAAAGAACTCAAAAACTTAAACACAAAAGAAAAAATAATTTTATCAATAAATGAGCAAATGAATGGACAGATAGTACAAATAACCAATAAATACATGAAGAAATGTTCAACATCCTTACCCATAAAGGAAATGCAAATCACAATGACACTGAGATTCCATCTCACCCCAGTCCTCTCGTCTTGGTATGGAGATTCCTCAAAAAACTAAAAATAAAATTATCATATGATTGACCTATACCACTCCTAGGTATACACCCAAAGGAATCAAAGTCAGCATACAATAGAAATACCTGACACCCTTGTTTATGGTAGCACAATTCATAGTAGCCAAGAAATGGTATCAGCCTTGGTGCTTATCATCAAATGAATGGATAAAGACAATATGATACACATTGGAGTTTTACTCGGCCATAAAGAAAAATGAAATTATGTCATTTGCAGGGACATAGATAAAACTGGAGATCATCATGTTAAGTGAAATAACATGATGTTTCATAGGACATGTATTGCCTTTTTTTCTCTCATATGTGGAATTTAGAGGGGGAGAAAGGACATGAAAGGAAAAAGAAGACTGTTAGGGAGGTAGAAAGGAAAAAGGGGAGGGGGAAGGGAGATAAGAAAGGGTAATAGAGGGGGCTGAATAGATCACAGTACGCACACATATAGAAATGTTATAATGAAGCCCATTACTTTGTATAGTTAATATACACTAAAAATATATGGCGGAAGCAAAGGGAAAGTAGCAAGAATTCTTCCTTCCACAAAACAGGCTTAAACTTAAAGGCCATAACTTATAAGTAGGAGATCAAGGACAGTAAGAAATGTGCAGGGTATGGTCTTTCCAGTGTGACAAGGTCTCCTAGACGCTTTCAAGTTTTACATGTTTCTGAGCATTGCAAGGATACTTTTTTCTTAACATGCTGCTTACTAAATCAAATCTGAATCTGGCAAAGTAACAGCACAAGACAAGGGAAAGCCAGTAGATGATGCATTAATGCTGTCTGGAAAATAATTTTCAAGTCTTAGCAACAAAATTTGGTTACATCCTGCTTCATATGGAATGATTTCATCTCATTGTTTTCCTTATCAGTCTGCTTTCTACAATAGCCATGTAAATAAAGCATTAAATATATGGAAAATATTTCTTACTCTAATTAATTCTAAGGGATAGAAGAATATTACCTTCTCCAGCAAATGCAGAGTGAGGAGCTCTGGCATTCAATAACATTTATGCAAAAAGAAATTGTCTACACAAAAAAAAGAAAAAAAAAAGAGAGGCAGTAGATTAAAGCAGATCTGAGTTTAGAACCCATCTCAGTCATTTACTAACTGTGTGGCTTTTGATGGAGTCATTAACCTCTCTGAGTTTCTTTCTATAATTACAACGGGAAGTAATAATGCCTTGCAAGCATCACAGTAAGGAATTTAAAGTAATGTGTAAAGTGCTTCATATGCAATAATACACTATTCCATGAGGTCTATTAATATATCCTAAGGCTCAAAAAAGGAGTATTGTTAAGACCTCTTGGGTAACATTTCTCAGAATGTATTGGAAAACATTAGTCCCTATAGATGAGTTGATTATTGAATAAGTTTGGGAAATACATTCTGTAGACTACAGTTAGAGATTGATATGACTCACTCATTTGTTAAAGACTCTGAGAAGAACTGCAAATAAAAGAATCTGCTTAAGTTTAACAATGAGTTTTCCAAGCTTAGGAATCCTGCAATTTTTTATTACACATTGTTTTAGGTTGTTTTCAGCTGCAGCCACAGAATATAGAAACTGGGTAGATAATAAACAATACAAGATTAGTAGACCCTGAGTCCTGGAACTGAGAAGATGAAAAGCAGGGAGTCAAACTCATCCTTGTATCAGGGACCCATTTCCCTAATAATGGAATTAAAAGTGGTTAATCACTTCTTGAAAGTACTACCTGTCAATGATGTCATATTGGGGATTAAGTTTCCAAAGCATGAGTTTTGGGAGATACATTAAAACCATACATGGCACCAATAACACTTCCAGTCTTTTGGCAAACTTTGTTCCTAGCATCAAAACACACACACACACACACACACACACACACACACACCCCAAACCAAATAAACACACAACAGAAAAGCAATTTATTTCTATCTCAGCTCATTCATTCATTAGTGTTTCCCACATAAGTTGATTTCAACATTGTTACCTTTCAATGCACAAAAGAAAAAGGAAATGCCATTTATTAAAAGTGCATTGATGTATTTCTTACTGAAGGATTTTTCTTGTGTAAAAGTTTAATTTTTTTGGTCTGACTTGACTCATTTCTTCAAGGAATTATTGTATCTAAAGCCAAGAAAATGCACTGATCTTTTGTATTATGAATGAAACTACCTACTTTCTCAGCTTTGGTGGATATGGATCCTAGATGCCTAAGTTTATACACTTAGATGAGCCTTCTTCCTCGTCTCAGTCTCTGAAATTCCCTTGTTACTGACTGTAACATTTGAAGCCATGCTTCACCATTCCAGCGTAAATATTAGCCACCCTTTTATTTTTTCATTTTTGCCACAAACCTCATACCTTTCCCAGCTAGGTTCCCCATTTCCATGAACAATTGACTACAAACAGCTCCACAGAGTATCAGTGAACCAGGCCATTCCCTTCCTCCCCACCCTAGGTTTGACATTGCATTATCTGCCTGATGATACTGTTTTGGGGCCCTCAAAGAAAGATCTTCACCTGATCAATACCAATTTCAAGATTAGATTCAGCCACTTTTACTAGTTCAAAAGCAACTAAAGAACCAAATATTTTTGGTGACAGATAAATAGAATAGCAGTGAATGTTCTGTACCTGGGAACATTTATATGATCTACTATACAAAACAAGACTTACCTATTAATAGGCTGACAGCACAGTCTGACTTAGGTATCATTTTTTGGTGTTTACAGGAAGTAGTATATTGGTTACAGACTACAATCCAGAAGCTGCCAATTTGAGCATTTCATACCTGGCCATTGTGCAGTGAGCCCAGAGATCAACAGATCTGATCCCACAGGCCTTGTAGAAAGTGCTGGTTGTGGGATTCAGCCAGAGCATGCATCACATATCTCAATTCCTAGAACACTACACCATCAAACAGACCTGCTGGGTTGGCAGGGGCTACCTCAATGATGTCCAAGTCCAGGGCTATGGCAGTGAGAGGGCTGAGGTGTTTTGGCACCAGGGATGGAGAACGGTTTCTCAGCACCTGCCCACAGCATGCTTGCTTCCAGGTGCTAGATTAAAACCTTGGCTTTTTTTATGACTCACTAAAATTATTCTTCAGCCCCACATAAGACTATAAACAAAGTGGAATATGGATGAACTCCCTGGGTAGTGAAACATAAGACCCCTATTACAGCAAAATGCAATACCCTACTCACACGCAATCTTTGGTTATATTTTTCATAGTGTTATTTTCATGCATATGAAAATTCATTGTAACAAAATTCAAGTGTCAGTTCTCTCATCAAGTTTCAGCTTCCCAGTGTCAAAGGTTTTTGCATAAAATGTCTAATAATACTAGCTGATGCGTGGCACTTTTCCAATACAAGCAATATTCCTATTACTTCACATGCATTCACTTCATATAACTTAATCCTCACAACAACTATATGAAGCAGGTTCTATCATTTGTCCCACTTTAGAGGTGAGAAGTGAAGCGAAATTAAGTTGCAGACTAAGGCCTTGTTCTGACTGAGAGCAATTGCATACCTGATATGGCCCTATTGAATCAAAGAGGCAGGAAGTAACATGACAAGGACTTGGGGTTGGCAGAGGACACTTCTGACATAGTCATGGCCCAAGTGATAAAGTTGGGGAAGTCATTCTAAGCACAGTTGGCCTCAGTTTCCCTGTCTATAAGATGAACAAATACTCATCTTTTCCCCCATGAATACTTGAAAACATTTTACAAACATTATGGAAATCCATGACAATCACTATTGAGGGAGTGAATAATAGAGAACCACTGTTAATAAGTTACCTAAGACTATGGAAGTAGGAAAATCACAGAGTGAGTCAGAATTGTCTGATTTTTATGCAATATTATGTCTCTTGCAAGAATTCTTATTTAAACTCTTATAGAAGAAGGGCAGTTATAATTTATTCAGAATTATTTTCTATTTGGTGTCAAATATTAGGATGAGGCAAATGAAATTGTTAATATTGGATCACTTTTGACTTCAAAAAATGACAACTTCTAATTGGTCAACTTACCATAAAGCTTTACTTTATGGGAGCTCCTGGGGAAAATTCTATTTAATTAGATGGTAAATCTTTAACAAGTCTAAGCTGAAATATCTAGCCCAAAACAGGTAGTCTCTATCAGCTCTACAGCAACCTTGAATACATAATGGAGGGGTGGATATTATTATTTCTATGGAAATTTGAGTAAGTTTGTGAGATCACAATTAACACAAGTGATATACTTGTGTATCTAAGAGTTTTGTCCTCATACTCAGTATTCCAGAAAACCCGATTCAACTATGCTCAATCTTTCCCGGCAGGAAATTTTAAATGCAAATTTTCTAGAAGTCCTTTTGCAAAACAACAGAATAAAACAACAACAATAAATCCTCTTCCTGGGATTTTTTTTTTTTTGAATGACAGTGAGGTAATGTAATGGAACTCTGTAATGTACTTCTGCAACGGCCATTGTAGTGTGTGAGATGTCCCTACAAAAACAGACTTGGAGTCCCTCCAGTTCATGCTGTCAGTTTGGACTAAGACAAGCAGTACAAATGGGCAGATCATTTTTTTTGATAATGCAATGTAAAAATTCGTTTGGAAGACCCTGAGCAATTTCATTGGTGCTGTTTGATTCTACAGTGCCATCAGCACAAGGTGGAAGAGTTCTGCTTGAAAGTGCCTGGCAGAAAAAGGTGCATGTCTCTGGATCTGAGGAGTACAAGCCATAAACATCATGCTACTGTAAATTCCATTTTATAGAAGAGATTAATAATGCATGAGGATGCATTTCTTATTGCCATCCAAATGAATTTCCTGAAGACTTTTAATTCTAAACAAAAAAAGCGTGTATATATTTTCTCTGTTGTCTTGTGTGTGCTGTACATGTAGTCAGAGATAGAGAAGCATAAAGAGAAAAGAAAAATTATGAATCTTGGAAGAATTATCTATCTCTAGGCATTTTTTTGGTGTCTCAAGAGAGATCAAAAGTGTCAGAGCACGTATATTAGAAAGTAAAAAGAAAGAACAGAAACATAATGATATTATATCTTTCTGGGGATTTTTTATTACTTGCAAGTGAATTTTGTAGGTGAGTACAAAGGACTAACTTCTTAGCACTCTCTGAATCACTTCAAAATTGAAAATTAGTATTAGGGTTGACTCTGCAATGCCTGGCCTAGAAAATGCCATTTATGTAAGGGTTCATGTTTGCTTCCACATGTATACACACAAGAATATGGAAACCCAAAGCTAAAATGTGAACAAACAGTGTGATGGCTAAGATGGTCAAAATATGAAGTTTTAAATGGGGAATACCATTTTTTCAGTCTGTAAAGTCCTCCAACATCATACTTAGATTATTGGTGAGAAATTTTGTTCAGTGGACTCACCATAAAGCCCTTCTGTTTGCTGTGATTAGGTTTCATCCGCTATGAACTTGGGTGAAAAGTACTTACATTCCCATCATTTGACTTATGGAGTGAGTACTACAATTTCTGCTTGTCTCTTTGTTTCTGACTTAGAGACTTTCTTTGTGACTTTATAATGTTGTCAGATTTTTAATCCATTGTATTTTTATATTAGTTATCTACTAGCATCATTAAATGGTACCTTCCTTATCCATACACACACACAATGTAGGTGGGCCTCTAATTGTGTGACGACCCTAGAATAGTCACATACCCATCTCTAGGGTCCATTCTTCAGAAATTGATTTTGCACAATGACTTTAGTGGGATGTACAAACACTGCCATGAGATCATTTGGGTCTGGCTAGTGCTCATCTTATGAAAAAGATGATGATAATTGTCAACTTAATATTAATTTTTCGACCCCTTCTTTCTTCTTCAGAGTGGCAACTTACCTAGCTAAAAATAGTCTATTGTAGCCATAGATGGCCAGGGAACACAATCCTAACCAATAAAAATGGATAAGGGTTTCTGGGAAAGGTTAGATTTCCTAGTGTAGGTACCATTCTTTTCTTTTTTTTTTAAATTGTTTTATTATTCATATGTGCGTACAAGGCTTGGGTCATTTCTCTCCCCTGCCCCCACCCCCTCCCTTACCACCCACTCCACCCCCTTCCTCTCCCCACCATCCCCTCAATACCCGGCAGAAACTATTTTGCCCTTATCTCTAATTTTGTTGAAGAGAGAGTATAAGCAATAGTAGGAAGGAACAAGGGTTTTTGCTGGTTGAGATAAGGATAGCTATACAGGGAGTTTACTCACATTAATTTCCTGTGCGTGTGTGTTACCTTCTAGGTTAATTCTTTTTGATCTCACCTTTTCTCTAGTTCCTGGTCCCCTTTTCCTATTGGCCTCAGCTGCTTTTAAGGTATCTGCTTTAGTTTCTCTGCATTAAAGGCAACAAATGCTAGCTAATTTTTTAGGTGTCTTATCTATCCTCACCCCTCCCTTGTGTGCTCAAAGCCCAATCCCCTTGTTGTGTTTGCCCTTGATCTAATGTCTGCATATGAGGGAGAACATACGATTTTTGGTCTTTTGGGCCAGGCTAACCTCACTCAGAATGATGTTCTCCAATTCTATCCATTTACCAGTGAATGATAACATTTCGTTCTTCTTCATGGCTGCATAAAATTCCATTGTGTATAGATACCACATTTTCTTAATCCATTCATCAGTGGTGGGGCATCTTGGCTGTTTCCATAACTTGGCTATTGTGAATAGTGCCGCAATAAACATGGGTGTGCAGGTGCCTCTGGAGTAACCTGGGTCACATTCTTTTGGGTATATCCCCAAGAGTAGTATTGCGGGATCAAATGGTAGATCAATGTTTAGTTTTTAAGTAGCCTCCAAATTTTTTTCCAGAGTGGTTGTACTAGTTTACATTCCCACCAACAGTGTAAGAGGGTTCCTTTTTCCCTGCATCCTCGCCAACAACTAGGTTAAATTTCCTAGTGTAGGTACCATTCTTTTCTGTTTAACCTTTTTTCAGCTGTATTGTCCGTAGGAGGTGGCAGGCATGAATACAAAAGGATGTTGATAATTTCCGAGTTGAGGACATTATTGCTAAGCAGTTGGAAGAGACTTGGACTCACCATATCTTTAAACCTCATAGTATCAAGTGGCCATAGTCAGATTTATTTGCAGCTGATCATTTCCCCAAGTGACGTGCCTTACATTGCACTAACAATTTCAGGTAACCTAATGTGTTGTTTGTGGGTTACTTTGGAGGCTGAGAAAGTTGATTAAAATGATCAGGAGTGCAGTTCTTTCAGATTCCTCCTTTCTGAGCAGGTGGACCTACATGCTCAGTGGTATCACTGGAGAACACTCTTTACTTGGAGTGGGGAACGTTGTTACTTAATTCTAATTCTTTTTCTCCTCTCTTGCTTTTCAGCTTTTCTTCAATGTTTCTTTTTTCAGTTTGAACAAGTGAATGGGAAAGGTAGAGATGTCCTGAATTGAAGATAGAAATACTTCAGTTTGGATTTCCCCAAATCAGACCTTGGAATAAGGATGGGGTACTAACAATTTATTTGGGAGATGATTTCAGAAATCACCTATAGAGAAGTGAGAAAGAGATACAGGAAAGGAGCACAGAATAATGCATTACTGTGAGAGAGATCACTTTACTGTGTAGGTAACCATCAGGGGCAACTGAGGCTCAGAGAAATACCCTAAGTGAAACATGACTCAGGATCACCCCAGCATGCCCAGATGCCAACCCCAGCTACTCAAGAGTGGTAAATGCTGAAGAGATGTGAACAGGACATCAACAGTGACTGCTATACTCAATTCCTTGCACCATTCATACCCACTCACACACTTTTTAAAAATTTACTCTGCTGAGGTAGTGTTTAAAGGTGGTATCTAGCTTCAATTAGTGAAATACAGAGACGGAGGAGAAAAAGAAAGAGAAAGAGAGGGAGAGGAAAGTAGAGAGGGAGAGGGAAAGGGAGAAAAAGGGGAGAGAGAGAGAAAGAGAGAGAGAGAGAGAGAGAGAGAGAGAGAGATGGTAGGTTAAAAAAAAACAGGTGACAGCTGTAGTTTTAGGTTTGGTGAAATGCTTATTGCTTCTTCTGGTAGAAGAATCCTTGCCTAATCAACCCCATCCCCAGAAACCAGAACTCCTAGTTCTCTCTAATGTTTTGGGAATAGAAAATATACATTTTACAAGTGGGTCATGTGAAACTTGAGGTAAAATGGCCATTCTAACTTCTATTCCCTATTTCCTAGATCCACTTGCTGCAAACAGAGCATTATACAATCACTATTGGTTTGAATAGTGCTTCAATCCTGAAGCATTTCAATCCTGAAAGGAGTTACCTCCAAGTTGGAACCTCAGCTATGCCTATAAAGTGGATTCCATTGTCCTATACCATCACCGGCTTTTGCGTGATGGAAATTTCATGGTCGAGTGCAGGGTACTTGACCCATAAAGATCCAACCATGGTAAGTCAGAACTACCTTGAATGATACTGCTGAGCCACTGGGGGAAGGAAAGGCAAACCTATACTCCAAATACAGTGTGAACAAATTACCTCCCTTTCCAGGATCAAGGGGATATAATGCATTAACTTCTAGTATTTGACTGGTTTGTCCTTGAGTACTGTGTAAAGACAAGAGCTTAGCAGCTGACTAATGCTAACAGGTAAGATATTCAGCAGAAGCTGAATAGATAGATCAACCCTGTAGGTAACCATCAAGAAACACATATTTGAAGACCGTTTTCGAACATCTTTTCTGCCAATATGGCTACTGTGTGCACTGAGTATTATTAAATGAGTTATCCATTCCAATCTCATTGTCCAGTGCCTATTCTGCTGTTTACTGTGGGCACTAACATAACAATGCCAAAATTTGGAAGGCATAAAGTATATACTGCCATCTCCACAGATCTATCCACATTTCTTCCCAGATCTGTATCTCAAATCTGCCAATTTTGTTTCTTCCAGACCTTAAGAAAACAACTGACCCATTTGCCTTTGCCCATCAGTCCATGTGCTCCTCATCCTAGACTATTTTTTCTTCCATACCAGGTTTAGGTGCAGGTGGAGCTAAATGTGCATATTACTTTACATCCTTCTTGCTAGGCTTTCCCTTCAGCCTTGCATTTTTGGAAGCCTTTTCCTTGAGTGGGTCTGTAGTATATCAGCCTTCCAATTTAAGCCCACTTCAATATATTAAACTGTCATGATTAATTTTATGTGTCAAGTTGGAGGATATTTTTGAATAAGATTAATATTTAAATCAGTGAGTTTTAGGAAAGGCCCTCTATTGTGTGGGTGAGCCTCATCCAATCGGTTGAAAGCCTTGATAGAACAAAAATACTGGACTCCCCAAGAAAGCAGAATTCTCCAGCAGATTTTCTTCAAGCTTGATCTGCAGCATCAGTTCCCCTGGGTGTCTAGGATCCCAGCTTTTGAACTGAAATTGTACCATCAGCACTCCAGGGTTTTGCACCTCCTTTCTATACTACAGATATGGACTTCTAGTCTCTATAATCATGTGAGCCATTTTCTCAAATGAACCACTCTGTATATATACATATTTAATTCTTTTTGTTTCTCTGGAGATCCCTGAATAATACACAAGCCAAACCAGTTTGTGAATGAGGCCCATATGCTTTCTTTCCCTAATTGTTTAGTACATTTAATTTGATTCTATATCAATTTATTTAAATAAATCTGGGTTATGTCTATGAACACACTGGAATCTCACACTGTGAGATAGATTTGTACCAGAACTCTGTCACTTTTTAAAGTTCCTATTCTATCAAAGGGGCTGTATTGTCACTTTTAAGCCATTTGATTTTAGTGTCACCTCAGATTGTATATCCAGTAATCATTGTAAAACCTCAGTACTTTTTCCAGAATTACTTTGGCAGAGCCATAGAACTCTCAGAGAAAGATTAGGGAAACTGTTACTACATATATCCTTGCTGTGGAAAAGCAAGAGATATTCTCAAGGAGACTTGGAATGTCCTTCCATTAAACAGAAGAACTGCCTCCTGTCTTGGTCTAAGAGATAACTCATGTCTGAAAGCCATGTGAAGAATTGTAAATTGATGACTCTCATCAATTGTCATGGTAATTTACTTTTGATCTTTTGTGGTTTTACTGGACAAACAACATTAGCTATCTACTTATTGTACCCTTAGGCATACTGCACTCTATATGCCTTTGTCACAGATTGCCACAGGTCAAGGCCCTCTAGCCCATACTGGTTTTGATGCCCACCATGTAAATACATCTGCCCTGTCTCTGATGTCATAGTGATGTGCTTTCTCTCTTCGTTCCCTATTATCCTCAATGTTATGAACAAATCCACTTCAATATGTAGCAGGAAAGAGCTGCCACTAAGCATCTCAGTGGTGCCAGTGTCCCTTTACCAAGTGTATTCCTTGCTACCTTTGTCATGGAAGTGACCCTAAGTCCCTCCCTGGGCATACAGTTAGCTGGTAAGATTTTTTGGTCTTATAGACTACTATAATTAATTTTAACACACCTTTCAATACTTTTAAATCCTACTTCAGGCTTCCATAGTTTTCTGATATCTCTACTTTATCTGCTATCACTATTTCCAGGTCCATATAGTCACTGTAGATAAAAAATGGTGCTCTCCATAGAGTTGTGGACAGAGAAACAATAACATGTGCTCCAAGAAGAAAGAGAGACATCCTTTCCTATTTTTAATGCATAATTTTATTTTTCCAAATGCTTCACTGTCCAATACAGGAGCTACTAGCCACAGATGGTAACTTAAATTTAAGTGAATTAAAATTAAAACAAATTTAAAATTCATATATTAAGTGTTTAGCAACCATATATGAAAAATTACTACTTTGTTAGATAGGAAAGAGAAAATTTTCTGAATCATAAAAAATTCTATTAGAGAGTGCTATTTTAAAAACAACATTATAATATTTCTTCTATCAAATAATATAATTAGTTATCATTTGTTTATCCAGGCCACTCTTTTTCTCTTTACAATTTATTTTTAACAACAACACTCTGAGACATGTTCTATTTCTAAATCACAGAGAGAAATTTCTGATACAGGGAGCTATTGCTATGGTACAGATGTAGTTTGTTCCCCCAAGAGTTCATGTGTTGGAAGCTAGTACTTCAGTTTGGGGGGAGGGGAGACTATTTAGGTCATTGGAGTCAGTGGCTTCAGAAGAGTTCGACATTGTTCTCTTAGGATGAGTAGTTGTTCTTGTAAGAGTAATTTCTTATAAAAAAGCAAACCTGATCCCTAAAGTATCTCTGGCTTCCTGCTTTGGCAGGTGATTCCTTTCACAAGAATTTCCACAGGATGGGAGCCACCTTGATGGTCTCACTGAAGACCAAAATAATAGGGAATATCTGATCTTTGGCTTTCAGATCAAAAAAACAGTGAGTTCTTTTCTTTATGCATTACTCATCCTCAAGTATTTTGGTTAGCAACAGAAAATGGACTAATGTGGATAAATGTGTCTTTATGGGTTTACATAGCCAATAGTGTTAGCTCTGGAAGATAAACAGGTTACTTGTCACTAAAGCCACTCCATCATGCTACCATGAGATATTACATTTTTAGAGTTCTCACTTACTATGCTTTGATGCTAATATTCAAGTTGAGAAAGATCCTGACCCCGTGTGCTATGAGAGAATGAAAACTTTTACCTTTGGGAAGAGAAGCAATGATGGTACTGTGAAAATCGAAAAAGAATGTGACATCTAGTAGTAGTAGATAATAGAAAGTAGGAAAGTAAACAGAACATCAGAAAACATGTGGAAAAACATTAAGCACACCAATGTAGAAAATCAGAAGGAGAGGAGAAAAAAAGGGAACAATGAAAAAGGAACATAAAATAATGAGTGAAGAGGGTCAGGTATGGAGGACAGAGGTAGGAGGATTTTATGGTCCAGTGCTGGCCCAGGCAAAAGTTCCAAACTCCATCTGAAAAACAAACTAAAGCAGAAGAGCTGGGGCTGCCCAAGTGGAGGAGCGCTTCCCTAGCAAGAATGAGCCCTTGAGTTCAAACCCTAGAGCTGCCAAAGAAAAAAGTAAAGAAAGATTCATAAAGCTTTTTCAAATTTGCTAAAAAGTACTAATGTAAAAAACTTCAAGTAAGACAAATAAGATAAATTTGAAATGATCAACATCCAGATACACAATAATAAAAGTACTGAAAATCAAGACAAACAGAAAACTTTGACAGCAACAAGAGAAAAATGACTTTCCACATAAAAAAAGAGTCCCAAGATTAATAAATGTAGTATCATAAACAATGGAAGCCAGAAGGCAGTGGGATAGTCACATTATACAATTATAAAATACAATGTAAATGTGTATTTTGTCTCCTTTTTCTCTTAATTCATTTAAAGAGAAATTGCATACAATAATTTGCATAGAATTTTATTATGGCGCCTATATCATATAGAAGTGTAACAAGAGCTGGAGGAGTGACTCAAGTGGTAGAGCACCTGCCTAGCAAGGGTGAGGCCCTGAGATCAAACCCCAGTGCCACCACCACCAGAAAAAAAAAAAGGAAATGTAACATATTTTATTATAACTTGTGCTGAAGCAAGAAAATGACACTAGATATTAATTACATAGAAACAAAAAGAAACAAAAGTAGTAAATAAGGAGGTAAACATAACAAATTCTAAAAAAAAATTTGCTTTTTTCTCAATGTTTTACTAGATACAATTTATTTAAAGTAAAAATTATAATTTTAATGTATTGAGATTATTATATAATTATTATATATAAATGCAAGATATATCTGCACATATACAAAATATCAATAACAGAAAAAAAGAGACTATTAGACAAATGTGTGTAGTAATAAGGTTTCTATGTATCACTGGAATTAAGCTAGTATAAATCTGAAAATGTATTCTTGCAGTTAAAATGTATATAGTAAGCTTCAGAGTAATTACTGAGAATATAAATTTAAATTTAAAATACAATAAAAAGTTATTAAAGGCATTAAGATATACTAATATTAGACTAAGTAGACTTTTGAAATAAAAAATGCTAGGGATAAAGAGGAGTATTTTACAGTGATAAAAGGAAATCCAGAGGGAATTTATAGCAACTGTAAATACGCATGCACCTAATAACAGGATTTAAAAATGCATGAAGCAAAAACTCAGATAGTACAAGGAAGAAAAGCAATTGAACAATGACAATTTAGGACTTCATGTCCTACTTTCAAGAATGGATATAACTGGGAATATCAGTAGATAATAGAATACTGGAAAACCCTATATAAAAATTAAACCTAATAGTAATGTAGAGAATACTGAACCCCAAAACAGCAGAATGCATATTCTCAAACACATGCTGGACCCTAAACCAAACCTTAATAAATTTAAATGGATTTAAATCAATCACACTCTTATTACAATGGAATGAAATTAAAAATTAATAACAGAATAAATTTGAGAATTTTACAAATATGGAAATTGAACTACATATTGCTAAATAACCAGTGACTCAAAGAAAAAATTGCAAGGTAAAATAAAAAATAACTTAAGATGGATCAAATGAAGATACAGCACATAAAACTTATTACTCATGTACTTCTTAGAAAAAAGTTTATAACAGTAAACACCCACATTAAAAGAAATGAAAGACCTCAAATCAATAACCCAAATTTTCTCCTTAAGATAAGAGAAACAGAGCAAGCTAAACCCACAGACAGCAGAAGGAACCTAACATGAATTAGGGTGAAAATTAATGGAATGGAGGATAGATTAATAATACACAAAAATGAATCAAAATCAAAATTTATTTACTTGAAAAGATCAACAAATTGGTATAGATTGGGCTAGTGGAGTGGTTCAAGTAATAAGAGTGCCTGCCTATCAAGCATGAGTTCCTCAGGCCAAACACCAGTGCAGCCAAAAAAAGATAAATGTTAGCTAGACTGATCAAGAACAAAAGGCAGAAAATTCAAACTATCAAAATGGGATATGAAAAAGGAGACATTACTACCAATATTTAAGAAATAAAAAGCATTTGAAAAGAAAAACTATGAACAACTACATATGAACAAATTAGATAAATTAGATGAAATAGACAAATGCCTAGAAAGTCACAATGAATATAATAAAAATAACTATAAAGTCTGAATAGAGCTTTAACAAGTTAAAATATTTAATTTGTGCCATGGTTCATGGTTTCAGAGGTGTCAATCCATGATCACTTGGCATTCTTGTTTCTGGGCCTGTGTTGAGACAAAGAGCCTCATGGCAGAGAGCAAGTGATAAAGAAAAGCTGCAATCTCATGGCAGCTAAGAGAAAGGAAAGGGCCAAGGACAAAAGATACCCTTCATGGTCACCTCCTTTAATGACCTATTTCCTCCAACTCCATCAATGGATTGATCCAATCACCTCTCACCAGCCCCACCTCTGCATACTGCTGCATTGAGGACCAAAACTTCAATGCATGAGCTTTTGGGAGATATTTAAAATTCAAACCATAAGAGCAATTACATTTTTCTCCTATAAGAGAATCCCAGGACCAGGTGGTTTTACATGTGAATTATGCCAAAACTTTAACATCAATTCTTCAGAAACTCCTCCAAGAAATAGAAGAGATGAGAAAACTACCCAACTAACGCTATGGCACTAGTCTGATCCTGACATTTAAACAAGACAAAACTTCATGCAAAAAAATAAACACCAAAGATGAATAGCTTTGTAAATATAGACTCAAACATTCTCAGGAAAATACTAATTATTCAAACCTAAGAATAGATAAAACATTATATTCAATGTCAAAGTGGGATTTGTATCAGGAATGCAAGATTGATCTGACATTAAAAATTAGCTAATGTAAGACACTACATCAACCGAATAAAGGATAAAACCACATGATCTTCTCCATAGATGCAAAAAAGGCATTTCACTATTCCTTAATGATAAAACAACTCAATAAATTAGAATTAGAAAGTGACTTGCCGAACCTGATAAAGAGTATCTCTGAAACATCCACAGCTAAGCATAGTACTTAACAATAATAAAATGAGTGCTTTCACCCTAAAGACTAGCATCAGACACAGCTGTCTGTTCGAGCTGCTTCCACTCAACATTATACTAGGAGTTCTAGCTAGGGTAAATAAGCAAGAAAATGAAATAAAAAGCAACCATATTGTAGCAGAAGAAGCAATACTATCTTCATTTGCAGAGGACACAATCCTGAATATAGACAGTCATAAGGAATTTACTCAAACATTTAGGAGTAATAGGCAAGCTGTGCAAGTTTACTTAATAAAAGTTCAAATCATTCTGAGTGAGGTTAGCCTGGCCCAAAAGACCAAAAATCGTATGTTCTCCCTCATATGTGGACATCAGATCAAGGGCAAACACAACAAGGGGATTGGACTATGAGCACATGATGAGGCGAGAGCACACAAGGGAGGGGTGAGGATAGGTAAGACACCTAAAAAACTAGCTAGCATTTGTTGCCCTTAACGCAGAGAAACTAAAGCAGATACCTTAAAAGCAACTGAGGCCAATAGGAAAAGGGGACCAGGTACTAGAGAAAAGGTTAGATCAAAAAGAATTAACCTAGAAGGTAACACACACTCACAGGAAATCAATGTGAGTCAATGCCCTGTATAGCTATCCTTATCTCAACCAGCAAAACCCCTTGTTCCTTCCTATTATTGCTTATACTCTCTCTACAACAAAATTAGAGATAAGGGCAAAATGGTTTCTGCTGGGTATTGAGGGGGGGAGCGGGAGGGGGTGGAGTGGGTGGTAAGGGAGGGGGTGGGGGCAGGGGGGAGAAATGAACCAAGCCTTGTATGCACATATGAATAATAAAAGAAAAATGAAAAAAAAAAAGAAAAACTCATTTCAACACAAATAAATAAATAAATAAAAGTTCAATATATAAAAATCAATTTTTTCCTATTCAGTAGCAATGAGAAAACAAAAATTAAACTAAGGAAATCAGTTTATAGTAGCTTATAAAAGAATAAAATGCTTAGCAAAGGAAAAAATAATGTGTTATGCTCTGATAACTGTAAAGTACTACTCAAGTTAAAGAAGACTTAAATAAAGGGAAAGACCTCACATGATTAAGAATCAGAAGACCTAATATTGTTAAGATGGCAATATTACCCAAATTAATCCTACCATTTAACAGCATATCAAAATCCCAGCTGACTTTTTTGCAGAAAGTTAAAAACTCTTCCTATATTTCATATATAAATTTGATGAATCTAGAACAATCTACAAAACAAAATAATCTTGAAAAATCAAAGTTGGAAGATTCACAGTTTATGATTTTAAAACTTACTACAAAGCTACAGCAATCAAGAGTGTGTGGTGCTGCCACAGATAGGTAGACAGCTAAATGATAGATAGATGATAGGTAGATAGATAGATAGGTAAATGATACTTACATAGATAGACAGACAGATGTGGCAGAACTGAAAGTCTAGAATTAAAACTGCACTTTTATAGCTAGCTGAATTTCAACAAGAGTGACAAGGCTATTCAATCAGAAAATGACAGTCTTTAACAAATGATGTAGTGACTACTACATATTCCTGTGCAACTGAAGTTGGGCCACATAAAAGTTAACTCAAAATGAGTCAAAGACCTAAATGGAAACCATAGCCATAACTATTCCATTACTTTGCACCTGGATGTAATGTTACATACCTATAATCCCAGCACTAGTGAGGCTAAAGCAAGAAGATCATAAGTTCAAGGCCAGTCTGGTATGTAAAATGCCAAAAACTACAACAAAATATGCATTACCTGTCATTGAGCAGTTATTTCTTAGATGTAATGCCACAACACAAGAAAAACAGAAAAAAGTAATAAAATATACATTATCAAAATTAAAACCTTTTGTGCTTCAAAAATATAGCATAAAGAAAATAAAAAGACAACCTACAAAATAGAAGTAAAATTTTGCAAATAACATATTTGGTAATAACAATGTGATACTACTTCATACCACCATGATGTCTATAACGAAAGATAATGATAGGTGTTGGCAAAGATATGGAAAAATTGAAACCCTTATAAATAGTAACAAAATGAATATGAAACAGTGCATTCACTTTGGAAGTCAATCTGGCTATATCTCAAATGGACAGAAATGGAGTTGCCATATGATCTGGTGGTTCTACCTTCAGGACTTCATCCAAGAGAAATAAAAGTATAAGTTCACACAAAAACTTGTGCATGTGTGTTATAGCAGCACTACTCACAATAGTTAAAAGGTAGCAACAGCTACAATGTCCATGAGATGATGAATGGATCAACAAAATGTGGTACAGCCATATAAGGGACTATTATGTGGCAATCAAAAGCAATGAACATGGCTGAATCTTGAAAATATTATGCTAAGTGAAGAAATCATGGAGAAGGATCACATATTGTATGACTTCATTAATATGAGATGTCCAGAATAAGCAAAACTATGAAGACAAAATGTAGATCAGTGGTTGCACAGGATTGAAGGGATGAGATGGGAGAATACTAGGATGGTGAGTGATGGCTAAGGGCTGCATGGCTTCTTTGGAGGTTATGAAAATATTCTAAAGTTGATTATGGTGACAAGTGTGCAACACTGAATGCAATAGAAGTTATTGACTTGTACATATCAAATGAGTGAATTGTATCCTATGGTACCAATAAAATAGAGTGACAGTAAAATAAGAAAAGTAGAAACAGATATACAAGTATATAAAACTCATATAGACTCTCTCTATGTTTCATACAGGAGATAGTAGCCATAACTGTCTATCTAAATTTTAATTTTAATTGACTGAAGTTAGATGTAATTAAAATTCAGTTCTTATAATTGTCATATTTCAAGTTTTTAATATCTGTATCCATTTGTTGCTAGTGGCTCTGTATCGAATAGTATATATGTAACACATTTATACCACCACAAAAGTTGTATTGTGCAACCCTGAGATCTATAATTTTTATATGTTGCATACATTTTTACATTTCCCATATTATGTAATCTAAGAGCAATTTCTTACTTTGAAGTTTTTGTCCTTTCTGATTTTAAATGATTGTTCCTGATAATAGACGTTATTTAAAAACTTGTATTCTTTCATTGTAAAGGAAAAAAAGATCTTTAGTCTATATTAGTTCCCACACACATTTCAAATATTCTCACAAGAAAAGGTCTGGGATCATTGAAATATATAGTATTTTAATAGCACCTCAGTTTGCAAATTTATGCAGAAAAAGATAGTTTATAAGAATGAAGGTAGAGAAAGATGAGTCTTAGCATATTAAGTAAGATATGTCTTATTGGTTTGCAAATATTGGCTATTAATTTAGAAACAAAGGTGGCTTTGACAGTGAAGTGCTAATATTCCAACCTCCTCTGGAGGTAAAACATGCAGTTGATTGAATCAAAGGCATTATAAAAGGAGGATTATTTTAATTGCTGTGTCACTGGAGAATAAGGAAAAGGTAAAAGAAAATATTGGTAAGTGTTGCCACTTGGATTTGCTTTTCTGTAGACATCTTTGTGTGAATTTGACTGTATTTGATGTTACCCTGGTGAACAATAGTACAAATGTTAGGACCACTAACAATTCAACTATAAAGGAACTGAAAAAAGAGTTCTGGCTTTCATGGCCATCATCATCTTCTGCTAAGATTGGTAGGTCTTACAATTAACTCAAGCAATATAAAAAATGTATCAGACACACCACATAACAGTCTAATAAAAGACTTCCTTTATGGCCCATCAGAGTAAGTTTCCTGTCAAAATATTATCTGTGCTAAGTAAAGGTTATTTATTCATATGAACACCTTACTTAAAAAAATCAATCAGGGCACAATAAGAAAGATGCCCGCTTTTTGCATGCATTCCAGTTGTTTCTCCCATTAACTTAACTTCCTAAAAATATTTTTCTTTTTTTCAGTATGTTCTGCATAACTCATTAACATCATAATTGCCAGCAATAATTGCCAGAAGTGAGTAAAGGAAATTGCAAAAGATGAAGAGTTGAATTACCACTTAATGAAAGAAGAAAAAAAGGAGACAATTTAAATCAATAGTCTCGATGCTTCAACCACTCCCTTCTTTGAGAAAATGTATAATTGTGTTTCTTGAAGTCTGTGGTGTTTATAAATGAGAATTCTCAGACAGTGAATTCTCAGAATGAATCTGTGGGTTTAATTGATGGTATAAATCAGATCAGATGAATTTCTTAAGAATATTTGCTCAGCAATTTTAGATTTTATAGCAAATCAAAATGTATTTTATAGCAAATTGAAAAATAAGACTCTTTAAAATATTCTCAAAATTATCTCTATGGTAATTGGAAAGTCTGACCAAAATGAAATTTTTCTTCTTGGTTTTCAAGTGGTGTAGAATCTCTGAAAGAAATGTTTGATTTATTTGAGGATTTAATGGTTTATCCACCATTAATTGAAATACTTCTCAGTTGGAACTGATTTTTGATTTCCAGAGAACACTGAACAATTCCAGAAGAAAGGTCTGGTAGTGACAAAGGATGCTACTGGCTAGAGGACAGCTGCTTAAAACAAAGAATTATCTGGCCAAAATGTCAATATATCTAAGCTTGAGTGAAATTTTTTTTTAATAGAAAGCAGCAAATAAAACAGAGATGTCTCTTGAGCTAGGGGTATAGCTTATGGTACAGCACTTGCCTATCATGTACAAGGTCCTGCGTTTGATCTTCGAAAGTATGAGAAATAAAACAAAAGCAAAAAAAATATGTTTCAATAACAAGAAGATCATAAGAAATCTGAACAAAGTCACAAAACTGATGCCATGTTTTCACAAGACAGTAATTTATTTTACAGGTTAGGAATCAAGCTGAAGTGAGGGAAGGGAGATGGGACAGGGAGGATGACAGTACATTACTCCAGCTGCCTCTCCTGACTAAAATTTCTAGTCATGTGATTGAGGTCTGTTGAATGTCAAATAACCAGCAGGCTATCACCATAGTAAATTATAACTATGGCTTATCATTTTCATAGTTATTTCTTGAATCTGAAACATATATGTTATTATGAGAAACAGATTAAGTAGTTGCTAATTTCAGCCAAGTATACATATGAAAGGATATTAGAATAAAATTTTAGCAAATGCCTTACAGAAGTGACTCTTAAACATTCCTACACATCAGAATCATCTAGAGGGTTTATAAAAGCACTAACTTATAGGCTGTACCCTTAGGATTTCTGATCCAGTGAGTGGGTTCTGAGATTCTGTGCCTTTAATTAGTCCCCATTTGATGCTGATGATGTTTGTCTATTCTTTGAGAACAAATGCATTAATTCAATAGATACATCATCCTAAAATGAAGAGCAAGACAACTATGAGCCAAATGTTTAGAGTAGGTAGCTAAAATGGTCTTCACTCACAACAAAGACATAAACAAATAGAAATTTAAAGATAAAGGAAGTGGTTATTTTAGAGGTAACTCTACAACTTGTAATCTTGAGTCCCATCCTCTCATAGGTGGTAGGTGTGGGGCTCAAGGGTGCAGATGGATTCCATCAAATCTTAAGAGTAAAGCTTCAGTCCAACCACATGGAGTAACATATACCTTATAGTTTGCAACACTATTTGTCCCTGTCATCTGAAAAATCTAAAGAGCAAGTGAGACTACTTGGCCTCCTGAACAATGGCAGGACAAATGTTAAGTGTCTAGCATGGGAGAATTGATATGCACTGTTGTCTTTTGTCTGGGAAGAAGATGGATAAATGCTTGGCACTGTAAATCATACATGGCCCATGTGCAAGGGTCTCAACATGGGATAATTTTAAATTCTTGTCAAAATAATATCCTTTAGAAAAGGCTAAGATATTGCTGACTTGGCAGGGGCTGGAGAAAGTAAGATATCAGCCATAATACATATGCATTTCTTTCATCAATGCATTGACAAGTGGACTATTTCTCTAAGAATGAGAAAAAGATGTCTCCAAAAACCCATTTAAGTGACTCCAGAAATTTCATTTTTAAATGCCTACTAAAGTTGATGAGAGAGCACTGATGGAAACAACCAGAAGACTACCTGCTAAGCCAGAACCTACTCCTCTTAGTGTATCTTCCTCCCTCACTCCCATACTATAAAGGTAACAAGCAAGAAAAAATTTAGACAAATAAAATTTAATAAAGTTTATTTGAGCAGAAAACAATTCATGAGTTAGGCAGCACTCAGAACCAGAAGAGCTTCAGAGGGCTCCACCCAGGAGTGCAAACAACTAGCTTTTATAAACTAAATGCAAAAACAAAGTAGAAAAGTCATCTGATTGGCTGTAGCAGGGCATTTGCTTCATTTGGGTATGGTATGATCACTTTGTTGCCTTTGATTAACTGAAGTTCAATTGTTTGTGATTGACTGAAACAGGGATATATGTTACTAAGTTATATTGTTAGGTCATATTTTATGACATAGGAAATGACAGCACAGAGAAAGACTCAGGTTGATGGCCTCCTGTTTAATTAATTTAACATGTCTCTTCTTTTGGTAATCCTCTCAATCTTGAGAGATGTATCAAAATCTTAGATATGGAGTTACTCTCTATCATCATAAAAATGAACTTATTTGGTTTCAGTATGGAATTCACACACTAAAGCATAAGGTCAGTTAAATGGTTCTTTATATTCTTTGTGCTTTCTCTTATTTAACTAGAATGAGACCATTTGATGCACAGTTGATGGTTGCAACCAAGCATTTAAGACTCTTGAGAGAAGACAGCACCCCGGGGAGGCATCTGTGATGATTATATGGGAGATGATACAAAAAGACTGAAATATGCTCATTAAGTAAGGCTTCTGTGAATCAAACCAATTAAAACCAAATAAATCAAAGAATGATCCAGGAAAGAAATCTACTTGTGTTAACCAAGAGACTTGTTTATTAGTTGCATGTAACTGAGTTTCTACAATAGCAGATGTGTTTATCCAAGTGCAGCAGGAGGTATGTGCTATGGCTCACAGTTCTCCCATTCAGACAACAGACAGCACAAGGCAATCCTCTTATCTAAAACAACTTCAGCAAGGATATTTAGAAAATTTTCTTAGGCAACTATATCCTTTGAAGTAGAATCGACTATAGTGGCTAATATTTGAGATAGATACTAAATAATAACCTTATTTACATTTATGACACATTAGAAAAGGAGCAGTCTATTTATTAGAGGTATTTATGCATGTCAAAAAGTTCTTCTTTATTGTATAATGCAAACGAACAGGTATAGACTAACGCTCAGTTTCCAACTTTTTATGGAGCCATAGTGGTATTATGACAATCCCTACTCTACATTCACTTCTTATTTACAACTTAGAGTTGCTCACAGTTATGTTCTTTTTTTTTTAAATAAATTTTTATTGGGATATATTCATGATATGAGGAGGTTCATAGTGACAATTCCAATTAGACTTAAATTGTACATTTGTTCCCCCATCGTCTCTCCCCCTCAACTCCCTCCCCACCCCACTTATAGCAATGGCAAGAGTTTTTCTAGTTCTGTTTCATATAGGTATATGAAATCCATCCCATATACTGTCACCTTAATCTCCTTAGTTCCCCCTCCCCCTCCCACTAATACCCCACCCCCCACATACTGTGCCTATTTTACAGTCCTGGTTTTCATAATTAATCTTTGAGTTGATGTTCAGAGGGGTGTCCCAATGTATGCCCTCTCTGGGTGTGCTTTACTTTAGTCTGGTCAAATCTTTAGAATATTTTCCCTTACCCCTTTACCTTCCACTCTCCCTCCCCCTGTTTTTCAACATCTTTCAATACACATTCTTATATCCGCTACTGTTACATCTTGTAGTATGTAATATTACTGTTGCTCTACCATTCTCTTCTCCTTTCTCTCCTTCTCAGTTCCATAGAGTAGTTACATTGGTATAAACATGTTCTATAGCTGACTTTCTATATGATCATGTTTGTTTTTGTGCATATGTTTATCTTTGAATCTATCTTCCACATATGAGAGAAAGCATGCATGTTTTGTGTTTCTGATCCTGGCTAACTTCACTTAACATGAAGTCCTCCAATTGTATCCATTTACCTTCAAACCCATGTCATTACTCCTTATGGCTGAGTAATACTCAATTATATTTATATGATATACTGATATATATCATATATATAATGACATATATCATTATATATATCACAGTATATAATGATATATATTAGTATATATATATATATATATATATATATATATATATATATATACCATAATTTCATGAGCCATACATCAGTTGTAGGGCATATGGGTTGTTTCCAGAGCTTAGCTACTGTGAATAGTGCTATGATGAATATCAGTTTACAGATGTCTCTACTGTATTCTGGTTTATGTTCTTTTGGGTAGATGCCCAAGAGAGGTATCCCTGGATTATATGGCAGTTCTATTTTTAGTTTTCTGAGCAGTCTCCTTACTGCTTCCCATAGTGGTTATACTAATTTGCATTGCCACTAGCAGTGTATAAGGGTTCCTGTTTTGCAACATTCTCACCAGCATTTGCTGTTGTTATTACCTTTGATTATGGGCATTCTAACTGGGATGAGATGAAATCTAAGTGTTGTTTTGATTTACATCTCTTTTATAACCAGGGAAGTTGAACACTTCTTCATGTGTTTACTAGCCATCTGTACCTCTTCCTTTGAGAATTCCCTGTTTAACTCTTCATTGGGGTGTTGATTTTTTGGGAGCTGAGTTTTTTTAGTTCCCTGTGTATTAGATCCTTGTTGGATGAATAGCTGGCAAAGATTTTCTCTCATTCTGTGAGCTGTCTCTTGAATCTGGTGACTGTTTCTTTTGCTGTGCAGAAGCTGTTTAATTTAATGCAGTCCCATTTGTTCATTGTTTCACTTAGATGCTGAGCCTTTGGAGTTCTGTTTAGGACGTCGTTGCCTATACCTATCTGTTCCAGTGTATTTCCTATTGCTTCTTGGAGTTGTTTCAAAGTTTCAGGCCTTATATTAAGGTCTTTGATCCACTTTGAATTGATTTTGGTACATGGTGAAATACAGGGAGCTAGTTTCAGTCTCTTACATGTGTTTATCCAGTTTTCCTAGCAGCATTTGTTGAAGAGGCTGTCTTTTCTCCATAGTGTGTTATGGGCTCCTTTGTTGAAGATCAGCTGGCTATAGATGTGTGGGCTTATGTCTGGATCTTCTATTCTGATCAATTGGTCTTCCTGTCTGTTTTTGTGCCAATACCATGCTGTTTTTATTGTTTTGGTTCTGTAGTATAGTTTGAGGTAAGGTATTGTGATGCCTCCAGTACTGGATTTTTTGCTAAGAATTATTTTGCTTATTTTAGGTTTTTTGTGTTTCCATATGTACTTCATGATTGCTTTTCCTATTTCTGTGCAGAATGTCATTGGAATTTTGATTGCTTTTAGTAATATGGCCATTTTCACAATGTTGATTCTACCAATCCATGAGCATGGAAGGTCTTTCCATCTTCTGAAGTCTTCTTCGATTTCTCTCTTCAGTGGTTATAGTTTTCATCAAAAAGGTCTTTGGTTTCTTTTGTCAAATTTATTCCTAGGTACTTTACTGTTTTTAAGGCTATTGTAAATGGGATTGTTTCCCTGATTTCTTTCTCAGTGTGTGCATTGTTGGTATATAGAAAAGCTACTGATTTTTGTATGTTAATTTTGTATCCTGCTACTTTGCTGAAAGAGTTTATGATTACTAGAGTAGTTTTTTGGTAGAGTTTTGGGAGTCTCTTAGGTATAGGAATATGTCATCTGCAAATAGAGATGGTTTAACTTTTCCTTCCCTATTTGAATCCCTTTTACTTCTTGCTCTTGTCTTGTTGTTCTGACTAGGAATTCTAAAACTATATTGAAAAGGAATGGAGAAAGCAGACAGGCCTGTCTTGTTTCTGACTTTAAGGGGAACAGTTTCAGTTGTTGTCCATTTAATATGATATTGGCCCTAGGTTTGTCATATATAGCCTTTATTGTGCTGAGGAATGTTCCTTCCATTCCTAGTTTCATCAGAGCTTTTATCATGAAAGGGTGTTGGATTTTGCCAAAGGCTTTTTCTGCATCTATTGAAAGGATCATGTGGTTTTTGTCCTTACATCTGTTTATGTACTGTATTATGTTTGTGGATTTATGTAAGTTGAACCATCCTTGCAAACTTGGAACGAAATTGACTAAGTCATGTTGTATGATCTTTTTGATGTGTTGTTGAATTCTGTTTGCCGATATTTTGCTGAGAATCTTTGCATCTGTATTCATTGAAGATACTAGTCTATAATTCTCTTTTATTTCTTTATTGGGTTTCAGAATGAGTGTAATGCTGGCTTCATAGAATGAGTTTGGTATTGTTCCTTCCCTTTTTATTTCCTAGAAAATTTTGAGGATTATTGGTATTAGTTCTTCTTTAAAGGTTTGGTAAAATTTGGCCATAAATCCATCATGTCCTGGGCTCTTCTTTGTAAGGAGACTCTTTATAACTGTATCAATTTCATTGCATGTAATAGGACTGTTTAGGTGGTTAATATCTTCTTGGTTCAATTATGGTTGTTTGCATGCATCTAGAAATTTATCCATTTTGTCCAGATTTTCCAGTTTATTGAATATAAGTTTTCAAAGTACTCTCTAATTATTTCTAGATTTCATTGGTATTCATGGTTATGTACCCTTTTTCATCTCTGATTTTATTAATTTGGGCCTGCTCTCTCCTCTGTTTTGTCATGTTGACTAAGGGTTTATTGATCTTGTTAATTTTTTCAAAGAACAAACTTTTTGTTTCATTGATTCTTTGTACAGTTTGTTTGGTTTTGATTTCATTAATCTTGGCCCTGATCTTTGTTATTTCTACCCATCTGATGGTTTGGGGTTTGGTTTGTTCTTGTTTTTCTAGGAGCTTAAGGTGCATTATTAGATTGTTTATTTGAGTGGTCTTTGTTTTTTTAATGTAGACACTTATAGCTATAAACTTTCACTTTAGCACAGCCTTTGCTGTGTCCCATAGATTCTGGTAAGTTGTATTTTCATTTTCATTGGATTCTAGGAATATTTTGAATTCTTGCCTTATGATTTCAGTTACTCACTTGTTTTTTAGCAGTGTATTGCTCAGTTTCCATGTGTTTGAGTATTTTCTGGGTATTCTTTTGTTGTTTAAGTCTAGTTTTATTCCATTGGGATCTGATATGATGTAGGGGGTTATTTTTATTTTCTTGAATTTGTTGAAACTTTGTGCCCTAAAATATGATCTATTTTGAAGAAAGTTCCATGAGCTGCAGAAAAGAATGCATTGCCTAGTTGTTGAGTGAAATACTCTGTGGATGTTAACCATGTGTATTTGTCTAATGTGTGTAGTAGCTCTGAAGTTTTTTGTTTCTTTTTTGTCTGGATGATCTCTCTATTGGTGACAGTGGGGTATTCAGGTCTCCCACTATCACTATGTTAGTGTCTATTTGTGCTCTTAGGGCCATTAGAGTTTTTCATGTAGATGGGTGTCCCTGTGTTTGGTACATATATGCTAAGGATTGGTATTTCCTCTTAATGAATTGTTCCTTTCATTAATATGAAGTGCTCTTCATTGTCTCTTCTGATTTTTTTAGTTTGAAGTGCACTTTGTTAGATATGAGCATAGCTATTCCTGCTTGTTTATGGGGTCCATTTACATGGAAAACTTTTTTCCACCCTTTTACGCTGAGCCAGTGTTTATTCTTTTCAGTGAGATGAGTTTCTGGTAAGCAACATATGGTTGGATCTTGTTGTTTTTAATCCAATTTGCTATTCTATGTCTCTTGATTGAGTCATTGAGGCCATTTACATTCAATGTTAGTATTGAGAAATGCCCATTGTTTCTAGTCATTTTTGTTTCCCTGTTGTTTAGTTTTACCAATTCCTTGGGTATTGGTCTGCTTGCTCAAAAGAGTTTATTCCTTCTTGAGTCTACCTGTCTCACTCTAGTTTCTTCTTCTATATGTAAAAGTCCTTTAAGTATTTTCTGTACAACTGACTTGGTGTTTGCAAATTTCTTTAGTTTTTCCTTGTTGCTTTTTTAGTTTCTCCTTCAATTAGGAAGGATAGTTTTGCTGGATAGACTAGTCTAGGTTGACAGTTTTTTTCTTTCAGGGCTTGGGTTATGTCTTTCCATGATCTTCTTGCATTTAGAGTTTAAGCTGAGAAATCTGCTGTTATTCTAATGGGTTTGCCTTTGTATGTGACCTGTCTTTTCTCTTTTGCAGCTTTCAGAATTCTTTCTTTGTTCTTTGCACTGAGTGTTTTGACTATCATGTGTCTGGGGGTGTTCCTCTTTTGATCCTGATGGTTTGGTGTTCTGTAAGCTTCCTGCACCTGGGTGACTCTCTCTTACTTGAGGTTAGGGAAGTTTTCTGTTATTATTCTTTTGAACAGGTTCTCAGTGCCTTTGGTTTGTATCTCCTCTCCTTCTTCTATACCCATGATTCATAGGTTTGGTCTTTTCATGGTGTCCTAGATATCTTGCATGTTCCATTCATATTTTCTTAGCATTTTTTCATGATCTTTTATTATTTGGTCTAATTCCTCTACTCTGTCTTCAGTTTCTGATACTCTATTTTCAGCTCACTCCACTCTGTTCGCCAAGATTTTGATTGTGATACTTGTTTGGGATATTGAGTTGTTTATTTGGGATTGATTATTTTTCAGGATTTCCATATGTTTACTGATTTCCTTTTTATATTCTGGATAGTTGCTTAAGTTCATTCATATGTTTGTATTTTCTTTGAGCTCATTTAATTGTTTATTCACGTTCTCTTTGAGATCAAATACTGACTTTGTGTTTCTTCTTTGAAGTTGTTAATCATTTTTACTATTTCTTGGGGGAATTCATTATTTGATAGTTCTTCCTGTACACAGGTGTTTGGATCCTTAGTGATGGAATTGGCTTTTGATGGAGAGTGGTTTCATTCGGCATTGAGATTTATGTATCTGGAGTTGTTTTTGGTTATGGTTTTAATCTCTTGTGCCCCTGTAGTTGGTGTTTTTTTTTTTTTTTCATTCTTCTTTTTTTGTTTTCATTTTTCTTTTATTATTCATATGTGCATACAAGGCTTGGTTCATTTCTCCCCCCTGCCCCCACCCCCTCCCTTACCACCCACTCCACCCCCTCCCGCTCCCCCCCTCAATACCCAGCAGAAACTATTTTGCCCTTATTTCTAATTTTGTTGTAGAGAGAGTATAAGCAATAATAGGAAGGAACAAGGGGTTTTGCTGGTTGAGATAAGGATAGCTATACAGGGCATTGACTCACATTGATTTCCTGTGCGTGGGTGTTACCTTCTAGGTTAATTCTTTTTGATCTAACCTTTTCTCTAGTTCCTGGTCCCCTTTTCCTATTGGCCTCAGTTGCTTTAAGGTATCTGCTTTAGTTTCTCTGCATTAAGGGCAACAAATGCTAGCTAGTTTTTTAGGTGTCTTACCTATCCTCACCCCTCCCTTGTGTGCTCTCGCCTCATCATGTGCTCATAGTCCAATCCCCTTGTTGTGTTTGCCCTTGATCTAATGTCCACATATGAGGGAGAACATACGATTTTTGGTCTTTTGGGCCAGGCTAACCTCACTCAGAATGATGTTCTCCAATTCCATCCATTTACCAGCGAATGTTAACATTTCGTTCTTCTTCATGGCTGCATAAAATTCCATTGTGTATAGATACCACATTTTCTTAATCCTCCTGGAGCTCTAGCAGTGTTCCTCAGAGAGGGGTATGCTAGATAAGTTACCCCTTGCAGGATTCTTGTTGTGATGCTGATTGCCTCTTTTCTCCCCTCGGTGAGGGGGCTGGAGTTTCTGCTCTTTGGTTGGGGTACAGAGGCACTCCAGCAGTCACAGTGGGGAGCACTGGGTCTCTGTGCACTGTGGGATGCATGCCTCTTAGCTCCAGCAAGGTAGTGAGTTGCCACTTGGTTGAGGGGCTGGGATTCCAGCTCTTAGACAGGAGAGACGTGACTCTCCTGCAGGGAGGTGCAGTGTGAAGCACTTGGCTTCTGTGTGCCTTGGGGGAACAGGGATTCTGGTGCCACCTGTAGAGTAGCAGGTTTTAGCTTTCCTCCCCTCAGTGGGGAATCTGGCATTCTTGCTCTGTGATAGGGGAGCAAGGGCTCTCTTGCTGTCAGGGACAGTGAGGAGTGCTGGGCCTCTATGTTCTTTGGGGAGGGAAGCCTCCTAGTCCAGCAGATGAGCAAGACCTGGAGCCTGGGGTTCACTTTGGTGTGTGGTGTCATGCTCTTGGCACTGTGTAGCAAGTTAAAGGTACCTGTCAGGCAGCAAGGCCAGTGGGCTTGAATCATCTGGTGCTCATCAGGCAGCGGTGGCCCTGGGGTCTATTTGTATTGGGTGTGGGCTTCCAAGAGCCATTGCAGCTCCTGCTGGCTTAGAAGAACAGAGCCTGCAGGCAGTAGGCTTTCCAGGACTTGATTTTCTGCACAGGCCTCAGGCAGTGCAGTTCTACAAGACTGCTGCCCACTCAGGAGAACTGGGCTGGCAGGCAGCAGGAGTTTTGGGGCCCAATCTAGCCCCCACCGGCTTCTGGAAGTGCAGACCTGTGGTGCTTCCACTGGCTTAGGAGAATAAAGGTTGCATGTCATCAGAGTTCTGGGGCCTGATCTCAGTTCTGTGACTCTGTTGCCAGGGCAACCAAACCTGCTGGCTTGCGCCTTCTGTTACCCATGGAACAAGGAGAGCCATGGGATCTACTTAAAGAGGGGCACTGGTTTCCCTGGCATTTCAAAGTGATGGTAGCAAGTCCTGTATTAGGGGAGAGCATGGAGTTCCAAGTTCCTGTTTGCACCAGGCAGTGGGACTTATCCCCAGGTAAAGGAGCCTGGAGCAACACAGTAACTTCAGGGGCAGGGAATTGCAGGTTGTTCTTCTCATTCTTCCTGTGGTTAGTTGTTTATCTATTTGCAGATTCAGAGAGAGCTTTGCTTCTTACTGGTTATGGGACCCTGTGGTTGCCTTTTGGGGTCCTCTGATCTTCCTTTTTTGGGGCAGTTGGTCATCACTAAGCTGTAGGAATGTCAAGAATCCACCATCTTCCCTTTGTCTTCATAGTTATGTTCTATTATTAAACCCTCCATGGATAAGAGTTTATGCTGGAAGGACACAACAGATAATTCCCTATGGAATACCTTTTGTGTTAGAAATGGTTAATAGGGAAGCACTAGTAGTATTTATCCAAGGCTCCACCATCAAATTATTGCATGTTGGAGGCTATCAACAATTAAGAGACTTATGACATTTTTCCCTAAATACTGACAAATTGCATTTCTCTTTGGTTTTCTTACATAGTTTCTAGCATAATTTAACAACAAAATCATCACTGTAGGTTTTGTCTACTATTAGATGTAAACAAGGAAACTGAATACATGAATGCAAAACTTAAATTTATAGAAAGGTCTAGATTCAAACACAGAGTCATACTTAAAATATTGGTGAGATTTGTTAGAGAAGAACTAGAAGTATGCTAAGATTGAGGTTTAACATGACATGTAGCATTCTGTTAAGTTTCCTGCAGAAGTTAAAGATTGTGTCTTCTGAATGACACCATTATCTTGCCACTCATAAACAGAAAAGTAGCATGGGGAGAAGATGAAAAAGTAAAAAAAAAAAATTACATGCTAACAGAGAAGTTTTGATCTATGGTTTTGGGCAAGATTTACATATGTAGTCTCTCACCTGCTTTTGGAGAGAATCCTCCCTGGTTAGTTTCATTTTAAGGTCTCCTATGGCTGGATAGTTTCATAGGAGCATAGAAATGCTTCCTTGAGTTAAGAGATGTGTACCCAAGACTCAGGATATTGAAGTTCTGCTATAGTGTAGGTGCAAAGAAGAACTTGGTGTCATCCTTCACCCTGGGATTCAAGGATACTATTTCTTTGATGTTGATTAGAAAAGACCCAGTCTCTGTGCTCACAATCATGAAATAATTGGTCACCTTCAGTGAGTGGATCATGAAAGACATCTTTTACTAAGTGAAAATCACTTTAGCATAATACATTAAAGCTTTTAACTATTTACTGATGCCAGAGTTTATAAAAGCGGGAGGAACATGAAGTTATATTATTGGGGGCATAATTTTTTTCCAGTAATTGTGTCATAAAGAATTAATTTTATGTTTCCCAGTAGGGGTGGAACTGATAGCCATTGAAGCCAATAATAATAATACCTTTGGTCAGGACAATTCAATCAAATCAGTTACCTTTTCCAATTTCAACTTCAGAATACTGTTTACCCTCTCAACCTTCTCAGAAGATTGAGAATGATAGGAACAATGGTCATTGTGTTTGCTATACATTAACTGTTTTATAACTTGTAAAGTAAAATGAGCACTTCTCCTGATGGTGATTTCTCCAGGAATGTTCTATAAAGGAAACACAGTTTCTAATAACATTTTAGCTCTTGTCATAACATCAGCCTTTCCACATGAGGAAGCCTGTAGTCAGCCAGAGAGCATACAAACTGTAACAAGAACATGTTGATACCTCATTGAGAGTGGCAACTGAATGTGGTTCATTTGTAAGTGTTCAATTGATTCAGCAACTGGCAAAAATATATCACCTAGGGTTTTTACTGTTTTACCAGGATTATTAGTTTGACAAACACATCATTGCTAGAACATTTTAGAAATTTTTAGGATATCCACCACACAAATACCTTTTAATTAATTTTTAATCACTTTTACTCACTCCATGATTATTCTTGGAGTGAAGAGCTTTTGGAAATGGAAGCTTTATAGACACAAAACAGACAACCATCTGGTCTCTCCATGAATACACTCTCAACATTGAACTTACATTCTCTCAAATGCAAATTTTGTTTCTGCAACTCAGGTGTATAGCATTGTTTATTAAATAGGTTGTTATAGGTAATTTGATTTTGATCAATATTAAGGAGTTTATCTGAATTGCACATGCTAAGAGTTTCAGTTCTAGTAGAATTAGCATGAAAATTTATTATGGTCTTTCCTTGGTATTCTATTAATTTTTTTTATTGTGCTGGGTGGGGGTATGTTGTGGCATTTACAATTATTTTACAATATATCAAATACATCATACTTGAATTCACTCTCTCCATTATTCTCCTTTATTCCTCCCCTTCTCACCATTCCTGAATGGTTTCAATAGGTGTCATTTTTCCATGTGTACACAGTATTTGTATCATGTTCACCCTCCTACACCATTTTCCCATCTCCTCCCCCTTCCCATTGGTACCAACCCTCCCAGGAAGACCTGTTCTGCTTTCCTATTCTGCAATTTTGTAAATGAAAAAACACATTTTTGTTTGTTTAAGACAGTTACAAAGGGAATTTCCTTGTGACATTTCTATGTATGTATTTAATATAACCCAAATTGGTACATCTCCTCTGTTTTACTTCTTTCAAACTTAGTTCCATTGTATGGTGAGTTCAACAGCTTTAAAAATTCTTTATTCATTCTTCTATAGACAGTACATAAACTTTATTTACAATTTTAACCTCCTTCTTTTAACCCCTCCCCCATCAAATATGACCTCTACTTAGGGGGATCTGTTATTCATAATGCTGTATTTGCATTAGGTCTATAATCCACATATAAGAGAAAACATGCAGCTTTTGGCCTTCTGAACCTGGCTAATCACTTAAGATGATGTTCTCCAGTTCCATTCATTTACCTTCAAATGACAAAATTTCATTCTTCTTTGTGGCTGAATAAAATTTCATTGTATATAAATATGACATTTTTCTTAATTTATTCATCAGTAGTGGAGCACATTGATTTCTTCCATAGCTATTGTGAAAAATGTCACAATAAACATAGGTGTGCAGGTCCCTTTGTTGTAAGCTGGCTTACATTCCTTCAGGTATATCCCTAGGAGTGGTATTGCTGGATCATATGGCAGTTCTATTTTCAGTTTTTTGAGGAGCCTCCATACTGTTTTCCATGATGTTTTTACACATTTACATTCCCACCAGCAGTGTACAAGGGTTCTTTTTCTGCACATCCTTGCCAACATTTGTTTTTGTTTGTGTTCTTGATGGTAGTCGTTCTAACAGGTGTGAGGTGAAATCTTAATGTGGCTTTTATTTTCATTTTTTGTATGTCCAGGAATGTTGAACATTTCTTCTTGTATTTTCTAGTCATTTGGATTTCTTCCTTTGAAAAAACTATTCAGTTCATTTGGCTATTTCTTCGTTGGGTCAATGATATTTTTGGGGACTTTAGTTTTTTGAGCTCCTTGTATATTCTAGATATTAATCCCTTGTCAGATATAGCTGACAAAGATTTTCACACATTCTTTAGGTACCCTTTTCAATTTAGAGATCATTTATTTTGTTGTGCAAAGCTTTTTAACTTCATGTAGTCCCTTTTTTAATTCTTTCTCTTGGTTACAGAGCCATTTGAGTTCTATTGAGGAAGTCATTGTCTATGCTTATTAATTCCAGTGTATATCTTGCTCTTTCCTGCACTTGCTTCAAAGTTTCAGGTCTTATAGTAAGGTCCTTCATCCACTTTGAGTTGATACTTGTGTAAGGAGAAAGACATGGATCTAGTTTCAGTTTTCTGCATGCAGATACCCAGTTTTCACAGCAATATTTGTTGCTATCTTTTCTCCATCATGTGTTTTTGGAGCCTTTTTCAAAAATCAGATGGGTGTGGCTGTGTGGATTCATATCTAGTTGTTCTATTCTGTTCCACAGTTCTTCATATCTGTTTCTGTACCAGTACCATGCTGTTTTTATTGCTATGGCTCTGCAGTATAGTTTGAAGTTGGCTAGTGTGATACCTCCAGTGTTGCTGTTTTTGCTCAATATTGCCTTGGCTATTTGTGATATCTTTGCTTCCAGATGAACTTTATGGTTGATTTTTCAATCTCTATGATGAATGTCACTGGAATTTTGATGGTAATTGTATCTAACCTTATAGATTGCTTTTAGAAATATAGCCATTTTCACAATGTTGATTATACCAGTCCATGAGCATGGTATATCTTTCCATCTTCTGTAGTCTTCTTCAATTTCTTTCTTCAATGGTTTATAGTTTTCCTTGTGGAGGTCTTTCATATTCTTTGTTAAGTTTATTCCTAGGTATTTGATTTTTCTTTTGAAGATATTGTAAATGGAATTATTTTCTCATATTCTTTCTCAGTCTGTTCAATGTTGGTTTATAGAAAGGCTATTTATTTTTGTAAATTAACTTTGTTTCCTGCTCCATTGATGACACTATTTATGGTGTCTAGATTTTTGGTGGAGTTTTTCAGGTCTTTTAGGTATAAGATCATGTCATCTGCAAATAGGTATAGTTTGATTACTTCCTTTACAGTTTGAATTCCTTTAATTTCTTCCTATCTTATCGCTCTGGCTAGAAATTCCAAAACTATGTTGAAAAAGAGTGGAGAGAGTGGGGACAAGAGAGTGGGAACAAGAGAGTTGCTTGTTCGAGAGCACACAAGGGAGGGGTGAGGATAGGTAAGACACCTAAAAAAACTAGCTAGCATTTGTTGCCCTTAATGCAGAGAAACTAAAGCAGATACCTTAAAGCAACTGAGGCCAATAGGAAAAGGGGACCAGGAACTGGAGAAAAGGTTAGATTAAAAAGAATTAACCTAGAAGGTAACACCCACGCACAGGAAATCAATGTGAGTCAATGCCCTGTATAGCTATCCTTATCTCAACCAGCAAAACCCCTTGTTCCTTCCTATTATTGCTTATACTCTCTCTACAACAAAATTAGAGATAAGGGCAAAATAGTTTCTGCTGGGTATTGAGGGGGGGAGCGGGAGGGGGTGGAGTGGGTGGTAAGGGAGGGGGTGGGGGCAGGGGGGAGAAATGAACCAAGCCTTGTATGCACATATGAATAATAAAAGAAAAATGAAAAAAAAAAAAAAAGAGAGTTGCTTGTTCCTGACTTTAGAGAAAATGGTTTCAGTTTTTCCCCATTTATTATAATATTGGCTATAGCCTTGTCATATACAGGCTTTATTATGTTGAAGTACATTCCTCGTATTCCTAGTGTCATCAGAGCTTTTATCATGAAAGGATGTTGAATTCTGTTGAAGGCTTTTTCTGCATCTATTGAGATGATCAGGTAGTCTTTGTGTTTGCTTTTGTTAATATGCTGTGTTACATTCAATGATTTGTGTACATTGATCCATCTCTGCATCTCTGGGATGAAATCAGCTTGATCACGGTGTATGATATTTTTTGAGGATTTTAACATCTATGTTCATTAAAGAGATTGGCCTGTAATTCTCTTTTTTTTGTGTCCTTGTCTGGTTTTGGGATGAGTATAATATTGGCTACCTAGAATGCATTTGACAGTGTTCCTTCCCTTTCTATTTTTTGGAAAAGTTTAAGGAGTATTGGTATCATTTCTTCTTTAAAGGTCTGGTAGAATTCAGCAGTAAATCTGTTAGGTTGTGGACTTTTCTTTTTTGGGAGACTATTGTTACTTCAATTTCATTGTTTGTTATAGATCTGTTTAAATGATTAATATCCTCTTGGTTCAATTTTAGATAGTCCTATGTATCTGGAAATCTGTCCATTTCTTCTAGATTTTCCACTTTATTTGAATATAGGTTCTCAAAGTAGTCCACAGTGATTCCTTGGATTTCCTTGGTATTTGTGTTTTCTCCCCTTTTTCATTTTTAATGCTATTAATTTGTGTCTTTTCCCTCCTTATTTTAGTCAGATTTACAAGGGGTTTGTCAATCTTATTTATCTTTTCAAAGGACCAGTTTTTTGTTTTGTTGATTCTTTGGTTTTTTTTGGTCTCTATTTCATTGATTGTGGCCCTTATTTTTATTACTTCTCTCCTTTGGCTAGTTTTGCTTTAGCTTGTTCTTGTTTTTCTAGGAGTTTGAGATGTAGCATTAGTCATCTATTTGGGATCTTTCTGTGTTTTTAATATATGCATTCATGACTATAAACTTTCTCCTTAGGACTGCCTTTGCTGTGTTCCATAGGTTCTGATAGGTTGTGCTTGCATTCTCATTAAATTCCAGGAACTTTTTGATTTCCTCAATGGAAATACCTCAATGGCATTTCTTCAATGACCCACTGCTCATGGAGCAATGTCTTGTTCAGTCTCCAGGTGTTTGAACATTTTCTGCTGTTTCTTTTTTTTGTTGCATTCTAGTTTTATTGCATTGTGGTCAGACAACACAGTGGGTTATTTCAATTTTCTTATATTTGTTAAGACTTGCTTTGTGACCTAAAATATGGTCTATTTTGGAGAAAATTTCATGGACTGCTAAGAAGAATGTATATTGGGCTGTTACAGGATAGAATACTTTGTAGACATCTGGCAGGTCCATTTGATCTATGGTATCATTCAATTCTAGAGGGTTTTTTAAAAATTTTTTTTGTCTAGATGACCTATATATTGGTGATAGAGGAGTACTGAAGTCTCCCAACACCACTGTGTTGGGGTCTATCTGTATGTTTAAGTCTAGTAGTGTATGTTTAATGAAGTTGGGTGCACTGACATTGGGTACATATAAATTAACAATTGTTATTTCCTCTTGATGTATTGCTCCTTTTATTAGTATGAAGTGACCTTCTTTGTATCTTCTAAGTAATTTTGGTTTGAAGTCTACTTTATCTGATGTAAGTTTCACTACTTCTTCCTGTTTTCAGGGACTATTAGCTTGGTAAATCTTCTTCCACTCTTTCACCTTAAGGCAATGTTTGTTTCTGTCTGTAAGGTAGGTTTCTTGTAAACAACAAATTGTTGTATCTTCCTTTTTAATCCAGTTTGCAAATGGGTGTTTTTGATGGGGGAGTGGAGGCCATTAACATTCAGTGTTAGTATTGAGAGGTACTTGGTGATTCCTGCCATTTAGTTGTTTTTGTTGTGTAAGGGTTTGTGTGTGTGTAACTAATTCTATGTTACTCTCTAATTACTTGTATGCTCTTCTCTTGAGATGTAATAATTCCTATTCTTTCATAATTATGTTTTTTTTATCTTCTATGTGTAGGATTCCTTTCAGAATTCTGTAGTGGTGGTTTAGTGGTTATGTATTATTTTAGTTTCTGTTTATCATGGCAGATTTTTATTCCTCATTCAATTTTGAATGATAGTTCTGCTGGGTAGAGTATCCTAGGACTGAAATTGTTTTCTTTCAGTGCTTGAAATACCTCACTCCATGCCTGTCTTGCTTTTAAGGTTTCTATTGAGTAATGTGCTTCACTTTGATGGGTGTTCCTTTATGTGCTATTTGATTTTTCTCTCTTATAGCTTTCCATATTCTTTCTTTGTTCTCTGTGCTTGTTGTTTGAAGTTTAATGTCATGGAGAGGTTCTGTTTTGTTCATGTCTGTCTGGTGTCCTGGAGGCTTTCTATACCTACATGAGCATCTCTTTCTCAAGATCTGGCAAATTTTCTGCTATTACTTTGTTGAATACATTGTCTGTATCTTTTGCTTGCTTCCCTTCTCCTTTGAAGCCCATGATTCAAAGGTTTAGCCTTTTGATGGAGTCACAGAGTTCTTGCTTATTCTTTTTGCAGCTCTTGAATCTTTTGCCTAGGAATTCTTCTGTTTTTTTTTTTTTCTTGAGTGTCTATTTTGTCTTGGAGCCCAGAAATTCTGTCCTCTACTTGTTCCAGCTTGCTAGAGTTGCTTAAAATTCTTTTTATTTCTAGGATTTCTGTTTGGTTATTCTTTCTGAGGTTTTATAATTTCTGTGTTAAATTCCTCTTTCATATCTTGTTCTGTCTCCTTTATTTCATTTATCTCTTTTTTTAATAATCTCCTTAGTTTCATTTCAGAGTTTGTTGAAATCCTCCTTGAATTCGTCTTTACGCTCATTAAACATTCTTATTATCATTCTTCTTTTTTTTCATAGTTTTTTTTTCTTTTATTATTCATATGTGCATACAAGGCTTGGGTCATTTCTCCCCCCTGCCCCCACCCCCTCCCTTACCAACCATTCCCCCCCCCCCCACCCCCTCAATACCCAGCAGAAACTACTTTGCCCTTATTTCTAATTTTGTTGTAGAGAGAGTATAAGCTATAATAGGAAGGAACAAGGGTTTTTGCTGGTTGAGATAAGGATAGCTATACAGGGCATTGACTCACATTGATTTCCTGTGTGTGTGTGTTACCTTCTAGGTTAATTCTTTTTGATCTAACCTTTTCTCTAGTTCCTGGTCCCCTTTTCCTATTGGCCTCAGTTGCTTTTATGGTATCTGCTTTAGTTTCTCTGGACATTAGATCAAGGGCAAACACAACAATGGGATTGGACTTTGAGCACATGATAAAAGCGAGAGCACACAAGGGAGGGGTGAGGATAGGTAAGACACCTAAAAAACTAGCTAGCATTTGTTGCCCTTAACGCAGAGAAATTATCATTCTTCTGATGTCAGCAACTAGGGATTCCTCCCTTCCCTTTCCACCAAATTCTCCATTATGTTATTGTTAGTCTTTTGAGAAGTTCTATTCCACCACCTTCTTTTTCTATTTTGTGCTTTTTATGTGTGTTCTTGATTAGTTATTGGGGGTTTTAGCCAAGTGCTATCTTTCTCTTGACTTATTTTCTATGCTCTGACTAGCTTAATCGTTAGCTATGTTGTATTATTTCTGTTCCCTGACCTGGAGGTATAACTTAGCAATAACAAATTCACAGATTCAGTGCCAAACCAGTTATTTACATAATAGATATTTTAAAAACTTGGTGATATTATCTATAAACAGTGAGCATTGGGGAGACAACAGTTGTTTGCATAAAGATTGATACTTAGGTAATTAAAAAGATGGTACTAGAAGAGGGGCAGGGAGGGAGGATGAGGCAAGGGGGAGAAGATGTATGAGATGTGAATACTACAGGGTGAAAGGCTCTAATCTGTGTAAAGGTGTAGTTCAGTCACTGTGGAGGAGGGTGCTATTGTTCTAGATTACAGAAGGATAGGAAGGATGGGGTAATGGGTTAAAGTTGATATAATAGACTATTCAGTGAGTGGTGAGTTTGGAGGAGGTAGGGACAGTGCAGGGAAAGGAAGGGGGAGGAGGGGAAGATAAGGAGAAGAAAGGAAAGGAAAGAGGAAAAGAGAAGAAGAAAATGGAGGGACAGAGAGGAAATTGGAACAAGAGAGGGCTAAGCAAATTGATAGTTGGACCAAATGGAAGAGGGAGATAACTAACAACAAATTAAAGAGAAAATTAATTCTAAAAATTAAAAATAATAATTAAAAAATGCTAAATAAGATATATATATTCCAAATTTCTTCCTTATTATGGAGAGGAATGGGTTTCTTTTCAGTTCAATGGATATTCTGGGTTATTTTCTTCTCATTTCTAATCCAAGTGCTGATACTTTTGACAGGGGCTTTTTCTATGTCTCTGCCTCTTCTTCAGATTGGTGTGTTGGGCTATGTGGCAATTAATGTTGCCCCTGCCAGGCAGCTTTGTGGGGATCAGTTCAGTGTGTTTGAATACAGGCTTTCCTTGGTGGAATGGGCCATGTGGTGTAGGCAGATTTTCTGAAGTGGTTCTATGAGGAGTTGGTATGTGAGCTGTTGCCAGCCCCTACTGCCCTCAGGGTAGCCCTGGGAGCTAGAATTGAGTTTTTTGGTCCATCACTTGTTCTTTTCAGCTGACTACCAGTTTCTCCAAGGTAGTGCCTGTTTTTTTTCACCACCCTACCCCCACGCAAATTGAATCAGCTCAGCATTTCACCCCATCCCTACCAGACAGATGTGAAATGTTCCCTCCATTTATTTGGTCACCAGTTTTGTTCAGAGGGAGTGCAATCTGCCCACCAGCTGTGCTGGACTATGTGGTTCCCTCCAGAGAAGATGATGTGTCGTGCTCACCTGATGGGGTTGTAATGTGGAATTGAGTCAGCTCTAGGAAGGCTCAGGCATGCAGCAGTCTAAAGTTCTGTGTCTGTGAATTGTGGTGGGTCCAGCATATTCCAGATGCTTGTAGAACACATTCTATAGTTTTCTGCATTGTGTTTTTGCAAGTGAGAAGAAGTGAAGCCAAAAAAATGGTAACACTGTTTTACAGCTGGTGGGCCAAGCCACTACCTCTGCCAGTCTGCAGCTAATTTAAGGGTCAGTCATCGTACCTTATGTGAACCCTATGCATTGGTGGTATCTTACCTGGCAAAAAAAAAATAGCTGAGTTACTTTATACTTGCTATCACAAATCTGAAGTATTCTTCTGAAATTGTGGAGCTCAGGGTCCCAGGATCCTTCAGCTATCTTCCATCTTGGAAAATAAAAGCCTCTATTAATTCTTATTTTACTTGATATTGAATTAGCAGTTTTTTAAATCATTCAGTTTCTTCCTTATATTTATACAAATTCTTAACCAGTCCAATAGCAGTATCTTAAAGTTGTCAGAAACCTGTACTTGTTAGAGTCCTTTTCATGAGTCTCCTCAAAGACAAAACACTTTTAAGTTTATAATTGTTTTCAAAACCTTCTAGTAAAGTACTAGAATAAAATAGCTAACTATCTGTGGATGACCAGACTCAGACATAGCTAGAGATCTGTTGAGAGTTCAGTACAATACAATTAACAAGGAAACTTCTGTAGTTCTGTGGCATAAAATATTTTAAGATAATAACCAAATCATGACTGATATCATTAAATCAATATTATGAGATTTGCAAGATTTTGTACAATTTATTTGAAAACAATAATACAAGTACATAATATGACTTAAAGAAGATTCAGCATCACTTATTACAGTGTCTCCCATGCAACTTAACATATCAAGTTAATCTAATTAGTTTAACATCTCTTTTTTTACAAGGAGAGAAAACAAATTCTAGGGTGATCTTCAGGGGCCTACCTGGAAACTCTCAAAATTAGTTTGAAATCAAAAGGTTTTAATTTAGAATTTGACTTTCAGAAGTTTCCAAATCTATGAAACAGTTCATTTAGCCTGGATGATAGTTTAAAGACTACAAAGTCAAGTTCAGTAGGCCACATCTTGGAAAAAGAAAAACCTTTAGTCTTCTAACAGAGAAGATTCTGCTTTCTTATGTCATCAAAGACCTAAAAAAGACAACATGAATCAGGAAATTATCTTGATGAAACACATAATCTTTGTCTCCTAAGTCAATTACTCAAAAGATAAAGAAAAAAATTTTATAATTTCTTATTAAAAGTAGATTTTTAAAGCCTTGCTCTCAGAACAAAGAAGACAAGTGCATCAGTGCACTTTTGATATCAAGGCTCAACCTTCTAAAAATTGTAAATAGTTCCCTTCAGATCTTAGCAAGCTTGAATACACATAAAATTCCTTCCCAAGATTTTTTCACAAATATACAATTTTCTTATGCTCATTCCATTTTTGCCTAATACTTTTTTCCTTTTTCTATTGTGGAACAATCAGTAATTCTACTTTAGGACAAAAATTCATCTTTTTTTTTCTTTAACAAAATAGAACATATTCCCATACATGGTAGCTTTTCTTACCAAAAAGATGTTACTGCTTGTATAGATTTGGATATAGAATAGTTTCCTTTATTATTTCTAAAGTTTTAGTTACATAGATTATAGTAATCTTCTTCATCCTTAGAAAATACCTTCCAAGATCCAAGAATTTGCTTGAAACCATGGATGTGCCAACCATAGATAGATAGATAGATAGATAGATAGATAGACACAGATAGATAGTTAACTATCTAACCAAGATGGCTACCCATTGACTAATGGGAGAATAGCATACACAGCATAGATACAGTTGGCAAAGGGATGGTTCACATCCTGGGTTGGATTAGAGGAGGCTGAATCATCATGCTCCTCAGAACAAAACATAATTTAAAAGTTTGAGTTTTTTATTTCTGAAATTTTCCATTTAATTTTTTGAACTACTGCTGACATGAGTAACTAAAACCTCAGAAAGTGAAACCATGAATTAGAGGAATGGTTATATTGATATAATTCTAGGAAGGATTTTCACTATTGAGTTAGCCATTGTTCCACTAGAGAACCAGAACCAATATGATATCTATATAGTGTGTATATGAAATTCATGTAAATATATATGACATGCTTGTATTCATGTATTTGATTTTTGTGTATATAACATATCTAGGATTATGGGCATCTCACATTTGTGTACCTGTATATTGCATGTATGTATACATATGAATTGACTTAAATGATTGTGGCAACTGGCAAATCTGAAATCCATAAGGCAGATTATTAGGAAGGTGTGGCTAGAAATTTTGGGGCATGAGCTGAAGCTACAGTCCACAGAGAATTTCTTCGTCTTCAGGGAAGCCTCAGTCTTCTTCTTGAGGCCTTTCAGTTGATCAGATCAGGCTTACCCACATTACTGAATATAATCTCATTTGCTTAATATCAACTAATTATAGATATAAATCACACCTACCAAACACCTTCCCAGCAACACTTACAATAGATTCAATAAGTGGAGATGATAGTCTAGACAAATTTAGACATAAAGCTGACACAGTCACCTCATCAAAGGAATTAAACAACTTCATATCATTTGATACAGGATTCTAATTCATCAAATCTGTCCTAAGGAACATATAAACAGATCTGCACAACTTAATATACACACATATGTATCTATATATACATATATGAATGACTCATTCTAATTATTATCATAAACCAAAGCTCTGTTCTACCATCATGGACACATACACCCTACCCCATAAATCTTAATTTGGCAAGTTCAAGTCAAAGTCATTTTTGAGTCACTGATTAAAAAAACTGAGTTTTTAATGAAAAGAGAAAAACCACTGAAAGTGTTGAGTCTGCATATTGTGGTTATTTGCCTCTTTATGCTACATTTCCCAAAGATTCCATAGTAAACCGTACATTTTATACTCTGAAAAATAAACATTTAAATATATTTTAAGTAACTGCAAGAGACATTTTAAAGCACCAATAAAAGCAAAAGCAACTTTGTAATTAAACTAACTACAGTACTCAGAATATGACTACATAATTGATATTTATCACAATGTTATGATGTTAATTCAGTGCCTAACATACCACACTGTGTCTAATATTAGGGAATCAAAATTGAATATTAGAGAATTGAATTTATACTCCTGAGTTCCACTATGGAATGAGCCAGTAATAGCAAAAAGCAATAATACAATAGAAACAACCTTCTAGTAATTAATGGAACTTAGATGGACCCTATTGTTCCTTGACCTTGTACCCACCAGATCAAAGACAAAGTGAACCTGCCAGTCAAGGTGACACATACCTGCAATCCCAATATTGTAGAGGTGGAGACCAGCCCAGGCAAAAAGTTAGTGAAAACCTATTTCAAAAACATTGTGCTTCACTCATATAATCTAGCTACTCAGGAGGACGCATAAGAGGATCACAGACTGAGGTAAGCATGGGTAAAAGAACAAAAACAAATCTGAAAAACAAACTAAAACGCAAAAGGGGCATGACTCAAGTGGTAGAGCACTTGCCCAGCAAGTAGGAGGCCCTGGTTTCAACCCCTATCTTTTAAAAAAAGACAAAAAGAACCTAAATGCCATCATAACCAGTAATGATTGCAAGGGGCCAGATCTGTTCATTGCCACCCAAAGGCATGACTACTCTTCTCCTTATGCCTTCTTTCAGAAACAAATAGATCTCATTTTCTAAGTATCTTTAGTCCCTCCCTGATTATCCGAAGGAGCAAAACTGCTACCACCTCTGGCCCATGATTGGCCATAAATCAGGTGTTCACCAAACCATATTATATATAATAATGGACAAGACTGGCGGTCTGAGCTGTGTTCCACCTTCTCTTGACTTTGTGACTTTGTGACCATAGGATAGGATTCATTCACAGAACAAGGGAGTCAGTCTTTTAAAACTCCTTTTTATTCCCTGGGTCTGGTTGAGTGGACTTAACATTCTTTCCTCTCCTCTCCTCTCCTCTCCTCTTCTCTCTTCTCCGCTCCTCTTCTTTCCTCTCCTCTCCTTCCCTCCCCTCCTCTCCTTTCCCCTTTCTTCCCCTTTAGGAGTGCTTAAAATTGGGTCTTCCCTTTTATTTTTGTCTCACATGTACATGATACATTGCTGTTAACCCTACATCACTCTTTTTTAAAAACTGGACAGAACAACAGACCCTGTTCCTCTATAAATTATAGCTACTTCTAATAACTTTAATGCCTTTGTTCTGATATGGATCCTCAACTTGAAACTTCTTTATTCATAGTCTTAGACTTTCTGCATTACTGTTTGAGTCTCCTCTCAATGCAAGGTAAGCTCTGTTATCTAATAATGTCTCTCCGGAGTGGATTCCCCTGTTTATCCCCTGTGCTCCTCTTCAGCATTAGTCACTTCCTCAGCCAGCTCATCTTGAGTTCCATAAGCAGAATTACAAGATTTCCCCTGAGATAACTGATCCCTCATGTGTGCATTCTGTACCTGTACAATTTCCCTCTCTTGAATGTGGGTAGGATGCGGGAATATGAGGGCTGCCACTCTGTGGGTTAGTTTGCATCATATATCGAAAGTTAAGGGATTTTGCAGGTGTAGTTAAGGTCTCAAGTCAGTTGACTTGGAGACAATCAAAAGTAGGGTGGTCCTGGGTAAGCCTGACCTAGTGCAGACTTATTAAAAGAAGGCCTAGAGGTAAGAGAAAAGAAGCCATAGAAACACTCCTTCTTAGCTTTGGGGATATAAACTACCATGTTGTGGAGAAAGCCATGTGACAGGAGTGGCCTCTGGGAAATTGTGTCCTCAGTCCTTCCACCACAAGGAACTAAATTGTGCTAACAATAATGTGAGCTTTGAAAAAGAATCCAAGCTCTAGAAAGGCATGTAACCCAGTCAGCCTTGTGAGATCCTGAGCAAGGGGCCCATTTCAGCCAAGCGTAAACCCTTTCCTTCAAAGAGCTATGAGATAATTATTGCATACAGTTTTTAGTTGATAAATTTGCAATGTTGTTTTACACTGCACTAGAAAACTAATATAAATTCCCAGGTTGTTGCTTTTACTAGAAGTGTAACTGAAGACTGCAGATCTTAGCACATGTAATTCCACGATGAGCCAGAAATTCTCTTAGCAACTACCACTCCTCACTCCCTGTCCCCCCCCCCAAAAAAAAGAGAGAGAGAAAGAGAAATACCTGACCAACTCAAATACCAGTATCTTTTCTGCTCTTGGTGATGCTCTATCAAATTTAAGACCCAGGTTCCTTCCATCCTGCACTAAACTGCTATCTACAGACTACCCATCACAACTTTTCTCTGAGTCCTGAGATAAAAAAACAAGGTTATTGGGCTTAGTTGGGGAAGTTGCTTTCATTAATTACAATAAAAAGAAACCTCTTGCATGCGGTATTGTGATATTTGTTTTGAGAATCCTATTCCTTTTCAAAATCACCACTCATTTTGCTTTGTAAGCAAATCATTTCATTTAGAAGCAAAACTGTGCTTTTCTATAAGCTGCAGAGCCCTTCCACAGTGAAGCCAGAGAATCATCACGAGCAAGATTGACTCTCCTGAAGCCAAGCCATTCTTGCATACATGGGGAGAAATGGACAGACCACATATAAATAGAGACATAAATCTTTGAAAGCAAGTGACATCTCCCTTTCAGTTCATTTCCATGAGAATTTTTTTTTGTAAAATGGAATATAATATAACTATCTGGGTTTCTTTTGTAAATAACCACATAATTTATTACTTCCAAATCTAAATCTTTCTCTCTGATCTATAATTCCTCATAGCTTCTATAATAAAGCAATAAGATCAACTCAATGTGTCTCAACTATCTCATACTTTGTGACATTCCTGTTCAAAGTCATTTTTCGGCTCCTTGACACTGTAGTTTCTTGATATATGTAATACCATATTTATAGCTGTGAATTATATTTGCTGGATAGACTCTGTTGATTTGTATAGTGATTTGTAATGTGTGTCCCTGAAAGCAACCATACAGAAATAAATTGCATTATAAAAACCACATTTGATGCTTCAATCGAACCCATTCATTATAATTTTGAAAATTCTACCACACATAGGTCAGAGCTTCTGCTTTGCATATATCAGTAGTTTCCACTCTTAAGGATTAGAAATTTCTGAGTTTTTGATTATTTTCTAGACCCAACTGACTATCAATAATCAGAGAAAAACAATTTGCTTTTTAACAACTGTGGTAAAATCACTTGCTGATTACAAATAACTAAAACTGGTTCTTTTATCTGAATCGTTGCACGAGTGTATAAGTACTGAAGGAAGGTGAGAAGGGCGAGAGCCTGTTTTGGGGTCAACACAAAGAGGGTTGATCCCTTTCTCTTTGCTTTCTTTTCCTTCCACGAAGGGAGAAAAATGAGTGTGGCAACCCACCATGTTAGTCATTGACAAATGAATATCAAACTGAATAAATAGCAAAGATGTCCTAACTGCCTTGATACCTTCTAAAAGCACTGATTATTACCTGAGATATATCAGAATCTCACTAGGTGTTTTGGAATGTATCTATGTATTACAGTTTGGATGTGGTTTTCCCTCCAGTAGTTCATGTGTTAGAGGGTTGTTAATGTAGAGTTGGCAGGATATTTAAAAGATGCAACCCAATAGAAGGACCATAGGTTATTGGATACTCAAGGGATTAAGGTATGCATCTCTAAGCTAAATCTTACAAATGCAAGTTTATACAAAAGTCTGAGTCTGATCCTGACTACGTCAGGCAATGTGATGCCTCCTCCTTGCACCTACATTCACCATGTGGTGCCATCTTTCATGAGGTCCCCACACCATGTTTTTGAACCTCCCAAACTAAGAACTAAATAAACCTCTTCTTCCTCCTCCTTTGTTTCCTTTTTCTTTTTCATGTTTATTTGTTTTCTTTTAATTTTGAGACAGGGCCTATATAGCCCAGATGACTTCAAATTTATAATCCTCCTACCTCAGCATCACTGGCTGGGATTAGAGACATGTGCCATCATGCCTACCAATAAACTTCTTTTCTTTATGAAGTTACCCACATTTGGGTATATCATAATAGCAGTGAAAATGGACTGATACACTGGGAAAAATAACTTTGAAAATGACCAATAGAACCAAATTTTATAAAAAGAAAAAATATCCCTTCTTCATATCTACTCCATGGACAGAATATGAATTATTGTGATTTTTTTTCCTTCCTATGCCATGCCTAGGAAATTGCAGGTTGCATGGAGTTTGAAAAGGTATTCATGTCATATTCCCAATTTAAAGGTGTATGCTAAGGGGATTGGTCCCCAGGGTGGTACTATTGAGAGATAATGGCCCACCTTTAAGAGGCGGGCCAAGTAGGAGTCTCTGAAATCATTGGGGACACACCTTTTAAAAGGATTGTGACATCCCACTTTTCCTCACCCCCTTCCAAAGAGAGATGTGACTCCTGTTCTTACATAAACTCATACAATGACATGCCACTCTCCGCCATCCTCACCAAAGGCCAAGCCAATGGAACACTCAGTTTTGGATTTTGAACCTCCAAAACTGTGAACTAAATATTTTCTCTTCATAAAGCTAATTGCCTCCAATATTTGTTGTAGCAATGCAAACTGACTAATGCAGTACAATTCTTACAAATATTTGTATAATACATGAATATCTCTGAGCATTTAGAAATTTGAGATTCTAATTTTTAAAATTAGAAAATTGTTTGCATAAACCATATTTCTTAGTCAGTTTTTCATTCCTGACACAGGCTATTTATAAGAAAGAAGGTTTTTTTAGCTCACAATTCAGTAGGTTTAATATCTAAACCACATAGCTGCATCTCTGTGGTAAGGACCACCTTTTGGTAGCATTGCATCATGTCTAGGAGCAATGACTAGAGTACATGCAGGAGCTCATGCAGGAGCAACATTACATCCGAGCTAGTATAAACAGAGAGCTATAGTCCCACAATCCATTCTCAGGTCATATCCCCCGCACCCAAGGACCTAAGATCTTACACTAAGCCCCACCTTTTAAAAGTTTCATCACATCCCAGTAGTATACCTTGGAGATCAAGCTTTTAAATATATAAACCACAGCAACATATTAAGATAGCAATTTCTCACCACTCCTTTAGCCAATCTTTGATTGATTACTAAACTATGGTGACTCATGAGTTAAACATTGCAAGCCAGGCTTAAAAATTAAAATAAGAATTGATAAGACAACACACACACACACACACACACTTAGCAGGGACATCTACTGCGAAATTTATTGTATAGAAATCAGTAGACAACAAGTGAGGAAAGAAGAAACAGCAATAGCCACAATCCAGTAGACAGGTGAAATCAGAATCTAGATTGCATGTTATCTAAAAAGATCCAGTTTTCAACAGAAAGAATAAAACAAGAGTTTGTGGCCAATATATAAGGAAAACTATTTGGGCTTCAATAAAAACTCTCTGAGGGACAAAGATGTTGGACTCAGCAAAAAAAAAAAAAGACAAAAGGAAGCTATTTAATATATTCAAAAACAAAAATAAACCGTGTTCAAAGGATTAGAGGACAATATGATGCAATGTTTCATCAAGTAGAGAACATCAACAAAGGTACGGAAATTATGAAACTTAGCCAAAAAGAATTTGGGGAATGAAAAAGTATATGATGAAAAGAAAAATTCACTAGAATAGCTCAATAGGAGATTTGAACTGGCAAGAGAAATAATCAACAAATATAAAGTAGACAAATAAAGGTGATCTGATCTGAAGAAAACTAAGAAAAAATAATGGGGGAAAATAAATAGTGCCTAGATACACATAAGATGTCATTAAGCACAGCAACACATATGTAAAGATAGTTTTGGACACAAAAGAAAGAAAAACTATAGAAAGAAATGGGTAATGTTTCTATATTTCATTGGAATTAAGGGATCTGAAAACAAAGAGATACTTTACGAAGAGACTAGGAGAGAAAATGAGAAGACCGAAAACTGCAGTTCCATTGGCAGGTGCGGAAAGGGCTTTCTGAGGACACCATCTAACCTTCCCCTTTCAATTTGCTCTGTCCTGTCATTCTCTACATGTTGAGTAATGACTTCATTTTTCTTTTTTTCTTCCCACTAGCAATGATTGAATAGCTTCCTGAACTTATGAAGTCATTTAAAAAATTCAGAGGTCATTCTTATACGAAATAAAAATATTTTTATAGATCACACTTCACTAAGATGATCCTGGAGACCAGGTATGGTGGCACAAGCATGTAAAACTAGTTACTAAGGAGGCAGAGATCAGATCTAGGCCACTCAGGGAAAAAAGTTTACGAGACACCTTCTGAACCAATAGTTGACTTGGTGGCCGGCACCTGACATTCCAGTTATGCAGGAAATGTAAATAGAAGGATCCTAGTCCAGACCATCCAAGACATAAGTGCAAGATTGTACTTAAAAACAACCAATACTAAAAGGGTTGGAGTCATAGCACAAATTGTAGAGTGCCTTCTAAGCAAATGTGAGGCCCTGAGTTAAAATCCCAGTACCACAAATAAAGCTGATTCTGGAAATTTAGATTGAACGCTTTAATTTTTTGCACTCACAGATCTATGCAGATTACCCTTTGGGATTTAGAAGACCTAAATCATCTTCAGAGTTCCCATTTCTCACTACAATACAGAAAGTGTTTGTGAGTTATGCTAAGCCATTTTTTAGTTTAGAAAGATTTTGAGAAATAGACAATTGTTATGAAGACTGGATTTTGCATAATTGAGCAGCAGATAAAGCTAGGATTAATAAAAATGGCAAGCAATATCTTCATAGAACCAATAACTCAAGAAAACTATTTTCTGTATTTCTGTGGCCTCTTATATCATTATTCTTTTTATTCCTTTGCCATCCTTTGTTTATATGGAGAAACATTGTCTTCCAGAATGTTGCTTTGGCTATCAGCAGTAGCAGAAGTCACTATGAAAGCCTGGTCAAGTAGCCTTGAAGTAAATGGACTCCCTTCTCAAAACACAGTAAATCCTGAAAGAAAATATAGGCTGAGGAAGAGAATATATAAACCTATACACTATAGTTATTGATACAGCAAAAAAAATCCCCAAACACTGTTTAAAAATGTTTCTGATGCATCCCTTTGAAGATATCCTAACTTTCTCAACAAATTGATGGTGTTGTCTACCTAAGGCCAACAAGACAACTAGATCTTACTTATCACAGGGGGTTTTAGTTATGCAAATTTATAGTGCACAACATGGTATTTTGATAACTCTAGTTTTTGCATTGTAATAACTTACAACACAGTAGGATAAGTAGTTCCTTATCCTACTGAAAAATTAAGAATGGTTTAGTTTGCCTGAAAGTAGAAGCAATAAGTTAACTTGTGTTAAGTAGCTAGATGATTCCTAATTTATGATGGTTTAACTTACTATTTTTGGACTTTATAATGGTGCAAAAGTGATATGCATTCAGCAGAAATCTTATTTCCAATTTTGAATTTTAGTCTTTTCCCAATCTAGTGATATGTGATGTGGTACAAATACCTGTGATAGTGGGGAGTGGCAGAAGCTCCCAGTCAGCCATTGTTATTTACTTGAATCCTCTCAATCACTCTGTAAGGAAGACACAATTATCTACACTCCAGGTTGAGCTGACCAAGTCTCACAAAATTTAAATAATTTTCTCAGGATCATATAATATGTCCAGAATATATTAAGGGATGGGATACCTAGATATATTCTATGTTTCTATATCTGGCACTAATAATACTTTATTTAACTTCTTGGAAATTTTCTTGACAATTAATTCAAGAATTCACATTGGATTCCTACCCATTGTTAGAATATGTAATTAATCACCTGGGGCTGAAGGAGAGTGAAAATAAGAACATAACAATTTACATTGGTGTGAATCCCATCCATGTGGAGTAATTACTGATTAAACATTAAAGGAATATTCTTAAAGTAAGATTGCATTGTTAGTTTTACATGTTAGTTACATTGTTAGTTTCATCTGTCTCAATAAGGCCTGATCATATAGTATCATTGTTTGAGTTTCCCAAGAGGCATACTCTGAGATGGAGTTAGAGGGAAGACAGTTTATTAGAGCATATTCTTAGAATCATCACCTATAGATGAGAAAGGAAAGAAGCATAATTGGACCAAAAGAGAAGTAAGCTTGTAATGGAGATTCAAATAAAGCCTCAGTCAACCCCAGTAGAGCCCTGAACCTAGGCCTTTTGAGTTACTCTGATTTAGGATTGAGACTGACCAGGTCTTTATATATGCATATCCACCAGTCACTCAATGAGATGGGTCAGCATCCCTGAAGACGAGCTGCTCAAGACAGTCATCTGGAAGACTTTCAACCATAGGGCGAAAACATTCCTCATTCCTGAAAGGCGTTCTGGGAGTATTGTAGCTATATCAACTTCACGCAATCAGTTCACTGTTAAGTCGTCAAGTTCAGACCTGTCTTATTCTAAGAGTATTCTCTATCCTTTACATTAATATAATTGCCTGAGTGCACAGGGACACAATTTATGACTATTGCTATAATTTAACCTTCTTAAACAAGCTTCAGAACAGAATGTGTGCCTGGTTTTCCAAAGATTGTGAACTATATGTGTGAAGGAGCATGATATTCTACACACACACATACTCTCTCTCTCTCCCTTTTTCTGTCTCTCTCTCTCTCTTGTTGTGGCAGAGACTCAGAGAATACACTGTGGGAAGCAGGCACATAGAGATGTATGACAAGGCTCTATTGCAGGAAGGTAGTGCTGAGACCTTTCCTAATCCCTGTGAAGAGCTCTGCAGGATGAGTCAAGTTCCCAGTTAACTCCCTACAGTCTTTGTTTCCCATCTTGAAGGAGACATTTGCAGCTTTGCAGTGAAATGTGGTAAGAACCTGCTGGGCATTTTCTTTGGCTTTCCCACAAAGTCTCGCTGCAGTAAACCAGAGATAACTTAACAGTGATCCTTGAAAGTGTCTCTTCACCAATGAGGAATGAGCTGAAAAGGAAAGAGTCAGTTGTCTACTAAACTATAAGGTTGGAATCTTAGTTTGTGTTCCTTTACAAGTACAGCCTATGACAAGGACTCAGGGACAGGTAGATAATTGGGGAAGTAATCCCAGAGAGCAGGAATGAAAGAGATAGGACAGTGAGGCAGGCAAGGCACCTTTAAGAGTGTCTGTTCTTCGAACTGCTTATCGCTGTTGCCAAGGGACATTTCAAAAAAACATTACAGACATACCTCAAAATTATTCTGTGAAAAGATGGGCACCTATGGCAGTTTTCTAGTGACTCTAATCTCCCATTGTATAATGACCGCCCATGGGAAAATCAATTTTCCCACACTGCAGGACCAAGCTCTCTGAATTTTAGAGAAGTTTTGAGTCCAGGTGGGACACTGCCTGCCTGCTGAAGAACTGTCCATCACACCTGCTGCTAAAGTCACACACATGAGCAGAAGGATTATGGAATCTGACTCCAAAGGGTCAGCTACAGCCCATGATTATCCACGGAGGAATCTAGATGGTTTTTAAGGGATCAACTCTCAGGAGAGCAAGAGTGGTGAGGTGTTTGCCTTGATTGACTGCTCTGTTTTTCAATGTATTGCTCTCTAATGCTCATAAAAGCTTTCTCCCTCTCATATTTGAAAACACCTGCATCCTTGGGAATTGTTTCTTGAGGGCGTTTGTGGACTTCTTGCTTTGAGTTCTGGCTCAATCCTCCAGGATAAAGGATTGATTTAACCAAACTGGGCATCTCTTGTCCAGTTTGGAACAAGACAAGCAGAGTTTGAGGTTATGTAACTAGCCAGTGCTTACAAAACCAAGGTGGTTTCTCCTAATTGCATGTTTTAATTAGTTGATTCAACTAGTACTTACTATAACGGCCAGTTACCATTAAATCATTTTTGTGACCTTTTGTTTTGTTGGCTGAAGTGTAATTCTAGAGTTAGACTACCATTAACTAACTTCCTTGAAACTTTGTGTTTCTGTGTCTTATCTGTAAATTCTATGATTTCATTATATGATGAAATGGACTTCTGTTTCATATTTTTTTCAATTACTCAGGCAGTTGTGATATAATATTTTACCTCATTTTGATTTGTTGAATATAATTCAGAAAAGGTGGAGAGAGAGCTAAACTCTCTGAGCAGACGTTTTTCACTACAAAGCAATTGGCTCTTCTACTTTTTGAAAAATTCTGATAACATTCATGTTTCCAGATTTTTCTTCCTCCCCACTGTTTTGGCCATTTCTTCATGTTAAACCTTGAAACGCAATTTATCAGCATAGAAAAAAAGTCCGCTTTCTTTGGCTGATGTCTAGAAATAAACATGAGGGTTGGCTTTAGGCTTCCTTGTTTTTAACTACCAAATGTCTGTGATCAAATAAAATGGTGCAGACTCTAAAATGTAAATAATGGCTATTCCTGGTTGTGTGATAAAGATTACAAAATTTCATCTTTTAAACAGTGAACTGTATTTCTTTGTATGATATAACTCTCTTCTCACAGCATCCCAGGAGTAACTGCTACTTCTAGGATCACCCATGTCTGAAGAAACCAAGGTATGTAGGCATTTGGTAACACTCACACAGTGTATGCAGCTCTTATGTAGATAGAGGAGCTAGGATTGAAATCCAGGCAGTCTGGTTTTAACAATGCAGACTCTTTACCCAAATCCTATGCTGCCTTTTAGTTAAAGCTCTCTCTATAAAAGTCTGGTGTGAATGCAAAGGTTCCTTGTCAAGCCATAGTGGTGTTAAAAACACCAACATTATTTTCATAAAATGTTTTAATTTGTTTGAAAATCATCAATAAAGTAAAATAATATCTGCTGATCTAATTTTTGTACATACTACCTAATTTTGGCAATTTTGATTTCTTCCACAAATCAGAGCCCAAGGATGTGCCTGTGCATTTTCCTATGATACTGCAAAATACTCAAAATATGAGGGCTGCAGTTTGGAGATATTTTTTATCCTAGTAAATAAAATGTGATGAAAATATGAATTCCTTCTTGAACTTTGACCTGCCTACATCTTAAAATCATAGAGATGTTCCCTAACACAGCTAATCATAGTAGCGGTGTGTGTTACAGTTCAGTTGATGCCTTTTTCTGGTTTCAAGATGTAATGAAGTCTGAGGCACACTAGATGGTAGCATTGCCACATGAGCCCCCAGCCCAAGAACACACTCTTCTGGAACTAAAGGGAAAACAGCTTCATTTCAAAGTAGGACATTGAAGAAGATGCAAATGCAGAGCTGAAAATGTGTCTGCTTCTCTGAGTTCAGGGTGAGAGACCAAATCTGTGGAAGAAGGACCAACAAAGGGGTAAGAAAATTGTTCTTGCTCATAGCTCAGTAGAAGTCAATAGGAGTTGTCCTTGAGAGATTTTCCCTGTTCACTTAGGAAAGGATACTTTCTGATCTTGTATAGTTGGGATCCTTGGGTCCCACTGGGAAAAAAAATAGTTCATTTACAATTATACTCTAAAATAGTTGATTTCTTATAGCTTTTAAGTTGTAGGATTAGTATGTAACCATATATGAGTATATGACTATAGATAAAATTTATGCTAGACATTGTGTATATTTGCATTTTTACTTCAAAACAGGAGGGATTTTTTTCTCCAAACATAAGAGATTTGAAGAATAAAATTTAATAGTCTCAATATTATTATAAATAGCCATTTAGTCACTGAACATCATTTCCTCATCCCAGAATGTATTCTTTAAACTCAGTCCAACACCAAATATTCCATATTAAAGTCTTCAATGAACATGTCTTCCTCATTTGCTGAATGGGAGTTAAAAGTGTTAGAAGGAAAAAAAAGAATTCCCCCATCTAACAAAATCCAGATGAGAGATGTAGCCCTGTCATCCCATGAGGAAACCCTACACCACAGTGCCTTATAAACACAAAGATGATTTCAGGTACATTAGCCATTAAAAAAGCTTTGTGAATTGGTTTTAGAACCAACTTCCAATTATATACAATAGTACACATGTGATAAATTCATGCATTGGGTGCACAAACTGTTCAAATGATTGTGCTACACCCAGCTCCTAGGTTGTGGACTAAAAGTAATGTTTACCTCTTTCATTTTCCTTTGCCTCCCACAGTTTTAATCTGATACCCCAAGTCAGATGGCTGCTGATGTTCCAATTTTTCTTGCTGAAACTATTTATTAAACAAAGCAATAATTATGACATGACATGGGCTCAGTAGGACACTCCTTCTTTATGATTATTTTCTTTGAGATAAAGACAAAAGCTTTCTGTAAAGCCCTCATTTTTACAGACAAACTCTAGGTGAGTGTTTTGTACAATGTTTAAAAAAAAACAGTTGATTCTGAAATAGCCTCATCAAACATTGAAGAAACAGAACAAAGCCTGAATCCATATAACAACACATTTACAACTAATTCAGCTGGCTTTTCACAAGTGTTTGATTATAGACATGGACTTCCATTTATGGTTATGTCTGCCTTCTTTCCCATCATTCTTCATAAAAAAGATAGAGATCCCCTATGTCCGTTAGTATATAAGGATCACAGCAAGAATACGTGTCATAAAGGCAAAGAATTCCTCACCTATTACCTGGAAGATAACTTGAAACCACAAAAAAAATCAATATATGTGTGTGTGTGTGTGTGTGTGTGTGTGTGTGTGTTATCACATAGTGAGAATTTACCCAGGGAACTGTCTTTAATTCTATGTTTATCTTTGTGGATGCCTTGAGATTGGCAATTATGTACATTTATATTCATCATATATTTATTGAGAGTCTTCTGTGTGCAAAACACTTAAAAAAAGAGGTTATAAAAATAAGTCAGTAGTAAAAGAAAGAATTTAAATAATGCTTAGAGGGGTTCAATGTCATTAAACAAGTTCAGAGAATCTGCCTTTACATAGTAGTTAAATTTCAAGATTCAGCTAAACCAACCATTAATTATATGTTATTATCCTCAGAACAATTTTTGTATGTTTTGGGGGAGCAGCAAGGATAATTCAGGAAACTTGGGTAGCAGCAGTCATCAGTACCAGATTACAAGGGACAAGTTCTATTAGAACCGTGGGCCACCTTGAGAGCAGCAATGTCTAGGGTTGGTAGCAACAAACATTCTGAGACAGAGAGGAACACAGATGAATGACTACTGTAACCTTCTCTTCTTTCTTCCTTTGAAATTCTGGGGTCCCCAACTGACTAATATAACTGAACACCAGAACACACAAGAGCCTGTGTATAAAGGTTGCATCTACAGGGAAAAAAGTATTCATAGATGGGTAGGGAGTAGGGCTGGAAATACAAGAGCAATGGGACAAATTTGTCCCACCAGTAGTAACCAGTTGTCTTAGTTACTGCAAATGCATAGCAAATTACCTCAACCTTACACGAGTAGCAAGCATCCTGCAGGGTCCTGAAAGACAAGCACAATCCTGGCTTCCCAAGACTGTAGAGTTGAGAAATTCACAAAGAACGTGAAGGTGCAGCTTGTTGCTGTTCCATGATGTCTGGACAACCAGTTGGGAATGCTTTAAGGGGTAACTTGATAATGGGACTAGAATCATCTGTTCACTCATTGAGATGTCAGACAGTAATTTTGGCTGTTGTCCAAGACCTTGGCTGGGGGCTATCAGCCAGATCACCTATATATATAGCATCTCCATGTAGTCTGTGCTCCTGCATAACATGATGACTGTATTCCAAGAGCAAATGTCCCAAAAGAGAACCAAGTTGAAGCTTTCAACTTGTAAACTTATAAACTAATCTCAGGTTTCATATCACATCAATTCCACTATAGTAACAAGTTCTCCAGATTCAAGGAGAGGGAAAACAAACTCCACCTCTCCATGGAAGGAACAGTAGAATCACATTGCATAAAGAACATGAGGGATAAGAGAGAATGTGGTCATCATTGGAAAATGAAATCACCCTCACCAAACCAATAGGATTCTCATCTCATATTTACTGTTATTAATTGTACAACTTATGTGCTTTTAAAATTAAATTTTGAGTTAATATACTAATATAATTTGTGTTATTACATTATTTGGATATTATTTATTTACTTGTGTTCTATACTGACATAGGGACAAGAAATAAAACCCCTGTTGAAAGTAGATGAGATACTTATTAACTGTTTGTTATAAAGTGATAATAAATCCTGACCTATCTTCCATAATACATAATACAAACAGTATTTTTCATGTACAAAATAGCTTTAGATTCATGAGCTCATTTTCATGTGACTTTAAAAGCATTATTTTAGAGCAATCATCAAATTTCATATGCAGATATTGTATTTGAAACGTTTCTATAACTCAACAACATATATAAATAACATTTAAGAAATGTATAGAAAAAGATAACATACCCAATTTGAATGACACTAAGAATCCTGATTTGGAATTTGTCTGGGTGTGCAGTACATTATTCTCATTTTCAACTGGCATATTTAATATCCCTTATTGTCACTGGAAAATTGCTTCCCTTTTGATGACTAGAGAATGAGCTTGAGTCTTTTCAATCTGTGTTCAGATGCTAATGTATACTCTTAAGCACGGAGAGAATATATTTTCCTGGGGTCTAAATAGTCAGGCTTCCCTTTTGTCAGCTGCAATTTTATGAAGGTATTTTCCTAAAGCTAACTTTTCTTAACTATGGCTCCTCCTTTTAGGGGTAACTCCAGCCATCTCTCAGCTTCCTTCTACCTAAAGAAAAATAGCCAATGTGGGTCAAAGAATAAATTTAAATGTAAAGAAAGGTGGTAAAATCATTGCTCACGTTGCTCCAATGGAATCCCCAACTTCTTAGAATCTGGGGCTGCCTCTTACTAACCTGGACACTGCCGTTATAGCTTATCTGGTCTGGTCTGCCATGAAATGAGCCCCAAATTTTGATTGCTGATTTTTTAATTAAAAAAAGTATTCAACCTCAACAAACCTTCGATTTGTCTTCTCTGCATACCTCTCTGATTCCCCTATCTGTACATGTAGACACAATGAGATATGTCTTTAGGACATGATAGTTTATAAAGTACTCTCACGTAGATTTTCTCCTGGTCAGGGGCCCATTATCTCCATTTACCTTTTACAGAGGACTTAGGGGATGATAAGTGATAAGGTTTATCTCAAGGTCACATGGGAAACAAATGTAAGAGTCAGCATGGTCCATAAGGTCATCAGTTTTTTTTCCTGGTTCTCAAACTCCAACCCAGGTGCTGGTTTGGGAACCACACTGAGAACTTACTAGACTATTCCAAGTATGTTCCTTTGCTATTCATAGGCTCCTCACACTATGCCCAGACACACCTCATAAAATAAAAACAAATGTGTAATGAAAAGGACATAGGACTATTGTTTAAATGTCTCTTTTCTGAACTCTTATCAGGAAGTCCACAGTTTATCATCATTTTTGTCCAACTGCAAAATCACCTGAGATTGAACAGGTGATTTACAGAGGCTGTGGGAAGAGGAGACTTGGTGAACTTTGTGTTTATAAAATGCATTTTCCGAGTAAGAGGAGTTTAATCTTTTCAGCTGGTTTCATAGCACGCTGTTTGCACAGCAGTGCTCCAGTATCTGGCCTCTACAGGAAACTCCAGCTTGACTAGGAGTGAGCTATATCTTATTTTTAGTGAGAAAATATTAACCATTGTTAAATATGTTTGGTTTCACATTAAATATACATTTCTTTTTAAAGGCACTGAGGCAAAAAAAAAAAAAAAAAAAGAATGAATAGTCCTGCCTGTGTTGGGGAAGCACTGTCTTATTAAAAGAAAACTTGGCCAGATGAAATTTCAAATTTCAAATACGTTTCACAGAAAGATACTATGATCTTAGGAATTCACTTAAGTTTAAATTATAAGAGATTCTAACACTGGTAAGCATTTACTATGTTCCAGACAATGTTTTAATAAATATTTACATAAGTTAATTAATAAGAGTAGAAAAGAGTAGAAGTTTTCCAGGTGGTAGGGTTGGAAGAACAAAGTATATTCTAGGAAGAGAAAATATCATTTCAAAGTCAAATCTAGCAGTGAGCAGCAAGCATAGAGACCAGGATAGAAGTCAATCAATCACAGAGATACGTTGCACAGAGCAGAAGGGAAGCCTGTGCCCACTGAACCCTGAATACAAGCCCTCTGAGACTTTGAGGTAAACATACTATGGGCCAGTAAAAGTAGAGCCTATTATACACTTTCAAGTTCTATTCTCCTTGACCTTGTAACAAAGGAGGAACTAATCCTAATGACATATTTCCTTCAGGAGGAAAAAACAGACTACTAGCATGACCCAAATGGGTGGGTTTTGGGATGTGTGTTCTTATTGATGCATATAAACAAATCATTTATAATTTTTTAGAAAAATGAAATGACCTGAGAAGAATTTATATTAAAGGACCCAGAAAGAAACATAAATGTTAATCATGTTAAAAATGATTACAATACTAAATAATAAAAATCTTATATAAAAAACAGGATAAATCTGGTTTTTTTATTCATTTATTCACATGTGCATACCTTGTTTGGGTCATTTCTCCCCCCTGCCCCCCTCCTTCACCCTCTCCTCCTTCCCCCCTTCAATTCCCAGCAGGTCCTGTTCTGCTTTTATCACTAGTTTTGTTGAAGAAAAGACACAAGCATGATAAGGAAGACAAAGTGTTTTTGCTAGTTGAGTTGAGGATAGCTATACAGAAAGATTCCTAGCATTGCTTCTATGTACATGTGTTATGACCCATGTTGATTCATCTCTAACTGATCTTTACCCTGGTTACTGATCCCCTTCTCATGATAACCTCTGTCACTTTAAGGTTTCTGTATTTGCTCCTCTGAAGTGGGGACATCAAACACTTTCATGTTTTGAGTTTTCTATCTATTTCTATATCACCCATATGTGCTCTCCCCTTGTCATGTGGTCCCAGTCCAACCACATTGCTGCATTTGCCCTAGATCTAAAGTCCACATATGAGGGAGAACATACGATTTTTGGTTTTCGAGATTGGCTGACCTTGCTCAGAATGATGTTCTCCCGTTCCATCCATTTACCTGCAAATGATAAGATTTCATTCTTCATGGCTGAGTAAAATTCCATTGTGTACAAGTACCACATTTTCTTGATCCATTCATCAGTAGTGGGGCATCTTGGCTGTTTCCATAACTTGGCTATTGTGAATAGTGCTGCAGTAAACATGGGTGGGCAGGTGTCTCTGGAGTAACCTGTGTTGCATTCCTTTGGGTATATCCCCAGGAGTAGAATCTCTGGATCATATGGCAGTTCTATGTTTAGATTTTTAAGAAGTCTCCAAATTTTTTTCCAGAGTAATTGTAACAGCTTGCATTCCCACCAGCAGTGGGAATGCATCATCGCCAACACGTGTTGTTGGTGGTCTTTTTGATGATGGCCATTCTAACAGGGGTGAGATGGAATCTTAGTATGGTTTTGATTTGCATTTCCTTTATGGCTAGAGATGGTGAGCATTTTTTCATGTGCTTTTTTGCCATTTGAATTTCTTCTTTTGAGAAAGTTCTATTAAGTTCAGTTGCCCATTTTTTAACTGGTTCACTGATTTTAGGAGAGTTTAGTTTCTTAAGTTCCCTGTATATTCTGGTTATCAGTCCCTTGTCTGATATATAGCTGGCAAATATTTTCTCCCACTCTGTGGGTGGTCTCTTCAGTTTAGAGACCATTTCTTTTGCTGTGCAAAAGCTTTTTAATTTTATGAAGTCCCATTTGTCCATCCTTTCTCTTAGTTGCTAGACTGCTGGGGTTCTATTGAGGAAGTCCTTGCCTATATCTATTAGTTCCAGAGTGTTTCCTGTTCCTTCTTGTAGTAACTTCAGAGTTTCAGGTCTGATATTTAGGTCCTTGATGCATTTTGAGTTGATTTTAGTACAGGGTGATAGACATGGATCTAGTTTCATTTTCTTGCAGATGGATAACCATTTTTCCCAGCATCATTTTTTGAAGAGGCTGTCTTTTCTCCGTCGTATGTTTTTGGCACCTTTGTCAAAAATGAGGTGGGTATGGTTGTGTGGATTCATATCTGTATCTTCTTTCCTGTTCCACTGGTCTTCATGTCTGTTTTTATGCCAGTACCGTGCTGTTTTTATTGCTATTGCTTTATAATATAGTTTGAAGTCGGGTATTGTGATACCTCCAGCATTGTTTTTTTTGCTGAGTATTGCCTTGGCTATTCGAAGTCTCTTGTGTTTCCAAATGAACTTTAGAGTAGATTTTTCAATCTCTGTGGTGAAAGTGATTGTGATTTTGATGGGAATTGCATTAAACCTGTAGATTGCTTTCTACATAGCCATTTTGTTGATTCTACTGATCCATGAGCACGGGAGATCTTTCCATCTCCTGTAGTCTTCCTTGGTCTCTTTCTTCATTCTCCTTGTAGAATTCATTCACATCTTTTGTTAAGTTTACTCCTAGGTATTTGATGTTTTTTGAGGTACTTTTCTTATATTCCTAATTTTCTTATAGCATTTATCATGAAATGGTGTTGGACCTATAAAGGTTTTTCTGCGTCTATTGAGATGATCAAGTGGTTTTTGTCATTGCTTTTGTTAATGTGGTTTGTTACGTTTTTTGATTTTCATATGTTGAACCACCCCTGCATTCCTGGGATGAAGCCTCCTTGGTCATGATGAATGATCTTTTTGATGTGTTGTTGAACTCGGTTTGCCATTATTTTGTTGAGGATTTTTGCGTCAATGTTCATTAAGGAGATTGGCTTATAGTTCTCCTTTTTGGAGGTGTCTTTGCCTGGTTTTGGGTTAAGTGTAATACAGGCTTCATAAAATGTGTTAGGCAGTGTTCCTTTCCTTTCTATTTCATGGAACAGTTTAAGGAGAGTTGGTGTCAGTTCTTCTTTAAAGGTCTGATAGAATTCAGCAGTGAATCCATCAGGTTCTGGACTTTTCTTTTTTTGGGAGACTCTTGATTGCTGCTTCAATTTCATTTTGTGCTATAGATCTATTCAGGTGATTAATACCTTCTTGGTTCAGTTTTGGGTGCTTGTAAGTTTCTAGAACTCTGTCCATTTCTTCGAGATTTTCAAATTTATTAGAGTATAGGCTCTCAAAGAAGTCTTCCCTGGATTTCTGTGTTGTTTGTTGTTATCTCCCCTTTTGCATTTCTGATGTTACTGATTTGGGTTTTTTCTCTGCTCAGTTTAGTCAGGTTTGCCAGGGGTCTGTCAATCTTATTTATTTTTTCAAAGAACCAGCTTCTGCTTCATTAATTCTTTGTATATTTTTTTTATTTCTATTTCATTGATTTCAGCCCTTATTTAAATTATTTCTTTCCTTCTGCTTGTTTTGAGATTTGCTTGTTCTTGTTTTTCTAGGAGTTTGAGCTGCAGTATTAGGTCATTGATTTGAGATCTTTTTGTCCTTTTAATATATGCACTCATGGCTATAAACTTTCCTCTTAGGACTGCCTTCGCTGTGTCCCATAGGTTCTGGTAGGTTGTGTTTTCATTTTCATTAACTTCTAAGAAACTTTTAATTTCCTCTTTTATTTCATTGATAACTCATTCATCATTGAGCAATGTGTTGTTCAGCTTCCAATTGTTTGCATGTTTTTTAACTGCTGTTTTTGTTGTTGATTTCTAGTTTTAATGCATTGTGATCAGATAGAATGCATGGGATTTTTTCTATTTTCTTATATTTGCTGAGGTTTGCTCTGTGCACTAAGATATGATCAATTTTGGAGAAGTGTCCATGGGCTGCTGAGAAGAATGTGTATTGTGCAGAATTTGGATGAAATATTCTGTAGACATCAGCTAGGTCCACTTGATCTATGGTGTGATTTTGTTCTGGGATTTCTTTATTGATTTTTTGTTTGGATGACCTATCTATTGGTGATAGGGGAGTATTAAGGTCTCCCACTATCACTGTGTTGGAGTTTATATATGTTTTTAGATCCTTCAGAGTATGTTTGATGAAATTGGGTGCATTGATGTTGGGTGCATGTAGGTTCATAATTGTTATTTCCTTTTGTTGTATTTCCCCTTTTATTAGTATGGAGTGTCCTTCTTTATCTCATTTGATCAGTGTAGGTTTGAAGTCTACTTTGTCAGAGATAAGTATTGCTACTCCTGCCTGTTTTGGGGGACCATTGGCTTGGTAAAACTTCTTCCAGCCTTTCACTTTCAGCCAGTACTTATTTCTGTTGATGAGGTGGGTCTCCTGTAGGCAGCAGATTGTTGGATCTTCCTTTTTAATCCAGTTTGCCAGTCAGTGTCTTTTGATGGGGGAATTTAACCCATTAACATTCAGTGTTAGTGTTGATAAGTACGTGGTGATCCTTCTCATGTAGTTGTCTTTGTTGATTAAGAGTTTGATTATGTGTAGCTGAAGCAATGTTACTCTTCACTTTCTTCCCTTTTCTTCTCCTGTGGTTTGATATTGCCTGCCCTTTCATGGTTTTGTTTGCTTTCATTATCTTTGTGCAGATAAACAGGATAAATCTAGTTTTCACCAGAAAATTCTACCAAACCTTTCAGGTAGATTTAATTTGAACCTAACTCAATAGATAACTCAGTCTAATTAATTTTGTGAGAAAATATAAACTTTATACCCAAATTAGGAAGGATGCAATGAAAAAGGAAACCTGCATACTGGTATCAATCATTATTATGTATAAAAAAGGCATAAATGAGCTATTAGCAAGTCAATTCCAATAACGTACAGTAAGGATATATATATCATGCCAAATTTGACTTTACCTAGGATGTGCCAAGTAATTCAAATTAGAAAATCAATTAATATGATGCACAATACTAACAGATTAAAGGAAAATGTGATCATCTGGATATAGAAAAGCATTCAATTTAAAATATATTCTTGATTTTATGAAAAACTACATTATTGAATAACCAAAAATAGGTTTGAACTTCCTTAACATGATGAAAGCAGAGACTGCAAATTGCCTATTTTACTTGCCCTTCTTTCTTAATTAAATAATCTGTATTTGGGAGGGAGCATTATCAATGTCTGATGATTTTATGTAGCTACTATATTCTTTCTTGGACTGCTTAGTTAATAGATTCTCAAGCAGAAAAATTACTATAGTTTTTGGATTTTTTTAAAGTTGAGATAAATTGGAACTGGATAGATTTGAGGCCAGTGATTTGTGTTAAAGTGTGATAACCATTGGTTTAGAACATCCTCCCCACTCTTCAACTCTGCTTGGAAGAATGGACTAAAATTTCACATCCCTTTCTGAAGTCTTCTCCAAACTCGTTGGCCTTTTCAATAAGTAAATAGAATTGCTCTGAGTTTCTCTCTTCTGCTTTTACAACTTTCCATTATACCCATTTTATAGCATATATAACATTTTGCAAAATGACTGTCTTTCACTGGATGCAACCCAAGGAAGGCTTGAAGTTGCCTTTCTCTGCCTTCTGAGTGCTGGGATCATAGATAATGTTCCCCTGCATCCAGCTTAAATGGTAGGCTTTCTATGCATAACTATAACAACTTGTTTGTATCTCACAATGCCAATTGTTATACAACAGTGTAACAGAGGAGTCCTTTGCTGACAACATTAGCCTAGTGACATTAATCACTGAAGAAAGACAGCATTAATAACACATTCTTGAAATTTTCAAATAATTCTCTTTCTTCATTCAACCAGTCTGAGGAGAAACAAGAAGCAATGAAGTAGTCATCAAGAAAAGAAAGAAGTTGATAAGCCAGAAAAAGATTAAAAATCAGATCAGTGTAAATGCTGAACTTTTGCCCTCTTGCTGAGTTTACAGTGCTTTGCTGTGCCTTAATTAATTGGTTTTGCTGCTGTGTCATTTGGAAGGTTCAGGCACCAGCTCAGACATACATTGCATTGCATATCTTCACCCTTTAAAGGAATTATATGGTTAGTTGGATCTAGGTGTTTGAGATATACTTGCAAACAGATTCACATTGTCTCAGTAGTAATGTACTCTTGGTTGTAAGTTAGATACTCCAGGGTACTGCAGCATTCTGTTTCAGCTGAGTATAATGAGATAATTAGTGCTCTAGTGAGTTAAGCATACTTTTAAAAGCTAAATACTAAGGATGCAAATTCTAGGAGGATTTCCCTCACTTTCTTTTACCTATGTTAGTAAACCATAGCTGGATATATATAGCCATATTAGGGTCCTCTACAAATCAACTAATTCCTATTTTGTTTTGCAGTGGGATCAACTCCACTAATTTCTGTTAATGTGTTTGGTCTTCTGTGCAATGAAACAGACTTCACTTGCAGTTTTTTTAAACATTTAACAATGTAAAACCTTCTTGTCATTGAAACTGATTACTTTGAAGTTTATTGATAATGGAGCAATTGATACTTGTTCAAATGGATAATGGACAATGAAGGAAGGGAAATCTAAGGTATTCTTAAAATATTTATACTCTATCACATAAGTATGGTTTTGTTATTATATGGTCCAAACAGTTGGAATGAATGTTTCTCCTTAACTCTGTTCATTTTTCTACATATAACTTTCATTATTTTGTAAATAGATAATAATATAACACATTCCTATTATGTTGTCTCAAAAATTAATATAAAATTAAGTAAAAACTTCAGACCAGTGGTGGAAAATGGAACAATTAACCAAGCCACTACCCAGTCCTGCCATAAGCAAGAGAACAATTCAGCAGAAAGACTTAGGGTAGATTAAAACCTCTAACCAATGACTTGACTTCAGATGAGCAAATTTCAATGCAGAAACATAAGAATATGAAGAAAATAAAGCAAGGCAACATGACACCTCAAAAAGTCAAACTAAATGATCTGAATGATAGTGAAGTGGATGAAATCTCCATTCTTAAATGGAAAGGAATGATGATAAGAATGATCAACAAAGTGAAATAGGATATCTATAAATACCTCAATGGATTCAAAGAGAATACAAATAATCAACTACATGAATTCAAAGAGGTTACAAATAAGCAGGTAGAAGAAATAAGAAAGACAAAGCAGGACATAAAAGGGAAATTCAATAAAATTATGGAAACTGTGGAAAAGTCAAATTGAAATTCTGGAAATAAAAAGTTCTATAAGTCAAATAAATACTCAATTGAAAACCTCTCCAATAGAGTTGATCAAATGAAAGACCAAATATTAGGCTTCACAATAAGGTAGACATAGTGGAAAAATCAGATGAAGGTAAAGAAAAAAAGAATGTAGAAGCATTGAATAAATATAATCAGAATATTCAAGAACAATGGGACTCCATTAAAAGACCAAACCTAAGGGTCACGAACTTAGAAAAAAGAGAAGCAGTACAAGCTAAAGGCACAGGAAAACTATTAAATAAAGTAATCATAGAAACCTTACCATGTCTTGAGAAAGAGATGTCTATCAAGATACAAGAGAACTTCAGGACCCCAAACAGACAAGATCAGAATAGCGTTCCCCCAGATCATATTTTAGTTAAAACACTAAGTAAAGATAACAAGGAAAAAATACTGAAAGCTGCAAGAGAGAAGCACAAAGTCACATCTAAAGGCAAAACCATCAGAGTAACAACAGATTTCTCAACAAAAATCTTAGAGCAAGGAGGACATGGAATGATATATTTCAAACTCTGGAAGAAAACAATTGTCAATGTAAATTACCCAGGAAAACTATCATTTGTAATTGAAGAAGAAATAAAAACCTTCTACAATAAACAAAAACTAATTTATGACCACTACACCAGCAGTATAGAAGAACTCTGTACACTGAAGAGAAAGACACACACAGCCATGAAATTATAGGAAAAAATAAATCTCACCAGATAAGTAGATAAGCAAATGAGGAGGAGAAGGGAAAATTCAAACACTAAACAACAACAACAAAAGAAAAAAAACAGCAGATATTACTATGTACCTTTTAATTTTAACTCTGAATGCTAATGGTCTCAGTTTTCCAATCAAAAGACACAGACTGGTGGAATGAATTAAAAACAAGGCCCAACCATTTCTTGCCTACAAGAAGTGTACCTCAGGGACAAAAATAAGTACAAGCTTAAAGTGAAAGAATTGAAAAAGATTTTCCAAACAAATACAGCTCAAAAGCAAGCAGGAGTAACCATTCTCATATTTGATAAAATAGCCTTCAAACCAAAATTAGTCATTAGTCATTAGAGACAAATATTATTAGTAGTAAAAAGAAAATCCATCAGGAGGATTTAGCTATTGTAAACTTATAGACATCAAATGTTGATGTACTCAATTTTATAAAGGAAACTACTAGACATAAAAATTCTGAGAGGCCTGGGCACAATAATAGTGGGTGATTTTAATACCCCATTCTAACCAATAGAGAAGTTATCCAGACAAAAAAATCAACAACGAAATCTCAGAACTAATTGATACTATAGAACAAATGGATTTAATAGGTATCTACAGAATATTCCACCCAACAGTTGCAGAATAATTTCTTCTCAGCAGTCCATGGAACTTTTTCCAAACAGATCATGTTTTGCAACATAAAACAAGTCTTAACCAATACAAAAAAATTGAAATAACTTTCTGTATTTTATCAGACCACAATGGAATAAAACCAGAAATGAGTAAAAGAGAAACTATGGAAAATATTCTAATACATATAGACTGAACAATTCACTTTTTTTTCCATGCTATTTCCTTCTACCTTTAATTTTTTTTATTTATTGTGCTGAGTGGGCATACACTGTGGCATTTACAAAGGTTCTTACAAAGAATCAAACATATCATACCTGAATTTACCCCATCCACCACTCTCCTTTATCCCTCCCTCCCCCGATTCCTGGAACAGTTTTAACAACTATCATGTTTGCATTTACATACTTGTGTACACACTATTTGCACTGCATTAGTCCTCCTATATCCTTTCCCTGCCACCTTCCCCCTCCTACTGGTGCCAAACCCTTTTCCTTTTCAGGACCTGTTCTGTCCTCCTGTTCTCTGATTTTGAAGAAGAAAAAAGTGAACAAACAATGAGTCAGTGAAGAAATTCAGGATGAAATTAAAAAAAAATGAAAACACAACTTAAAAAGAACCTTTGAAACAAGCATCAGAAAAATATCAGCTCAATAACCTAATTATGTATCCCAAGCTCATAGGAAAACAAGAACAAGCCAAACCTAAAAGCAGTAGATGGAAAGCCATAATAAAGTCCAGGGAAGAAATTAGTGAAATGAGGACCAAAAAAATACAAAGTATCAATTAAAGCAAAAGCTTGTGCTTTAGAAAGATAAACAAGATTGACATTTAGCCAAACTAACTGAAAGAATAAGGAATAGACCTAAATTAATAAAATTAGAGAAGAGAAAGGGTACATAACAACAAAAACTAAATAAATACAGAGAATTATTAGGGAATACTTTGAAAACCTATATTCTAATAGACTGTAAAATCTAGAAGAAATGGATAAATTTCTGGATGCATATGTCCTACCAAAAGTGAGCCAAGACAACATAAACCAAGCAATGAAACTGAAGCAGCAATAAAGAGTTTCCCATAAAAGGAAAGCTGAGTACTGAATGGATTCATTGCTAAATTTTACCAGACCTTTAAAGAAGAACAATACCAATGTTCTGCAAACTATTCCATAAAATAGAAAAGGAAGTCAATATTACCTTCATACAAAAAGTAGATAAGGGCATGATAGAAAAAGAAAATTATAGGCCAATTTCCCTGATGGACATAGACACAAAAGTTCTCAACAAGAAGTCATGAATCAAATTCATTAAAAATATCATGCACATTATTTCATTGGTTTCATAACAGGGGTGCATGAAATGGTTCAGCACATACAAATCAATTAACATTAACATAGCACATACAAGAAAGGACTAAAATCACATGATTATCTCAATTTATGTAGAAAAACTATTTAACAAAATTCAGCATTTCTTGATGATAAAAGCCTTAAAGCAACTAGCAATAAAATGAACAGACCTCAACATAGTAAAGACTATATATGATAAGCCAATAGCAACATCATCCTAACTGAGGAAAAATGAAACTATTTCCTCTAAAACCAAGAAAGAGACAAGAGTGTACTCTCTACCCATTCTTATTCAATACAGTGCTAGAATTCTTAGCCAGAGCAATAAGGCATGAGAAGGAAATAAAACAGAAATGGAAGAAGTAAATTTATCCCTATTTGCAGATAATGTGATCCTATACTTACAGGACCCTAAAGATATAAAAAAAATAGCTTAGAGCTGATAAACACTTTTTTGGCAAAGTATTAGGACACAAAAATCAATATTTGTAAATCAGTAGCTATTCTGTATACCAATAATGAAAAGGCTGAGAAAGAACTCAAGAAAATAATCCCATTAAACAATAGCACACCAAAATTAAATAGGTATAAACTTAACTAAAGTTGTGAAAGACATAAAACACTGAAGAAAGAAATTGAAGAAGACACTAGAAGATGGAAAGTCCTCCATGTTTATGGACTGACAGAAATAATAATGCAAAAATGGCTATATTACCAATAGCAATCTACAGATTCAATGCAATCCCCATCAAAATTCCAGTGTCATTCTTCATAGAAATAGAAAAATCAATCCTAAAATTCATTTGAAAGCACAAAAGACCCCAAATAGCCAAAGCAATTTTTACCAAAAAACAATGCTGGAAGTACCTCAATACATGAAGTCCGATTGTACTACAAAGCCATAGTAACAAAACCAACATGGTACTCATACACAACCAGACATATAGATCAATGTAATAGAATAGAATACCCAGAAATAAGCCCATACAGCTACAGCCATCCGATTTTTGACAAATTCACCAAAAATATACATTGGAGAAAAGATAACTTCTTCAACAAGTGGTGTTGAGAAAACCAGATATTCATATGTAGAAACTCAAACTTCTCTCCCATCTCTCACACTGTACAAAAATTGATTCCAAACTATCAAAGATCTTAATGTAAGATCAGAAACTTTGAAAACATTGTGGGAAGTCTTGATGATATAGGGAATGCTTTTCTGAATAGAACTCCAATTGTTCAGAAAATAAGAATAAGAATTGGAAAATGGAATTGCATTACACTGAAAAGCTTCTACATAGCAGAGGAAACAATTCCCAGAACTGAAAGAAAACTTGTTGCTGTGGATGTAAATTAGTGCAGCCACTATGAAAATCAGTACAGAAGTTCCTTAACACCTAAAAATAGAATATCCCTATCATCCTTCAGTACCACTCCTGAGCATATAACTACAGGAATGTAAATTAACATACAGTCAAGATACCTACATATCCATGTTTATAGCTGCACTGTTCATAATAGCCAAAATATAGAAACAGACTAAGTGTCCATCAACAGATGAGTGGATAAAGAAAATGTAGTATGTATACACACTAGAGTACTAGTCACCCATAACAAACAATGAAATTTTGTTGTTTGCAAAAAAATTGATGAAATCAGAGATCATGTAAAATAAGCCAGTTTGAGAAAGACACATATCATATATTCTGTCTCATGTGTGGAATCTATTCCTTAAAAACGAATGACAGGAATTTAAAACAATGTTTGTGGTGTGTACCAGCAGTAGCAAGGAAGCATGAAGCAGGGGTGAATACGGTTGAAGTAGTTTATGCATATGTATACAAATAGAACAACGAAACCTGCTAAAATAATTTTAAGAAGGGGGGAAGGGACTGTGGAGGATGAGGGAAGGGATGAATCCAACCAAGGTGTGCTGTAACTATGTATGAAAATGTCACAGTGAACCCCCTGTACGACTAATATAGGCAAATAAAAATGTAAAAAAATAAAATAACTGAAAAAAAAATAGGGCATATATTTTGGATAACTTGAAAATGTAAAGATATAATGAAAAGACAGGCTGGAGGAGTAGCTCAAGTGGCACAGCATCTAGTTTGTAAGTGTAGAGCTCTGAGTTCAAACTCCAGTACCGTATTAAGAAAAGATTAGACAAAATTAGACCTAATCCCACTATTAAAGCAAATCCATTGCTAATATATATATATATATATATATATATATATATTTTTTTTTTTTTTTTTTTACAGTACTTGGGCTTGAACTCAGGGCCTTCACCTTCAGCCACTCCGCCAGCCCTATTTTGTGAAGGGTTTTTTGAGATAGGGTCTCTTGAACTATTCGCCTGGGTTGGCTTCAAACCACGATCCTCCTGATCTCTGCTTCCTGAGTAGTTAGGATTACAGGCATGAGCTACCGGCACCCGGGTTTAATAATATTTTTGTGAAGAACTTTTGTTTTCTTTTCTTTCCTTGGTGCATTGGCTCAATCCTAGGGCCTTGCACATACTAGGCAAGTCCTGCACCAATGAGCTCTTGGGTTTTTTGAGACATGGTCTCACTATGTGTCCCAGGCTGGCCTCGAACTCAAAACCCTCCTGCTTCAGTGTCCTGAGTACTTCGAATTATAGGTGTGCACCACCCTGCCCTGCTTCAAAAAATAATTCTAATTCAAGAAAATTCCTCAGATACATGAGAAATTCCAGCCTTCAATGGTGTCTAAGAAAAATATAAACCATGCTTATAATTTAAAATTTTCTAATAATTTTTACTGTCAAAAAAAAGTTGACTTCTGAGATGAACTTTAATAATATATACTATGTATCCTAATATATCTCAAAATTTCCATTTTACAATGTAATCATTAAAATATTATTGATGATACATCTCAAATTCTTTCCACAGTTTCAACCTTTGAAGTCAGCATATATGTGCACACACAGCTCCCCTTAATTCTGAGCAGCCATGTGTCAGTAACTTGACAACCACCTGCCAAATCAGTGCAGCTCAATGTATTGTCTCACATCAAACAAACAAAATTTTAAAACTAGCACATAAAAGAATATGATTTACCCTTTTATACTCTTTTCCACATCACATTTCCTTTAGGATTCCAAGAGACATTTCACATAAAAGTGCCCAGTAATGAGTGAAAGCTCCGCAAAGACAACCCCCCATTTCTTCTCAGTCAGGCCACTTCCAGTTTTACCTCCATCTCCTGCATCATAGGGCTGTAGGGCTTTGTTCCTAAATTGCCTTCTCCAGGTACTTTGTGCCCTTGCTCTAAAGAAGTTTTTGTCTCTGTGTTTCATGATTTCCTTGACTTCATGCTTCTATACTTTGTTTTTGATTACATTCCTTCATCTTCTTCCTTCATTGGGCAAGTCTGCAGGCCACCTTCTTAAGCAGCTGTCTCTTTTTAAAAGTTTTCTTTATTAGGATATATTCATTTTTCTGGGGAGTGGATATTCACAGTGACAATTCTGATTAGACTTATATTGTACATTAGTTACATTGTCCCCATTGTCTCTCCCCCTCAACCTCCTCCCTGCCCCACTTAAAGCAATTACAAGAGGTTTCTTTGTCCTATTTCATATAGGTATATGAAGTCCATCAACCATATAATCTCACCTTAATCTCCTTCATTTACCCTGCCCCCCCGAAGTATCTCCGCCCACCCCCACACACTATACCTATTTTACAGTCCTGACTTTCGTTGTTAATATTTAAGTTGATGTTCAAAGGTGTTTCTCAATGTATGCCCACTGTGAGTGTGCTTTACTTTAACATATTAAACTCCTTCCTTTACTCTCCCTTATCCCTTTACCTCCCACCCCCCTTTTCTGACAGCTTTCAATATACATCCTTATATTCTCTACATTTACAGAGCTTGTGTTTTATAATATTACTGATGTTCTGTCATTCTCTTTTGTTTTCCCTCTTTCCTTGAGTTCCATAGAATAGTTCCACTGTTACAAACATGTTCTACATATGATTATGCTTGATTTTTTGTATGTGTTTATCTTTTGGATCTATCCTCTGGTATGAGAGAATATATGCCACCTTTGTCTTTCTGAGTGTGGCTTACTTCACTTAACATGATGTTCTCCAATTGCATCCATTTACCTTCAAACCACATTTCATTATTCCTTATGGCTAAGTAAAACTCCATACCATAATTTCTTGATCTATTCATCAGTTGTAGGGCACCTGGGTTGTTTCCAAAATTTAGCTACTGTGAATAGTGCTGTGATGAACATTGGTGTACAGGTGTTTCTACTGTATCCTAACTTTGGGTAAATGCACAGGAGTGGTATCACTGGATCACATGGCAGGTCTATCTTTAACTTTTTGAGGAATCTGGATACTGCTTTCCATAGTGGTTGCACTAATTTGCATTCCTACCAACAGTGTATTAGGGTTTCTATTTTGACACATCCTCACCAGCATTTGTTGTTGTTATTACCATTGATTATGGCCATTCTAACTGGGGTGAGATGAAATCTAAGTGTTGTTTTGATTTGCCTGTCTTTTATAACCAGGGAAGTCGAACACTTCTTCATGTATTTAGCTGCCTGTTCCTTTCCCTGTTAAATTAATGTCCCCATTTCTTCATTAGGATATTGATTCTTTGGGGATTGAGTTTTTTAAGTTCCCAGTAGATTCTGGATATCAGTAGTTGGCAAAGATTTTTTTTACCATTCTGTGAGAAGTCTCTTGAGTCTAATGACTGTTTCTTTTGTTGTGCAGAATCTCTGTAGTTTGATGCAGTCCCATTTGTTCATTCTTTCTCTTAGATGTTGAGCATTTTGAGTTCTACTTAGGAAGTCATTCTCTATGTTAGGCAGTTGTTTTCAATCTGGGGTCTAGGAGTCACTGAGTTTCCAAGGTCAGACATGGCTAAGAGGACATTTTTATGAGAATCAAATTCTAAATCCTTAACTTCCATATGTATTCTCAACTAAAATTAACATGTTAGGGAATGTTTCATACAAATCTTCCTTTTAAACCTCACTTTTAAAAAATACCTCTCAGTATAATTTTCTCTCATGCCATTTATTACTCTGCAGCATTGCCCAAGTTGAGAAAACTCCACACAGTGTGTGCAACAATGAACCACTTCTAAATGTTGGCACAGGTAGTGAGAACATGAATGAGAAAGTTTAAGTGAAAGGTAGCAAGCCCTTTCTAAGGTCAGGTACATCTTAATTCTCTGCTTTTCACAAGTCAAAGTGAGTTGTCAGTTTCCATATTATTTTAATATTTTTGACAGTAGGTCACATATAATTTTTATTAAACAACTTGGAAGAGTAGCCAAAGAATCTTAGGGTCATAGCTAATAATATAACTTTTTCCTTGACCATCTAATTGTCAAACATGATTGTTACATCAGAAAAAACTTTAAAGAGGAACAAAACTAATGTCAATCTCCATTTGTCTTCTCATGAAATACAATGTAGCTTTATTTTATGTTAATTATATATCAACATTTGTAATATGTTTATGTCACTTTTTTAGTTATATGTCCATAATTATTATAAAAATTATTCAATCTGGAGCCTGTCATAAGAAATAAAATATTTACATTTCAATTTATATGTAAAGCTTTTAGCAAAGAATTCAGAGTGATCAATTCAAACCATTTACATATAATTTTTAAAGATAAAATCCTTCAGGACATGTGGAATAGAAATTTGAGATGAAGAAGGAAAAAGGAAATGATTTCCAACTGCTAGAGAAAAATCTGTGTGTGTTTGTTTTAAGGATGATTGTGGTATCAAATGTTTCTTATGTTGGGTTTGCTAGATATCAAGTTATATTGTGCAATGTGATTTTTAAAAATCAAGCAGTATGTAAGGAAAAACTTTGAAGGCCCCCTAAATTTAGCCCAGGTCACCTTTCTTTCCTTCAAGGGGACCTCATCATCATGACCTTTCAACTATCTGCACCTCAGTTGCTACTTCTATCATATGGAAGACTAATATTATCTAAGTCATAGTTTTGTAAGGTTGAAATGAGCTGGCTTGTGTAGATGCATTTTGTAAACTATGAAGTATCATAGTAATTTTTAAAATTCAGAATTCCTTTATTCATAAGTTCCTTTAATCAAAAATACTTCTTGAGCTGGGTGCTGGTGTCTCACGCCTGTAATCCTAGCTACTCAAGAGGCAGAGATCAGGATTGTGGTTCAAAGCCAGCCCAGGCAAATAATTCATGAGACCCTGTCTTGAATGAACCCATTACAAAAAAAAGGGGGGGGAGGCTGGTGGAGTGGCTCAAGATGTAAGCCCTCTACCTTGTGACAAGTGCTCTTTTAGGCTTTTCAGGCACACTGATGAAATAAAAAAAGAGGAGGTACTTGTTGATAAATCTTACATTTTCATAGCATTAGCAGAATACACAAGTGAACAAATAAACAAAGTTATAATTGCAGGTAGTGGTGAGTGCTAGGAAGGAAACCATGCCAGGTGTTTTAGCTGTTGCTGAGTTTCCATTTTATAGTTTTTGAAAGAAAAGAACACCACTTTCATTACATGGAACATTTCTTTCACATGTTACAAAACAGCTTAGATCTTCAAAGCAATCTAGGATCCCTATACCTCAGCATAATCTCTTAGCATGCTTCAATGAGTCCATTGTGCTCTGGACACTGTAACCTCTTTGCTGACCCTTAAACACTCCAAGCAAGTTTATATTTCTGTGAACAAAAATTTCTAATATAACTTATTTTTTGTATATGTAATTTTGTAAGAAAAAATGCAAGTTTGTTTTTGTGATTGATATCATTCTTATTTTATCTACAAAGATATATATCTTAAAGAGATAAGAATTCATTTCCAATATGTATTTTATACATAAGATAAAGGGTAGTTTTTATACATAATTTAAAAATACTATGTTTTTTTTAAGATTCTCTTTGAAATATTTTGAAATAATATAATGCATAATCTACTCAATTTTAAGCTGATACAGAAACTGTACATCTCCACTGTGTTCTTTGCTGAAATATAATTTGAGGAGCAATTTTCAATACAATTGGTGGGCATCCTACAATAGAATTTCATGCAAACCTGGCACAATGGTACTGTAAATTATATTAAGTCTGTTTCCTCATAATACTACACATACTGAGGGAAGGGAAGCTGAGCAGTCATGTTCCCATGTTTCATACAAAGGGATGCTCCTTTTCTTCTTTAATATATTGTATTCTTGCACCAGAAGAGAGGTGTTCACTGAAAAAGAAAAGGTACAATTTCAAGGTATTTCACTAAAGAATCTTTTGGCCATTGACTCCAATTACAAGGTCCATGGTATTCTGGGAATTTTTTTTCTGAACTTGGAGCCTCATGCTTGCTAAGCAGGCCCTCTACCACTTGAGCTACTCTGCCACTTGTCCATGGTATTCTGGCCACAAGATTATTCATTTGCTGTTGTCTGTACCTAATATGTTTCTGGAATACTTAAAGGGTATGATAATTTTATGAAAAATTTTCACAGTAATGACATTAGTTGGAAACAGACAGAATAAGAAAGAATGAAAAACATTTCTTCCATGTGCAGCTAATAAGTTAGTATAAAGAGTCTGTACTTGTATTTTATTTCATTCTAATAAATTATTTCACTTAAGAAGTTTTGACAGCAGTTGGGATGCTACAGCTTCTCTAGACAACTTCTTCTTGACATTCTAGAAAACTGCTTTAGAAAAGAAGTGTATAGAACTTTCCATCTAAGAAATCAGTGGAAGACAAGTATGACTGTTTAATATAAACCAAGAATCATTAGAAAATAGAAACTACTTCAAAGACACAAGTTCAAATGTAGTTCAAAACTCATTTGACTTTATTAACTATTTTTTTCTTTGAATCTAAAACCTATTTTGAACATATACTTTTAATGAACACTGTTTTCTTGGAACAATTCACTTTTGTTCCATAAGTTGTAACTTGAGAAGTCTAGGATCACCCTAGTCCCTCCTGGTCTGAAAAATAACACAACAAACACTCATCTCACATAAGTGTTAGAAATCAACAAGCACTGTAAATACTGAACTCCTTTAGAACTGGTTTGCCACTAACAAGTGAGGCACATTATATCAAGAAAACATAGCACCTCATATAATCAAAATAAATTCCCACAGCCAAGCCATGGATTCTTGAACTATTAAAATTAAGACACAGCTATCAAAGTTCTAGCAGAGAGGACAGATTTAGTCTCAAGGCAAATCAGTTGCAGGACTAGCTTCAATAAGCCATACATGCTCTTAGTTTGCAAATTTGCAAATGATTGCACTTAATGACCTGCTAACTGGTTTTCTTGCCCTTATCTTTGGCCCCAAAGTAAATAAAAATGGAGAATGACAAAAAGACCTTACAATAAATACCACAGAAATTCAAGTGCTATTAGGGACTGCTATGAATGATTATATGTCAATCAATTGGAAAACCTAGAAAAACCAATAAATTTCTGAACACATGTAACCTACCAAAATTGAACCATGAAGACACAGAAAACTTGAACAGACTGATATTAATAACAAGATTGAAATACTAAAAAACATTCTTCCAGCAAAGAAAAGCCACAGACCAGATGAATTCACTGTTGAATTCTATCAAGGTTTTATTATTTTATTTTGGCAGTACTAGACAGGTCTTCTACCATTTGAGACACCCCTAGTATTTATAGCTTTAGGTTTTTTTTGTTTTTGTTTAGATAGGGTGCTGCAGCTTTTTCTCTTTTTTTGTTTTTGTTGTTTTGTTTTGTTTTTTGCTTGAGACTGAACTTGGGTCCTGATCCTCCTACCTATGCCTTACAATAGCTGGGATTATAAGTGCATGACACCATGTCCAGATTGTGGGTAGAAATGGAGTCTCACTAATTTTTTGTCAAGGCTGGTCTTGGCCGGCTATCCTCCCATTGTTTGTTCCTGAGTAGCTGGTATTATGTGGGGAAGGAGGGGGTCACTGTACTGTGCTATATAAAGCTTTTTTTTATTGTTGTTTTATTATTCATATGTGCATACAAGGCTTGGGTCATTTCTACCCCCTGCCCCCACCCCCTCCCTTACCACCCACTCCACCCCCTCCCTCTCCCCCCCACCCCCTCAATACCCAGCATAAACTATTTTGCCCTTATCTCTAATTTTGTTGAAGAGAGAGTATAGGCAATAATAGGAAGGAACAAGTGTTCCTGGTTGAGATAAGGATAGCTATACAGACTCACATTAATTTCCTGTACGTGTGTGTTGCCTTCTAGGTTAATTCTTTTTGATCTAACCTTTTCTCTAGTTCCTGGTCCCCTTTTCCTATTGGCTTCAGTTCTATATAAAGCTTTTTAAAAAGAATTATTATCACTGTTTCTCAAATTATCCCAAAAAATTGAAATGGTGGATAATTCTCCAAACTTTTTCTAAGAGGCAAGCATTTCCCTAATAACCAAAATCAGACAAGGACACAAAAAGCAAACAATCCAAACATATCAACCAATATACTTGATGAACATAGATACAGAAATTCTTGACAAAACACTAGAATACATACATCAAAATTATCATATACCAAGTCAAATATGATTTATCCCAGAGATGCAAGTATATTTCAACAAACATAAATTGATAAATGTTACATATCATATCAATAGACACTGATGATTAAAATTAAAGAAGATACACAAAAGAAATGGAAAGATCACTCATATTCATGGATTGGAAGAACTACTATTGTTAAAATGTCCATACTATCCAAAGTAGATTTATAGATTCAGTGCAATCCTGATCAAAGTTCCAATAACATTCTTCTCAGAAATAGAAGAAAAAATACTAACATTCATGTGCAAGCACAAAGACCTTGAAAAGTTAAATCAATCTTGAGAAAAAAGAACAAAGCTGGGGCATCACAATGCCTGATCTGAAGACTACTACAGAGATTTAGCAACCAGCATGGAATAAAACTGGCACACACACACACAAAAGAAACTGATGCATAGACTAATGGAAAAGAAATTAATCCATGAAACTTCAGCCAACTAATTTTCAGCAAAGGCTCCAAATGCATCAGTGAAAGGACAACCTCTTAAATAAATGGCCCTGGGAAAACTGGATGTTCATATGCAGAAGATTGAAATGAGACCCTTATAATGTAACTATACACAAAAATTAACACAAAATTCATCAAATACCTAAATTTAAAACCTGAATTAAGCATAAGAAAAACACTTCAAGACATTATATGTAGACAATGGTTTTTGTTGATTAGATCCCAGAAGCATAGGAAATAAAAGCAAAAATAGACAAAGGGAATTAAATCAAACTAAGAACCTTCTGCACTGTAAAGGAAAAACAATTAACAGAGTGAATAGAATAGAAAAATATATTGAATGGGAGAAAGTATTTGCAAACTATTCACTATATCTACATATTAACTTGAAATATCATTTCTTATTTAGAGGCTATGAACAAAATAACCGATAAAATAACCAATTAAAAAGCAGATAAATTATCTGAATAGATATTTCTTAAAAGAAGAAATACAAATGACACAAGTTGCATAATAATGCTCAGTAGCACTAGTGATCATGAAAATGCAAATTGAAACCACAATGAGCTCTCTCACCCTTGTCAGAATGGCTATTACCACAACAGGCACTTTGCAAAAGAAGACATCCAAATGGTCAAGAAAGATTTTAATTTCAATTTGCAACTAAGCAGTCAAATGCAGTTTAAACACAAACAGACCACAGTCAGAATGTGTGAAAATAGAATAACTGACAGTAAAAAGTGCTCATAAGCATATATAACAATGGGAATTCTCATAAATTGTTGACAGGATTATAAACAGTACAATCGTTTTGGGAGACTGTAATTCTGAATAAAGCTAAACATACGCCCACTCTATGATCCAACAATTCCAATGTCCAAAATAAAAGTTCATATATTCATAAAATGACTTCTATGAGAATGATAGTGTAAATACGATGCATGGATGACACATGCAGGAATTTCAGGTGCTCAGGGTTCTTGAGCCTGCTCTGAGAATGAAAGCACAGACAGACTCTAACAGCAGAGGTCGGAAAGATTTTATTTGAGAGAATTCAGTTGGAGAAAAGAGAACAGAAAGACTGCATATTGGGGAATGCAGGGGGACCCGAAACCGGTGATCTTATGGGTAGGGATGGGGAGTAGGGTTTTATAGTCTATTTTTTGCATTGCCTGAGGGCAGAGATGCCTTTCAGATGCAAACAGGCATTTCCTATGGAGGAGAAGTATCTCCCTGACCACTTATCACCTTTTGGGACTTCCTACAGTCTGTCCTTCAGTCCTTCATTCCCCCCTCTCAATGGTTGCCCTAACTGCTGTTAGGAATAGGGACGACGAAGTCTGTTCAGTAACTTTTTCCTGCTGACAGGGGGCAATGAAGGGCCCCTCAGCATCAGGGAGAGGGGTTGTCAAGGGGATTGTGGTTGTAGGTCCTTTTCATCTCCACCAGAGGCATTTGTAGTTTGATGGATTCTAGGCGAAAAGAAACAAACTTGACAAGTAAGTTTAAAATTCAAGGCCCAAACACAAGCAAGAGAATAATGGCAACTATAGGCCCCAGAAAGGGTAGGAATCAAGTCCTGGAGGGAAGCCAGGATTTTATTTGTTCCCATGCCTGTGTAGAAACCTGAGTTTCAAGAGATTGCTCCTGGAGCCATTTGGCCTGTTGGAGAATGTAATCTGCATGTTCTTCTACAATGCCTGAAGTGTTTATATATGTGCAACAGGAGGTATGGGGAATGGCACATACCCCCCCCCCGCCTTGTTTGGCCAAAAGAAAATCTAGGCCAGGCAGTGGTCCATTACTATACAGGTAAGGGATGACAAAGACCATTGCATGTCCTTAATAGCAAAGCCTACCTGGTCTGAGGTGCCCTCTACCACTTTGGTTAGGTTTTTTTGCAGTTACATGATTGGCAATCACCCCATAACTGATTCCAGCAAGGGCTGCAATTAATGCTGTTATCCCTAAAACTATTAAAGTAACCTTTCTTATACTTATGGGAAGCTGCTCCTATTGTAGTTAGTATTTCTCTTTTCTTCCAAATGGCTGCATACTTACAGTCTGTATAGATGTTTACTCTCTGTTCTTTTGACAGTCTTAGGGCTTATGTTAGGGTCCTTGAGATGAATTAGGACTGGGGCAGCTGCTTGTGCCCATCCCACAGTGTGTCCATCCGTCCACACTGTGAGGTCTACTTGTTCCTCTATTAGGGGCAAGCAAAAGTACTCTCCTGGAGGTAAAAGTAGCTGTACCCTCAATTTGGATAGAAGGTCTCACCCTAGCAGAGGAGTAGGGGTTTCTGGGATAATTAAAAAGGAGTGACAGAAATGGAAATCTCCCCAGGAGTAGGCTAAAGGCTGAGTGAAATAACACTCTAGAGGCTGGCCTGATATGCCTTGAACAGTAATTTTCATGGAGGACCTGGGTCCAGGAGAGAAAGGAATAGCTGAGATGCTGGCTCTAGTATTGATAAGGAGGCTGACCTTGTGCTTAATTTGGGGCTCTTCTGCTTTTATGGTGGTTACAAAGCCTGTATGGGAGGCCCCGGGACCCGTCATTGGGTGGGAGGCTCTGACCTCAGTTCCCCTGAGAACTGGGGACAGTGTCCCTTCCAATGTTTTCCCTGACAAATGGGGCAGGGTCCCAGAGGTAGCTTTCTCTGGGGCACTCCCTCCTAAAATGGCCTGCCTGTCACATTGAGAGCATGTCCTAGGGTTTGGACTTTGCCCTGGGGGAGCCTCTCTGTGCGCTGCAATCAGAGCCTCCTGCCACTTATCCTTTCTCTTTTCCTTTTCCAGGTCCTTCCTTCCTCTTTCTAAATCCCTGTTATAGTACACAGACGTGGCTACACGGACCAATTGGTCCAGATCTCTGCTCCCTTCAGCCACCAATTTCTGAAGCTTTTTATGGATATCTGGTACTGACTGTGTTAGAAATTTATCTTTTTTGGATGATTTCCTCTTCCTGTGACTCTGATACAATGTTGGTATGCTTTGTAAAGCATCCTTAAGTCTCTGTAGGAAAGCTACTGGAGTTTCTAAGGGTCCTTGCTGTACAGCTGTGACTTGGAGTAATTAAGAGGTTTTACCTTGGCTCTCCTTAGACCCTCAAGAATGCAGTGGATGAAATGGCTATGACTCCGTTCATCCTTGTCATTTTCAGGGTCCCACTTAGGGTCATACCTAGGCACTGCCTGATCTCCTGTTGGAATTGGGAATTGAGGTTCCCTCCTCCTCCTCCTCTTGTGAGGGCCCAGACAGGGCTGTAGTAGGGCCGCTTTTATTTAAGTGATAATTGTCTCCAGCTGTGACTGCCTGATCTAGTACCTGCTGTTTCTCTAGAGAAGTGAGGTCTGAGATAGCAATAGCATTACATCTTTCCAGCTCAGTTCAAACTTTTGGCTGACTTCTCTAAATGCCTGGATGTACTGATCTGAGTTTTCTGTTTAATTTCCTAAACCCTTTTTTATTTCTTTAAGTTCAATCACTCTAAAAGGAACATGAGCTCTGTTCCCTCCAGGAATTAACTGGAGGGGATAGAGTCCTGTGGCACAGTGTCTAGTGTGTGAGGTAGCTGGGTAAGGGGGAAGAGGGGAAGCTGATGGAGCATTAGATGGGGTTTTTTTTTTTATTCAAGTGAGTTTGGGGGCTTTTTGCAAAGGGTTACCACAGTCTGGGTATCTAACCTGCATTTGTTTAGTCATTCTGGGTGGTCTCTTAGGAAAAAGAACAATTGAGCATATGGAACTTCGGTCCACTTTCCCTCCTTTTTGCAGAACATATCTAATTGAGGAATGGTATTATAATTAATGCTCCATCCTTCTGGCCATCTTTCCTCATCTCCCAGAAGATACTGTGGCCAAGCCTGGGTGCAGTAAAACTTGAGTCACTTTTGCTGAAGACTTTCTGGATCGAGATCTTTCCAATGTTTTCATAAGCAGGCAAGGGGGTATCCTTCCTGGATCCTTGAGGCTTGATTTCCCACCTAAAAAGGGAAACAAGGGAAAATTGGTCACCTTAACAGAGGTTTCTCCTTTTATCTAGGTGTCCCCAGATGAGGAGAAACTCTAGTGGGAGAGGACGTCCTGCTCTCCCTTGCTCCTTCCACTGCCACTCATGGGTAGAGTCATGGAGGATTTACAGATAGATATCTCAGTTGCACCCATCCCCCTGAGATTATCTTTGACCAATCTCCCATCTATTTTGACTTGCCTGTTTGCCCTATGACCCAGGCAGGCATAGTTCTCCTCTACCAGCTGAACGCTTGTAATTAAAAAAATAACTCTATCAAAGTAACCAAGAGGGCTTGCATGGCCAGAAGGAGGACCCCTTTAGAGGCATGGATGGGGACTCCTGATGAACTAGACTTTGGTCCCCCTATATATCCTGTGAGGCATATGTGCTTTCTATGAAAGGAGAGAGAGACAGAGCATCTGGAGGCTTTTGCTCCGGTAAGGGGCAAAATGGAGATCTGCAGTTTTTGCCTTTTAACTGTTTTTTTTTTCTTTCCCTGAGGGCAGGCTGTGGAACCTGTTTAACCAGTTAATCTGATGCTTGACAAAGACAGTTAAGCTTAAATTGGAAACTATCACTTTCTGGTGCCTGTAGGGATTTTTCCCAATCTCCCTGAAGAAAGAAGCTCACTGCTATTTACAGCAAAGGCGGGGAGAGGGACACTCATCCTGAACTGCCTGGGAAAGGGGAAGGAGAAGATGAGGTTGGAGGAAAAGAGAGTTTCCAGGCTCAATGCATGAGGGATTATTGATCATCCTTGCTGTCCAGGTCAGTGCTGCCCAAAGGCAGTACTGGAGCACTGGAAACAAAAGGTGACCTCCACTCTCCGGCCATGGAAAACATGAAGGAAGTGTAAGAGATATGATTGTCTGTTTGTCATGGACATGGCTGGAGAGGTCCAAGACTTAGCCACCTTTGGAGCCTCAGGGCGGGTCAGGAAGTTGTGTCTCCAGCCTTTGGGTGACACTGGGGAGTGCCCTGGCTAGAATACCTTTTGTGGCTTGAAGACAAATTTTCCTTTCCACCAGCTGTTTTCAGACCTCTCCTTAAGCTGGTCAGATCTTGAAGGAGAGAGTTAGCATTTAAGGAGAGGAAAAAAAAGAAAAAAAACCCTTGGTGCACTGAAGTCGAGTTCTGCCCACATAGCATTGGCAGTGTGGTATAAACCCCTGCCTGGCCTCTGAGATTCCACAGATTGCCTGCCGTACAGCTGTAGTGGGCTCGGACCTTTTCCTCAGTTTCCCAAGGAAGAAACCCTCCTTAACAAGACAGAGAGAGAGGGAGAAAAGGTCAACCTGAGAGTTCCACCATAGCTAGGCCATGGTGTGGGGGGGTCTGTCCTGGAAAATAGACTCCACCAGAGTGCCGGACACTCACGGTCACATTCCTAGGCAGTCTTTCCCAGTTTGGCACAACCTATACCGACCTCAGGTGATGGCTGGTCCCTTTGTTCACCGCCAAATATGATGCACAGATGACACGTGCAGGAATTTCAGGTGCTTAGGGTTCTTGAGCCTGCTCTGAAAATGAAAGCACAGACAGACTCTAACAGCAGAGATCAGAAAGATTTTATTTGTAGAGAGTTTAGTTGGAGAAAAGAGAAGAGAAAGACTGCATATTGGGGAATGCAGGGGGACCTGAAAACAGATGATCCCATGGGTAGGGGTGGGGAGTGGGGTTTTATAGGCTATTTTTTCATTGCCTGAGGACGGAGATGCCTTTCAGATGCAAACAGGAGTTTCCTACAGGGAAGTGTCTCCTTGACCACTTATCACCTTTTGGGACCTCCTGCAGTCTGTCCTTCAGTCCTTCAGATTTAGTAATCACAGCCTAGGATAGAAGGTAACACAAATGTATATCAAGAGTATAATAGGTAAGTAATGGTAAAATTATATAATGCAGCACTTTACACTACCAAAGGAATAAATTTGGCTATAGGTGACACCACAGTTGAGTCACACAACTAAAATGCTTGTGAAAGAGGCCAGATAGAAAGTACATTTATTTTTTTATTTTTTTATACTAAAATGTTTATTGAATTACTTGTATTTCAAGTTTGTAATATAAAGGAATAAATTTCTAATGCTGACACAACACTGGAATTTCAGCCCTAAATACTAGATAGAAAGAACATTTATTATATGGTGTCATTCACATAGACTTCAACATTCTGCAAATTTATTCTTTGGAGGTAAAAAAATCTAGGCAGAGATTGGAAGAGAGTAAGGTAATGAGTAGGAGGCCCCATGAGGTGCGTCTAGAATGCTCTATTTCTTGATTTGTGTGGTAATCATCAGTGTGTTTACATTGCTTAAGCCCTTGAAAAGCATAATTATGATTTATAAACTTTCTTGCATATACGTTAGAATTCGATAGCATGTATTTTTAAAGACTGAAATGAAAATATATGAAAGTAAAGCATATTGCGTTCCAAACTAGAATAAAATAAAAAATCATAAAATTGGCCATTATTTGTTGTCCATGTGATCTGAATTTTCTCCAGAACCCACATCATGTGTTCTGGAGTGGCCATGGCATAGGTTATGCTCTTGTTCAGCAGCCCAGCAGAATCTGAAGTGTGAGTCAGCTCAGGTAACATTAGCCTTTGCATGAGCAAGGCCCAGCAGGCAACTTCCCTTTGCCCTTTCCTGGTATCTTTCACCTTTTTATTTTATCCTTCCTTCCTGCTGGGAGGTCTCTGGTATTAACAACAGATAGATGGGCAGCTGTAGCCTACACAAAAGGATGCTTTAGGTAATCCCTTTGTGATGAGGCATCTAATTTTTTATTAATTCTTGTCCTTTTGATTCCAAGGGAAGGCAGAAGACACTGCTTGGGATTCTTCCACTGATGAATACTCTGCTGTTTACTTGCCAATAATTGAGAGACTTGACTTTTCTAAAGTATATGGTATTATAACATCAGCAATGCTCATGTGTACAGCATCTTGCAAAGCATTTTTATGCATTATCTCATTTGTTCTCCATAATAGTCCTTGTAAAGAAAGTGGGGGCAGATATTATCTCCATTTTATTCAGGAGGAAACTGAGTTTCAGAGACATCTTGCAAAATAAGGACTTTATTTGAGATGAGTAGAGGGAAGGTGAAACTTTAATATCACTGTCTCAGTGTTGGTTTCCCTGGAGTGTTGGTTTCACTGTATTTGTTGTAAACAAATACAGCACATTTTGGCTCAGATTCTGAGCCAAAAATACAAGTGCAAAAAATTTCTTTGAGAGAAAAAGCGTATCAGAAAAGGATGGGAGAAGATAGACAGAGAAGGGAAAGTAATCAATAAAAGGAGGTATTATCAAAATCTAGTACTGTAGGAATTTAATCTTGCCCTAGAAACCAAGGTCACATATGCACCTTAGAATTATCCCATCCTAAGAGTAAAAGCATCAACAGCATTAACTTCCTTCACCTATGGCTTGATGAATTGGTGGACAAAGAGTATTCTGCAAGGAGATGCAGGTGCTGGTAGTTGGAAGTTAAGGCCAAGAGCACTTGCGTGTGTGATTATTATACACAGGGAATGAACAACTCTGTTGCACTTGGTACATTCTTGTCTTATGTGGTTACCTTCCCACATGTATTCCTTGTCCTTTTCTTTTTGTGCAAGAGCTCTCTATTTCTTTAGGAACTGAGAAGTGGAACGTGTGACTTAAGCTGGTCCAATAAGAGTTATGTGCTAACTTTTTCTGGATTCTTAGTGGAAATTTCCACTTTATCCTGATGGATGTGGAAAAAGAAGCCTGTAGTTCCAGCAGCTGCTGGAAGTCATCTTGACATTTTTGAGAGAGCGAGTCTGAAGATGAGACCCATGATGTAGAAGGTAGGATGTGGATACAGACATCAATGCTCCAATATTATTCTAAATCCTTGATTTAAAGGTTACCTAAATCAAGCTGAAAAACTGAACTATGTAGCTAAGGAAAATACTCTACTGTTTAGTGAAATGAGTCCTTTATTTACAATGACAGGATGCTAACTGGATATGAAGAAGTATACATCACCTAATATAAAATACTTTCCATGTAAGAATTATCATTATTGCATATGCTTTAAGAAAATATGTGTGTAACAAAACTTAAAACTGAGAATTTTCTCCTTTCTTTGGTCTCATAAACCCTTTGCAAGAAAATGTGGACTGGGTTTATTCTTCCAATGGAAATATATGCTTTGCAAGTGCCAAATATATGTCCCACTGCTTTCTTCCATTGCCTTCCTAGGTACACAAGAAAGTTTCATCTCTGAATCATTCTATATGCAATCTATAGAAACCAATGGGATCCAATATGCATTATATATTTTAATAATGTTCAAAGCTCAATTAATGTCATAACAAATAACAAGCTATGATCTAGTTTTGCTCCTTGAGGCAGGCAATGAAAATTATGTCAACAATATGGTCTGGCTGAAAGTCTTTCAAACATTGCAATTTCAGAGATATTTAGAGTAAATACCTGGAAATATTACACCTTAAAATAGGTGAAATGTGTTATCACATGTCTACTAATGTAGAATCTAGTCCTATTACCCTAGTTTTTCAACACACTATGTGTTTTATTTCAGTAAGGATGCTTGTCTCCTTCCATTTCATTACTATAGTTTGGATTCTTATAAAATTTAACATCATTTATATATTTCTTCATATTTTTTCAATTTTTTGAAATGTAAAAAGTTGATAGTCCATAAAAGATACACTAAGACCTAAGTATTTAAAATTGTAGTAAGATCTGAATAGAGATGACTACTCAATTGCTGCCTGTGAATAATTCATACTCTAACAATCAATCTTCAGTAAGTTAACCTATAAATCTGAAAATTATTTTCTGTGGCTGTCAATCTGGTAATTATATAGTTCTTCTAGAAGAGAAAATGTGCAAAAGTACCTCCTATTTTTTTAAGCAAAAAAGGAAAATTTTCTTTAAAAGTTATAAAATATTGCATAAGAATATTTTAATAATTAAAACATTAATGATATAAGTAATATTATAAATATTTAATAATTAAAATATAGGTTGGACTGATATACATTAATAAAGTCAATGAAGTAGCATGAAGGTGTAAAGCCATAAATTGTGCAAGGAGTTAATGCTGTTTAAAAGTGACTTTGAAACGTGGTTTGGAGGGATAAATTTTGTAGATGACATTGACTATTGGGATCATGGGAGGCCACAGTGACTATTTGTGGCCTCCCATGATCCCAAAATTAAGAACCAGTAGCAAGACACATGGGTAATCACATATAAGTATTTGGTGGAAAATGAAATTTTGCTGTTATTGGGTGAGTGAAATTTATTCATAAGTCATGAAACCCAGAAGAATTTTTAAAAATATAAAAAATAACATGATGAACATCTTAAAGAAATGTGTACATAGAAGATTTATAAACAATGTGTGTGGTAAGTGACATATTGCTAGAAAATATAGGCAACACGTATAGCAATTGAAAAGCTGATATTTTTGAATATATCCAAAGTGTATGAAAGCGTGTCTGAATGCAATCAGAAAATGACACTTAATTTTATGTAATGAGGTTTTATAAGTAGGAATGCATAAAAATAAAGCCAAGTATGATGTCATCCCAAGAGTAAAATAAACTTGGGATAATCATTTTATATATATATATATATAAAATATATATAAAAATATATATGTATACATAAATATATATATAAAAATATATATGTATATATATAAAATATATGTATGTGTGTGTATATCTATAATTAATATATAAATATCATATATGTATTAATGTAGGTGACAAAATATGCAAATTGTGATTCTGCTATTGATAATTACATATATGTTAATGCTATATATCAACAATAGTAGTGATCATATTTTGGAAGTATGAATATAAGTGATTTTATTTTCTCTTTTTATAAGTGGCATGATCTGCATATCTAATAACAAGCAAAACATCAACAGCAACCAAACATGAAAACTTTGTAAATGTACCAGGGACGTTCATTTTTCTTCTTTCAACTTTTCTTTGTTTTCCAAATTTTCTTTATGGACATACTTATTTGTATGTTACTTATGCTGTATTTATATAAGTTTTTATTTATGTTGCTCTGTAACAAATGTTAACCCCAGATTTTCAGTGGCTGGACACACTAAAGAACACACATGACTTCTATCTTTAGTTCTTTGGCTATCAACTAGTTGCATGGTCCTACATAACTGCAAGGTGACTAGGAGGTGAGCAGAGGACCATATTTATTCTAGGTAAGAATAGTGAACATTTCTGCCACCACCTGCCCTTCTGGAACATAAACATTCCTTTCTTGATTTATTTTCACCCAGTATGATGTTTATCTTCCCCCCAAAAGACAATGCAATATTACCATCAGTTACAATATCCAGCTCAGAATGCAAGTTGTACTGCAGTTTCTTCTTCCTTTACAATCAAAAGGGTTGTGGCTCGTTTCAGTCCAGACATCTATCAACTAAAAAGCGAGTTAGCTTCTCTTCCTTCACTCAGTATACAGTGGTGTAGCAAGAACAGGATAACCTCAATTAAGTGTCCATTGGAAAGGGAAGGAATGGGAGGCAACCACCCAGGAGTGGCCAACAGCAATTTTGAAATCCAGCTGAGCTCTCTGTCCTCCATGTGACTCATCAGGCCCTGATTAACTCCCAGGGTCCCTTGGCTGCCAATTCTCATAGATCCTACTGCCTACTAGGATACTGTTTTTCCTTCCATTGTTCTCTTTGCCATTTTTAAGTGGACACTAAGTGTCTGTTGTCTTTGAGGCTGTATAGCTTTCCTTTATCACCCTGTTTCTTTGCTACAGAAGTTTGGGGGCAAAAAGATTGCTATGTTTGAATAACCATACCTTTTTACCTTTGTAAAGGTAAAACTTGATTAAAAATTCACTTTGTGCAGTAACTCACTTCTGTGATCCCAGCTACTCAAGAGGAGATCCGGAATTGCAGCTCAAGTCCAGCCCAGGCAAAAAGTAAGTGAGACCCTATCTCAATCAACAAGCTCGATGTGGTGGTTCAAATTCTACCTTTGCAGGAGGCATAAGTCGGAGGATTGTGGCCCAAAGCTGTCCCTAAGACAAAAATGAGACCTTATTTGGAAAAACTAAAAAAAAAAAGGACTGGAGGCATGGTTCAGGTGATACTGTGCTCTGAGTTTAATCCCTAGTAGTGAAAAAAATAATCTTCCCTTTTATTGGAATGCAGTCACATCAATGTGCCATAACCATCACTCCCAGATTTGCTGTTTCTTTACTTTCTTGGCTCACACTTCTCTTACCTGACTTGCTGGTGGGTATCTTGAGTCCATCAGAACTCAAGGAATGTGCATAGCGTGATCTTTGTCTTATTCATTTTAATCAACTGTCCATTTTGCACATATTGCAGACAGTCATACCTCTTATGTCTATGTATTATATTATATCTAGGATCAGTCATTTTTACCAATGTTATGAGACCTTAAATATCTAGACTCTATCACTTTTTCATTTTTACTTACCAGTTTTTTTTACAATCTCATTTTTAAGTACACTAACTTCCCAGTGTAGCCAGTGGTCCCACCTCGTGTCATCAAGCATTTTGTGTACTGTGGACTTTCCAGAAAGTCCAGAACTTTTCCAGATTCTGTCTATGCCTTGTTCAACTCCTGCTGCCCAACTATTAAGGTAAAACCACATCGTTTAGGATTTTCCTTTCTTTATATATCTTTATAACAGCAGTATTGATATTTTTACTGGTATAAAAAGTTATCAGAAGCTGAAGTAAGAAAGAAATCCTGAAATCTGAGTGGCTTACCATAATGAAGATTCATCTTCCACAAGTGTATATTGCATTCTGCTGCTGGTTAGTAACTCCCTTGGTTAGCAGATCTCCACTCAGAACGCCTTACAGTTCCAATCTTGTGAAGTTTATTGCAGAAGAAGAAAAGCCTGAATGGTGACTCCACTGACAAGAATTCATCATGTGATCATGTCCACTGAAAGAGAGCTGGGAACTGTGAAGAAGTCATGAGCATTGGGTGAGAACTGATTGTCTCTGTCACAACATATTCTGAGTACTGAGTACTACATTGGAAAAATGGTACCTCTATTTTATTATAGATTATCGTTTCCAAGAGAAAATATGTATATAAGTTATTTTTCAGTAGTCATAGCAATTAAGGAGAAAAGACTAAAAAGAATCTATTTCAAACCAGTAAAAATAACGCAATGCCTTATTTTCTTTATATACGTTTTATTTGTATGTCAGAACATTAACCATGATTTATAGTTGTATGGGAAAAATATCTTTACCTTATAAAATTTAAGCACTATTGGTACTGTAAACATTTATATTAGCAAATCTTAGCAAGAGAATTATTTTAAATTATAATATTATGATTTTGTGGCACTTGCACTCAGGGCCTTGCACTTGCTAGAACAGGTTCTCTTCCACTTGAGCCACTCCACCAGCCCTTTTTGCATTGGTTGTCTTGAGTTAGGGACTCACTTTATGCCTGATCTGCCTGGACCTTATTCTTCTGATTTGTGCTTCCTCATATGGCTGGAATAACAGCCACATGCCACTACATCTAATCTTTGGTTGAGATGGAGTGTCATGAACTTTTTGTCCAGGTTGATCTTGAATCATGATCCTCTCTTATCTCTACCTCCTGAATCACTAGGATTACAGGCTTGAACCACCATGCCCTCCTGGTATCACAATTTTCATCCAGCTTTCTCACAAAGTACATGGAAATGATGAAAATAAGAAAGTCAGAAAATTGTGAATAATCATAATCTTGCCTACCAATGATAAGTGCTGTTAACATTTACATGTACTTTAAGATTTCACATGAATTTTTTATATTATATACATAATACTCTAAATATTATTTGATATCTTTTCCTTCCTCTAAATATTTAACATACTATTCAAAATTACTTGTAAACATCACTTAATAACTATTAAATCAACTGTTATAGTTTATATAATTATATCTTCCTTTTTTGGACATTCAGGTTTCTATACAATTTCCTAAATTACAAATTATAGGAAATGAATATATTTGTACGGAAATCTTTGTATTCCTAAGTGTTTCATTACTATAGATTCAAAGGAATGCAGTTAATTGATCAGAAGCTTAGTAAATATTTGCAAATTTATTTCCACAAATGTACTAATGTGCACTGTCACTATCAGTATATGAATTTTCCCATGTCAGCAAACTTCTATTAACACTGATACATAACACATACATGCAAATGACATATGATATTGTACATATGTATATTATCTATCATTGCTAATTTGAGAGAAGTGTAAATGCTACCTTCTTTCTTCACTCTATGCATATTATTTCTTGAAGTTTTCATTTAATGTAAAACTAATTTCATGCAATAAAATGAACAGATTTTAAGGTTATAGTTTGATAAGTTTTGACAAGTGTATACAACAGTGATTGCCATCCCAGTCAAAGCACAAAATATTTTGATCATTCCACAATGTTCCCTTCTGCTCATTTCAAGTTAATTCTCTCCCATAATCAGACAATATTCTGATTTTGTAGTTTTTTAAAAAATCAACTTTATCAAAGTTTAATTTACATAAAATGCAGCCAATTTAAGGGTACAGGTCACTGAACATAATAAATACATACACATATGTGTGACTAACTTCCTAATCAACATAAAAAACATTTCCAATACCTAAGGAATCCTTCCTGTACTGTTAATACCCTCCACCCTGGCTTTTGGCAAACACTAATCTGCCTTCTGTCAATGCAGTTTAATTTTACTTATTTTAGAATTTCATATAAATGGAATAATACACCATTTATTTTTTGTTTCTGGCTGATTTATCAAAAATACTTCTGAGACTTAACCATGCTGTCTGGTTTAGCAGTTCATTCTGTGTATGTGTGTGTGTGGAACTGGGATTCGAACTCAGGACCTTGTGCTTGTTAAGCACGTGCTCTATCACTGGGTCCATGCCCTCAGTCCTTTTTGATTTCATTTGTTTTTCAGGTAGGGTCTCAAACTTTTGTCTGCGGCATCCTTGGAATGTGATCCTCCCTTCTCCATCTCCCACATAGCTGGAGTTAAAGGTATGTGACACAACACCTATTGATTGCTGAGTAGTATGAATTGCATGGCTATAACTTTATCCATTCATCTGTTGGAGAACTTTGGAGAGTTTCCACTTTGCAGCTATTATGATTCTAACTGCATGAGCATTCAAGTACAAGATTTTATGTTGACATGTCCTTTATTTCTATTGGATAAACTCCTAAGGTTGGAATTGATGTTTCCTATGCTAAGTATTTGCTTAGCTTGAACATTATGCAAAACAGGTGTCCTAGTGCTCCCACATGCCCACTGGCATAAGTGGGACCGGCAGTCACTCCACCTTCTTGCCAACATCTAAAAATGTGATCTTTCTAGTGGGTGTATGGCAATATCTTGTTATTGCTTTAATTTCTATGCCCCTGATGACTAACAGCATTGAGCATTATTCCACGTGTTTATCAGCAATGTGTGTGTCTTATTGTGTAGAGTCTTCACTCAAATATTTTGACCACTTCTCTTCTTTGAGTTGAATTGTTTGTCTGATTATTGATTCATTAGAATTTTTATGTTTATTGTATGCCTCCATCAGATATGTGTATTGTGAATCTTTTCCAGTCACTGGTTTTCCAGTTACTTTAGCATTGTTTATTTTAAAAGGTTATAACCTGCACTGAACTATTTATCTTTTAAAAAATATAAATTAACTCCATATAAGTAAAAGTATTTCAATAGTCCTTGCTTTGTTTCCTTCATTTATATATGTGTCCTTGCACTAACACCATACAGAATTGATTATTGGCACCATTTGGTCTTAGAAGGGTCCTGGGTAATGGGCTATAGCCACACAATAGTTTTCATTTTAAAATGCTTTTAGATAACTAAGATTTCAAAAACACTTGAACAATGTGCATGAACTCACCAAGACATGAGGAAGTGCACTTTGAAGGCATGTATTTAAAAACTGGAAGAAATTTCAAATACAACGCACTCCAACATTTTTCAAAATGGGATGTACAGTGTTAGGTATGGTACAGCACGCTAGTAGACCCAGCTACTCAGGAGGCACAGGTAGGAAGATCATGGTCTGAGGTTGGCTTGGAAAAATAGGAGACTCTGTCTGAAAAAGAAACTAGAAAGTAAAAGGATTGGGGTTATGGCTTAAATGGTAGACTGCTTGCAGAAAATGGAATATGTATAAACCAGGAAAGCATTGTTTCCTAATAATCAGGCACCTTTCACCACTTGCATATTTTTTACTTCATTGCTACCTGCAATATTTATATTTCATATAATCTTTTTAAACATATGCATTTTAAAGAATGTAAAAATTAAAGAATATTTTAATTGCTACCAAAATGGGGCAATATGTTTTCTAACATGTTTTCATAATAGATGATTATTACAATGAAATAATGTCATCTTTTAAAAAAATGTTAGGACACAGATTTTTTTCTTTTTTATTATCATATTATTGTTGTACTGGGGGTACATTGTGACATTTACAAAAGTGCTTACAATATATGTTAGTCAAATTTACCCCCTCCATCATTTTCCTTTATCCCCCCTCCCTCTTTTCTTAGAAAATTTTCAACAGGTCTCATTTTTTTCATTTTCATACATTGGTACATAATATTTCTACCATATTCACCCTTTTATTCCCTTTTCTTATATCCTTCCCCCTCTCACTGATACCAATCCCAAGACAGGATCTATTGCACCTTATTGTCCTCTGTTTTTGAAAGAGAAACATTTTTGTTAGTGTAAGATAGCTATACAGAGAGTTTCATTATGACAAAAGAATGTCATCTTGCAGCAACCTAAAATCATCCTACAATCAACTCATAGCAGCATACTCTGAGAAGTATGACCCTAGAGGACTATAATGTTATGCTATAAGTCCTTTAGGGAAATTTCCACATAGAAGTGAGTGATGGTGAATTTAGCTAAGAAGCTCCATTTTTGGTGATGTAGATTTGAATATTTACAATATAACCTATATTTTCTAAGTCTCCTGATTCCAAATGCAGTGGTTTTTCAGTTCAGGAGCATTTTCAAAAATCTGTTTACTCTCTAAAACGTGTATACAAATTGCTACACATAGTTTTTATGAGTATGGAGCCATTATGCACATTAATACGCTGATGAGGACAGAGCCCCATTGCTAAGTCAGGCTTTGCTTTTGAGTTTTGTGGGTTCATTATGCACACAAAGTGGCAAGTTTTTGGTTTAAGTTATGTCTCAGTAAACAGTTAAACAAAACTTGAAGTGTTGTAAATGAGAAAGTAAATTTTCAGTCACTTATTATATTTTTATTATTTATGTTTATAATAGAATTTCTACTATTTTTCTGAATGCAATCAACATAAGTGCTATTTATTCTCTGAATATAATAACACACTATACATTTTTAAAGCAATCCATTCAAAACCACTTAAAAAAGAACCTAATCCTTAAAATATAAAAAAGGGAACTGGGGTGATTTTAATTATTCTCAAAATTCTTCCACATGTGCTTAAATAAGCATTTAAGAGCAATTTAAATAAAATCATTAGATATTCCCATTTTGCTGCCTTTGGTGGGGAAGAATGAGCAAGCTTACAAAATGTTAGGTATGGAAGTGTTTAACCACCGAAAGTTGAACGTAATATAAAGGAACTCAGTGTGCACTTGTTGAACAATAAAAATATTCTTCGTTTCCCAAGTGTAAATATCGCTCTGAACAAAAGAACCTGCTGCTTGATGGAGGATTCTTGATTTCACTCACTCCTCACTTCTCACTCACTCACTCACTCACTCCTCACTCACTCTTCATTGGGACAACAACATCTCTGCATTACCTCAGTCATTTGTGAATTATTTTTATCTGGGATAATTTTGTATACTAACTACAGCTGTGATATTGATCTTTATGTATTTTTAATGCCAATAATAAGCCAAGGGGCTTCACCCCATTCAAAGACTCAATTTCTCACCTCCCCAAAAACATAATGACCACAGCATGAAATTAACACCTTAATGAAACTAATAACTATGGAAAAGTTAGCTTTGTAGCTAGCATAATTTTTATTATGTTCTTTAAAAACTGAATATCTGATTTTGGAAAGCAACCTTTTTATCATCTTACTTACTGCTTTGTTTGAAAAAAATCCACAACAGTGAAGATACAAGTTCTAATGATTTCATTATTTCAAATATTTCATTATTTTAAATTGTTTCATTTCCTCCTTTTGATTAAAACTCAAATGTAATTGGTTTTTGTTTAATCTTACAAAGACAGATTTTCATGTGGCATCCTGTAAAGGATAAAACAGCATATAGAATCATGTAATTATGTAATAAAATGATGAATTAATGTTCATGTAAAAATTAGAGCTTTCTATTCTTGTTCCTATAATCTATGGGCATGATAAGGTTTATTGAACTTTCCATCTGTTTTTTTTTTTGTTTGTTTGTTTTTTCTCACATCAGCAATTTAGAATGGGAGTGTTTCTTAAAGTAAACCCAGAATTGTTCTTCTCTAATTTCCCTTTGCGTATGAAATAATATCAAAGTGTACATTCTAAATTCCTGTGGTATGTACTATCATGTATTTGGGTCTTAACACATTCTGAGGCAGAATCTGCCATGACCTCCACTTCTATAAACAGTCTTAATAACTATTTGCCATTTTTATGTGTATTCCACATTTGCTAGTCATTTTACTAGGTATAATGGATTAGTACTTTGTAAATTGTAAATTAACAAAGAATAAGATTGATATGTAGAAAGTCAAGGTTTAACCAGAAGTTATACAATAATTCCAGGTAGTTTTATAACATTGACATTACAGATATTTTTTACTTCACTAGATAATGTCACATTCTCTACTGCAGTCTCTTTTCTTGATATCTACTAACCTCAAAACAGCCTGAGTGCCTTCTAGGTAGAATAACCCAGAGTAGAAACCATACTTGGAAAATTTAAATGTCTGTGTTATATAGGAAACATATCACTACACCTTAATATGCAAATAAAGTTTCTGGGTTGTTGACATCCCTATACACCAGTGGCAACTACCCTGAAGAAGGAAGATCAGGGGACCCCAAAAGGCACCGGTGGGGTCTCATAACCAGCAAGAAACAAAGTCCTCTCAAAATCCACAAATAGAGAAACTACTAACCACTGGGTGAATGGGAAGAATGACTTGCAGCTCAACACTCCTGATCCCCCACCCCTGAAGTTTCTGTACAGCACCAGGCTACATTACTTGGCACTCAGCAGTAACTCCTGCTTCCCAGCTCACACAGGAACTCGGAGCTCCACACTACCCCCAAATACATGACCTGCTACCTTCACCCTGAAACACCAGGGAAACCAGCGCCCCTGTGTAAGCAGGACCCATGGCTCCTGCTGCTCCATGAGTACAGAAGGTGCAAGCTAGAAGTCTTGTTTCCTCATGCCAGCAGCAGCTGCTGCACTGTGTTCCCAGAAGCCTGAACTAACAAGCAGGCCCCAGGGCTCCTGCTGCCTGCAGGTTTTGTTCTCCTGTGACTGCAGCAGCTGCCATGGCTCCTGGAAGCCCACACCCCAACACAAGTAGACCCCAGGGCCTCTGCTGCCTTGTGGGTACCAGATGATTCAGGCCTGCCAGCTTTGCTGCTCCATGGGCACCTTCATATTTTAGGACACAAAGCAAGTCTCAACAAATTTAAGATAATTGAAATAACACTCTGTATCACATCAGATGACAATGGAATAAAACTAGACCTCAATTACAAAAGACACCACAGAAAATATCCAAACACATGGAGACTGAACAACACACTGCTAAAAAACCATTGGGTGACTGAAGAAATAAGGGAAGAAATCTAAAAGTTTCTAGAATCCAGTGAAAATGAAAATACAATCTACCAGAATAAGTGGGACACAGCAAAGGCCATGCTAAGGGGAAAGTTTATAGCTAGAAGTGCCTACATTAAAAAACAGAGACCTATCAAATAAGCAACCTAGTGATGCACCTTAACCTCCTAGAAAAACAAGAACAAACCAAACCTAGAACCAGCAGATGGACAGAAATAATAAAGATCAGTGCCAAGATCAATGAGATTGAAACCAAACAAACTATACAATGAATCAGTGAAATAAAAAGTTGGTTCTTTGGAAAGATTAACAAGATAAATAAACCCTTAGCCAACATGATGAAATGGAGGAGGGAAAAGACCCAAATTAATAAAACCAGAGATGAAAAAAAGGGACATAACCACAAATACTGATGAAATCCAGGGAATCATTAGAGTACTTTGAAAATTTATATTCAAGTAACCTGGAAAATCCAGATGAAATGGATAAATTCCAAGATGCATGTAACCAACCAAAATTGAACCAAGAAGATATTAAACACCTAACTAGTCCTATTACATGCAATGAAATTGAAGCAGTAATAAAGATTCTCAATAAGAAGACCCCATGATCTGATGGATTCATGGCTGAATTTTACCAAACCTTTAAAGAAGAACTAACAACAATACTTCTCAAACTTTTCCAGGAAATAGGGAAGGAACACTACCAAACTCATTCTATGAAGCCAGCATTATACTCATTCCAAAACTCAATAAAGATGTAACCAGAAAAGAGAATTATAGAAAAACATCTTTAATGAATACAGATGCAAATGTTCTCAACAAAATACTGCCACACAGAATTTAACAACATGTCAAAAAGATCATACACCATGACCAAATCAGTTTCATTCCAGGGATGCAAGGATGCCTCAACATACATAAATCCAGCACCATCTCATGATAAAAGCTCTGAAAAAACAAGGAATAGAAGAAACATTCCTCAACATAATAAAGGCTATGTATGACAAACCCAGGGCCAACATCATACTAAATGGAGAACAACTGAAGCTGTTCCCCTTAAAGTCAGAAACAAGACAGAGCTGTCTACTTTCTCCACTCCTATTCAATATAGTTTTGGAATTCCTAGTTAGAGCAATAAGACAAGAGCAAGAAATAAAAGGGATTCAAATAGGGAAGGAAGAAGTCAAACTGTCTCTATTTGCAGATGGCATGATCCTATACCTAAGAGACCCCAAAAACCCTACCAAAAAAGTACTCTAGAAATCATAAACTCTTTTGGCAAAGTAATAGGATATAAAATAAACATACAGAAATCAGTAGCTTCTCTATATATCAACAATGAACAGACTGAGAAAGAAATCATGGAAACAATTTCATTTCCTCAAAAACAATAAAGTACCTTGGAATAAACCTAGTAAAGAAACCAAAGACCTTTCTAATGAAAACTATAAACCACTGAAAAGTGAAATCAAAGAAGACTTTAGAAGATGGAAAGACCTTCCATGCTCGTGGATTGGTAGAATCAACATTGTGAAAATGGCCATACTACCAAAACAATCTACATGTTTGATGCAATCCCTATCAAAATTCCAATGACATTCTGCACAGAAATTGAAAAAGTAATCGTGAAACACATATGGAAACACAAAGGACCTCAAATAGCCAAAGCAATTCTGAGCAAAAAGTTTAATGCAGACAAGAAGACCAATGGATCAGAATAGAAGATCCAGACATAAACCCATGAATCTATAGCCAAGTGATCTTCAACAAAGGAGCCCAAAACACATGATGGAAAAAAGACAGCCTCTTCAACAAATGCTGCTGTACCATAATCAACTCAAAGTGAATCAAAGACCTTAATATAAGGCCTGAAAGCTTGAAACAACTCACAGAATGGGAGAAAATCTTTGCCAGCTACTGATATCCAGAATCTACTGGGAACTTAAAAAACTCAACCCCCAAATAATCAGTATCCCAATGAAGAAATGGGGATATGAATTAAACAGGGAAAGGATGAGGTACAAATGGGCAGTAAATACATGAAGAATTGTTCGACTTCCCTAGTTATAAAAGAGATACAAGTCAAAAAACACTTAGATTTCATCTCACCCCAGTTAGAGTGGCCAAAATCAATGGTAATAACAACAAGAAATGCTGGTGAGGATGTGTCAAAATAGGAATCCTAATACACTGTTGGTGGGAATGTAAATTAGTACAACCACTATGGAAAGCAGTATCCAGATTCCTCAAAAAACTAGAAATAGAACTTCCATATGATCCAGTTATATAACTCCTGGGCATCTATCTAAAGGAACATAGAGACACCTGTACACTGATGTTCATCACATCACTATTCACAACAGCTAAGCTTTGGAAACAGCCCAGGTTTTCTACAACTGATGAATGGATCAATAAATTGTGTTGTATATGCACAATGGAGTATTATTCAGTTATAAGGAATAATGACATGTGGTTTGAAGGTAAATGGATGCAACTGGAGGACATAAGTGAAGTAAACTTGGATCAGAAACACAAAAATGTCATGTTTTCTCTCATGTGGAAGATAGATCCAAAGATAAACATATACACAACAAGCATGATCATAAAGAAACTCTGATGTAGAACATGTTTGTAATAGTGGAACTACTCTATGGAACTCAGAGAAAGAGGGAAAGGAAAAGAAAATGATAAAGCATCAGTAATATTGCATACCATAATATGTGAAGGTTGAGGATATAAGGATATGTATTGAAAGCTGTTGAAAAACGAGGTGGGAGTTAAAGGGGTAAGGGAGAGTTATGTAAGGGGTTTATAGACCAAAGTTTACCCACAGTGGGCATACATTGAGACACCCTTTTGAACATCAAGTTAAATATTTATAATGGAAACCAGGACTGTAAAATAGGTACAGTATATGAGGGGTGCTAGTGGAAAGGGGAGGGTGAAGGAAGGAGATTAAGGTGATGGTATATGGACTTCATATACTTATATGAAACAGAACTAAGAAACCTCTTGCAATTGCTTTAAGTGGGATTGGGAAGGGGTTGAGGGGAAGAGACAATGGGGACAATGTAACAAATGTATAATATAAATCTAATCAGAATTGTCACTGCAACTCCCCTCCCCCCATATAATGAATATATTCTAATAACATTTATTTAAAAGAAAAGAAAAGAAAGTTTCTGGAATATGTATCTTGTTCATCCTTTGACTTTAGAAATGACTTTCCTTTACACAATGAATCAACAGAGGCACATAGACACCAGATTGAAAGACTTTGAATGTGGTCAACAAAAGAAGAGCTTCCATAAATATTTTATCAGAAGAGTTACTTCTCAAAAGAAAAGAAGGAAGTTAATCTTCCATAGCTCCAGTAGGAATTGAGCATCAGGAAGTACACCAGGTTACTAGCTTGAAAAATATTGATCCAGAATAGAGCAGAGGCTCAAAAGCAAAGTCATGAGAATATTTGGCAAAGGCCATTTTTAGATTTAAGTATCTGCTCTTCAATGGGTGCTTTGACCTTAGAAAAGTCCTGTCTGATTTCAGTGTACCATCTCTTCTCTGCTAGAATGAATGCATGATCCCTATATTCTTTGCTAGCTTTGTCATTCTATATTTTTTAAATGTACTGATATTCGTGTCACTTTACTGAACTTTACTTTGCATTAAAGTAAAGTTGAATGACAATGGTCCATTAATGCCAAGCTTACCACCAGAAATAGTTCAGCTGTTTAAAATATGTTTTGACTGATGCTATTCTGAGGCTGCTCTGTAAGGAAGAAACCAACAAAGTGCCAGCCATCGTATATTCAGCAATTAAAAAAAAAACGGCCCAACACTGCTCCTTCCAATCCATTGGGAACAATATTTTTAGAGTACAAGAGGAAAGCTGAATCTTCAAGATTTAACTCACTTCAAGCTAAAGTAATCGCCAGAGAGAAAAAGAATGAGAAGCAGAAATGCTTTAGAGAAAGTGAGTTTTGAGCTGAATCTGAAAGAAGCAAAGTAATAGAAGAAAAGAGGAAGGATTAATTGAGTTAGAGAACTAAGAAATGATACATTTTTATAATTTGTTTATTATCATATTATTGTTATACTGGAGGTACACTGTGACATTTACAACAACATATTTTAGTTAAATTCACCCCTTCGATCATTCTCCATTATCCCCCTGCACTCATCAGAATGGTTTCAACAGGACTCATTTTTCTATTTTCACACATAAGTACATAATATTTCTACATATTCACCTGCTATACTCTTTCCTTATAACCTCCCTCCTCCCACTAGTATCAATTTCTAGAAAGGACCTGTTTCTTCCTGTTCTTCATTTTTGAGGAAAAAAAGACATTTTTGTTTGCTTAAGATATCTATAAAGAGAGTTTCATGTGACATTTCATTATTATATCCCGAATTGGTTCATCCCCTCTATTTTTCTCCTTTCTACCTTAGTCCTCTTCTTATGGTGAGTTCAACAGGTTTAAACATTCCAAGCGATACATTTGAAGTAAATTTGCCATTCAAGCATTTTGAGTAAAGTACCAGAATGACGAAGTTGGTAACATGGAGGTTCTAGCTAAGTTTCCTTAATCATTCCACGCTGCCTTAATAACTCACCATATACAGAAAACATAAGTCATATGGAAAACCTACAAAGAGCAAAGGTCCAAAAAAAAAAAACCAAAAAGGTCCAAAAGTCAAAACTGCTTAGCCTCCCTCCTCTTTACTTCTGTGTTCTATTATCTGAGTGATGACGCCAGTGCCATTTACACAAGCACCTATTCTCACCTTCTGCTAAAACATTAAGTTTAAATGCATACAAAGGAGCAGCAGGAGACTTGGAAAAGACTAACTTTGTATATATATTTTTTCTTGTTGTGAAAGTCTAAAAACAGAAATCTGGGTAGAATCTGGAGAAGAGGCGGAGGGTGTAATAAGAGTCACTCTCTTCATCTGGAATGCACTAGGCAAAATGAAATGTCTTTATCTGTGTGAAAGAAAAAGGATTCAGGTTTCTTTCAAGTTCTCAAGGGTAGCAAAGATTGCTGCTGGTTTCAACTTTAAATGTACAGAAACATCACTGGGTCTTGTTTTGAAATTTTCTTGCTGAACATAGATCATATTATATTAAAGTCAAAGCAACCTTAGAGATCTGGAGGTAACTCTTCCTTCCTTCTCTCTCCGGAGATAGCAAGCAATGTGCTCAAGGTCTCCGAGTTAGTCGAGAATAATCTAGAGTGGAATTTGAGTTTTTGATATCTAGTTTTGTACTACTTCAAATAAAACCAATACTAAATCCTGTTAGCATTTAGTATAAGAAAAGCTTCTGATATCACCCAAATCACTAATATATTTATTTTTACCAGGCCATGTTTTGGACTCTACTTTTGTCAGAGCTTAATTTGGTGCTTAGATAAGTAAACCATAATTTTGCACAACAAATTTTCCCTAGTATCATACAACTTCTAATTTATCCCATTTTGAATTTCACTATGAAAAAAATACGTACTCATTATGAAAAATTTGGAAAAACCTGTCAGACTACATTTTTATAATCCCACCCATCTTATTTGCTTGAACCAGACTCCTATACATAACTTTTAATATTAAGCCACATGGAAACAGTTTAAGAAGTAGAAAGAGGTAACTTTTCAAATAAATTTATTTTATGGAACAGAACTCACATCACTTCATTTTTCACAAATGGTCACCTATCTATTAATATGCACAGTCCATCTAGCTTAACAGGCATCCAACAAATGGTACTTCTCTTTAAAAATGTTTGTGTCATAAGGAGATGGAAAGTCTTATACAAACAGGAGCGTGGGATCTTGGGCTCATAATGAACAGTTACAGGATTAAGAAAGATGCTGCAACTCAAAGTTTCGTGGTTTATATAATGTACAATAGCAGAAAGTACCTGCATGTTCAGTAATTTGAATGGAGAAGTTTGTATCATATATCAATTCCTTCCCCAACCCTCCCTCATTTTTGCATGCAAATGATCAGTCCACTAGCAGGGGAGAAAGTGCTAAGAATTTAGGTGATTTGAAAATTAATATATACCCCCACACCCATTTCCCCACACACATCTACATTCAGGACATCCACTAACCAGTGAAAGAAGATATTGGATAGCAAAGTAAATTGTAATGAAGAGTCATGCAGTCAGTTTTGACACTTGCTCTACAAGAAGAACTGCTATAGACTAACTTCATTCATCCACTTACTTATTTCTTATTCATCAAATATTGCTTAATACATCCTATGTGCTAGATAACCTTAACTAAAGCTTTCCACAGTTGGCAGAAATTAGTGACATTATTTATCTGAATTGAAGGGATGATGTTTATTATTTCCCAGATTCTAGTTTGGGCTAGTGGTGAATCTTGAATGACAAATATGGGGCGGGGGGGAGGCAACAAAGAGATATATGAGGTGTTTTTGTTGGTGATTTTAAACTGTTATTCAAGATTTATTGTCAGAGGTAGAATCTAGTAAATGAATTCCTGGTTCTCTCTTCTTAGGAAACCTCCTTGATAGGTAAGGTTTTATTTTAACTCTCTGAGAAGCAGACCACCAGATAGGATTAGATGTTGAGGAAAAAGCCATGAAAATATGGCAGGCAGGTTCCAGAGAGAGTAGAGAGAGTCTTTTGAATATCCTGGGCTGACACCCACAAAGAAGGGAAAGGGAACAGTGAGTATGAAGAGTGGTATCCTACTAAGAAAGTCTTTGCAAACTTAATGGGAAATTTCTGGGCAATACATGTTCAAATATAAAAGAAATAGATTATTATTAATAATCCCATATGTAATATGTCACATATTATCATTTCAAAAACATTTCAGAAATATATTCTTTCATTCAGTGAAGTGCGTAGGGAAAGTGTTATCCCAGTGTTAAAGGAAATACACAAATATTGAACGGCTTGCTTAAAGTCGCAAAGCAGGTATGTGGTAGAGACAAAACTAGCATGCAACACTTCTCAATAGATGCTCTTTATATATACATATTTTTATTGTTGTTTGAGATAAGAGTCTCTCCATATAGCCCAGACTGGACTTGAACACGTGAACCTCAAGCCTGTTAGAAAAATTCCCTTTGCATAGGATTTTCTCAGCTTCATTATGGGCATCAATCACATTGTGTCACTGGGTGGAGGCTGCCTTGGAGGAGCAGGGCTCAGCAAGAACGGTATAGCAGACTCAAGGATGTGACACATTAGGCTGTCACCAGCCATCCTCTAGCCTGCAGGTTCTCTTGAAATGAGTTCTGAATGGTTACTTCTATGATCCCTACAAGTCAGTTCTCAAATATTCCAGAGCTCCTTTTCCTTGATGATTATGGTTGGATTATATTTTAACTAATATGGCTATGTGAGTTTTTTTGGTCATTCAGTTATAAACAAGTTTTTAAAATCAGTAAATGCTTTGCCAGATTATCTTTTTCCCATCAGCAAAAACATTTTGAGCAGAAATCCCATCAATCTGAGCCCCAGTGATGAACAAAGGCCCTGGTTAACTCACATTAGACATATACAGTCTAACATAAAACAAGAAACAAGCATTATATAATAAGCCACTGAGGTACCATATTTCATAACTCAGATTCTCCTGACTGAGTCCATAGCTTAGGAGGTTTTTTTTAAAGTACTTCAGTTTTGGAACATATCAAGGAACATGTAGTAGTGACAATACCACTGGAAACCAGCTTTGTTGAGAAAGAGTAGGACAATTCAAAAGCATTAGTCAAAGAAATTAATAAAGTTGAGATTCTGGAGCGATTTATATTTAGAAGGAAATGTTCGCAAACCATAGTTTCTAACAGGTTACTAGTACCTGAATAGGCCCCATACAATGTAAAAGTAGTCAATAACACTTGTGCATGAATAATTGTGTGTATTACATGAATTCAAATATAAAAGAAATAGATTATTATTAATAATCTCTTATATAATAAGCCACACATTACAGTTACAAAGGCATTTCAGAAATACATTCTTCCATTCAGTGAAGCAGTGTTACAGGAAATACACAAAGATTGAATTGCTTGCTTAATTTAGCATGAAGATCACAAAGGAGGTAAGTGGTGGGGACAAAACCAGCATCTAGCACTTCTCTGTAGATGCTCTTTATATTGTCTTTACTGATGCTGGGTTTTTTTGTTGTTTGTTTGTTTGTTTTTGCTAGGGTCTCACCACATAGTCCAGGCTGGCTGCAAACATGTGAACCTCAGGTCACAGCCTTCCAAGTGTGGGTTGGAATTACAAGCCTGCACAACTACATCCAGCTATAGACCAATCTGTATATCAAAATATTTTCTTCTCTTGAGGGTTAAAATTCTTGGTTCCAGAAAAAAATTTAAGAATATTTTCAAGATTTACAATAAAATACATGGACATCCACAAGACATTTGCAGCTATTTTGCTTCATAGTAATGGATGGATGCTGTAATCAGGAAATGGACATGGAGAAGACCTAAAACTGTCAAGCAGATAGAAGGAGTCCTGAAGTCCTGACAGTCCCATCCATACTGAAAAATGAGTGTTGAGTATACAATCAACATTTAAATAAAATTAATGGTAATAATAATTGCCGTATCTATGACTTATAGTTCTTAAAGAACTTAAATGAATATTTTCTCTTTTGTGTCTTCCATTTTTCCTCTAAGGAATTACAGACTTGAACCCTTATCTTATACTTAAATTCCAGATGCTTATGGAAATGCAAAGAATAGATGAACGCTGATTTTTAATCAAATTGCAGAATACCTTTGGAACTCAAAATATTAACAATTTGATGTGAAGATTTTAAAATTAAAAATTTCAAAATTATTCAATGCATCTTCCATGGAGATTGTTCCATGCATTTTGTTCCTTCCTAATTTCCTATATTCTGTGCCTGCTTTTTTTTTTTTCTGGCAGTCACTGGACCACTCTTAAGAAACTGGCAGCTCCTACTTCCTGTCTCTTTGAACACTCAAATTTGAAACTTCTGTACTGTAAGGAAGCCTATGTAGTGCACAGAGAAACCCACATAATGAAGTGAACCCCCAGTCCCCAGAACTGGCTGAACTCTGGGCTTATAGCCAGTACCAAATTGCTGTACTCTTGAGTGAGTCATCTTGGAAGAGTATCTTCCAGTCCTAGGTTAACCTGACCCCATCATAAGCTGCCCCAATGATTGTTGCACAAATTGGACATCTCTGAGCAAAACAGAATATTGTCATTGTTTGAAGTCAATGGACTTTGGGGTGGTATGTGATATACAAGTGAATGGGTGAGATTTGCCTAGGGTGGTTTTACCTAGGGAACCTTCCATAGTACAGAATGTAGAGCACCTTGGCCTGATTACAGGGATTTTGTGCCTTGTCTTACATTCTAGAATCAAAAATAGGATCCATTCTGTGAATATGACCTTTTTATATGGACATTATTAGGTTTACTATATTGTTTGGTCATCCTATATTCCTGTAGTATTTGATTAGTCCACAGAGAAAGGCCTCATCCCTAAAATAGGGATGAGCAATAAAATGAGTTGGGTTTTTTTTTTTTTTTTTGGTCAATCATTAGGGAAATTTCCTTTAAGAAAAGAACATGTGATTTGGGCCAGAGGAGAGGGAAAACTCCTGCCTCTCAAGGTGCCTTTTTCTTGACCTTTGATTTCAGGGTGACAAAATACATTTGACAGGATTTAGCATGCTTAAACTTTCACTAAGATCATGCACTAATGGAGCAGTTTGGCCTCAGTGGTGCTACACTTAGGAGGAACATCAGGCTTATGACTGGGCCAGAGCTTAGAAATAAATGGTCTCCAACTTAAGACCAAAGTGGTAAAGGCAGTGTTCATTAAGAAAGACTTGTTGGCAGAAAAGGACACAAGAAAGAGGTGGTGAGATCTACCTAGTGTAGATCAACAGAATGCAGGGCTTCAACGTGAGATTGTAGTGCCGGGATCCTTCATGCCTCGAACAGACCCTGACTTCTGTATGTGCTAGAGGAGTGAACGATAACTGCCTGACCATGAAACCCGGGCTTTCTTTTGGGTTCCCATTTTTTAGCCCTCTATGGCCTGTTTCTAGCAAGCTATTTCCACCCCTAGGCAACAGAGATCAGAACCAGGTGGAAACAGTTTTCACATATCCATACGCAGTCCTACAGTCTAATATTATGAATCTGCGTCGTGGCTTACAACTAATAAATTTGATGCTGAACTTCAAGCCATTCTTGCTTTTCCATCCACGGAGGCAACTTGGGTTTTCTTAGAGACCATGCATCACTTTTTGCAGAAGCAGGGACTCCCTCATCTTTCTCTCAGCTCCGCCCAAGACCGAGCCAACAGAGCCAGCCGCAGTGGCGCTCAGCTTGCTGCGTGGGGGGACACCATGTGAGCTTGATTTCCACAAAGCACAGTCCGCTCAGGACTGCAGAACTTGGATAGGAGAATGGGGGAAACCAGTGAACTGGAGCAGTGTCCTGCGGGGACAGGGGCGCCACGTTTGTAGAAGGGTAGCTAGCTGCCCACTCAGGAATCCCGGGTCCTCCCAGGCGCGCCCCTACCCCACTAGCCGCGCGCCGCTGCCGGATCTTCAATTTCAACACAAAGGGAATCCTCGGCCGCAGGAAGTGCATCACCAGAAAGGGGGACTAGGGGCGGGGAGAGGGGGATGCCGCCTTTTTCTCTCCACCCCCGCACTCCCCGGAGCCCCTGGCAGCTGTGACGAAACCCGCAGCTCCTGTATCTCCACAGGAGTCCCGAGAATTCAAACGAGGAGACCCCTATTCGCTCTAGTGGTGGTGGTGGTGGTGGGGGGAGCCCAGTCGTCCCAACCTCCCGCCATGCCCGAGTCCCCACGGCGGGAATAGGAGCTGTCGCTGCTGCAGCGCAGACACCTGTTCGCTTGTCCCCCCCTTTCCTTCCGGGTGCACCAGCACCTGGGGCTTACGTTTGTTTTTCTCTCCAGGGCTCTCAACTTTCCTTCCACACCGCCCTCCCTGGCGGGGATTTCTGCAGAATACATGAGTGGGATTTCTTGCTCCAGTTCCCACATGGCTGCGCCTCAGGATCGGGGGCTTTCCTAAGTCAAACATTGGTACAGGAGTCCCCGCGTCATCAAGGAGAAGTGCAGACCGACCACTTTCGTTTTCTAAGACACCTGCAGTTCCTGGCACTAGGCCAGGTTGTCCTGTTGGAGGTGTCAGTCTTGGGGGAAGCCTCGCTATGGGGGTGGGGAGGGGCGACAGGCTAGGGAATTGGTGCTGAAGCTATTTTTACAAGGCAACCTTACTGTTTTTACTTACACGGTATTTTGCGAATCAATAAAAATAGCAAACTTTTCTAGAAATGCTTTCTTCACATTTCACCAGAGTGGGAACCACCCATTGTCCATATAAAAGGTTTTGTGTGTGTGTGTGTGTGTGTGTGTGTGTGTGTGTGTGTGCGCGCAGGGGGTGGGGGGGGAAGAATGGCTTGAGAAGACCACCGGTAATCTGGAGAGGGTGCGTTTTTGAAGCCCAGGAAGGGAAGGGGAGGTTTTTGGGCCAATTCTCTGAGGACTGGATAGGAGGGCGCACAACTAACTTGGAGCTCCTGTCGCGGGAACTCGCGATAGCAGGTGCACCGGAAGGGGGACAACTCCCCCCAGGCGCCCCAAGCTGCCTCTGCTCCCTTGGACACCATGGGGAGCCTCCCCGCTTCCAAGTTCTGGGCGGAGGCCGGTTACCTGCCCCGACCTGTCTCCTCCCCTTGTAACAATACCACACCCACGGGACTCCAGTCTCCCTGGCAGAGGGACCAAGCGGGAACAAAGGGGTCTTTGTTCACTAGCTCCTGGGGAGGTGGGAGTCGCGCTCGCTCCTCGCGTTTCCCAGCGCCCCTGCTCCGCGCCACCGCTTCCCCCAGGTCGCGTGCCCTTCTCCACCACCCCAGAGCCTGAGGTCAGGGCACGACGCCCCGGGCAACCGCGGGCTCTTTCCGGCGGGCGAGGCATCGCGCGGCGGCGCCTGTCGGGCTCTGTCGCCGGCCAAGGGGCGGTGGGGTGGGGTGGGTGTGTGTGTGGGGGGGTCTCGGCAGCTGGCGGAGGAGGAGGGGGCGGGAGCGGGAGCCTGCGCCGGGCTGAGCCTGAAGGAGCGGGGAGGGCTCGGAGCGCGCTCGCCGGGCTGCTCCAGCCTAGGCGGCAGTGGCTGGAAGTCACTGCCTCTCTCTTGCTATCCTCCCCCTTTCCTCCATCGGCCCCATCACCACGCCAGGCCCCCCTCCCCTGCCGTCATCACGCTCCCCTTCGCCCTTCTTGGCACTTTCCTTTCGAGCCATCCTTCCGGACAAACTTTGATGGAGAATTTCACACCGCGTTGGAAAAATGCCGGTTATGAAAGGATTACTGGCGCCCCAGAACACCTTCCTGGACACCATCGCCACCCGTTTTGACGGAACACGTAAGTCTTACTCTTAGAAGGGTTGCCTGGTATATTCGGAGAATGATTTTTCTTTTCTCATAAACCTTACTTTTGTTCCCCCTCCCCTTTCTTTTGGCACCAGCAGAACGAATTGCCTTCTGTTCTTGCCACCGTGTCTTTTGTGCGGAGAATTTTTTCTTTCTCCTGTGATTCGATGTAGTATTAACACTTGGGATTGGTGTAGTTGGTTTCTCTTGACTTCCTGGGATCGAAAGGGCTGGAAAACAGCCTGAAAGAAAGACGGACACCTGGGTTCACTGTGGGACCTATATTTTGGTGCATCTTTAGGGACTTGGTTGTAATATTACATGGTGACAATAGAGATACTGTGCACTTCATTTTCCTAGAGTTTTGAAGCTGCCTAGATTTCTAGATTTGAGTATGGAGGAGGGTTTTTTTTTTTTAATGGACCTTTATTCTGAGAGATTTTTTTTGGACGGGCATGATTTCCTATATAAGTTTAAGAAATGCAGAGTAGAATCAGGATTGCCAAGTGTGAGCTTTCTGTAGACTTCTGAGTGTTGTGAGTTTGGCAGAACCCTCATTCCTGCCTTTTAAACTGGAACAGTATACCTCTTAATCCTGAAATTAGCCAAACACTCAAAGATGATGCAGGAAGGAGAAGCTGGACTTCAGAAAGGCTGATACGATCTTATGATCATGAGAAAGTTTCAATATTTTTGTTTTTGGGGAGTAGGCATGAATATTATTGGATATTTGATTCCTTTAAGTTGGAATGAAAATAAAACAGATTTGGTGTTCTGTGGCTGCTTGAAGACTGTACCCTTTCAGGACCACGGTCAGGTCCCCTCTTTTCCCCAGGCTTTTCATTCTCTGCTGGAGCCTGTGCATATTCCCAGAAGGTTTTTAACCCTGTACATAGGAGTCTGTTTGTATCCCTACCCCTAACAAATGCCCCGAGTTACCTTCACTAAGAATATTCATCGTCTTCCTGGCATATGCTGCTCTGTGTGCTCTCTTCCTTTTTTCTATTTATTATACAAACTCAAATAAACTCACTTATTCTAAAAGCTTTCTCAGTGGTTCATATACCATTTTCACTATGACTGTGTATTTCTTGGAGCTGGAGTGAGACTTTCTGTCTTAATTCCATTTGCACCCCAATAGTCTACATACAGACTTTTCTTAGTGTGGTAAGCAAGTCTTACATTTTTATGCTTCTGGAATAGTTGGACAAGTTTTAGATGAGACAGAAATGAAGTACTTACATTGAATTTGCTCAGTTTTTGGTTTGATATTCAACCTAATCATGGTTGTGTGGATATTTAGTCACTTCCAGTTTTTTTGTCTTTAGGATTTTCCATTCTTTCCACTTTTATATTCTTCTTGTATCAGACAATATGAGAGAAGTGAACTATTAGATAATGTGTCTTCTGTAGATAATAAGAAAAAATATTGTAGGAAAAGCTCAAGCCCCTGACAATGCCTTTGCTACCACCATCCGAGTGCCACCAAAATTACCACTGCTGTCTTTAACCATGCATGACTGTGGTACTACTGATTACCTGAGGAGCTATGCAGTTTCGTGTGGATGTTGGCTCTTAAAGTTGAACATTTCAAACTAAGATGCTCTAAACATTGATCCTGAATGCATGTCTTGAAAATGAGGTAATTGGAAAATGGTAGTTGTCATTTAAAGTTGAATGGAGTGCAGTGTATACTGAATCATCTCAGCAGAGCCCTGGGAATTATTGCAGAGATACATTTAGATATCAATTGCTAACGAAAGAGGCTTTAGATCATCAGTGTGAGGATATCTTGTTCTCTTTCTGACTCTCACCCTACCATGATAAGCAGCAGGGCATGTAGGGAGAGATGGGTGTGTGTGTATGAGTCACTGTTTTTCTATTTTATCTACACATTAATGTTAATAAAGAGAAAGTTAGAAACTTTAAATCCTTATTTGAGAAGACCTTCATTATATACCAACATTTAGGATACTAAAACTCTGTTGAAGATCATGTGTGACCTGTGTACCACAAAGTCTGGAGGATTCCAGGAGGGATCCAGTTTGTATGAAATCTGACAATCAGTGGAGTAAATTTCAAAGTGATAAGTAACATAGAGGTTGACTTTGGCAAGATTTTGTTTGCAACATTTAATGAATTCTATGAAAAATGATTGCATTTTCTCTTCTGCCTTTTTTTTTTTTAATTTCAGGATTCCTTGAATAATCTGAAACTTAAAGGCAAAAACCTCAAGCAAATTCTTAGGAACAAATTTTGCTATCTCTAGAATTATGAGCATGCCATTTCTCCAGCTAAAATTTTAGTTTATCTTATTATGGCCTCTTTTCTTGTTGACATAATTTTATCAAGAACTGTTTCTATTCCTGAAATTCTTTATCTATGATCATTCTTCCTTCATTTGATTTTTTAAATAGTGATCATTTATTTTCTTTTGCAAGATAAAACTCTTTGCGAGTTTTAAATTCTCAAAATTGCCACACACTCAAAAACTATGCTGAAATGAATATTGTTATTACACTCAACATGTTATGAGTTGATTTGGTATTTTTTCTGCTTTGTTTCTGAGATATACTTTATAGTCATGCTTATTTCTTTTTTTATCCTATTTTGAACAATTATAATGAAAACATGAGAGCCAAACAAAACCTTAGCAAACCACCTTTCTAATCAGGAGAATGTGTGGAATTACTATTAGTCTTATTGATTTAACATCAGAATGGGAAAATAAAATAATTTCAGACATCATCTAAAAGTTCTCTCAGGAAAAAATTTATGTGCCATATAAAAGCCTATAACATAATCTTACAAATGTATCAGTTGTAGTATCACAGAGCGACAAAGAAGGAGTTAATATAGTTTATCACCTAGTGACACCTTATTGATTTACATAATATATATTCTTTCCTTTTAATATTTAGTGAGATCTTTGATAGGATTGAAAGACAATTGTGAGCCATTAATTGAAACTATTTTTTCTAACATGCAGTATAATTTATACAAATTAATAGAAAGTATAAATATTTTTATATGATGTTATCACTAAAATATTCTTAAAATATGTTCTTTGAATTTGTGTTTAATTGAAGTGGAATGAGACAAAATAAGAGCCTTTCAAAGATTGGTTATATATACTATGATTAGAGGAGAAAAGTAATTCCAGTGAATTTCTTTGAATCATATCTAACAACACACACAGTTTTATCATTATGGCCAGAATATAATTGGCTCCTACATAGTTTTTTTTTTTGTAAATATTTATAATGCATTAAAAAGTTTTTCTGAGCAGGTTTTTGTTTTTAGGTACATGAATCTCAATCTAAACAAAGGGAAAGTATAACAAGAGAACACCTAAGTCCATATTTGAAAAAAATAGTTTTTTTAGTACAAATATTTGTCACAGGGTAAAATTTGAGAAAAACACATTTTTTTTTCTTTTTGGAGAATTTAAAGCTTTCAGTGGGAATTGTCCATTTTCAAGCATAATGGTGCATTAGCCTACATTTTCCAGCCATATCAAAATTTGACCACAATTCTTCTTCCCCATTGTGTTTACTAAGACAAGATTTAAATTTTAAGGAAAGTTTGTAACTCAGTGTACTCCATCAAAGAAATGCTAGCTAAAACATTAAAAATAATGGTGATTTAATACTCATTGATATTTGCATACATTTTATGTGCACTTATATGACCTGTTCAGAAGGGTTCAAGGAACTTTGTTAAACTTGATCTTTGTTTACAGATGCAATTCCCAATGTTTTTGTCCATCTTTATACTTTCATCAAAACACATAAATGTCTTAATGTTAGAAGTACAGGGAGAAGAATAATGTACTCAGTGCCAGACAAGGGGTGGAATAAGATGGGACATTGGAGCTCTTAAGTCTTTGTTGAGTTGTGACTTGGAGAATGTCACTTAAGGCATTTCACCAGTGAAAAATAACTAGTCTTATTATGTGTGAGCCTGCCTATAAAAGGCTATTGTATGAAGATATTCAGGGAAATATGTAGTACTCCATAGGTATTGCCCACCAGTGAGTTTGTAAAGACTTACATTTTTTGTCTCTTACATGCTATTGGTAGTTTCTTTAATTTCTGTTCTTATGTTAAAGAACTTAAGTTTCTATATTAGTGTTCTATTTCTGTGCTAGTTATTTCTCCTCTTTCATAGGTCAGGTATCCAAGCATGGATGCTTGGGGTCCTCTGCTCAGACTCAAATCCATAAACAAGTCGTTGACTGGGAGTGTTGTCTCATCTTTCCTTTCCAAATTCACATAAGCTGTTAACAGAGATGCAGTTTTATAACTGAGGTCCCTATTTTCTTGCCAGCTATCAACCAGAGAATTTTTCTCAGCTACTAGAGCCTGCCCTCAGGTTTTTACTTCATGGCCTCTCTCCCATGGGCTGTCTCAAAATAGCTTAATTCTTTGAGAACAGCAGGAGGGTCTCTCTTGTTGAAGTTCACCTAAGTCAGGCCCTCTCAGGATAATCTCTCTTTTGACAAACTCAAAATCAGTTCAGTCATCTTAATTACATCCTTAATCTATGCTGTTTCCATCATATTCACTCAATGGGAGAGACTTCATGGGTGTGTGCACAGGAGTTGGGGCTCTCAGGGCCATCTTGGAATTCTTCCTACCACAGTTGTTGTCTGCTCACCATTGTACTATCACACACAGCCCCACACTGCTCTTCTATGAAGCTGACTTTTGAGCTTGTTCTGTAATTCAGCACACAGGATACTCTCTGGGAACATAAGACTTAGCTTCCTGGATGGGTTTTCCCTCACATCTGGTGGTGGCATATGTGTAAACCTAGCCCAGAACATTTTAATCACCTGTACTGTCATTCTTCTTTCTTAATCTAAGTTTAATGTGGAAGACAGAGGAATATTCTCAGAATATTAATCTCAGTCTCTCGATAGGGTGCTGCCTACTTCCAGATAAGAAAGCTTCTATGTGGTTTGTTGGTGTGGATACAGGTACTTTGGCCTCCATTGGATGGGGATCTAGTTCAAGAATATGGTTTCTGCAAAGAATGGCACTCAAGGAAGATCTTAGCACTTTAAGGTGACAAGGCTGTATTTACCTTGTTAACCTTAATCAGCCTTGTTTCTGGACAAACTGTGTGAATTGTTCTGAAACAGAGAGAGAGAGAGAGAGAGAAAGAGAGAGAGAGAGAGAGAGAGAGAGAGAAATAGAGAGAGAGAGAGAGAGAGAGAGAGATTATTTTCACTCACTTGACTTTGTAGAGGATTTTTTTGCTCACCAAAGACTTACCATAGGGGTTCCCATAAGTTCCCTGCAATGAACAATGCTTGATTTATAAGGAATGGATTTATGTCTTTACCAAAAACACGTTTCTTTTGATAAGTATGATATACAAATAATAAAAAATGTATAGTCTTAAAAAATCAGATAACTTTGACATCATTATATACAGAAAAATGGGTATTTAATACGTTAAGAGTACAAATTATAACTCTTCTAGCCTCTGGAATTGCCATTACCTTCAGACCAAAGACCATAGCATTAGACTTCTTGTCAAGAGACCAGAAAAGAACTAAAGACCTTAGCATAAATCTGTTGAATGTCCTGAGTCATCAGTTTCTGAGACACCCCATACTCAGCATGGTTCTGGGAGATGTGCATTCTCTCTGGAGAAATGTGTACTTCCATCATTTGTCCAATAGTATTTAATGAACACTGTCTCTGTAGAATGACTTTGTACCAAGATCTTTGGGATAAATCTAGTTTATCTTTGTCTCATAGTGAGGGGCTATATATATACAAATTACTACAATTTTTTAGAAAGGGAAAAGGGTAATTCAGGAGGTAAAGACAAAAGGCTGTGGATTTGGATGAAGAAAGAATAACTTCTGTGAGGGAATGACCTGGAGGTCTTCACACAATACATGACTTGTGAGTGGGAATGCTAGTCTTATATGTGACAAGACTAAGAACAGTTTTCTATTTACTTTGCCAGTTTCTGTGGCACTTCAGGAAAAATATATATTCTAGAGGATTTGAAGAGGACAAGACAGAAGCAAGAGACAGGAAACACATTAGGTCAGATTTGGAAGGTCTTTAAAGGCAGATAGGCCATTGGTGATGACAGATCTATCATGTCTTGGTAAGAAGAGTAGTGTGATCTGTGCCTGGTTAAAAACTCTCAAAATCCTCAACCTTCCCATATTTTACAATCTTAAGGATAACACTGAAGAAATGTCGGCCTTGAGTCTTAAGATGTTTCTTCTTACTCTCTCTTCTATAATGCTTTTAGACTTGGACATGGGTTCCATAGAATGCAATGAAATTGATGTGTTCATTTTCTTAGGAATGCCTATTTTTTCCAGGAGTTAACTTTCTCTTAGGAAAGGAAAATATTGATTTCCCACCACATAGCTGGTTATTCCTCTCCTCCAGGGCTGATCACCCCTGGGTCTACCATAGAATTATGCCTGTGGTGAAAAAAGAGAATTGCGGGTGTGCTAGAATTCAGTCCTAGTGACGCAGACGGGAGAAATGCCACAGTACAAGGTACAGAATTACAACTGCTACACAGATAGTCAAGTTCAGCCTGCCAAAATATGTTTGCTGATATCATCTAAATACTCTTTTGTTGTTATTGTTTTTAAAATCCATTTTGGCTTAGCTGAGCCTATAAATAAAACAGATGACACTTCAACTTTACCTATAGCATAGTTCAAAATTAGCAACTGGAAAAATTGAAGAGTTTTCTCAGTAATTTAAAAAAGTCAAATGTCGTTCTTGTCTTCTAAATTCTCTGGAAGATAAATTTTGCTTTTCTTTATAGTTGTTAATGCAGCTTTTTATATTGCTTAACCCCTTCAAAATTCACATGTTCCCAAATGAACTAAAAGTCTTTTCAAGCCTATCAACTTATTTGTCTATTTTGTTTCCTGGTCCTATTTGTCATTATCATCCACCTACTTCTTCAAGTTGGAAAATTGAGTTTGTCTTGAATGCCCAGGTGCCTAATTGATTATCAAATCTTTGATATTTTGCTGCTAAAATGTGCTAATTTAGCCCCTTCATGTCCTTCTTCATTGCTGCTTCTTTAATTTGGGTCTTTGTCTTATTGTCACAATTGCAGACTTATTCTAATGAGACCCCTGTGGCCATTGGTCCCTTCTACCAGCCCACCCCCTCAGTTTCAGTTCTCCCATGAGTGATTTCTGTTACAAACAATATGATGATTTAATCATGTGACACTCTTACAGTCATCCACTGACTCCCTGCTATCTCTTGGATAATGTCCAAAGTCCTGAGTGTTATCTGACCTGAAAATGATTCTGCAGAATCTTATCCAACTACTGCCTCCACTGCTGCAGACTCACTCTAAATCCCCTGTTCATTCAAACCCCTGGGACTCATTTCACTTGAAGTGAAAAAGGGGTCTTGATGCTTCAAGACCCACCCTACAGGTTACTTTCTGTGAAGTGGCATTTCTTCTGTGGTCTCACAAGTTAGCCTTTCAATCAGCTCTTAAATGGGCTGTGATTATATGCTGTCATACTTCAGCACTCAACTGTGAACTCCTTAAGGCCCTGAGTATATGATTTTTTAAAATCTATTTTGTATTTCTATCTCTTGGACTTGGAACAAAGTTTTTGCTTCATAAATATTTGTTTAAGTAAAAGAATTTGAAGTTCTTTGAAGGTCTGAGCTATTTGTTAAACACCTAATTCCCCTTCAGTGGTAACTAGTGTTTTATTCAAGGCAGTGTAATTGAATTTCATTTTGAAACATTTTTGTAGACCAGCTTCCAGCCCCTTATTTTCACATGGCTCAGGAGTAGTGTTGTTTATTCAATTCAGGTGACTAAATAGTGACTATCATCTTAGGTATAGCTGTGCCAGTACCTGATGTCTGTTTTTACCACAACTCAAAACCCAGCCAGGTAGATGGCAGCATCCTGTCTTTACCCTAAAGTTGACAAAACTCAAACTTGGAATTCTGTATCACACCAGCCTGTGATTTTTCTGCTATCACCTGTGGTCTTGCTACTGTGTCACACTGTCTCTAAAATGTGTTTGTGTACCAAGTATAAGCAGACCGGAGTAATTTGTTATATCATTTCTAGTTTCTAACTTCAAAAGGGATTTATTCTTTAATGTTTTTAGTTCATATGCTTTTTTCCCTTCAGATGTATTCTACTTTAAATGCTTGTCACTTAAAGTGTTTTTAAATGGTATTTAAGACTCATATCTGACTCTACTAACTGTATTCACTGTGCAAAGCAGTTTTGATCATGAAAGAAATCTTACTGTCCATTTTTTTAAATAAAGAACTCCATTTTCTTTGTGAGTTTGATACTTAGAACTTGCTGACTTTAGTATTTGTGATTTTTTGTTGTTGTTGTGAGGCTAATCTCTCTGTGAAGATATTTTAGTTCTCATAGGTATTATAGTAACATCGCTTTGAATTTTTACCTTGTTAGGGCTTATGGAAGAAATTCTACCTATTTTTCAGTTTGCTTTTATGAGAAAATATATTACCAATTTCAGGTACTGTTGACATCTTTTAGCAGAAGTCATTTACCTTTTCCACACAATGAATTTACAGGAAGAAATAAGTGTACTTAGCTCTCCAACTCTCAAATTTAATCTACAGCTCTTTTCCCCCTCAAGTTGCCTTTTGTTCCATTAGGTCTTTTGGACAGATGTCCAAATGAGTTTTTTATTTGAGCTATTGAACTAAAGAGAATTCAGACCAGGATCAAAATACATTCTTTCCAGATCCTATTCAATATTCCTAACAATTCAACAATGTATCTTTCTATGATGATTTGAAATGTCTATTTTATCATATTTTATATTACTTTGTCATTCATTCTATTTTTGTTTTTACCATCTATCCTTTTATACTCCTCCATGTTTTGCCTTGTGGGTCAGTACCACAATTTTAATAATAAAACCTGCTTTATGCTATGTCTTCAACTTTTCATTCCACTGTTTCCCCCCCAGAATTTTACTTGGCTAATTGTATTTATTTAGAAATCAACAAGAATGTAATTGTCAGATAATCTAGTTGAAAAAAAGTTCTGCTGGTGTTTTTAATAGAATAATCTATAGGAAAAATAACATTTTCATGATGTTGGAACACTATATCCAAGAACTTGCTAGGAATTTCTATTGTTTGCATCTTCTTGGAGGGTTGTTAATAAAAGTCTTACACATTTATCTTTGTAATTTCTGTGTAAAAAAAATCTTTTCTCTCACTATTGTTTTCTAATTCAATTATTTTTGTTTGTTGAAAAGCTATTGACTTCTCTCTGTTTTCATTTTTTAAAAACAGCTTACTGATGTTCTCTTAATTTTTTTTTGCAATAATTTCACAGTTTGTTTCTTAGGGTTTTCAGGTAAGAAGTAACATTGTTCTAAAATAACATGTATTTTATACTTGTTTCCATTGTTGACAACTCTAATCTTTCTCCCATATTTGTTTCTATTACCCAAGCACTCTTCTGGTTGAAGGCAAATGCTAAAAGATGTTTAAAAATAGTTCCTAGTTCCTAACTTTAATGTAGATTATTTACTGCTTTTCTTATAAGTACTTTCTGGCTTTTAGTTGAGAAGCAAGTATTTTATTATGTATTTCTGCTTTATTAAGATACTTTATCTTCTACTCCTATCTTGTTAAGTACGTTTGTCAATTGCCTTTCAATCATCTATCAGAGCAGTTCTTCTTATTGAATCAATTTATAGAATTAATTCAATAGATTTCATAATATTGAACTATCTTTGCATTCTTTTAATAGAAGTCACAGATTCAAGTTTTTAGATTCCCCATATTTAGGATATAACATAACATAACATAACATAATATAATATAAAATATAATGTATACAAATACATAGAGTATGTTATAATGTTTTTTTCTGTATATGTTCATTATTAGATTTTGGTGGAGGAACCACATCTTCATATTTGTGCTAATTGCAATGTAATCCCATCTAGTGTAGCATTTGTGCTAGGTTTTTCTTGTTTTAATAAAGTACTGTTAATTGTTGCCATAAAACAGAACTAAGATAAGTTGGTAGATCTACAGTGAGTTCATGTAACTCTGATTGTGGCCTTGTCTGGTAGTGTCTCAGATGGTTCTGTTGTGAATATAGTTCTATAATATGTGCTTAAATCTGAAAGATGCCCAGGAGTAGCCCCTACTTTTTTTATACTAGCTCTTTCCAGATACAAAATATGTATAGTGTATCTCTGTCTGCTTTCACAGAACAACATGTATACTGTCCAGCAACCAATATCACCATTGACCATGAGATGCAGGAAGCAACCAGGCCACAAGTTAGTACAGGCAACAGAAAATATGGGAAATTATAGCTTATGTATACATGAAATATATGGAGAGTACATTTATATTTTGGGTACTTAAAAACTTCTTTACAATAAGCCTTTTGGGCACCAATGACCTCAAAAAGAGAAGACTATGCTTAGTGAAGCATTTAACTATCATTTCTTAAGAAATTTAATGATGAAAATATGATTGGAAGAAAATCTTGACATTTACTTATATCAAGAATACTCACTTTGGGGCAGTATTACTGACCCCATTCTAATCTGAGCACACGTATATGCTGAATAAGTGTCAGTATGTCCTTTAAAAATGAGTTCCTGTGCAGAATGAAAGACATGGATCTAGTTTCAGTTTTCTGCATGCAAGTGTCCAGTTTTCTCAGCTACATTTGTTGAAGAGGCTGTATTTTTTCCAAAGATGTCTTAGGCAACCTTGTAAAAATTCAGGTGGACGTAGCTATGTGGATTCAAATCTTCTATTCTATTCCACGGGTCTTCATATCTGTTTTGTGCCACTACCATGCTGTTTTTGTTGATATGGCTTGGTAGTATAGTTTGAAGTCATGTATTGTGATACTTCCAGCGTTGCTCTTTTTCTTCAGTGTTGCCTTGGCTATTCATGGTCTTTTGTGTTTCTAATTTTAGGGTTGACTTTTCAGTCTCTGTGATGAATGTCATTAAAATCTGATGCCATTTTAACTATGTTGATTCTACTAATCCATGAGCATGGAGAATCTTTCCATCTTCTGTAGTCTTCTTCAATTTCTTTCTTCAGTGGTTTATAGTTTTCCTTGTAGAGGTCTTTCACATCCTTTGTTAAGTTTACTCCTAAGTATTTTATTTTTTTGAGGCTATTACAAATGGAATCATTTTCATATATTCTTTCTCAATCTGTTCATTGTTAGTGTATAAAAAGGTTACTGAATTTTGTAAGTTGATTTTGTATCCTGCTATTTTGCTAAAGCTATTTATTTTGCTAAAGCTATTTATGGTGTCTAGGAGTTTTTTGGTAGAGTTTTTATTTTTAATCTTTTAGATATAAGATCATGTCATCTGCAAACAGGGAAAGTTTGACTACTTCCTTTCTAATGTGAATTCCTTTTATTTCTTCTTCCTGTTTTATTGCTTTTGCTAAGAATTCCAAGAGTATGTTGAATTTGAATAAGCATGGAGAGAGTGGACACCCTTGTCTCATTCCCAACTTTAGAGAAAATAGTTTCAAATTTTCCCCATTCAGTATGATGTTGGCTATAAACTTGTCATATACAGCTTTTATTATGTTGAGGTACTTTACTTTTAAAGAAGCCTATACCTGAAAATGATGATTCATTCTGTAGAAGGTGTCTTAGACACACAGTGTGAGGCCTGACTTTTCATCAAAGGACTTATCTTCTCAATGAATTTAACTTATTCACTTTTTTTGTAAGGTTTACAATTATATAATTCACATACAGTAAATGTCACTTCTTTTAAATATACAATTTAGTGAATTCTGCAAAGTGTATGCAGTCATGTAATTACTACCACAGTAAAGATGCACACCAGTATCCTCACCCCCAGAGGTCGACACCTCCCCTACCCCCAACACTTCTGGTACCTACTACCTAAAAATCCGTTTTCTGTCACTAGTGTTTTATTTTATTGAGTTGTAATATTGATAAATCATATAGTATATAACATTTTTGTATGGTTTCTTTCACTTGGACAAATAATTTCACAATTCTTCCTTTTTTAAAGGAATCATAATTTGTTATTTTATTATTGAAAGTTTTGTTCATTTTTTATTCTGAGTTTTCTTATGCATGTAGAAAAAAGCAAGCATAAGGAAAAACATGTTATTTCATTAGCAAAACAGCAATTATTAATACTGTCAAGTTTTCTAGTGGAAAATCAGATAATTTTAATAATGCTTGCGTTTTTGATTCTAACTCATGGATTTAAGTAAACCCTTACAAAGTTCATTTTGTGGAAGGCAAATTATATGTTACTGTAAATGCTTTTGTAAATTCAATTTAAAAGATCATTAAAATTACTAATTTTGTGGTGACAAGATAAAGGTAAATTTTGGTAGCACACAGTGTCATGGAAAAGCTATTTTCACTAAGTTAACACAAAATCTATCGAGTAGAAATATTATTGAACTGGGTGTGTTATACACATAAGTCAACTCCCCCAAATGATGCTGTTTTATCAATCACTATATGAGCTGCCATGGCCAAAATTACTGCATCTTTTTTATGTATGAAGAATTAGTCGCAGCAGTTACACTACATGACTTATGATGTTAAATAAAGAAAAACAATTTGCATGGAAGTACATAGTTTCTCATTTTATTGTGTATCATCAGTTGGAATTTTGCAGTTTCTGAGCCTTTGAATCAATACTTCATAAACAATGTTAAGCGCCAAAGTTATTAGTTGTCTCTAAATGAGGCTTGTATTATTTTTATTTGATTTTGCTTGAAATCACTTAAAACATTAAACCAAATTTTTTAATGAACAGAATACTAAAATCTTTAGTTTTCAAACATTTTAGTGAATAGCAATTATTTTAAACAAAACTTGCAAATGGGAAAATATTGATTTATTAAACAATGAGAACTTAAATTATTTACTAGATTTAATTTTATATCCTGGAATATTTCAACTTGGAAAGATGTTTTGAGAGAAGTAAGTTTGCAGTAGTAGGGATTGAACCCCAGGACTTGTGCTCGTGGTAGGCAAGTGTTCTATCACTCAAGCTATGCCTGGTCCTTTTGTTTTTATTTTGTTTTTGAGACAGCATCTAGCTAACTTTGCTCAAAGTGGCATCAAACTTGTGATCCTCCTGCCTCCACCTCCTGGAATGCTGAGATTACAGATTTCACCACTATGTCTAGCAGAATTTCTATTTTAATTGGATAAATTTATGTTCAGTACTGATTTTGCATCATCTAAATTTGGAATACTATTTTTTTAAAAATTCATGCAGTTAAATTTTTGTCCTATTAAAATATTTTTTGAAGTAGTTACTCTGGATGGGGCAAAATGAGAACACCTATGAAAAATTTAGACTGACATAGTTACACTTTTCAATAAAACTAAATGGGATTGAGGTTATTTTCAACATAGCAAAATGTGTAGGGAAAGATGGAATTAAGAAAAGAAAAAGAAAAATGCTCTGTCCCATCAGTGCTTGCTTAGCGATGGGGTAGGGATAAGGAAGTTAGAATTACAGAAGGCCATGGGAAAACCTGTGAGAAAAGTGGATATGATCACCGTCTTGGTTGTGATGATGGTGTTTGGGTGTAGACATATGTAGAAGTTATTAATTTGTGTTCTCTATGCACAGTTTAACATATGTGAATATACTTCACATATGCTTCACCAAAACTGAGAAATGTTTTTTGGATTTGTCAAGAGAATGTTAGAATTAACTGCAGCACTAGGAATGATGCATACTCTGTAGTCAACTTACTTGTCTCTCAACTTTTTTTCTTTTTTTTTTGTGATACTGGGGTTTGAACTCAGGGTGTTGTACTTGCTCTACTTCTCTAGACATACCCCAGCACTTTTTTATTTTAATTATTTTCTGATAGAGTCTAGCTTTTTGCCCCCTCTGGTCTTGTACAGTGACCATCCCACCTACACTTTCCACATAGTTGGGATTACAGGCATGATCTACCACACCCAGCCCTCAATTTCTTTATGAACAACCTTTTCTGATTTACTCTTCTGTGGATTCAAATTATTGAATGCATGAGACTTGAAAAACCAAGTGAAATTAATAATAAAGATGGTGAAATTAATAGCTCAGAATTGCCATTTTAACAGTAAAATCAGATTGCAGTTAATGTCTTTTATTGTCTATAGAACAGAGTTGCTTGCTGAATTAGTATCTCCTGGTTATTATGGCTCACGTGTTTGTGGATTGGTTGCAATTCATGGAACCCAGGATGGACTTAGCTAGCTTGCTCAAGGATCTTACTGGGGCCCATGCATGCATATGCAGATTGTCTGCAGACTTTCTCCTGTATGGGCTGGGCTTTTCTGTTTCAGATCTCTCCTATTTTCCTGGCCTGAGGATGATCCTGTGGTAAGAGCAGAGAAAGAACAAAGCCAACCTAATAACAAATGATTTTCAAGATTTAGCTTGTATTATGTTTTCTAATACCTTATTGGCTAGGCTAAGTCACATGGTCAAATGCTTGTATGGGATTGAAATCACTCCCAGTTTGTGAGCACTGAAAGTTGTATATCAAAAGGGAATTGCAGTCAGCAACAAAATTGGTCACATTTGCTATATTATTATTTTTTTTTGTGAAATAGCAGGTCTCGAAAATTTAAAGTTCTTAAAAAATGTTAGTCATGTTTATCTTCTCTGTAAAATGAGTTTTGTATCCCAAATAGCTGATATATTTCCTCACCTGCAGTGAATATTTTCAATGAATACCATAAAATAGAAAATTTATGCTGCTACTTGTGATATACATAGAAATGTTACAAGAAGAATTCTTAATATTTCAACAGAATGGAAAACTGCACATGCAAAAATTACACTCTTCCACATATTACTTTGCACAACCAGTCTACTTCTGCAGGCCTGTAAGCTGAAAGAGGATGACAGTCTAGTCATTTTTATCTTGTTGCCTACTGTATGCATTGCCCCAGCACAGATCTTTGTAAAAGGTTAAAAGTATGTTAAATTAACTTGCAAAAATAAGAGTTACCTGCCTTGTTAAAAGCTTTCATGAAATGAAAGACTTTTCCAGTTATATGGAACACAGACAGACAGAGTAGTAAGGTGGGGAAGACCAGTAATTTTGATGAAAGTCAAATCAAGGATGGCAATGGCTGGGAATCGTAAGCTCTGCACAAACAAGATGATAACAGGGTTGTCTGCAAGCATTTAAAGAGGTTTTATACATTTAAGCCCTTAATAGTTTTCCTACTGTGTTTCAGTACAAAACCATCCCTGCAAACTGTTTAACACAAGGTGACAAGTCCATTGACTATGAGGCCAGATATACCGAGGATGAAACTGCATAAAGCACATAAGGTGGGAAGCTGGAATGTCAGGTGTGAACAATGACTTGGAATCCAGCTTCTACATCTAGTAGAAGTAATATGTCTCTGTAATAATTCCAAATGTTCTCTGCTACAAGTGTCTGTTTTATTTGTTCTTCACAACAATATGAGATAGGCATGACAGATATTTTGCCTCCACTCTACAGTTGAGGAAATTTGGTATTAATTAGTTTACAGTTACTGGGCAGATGAGTGACGCAGGTAGAATAGGGACCAATTGTTCTTATTGTCATTGTCCTTAAAACACATCACATTGCTACCAGAAGAGGGTGTTTGGGAAATGAGAAAGATTTGGGTAGCAGAATCTCATGTGAATTGAAAGAATGTCACTTCAGCTAATGTAGATGTAGCAAAGCTTTTTCAAAATGTTTCTTTTAATAAATCCAAATGTCTTTATGATTTTCTGCAATTTGAATGTGCATAAATTTATAAATTGAGGAATAATCTTTCTGCAGGGAAGCTTATCCATTGAATTTTCTTATTTGAATACCTGTGATCAAGGCATGTGATCCCACTGCTCCTCTCAATATAACACATTCCTACACTATTGCTTTCAGAGTTTTTTTTTTAATCAATCAATGTCTTCTTGTTAATGAAAATAGTCAAGGCATATGGTACAAAATTAAATGACCATCTAGTTACTTTACTCATATCCTACTATTTTGCTATTCTTTTAGGCAAAGCTACGTTTGAACGCAGGGCATTCCATTTGCTAGGCAGGTGCTCTATAACTTGAGCCCTTTTGGGTTTAGTTATTTTTCAGAAAGAGTCTTACATTTTTGGCTGGGGCTGGCTTCAGACAACAATCCTTCCACCTATGGTTCCTATGTTGCTTGGATTAGAGGCACACACCACTGTACGCAGCTTGGTGGTTGAGACAGGAGCATCCCCACTAACTTTTTTGCCTGATCCAACCTCAAACTGTGATTTTCTGATCTCCTAACTACCTAGGATTACAGGTGTGAGCCACCATGCCTGGCCCCTAGTATTTCCTATTTAAATTTTTATAGATAATTGTGGATTCACATGCATTCATAAGAAACAATACAGAAATCCCGTCTACTCTTCATCCAGTTTAATTGTTTAATTATAGTATAATATCATGACTATGGAATCAGCATGGAAATAATTCATCTACCATATTCCAATCTTACTATCTTACATCTTCTTACCTATGTGTGTATTTAGTTTTGTGTAATTTTCTTCACACAGGTAGAGTCACAGAATAACCACCATGGCAAGATATAGAAAACTTTCATGACAAGGATCCCCTGTGCCATCCTTTTAGATCCACAGCCACATCCCTCCTAAACCCTGGGGAACCTCCAATCTACATGTCATCTCTATAATTTTGTGATTTCAAAACTATTAGATAAGTGGAACTAGGTAAGAAGTGTTTTTTAGTTTGACTGTTTTACTTGGCACCATTGCCTTGATATCCATCCAAGTTAATACATGGACCTATCAAGAGTACATTCTTTATTATTGCTGAGTAGTATTCTATCTATCTACTTCAGCTCCAATTTCTTCATCTGTTAATGGCATACAACAACATGTGAGGACTTTAATCTCTCAAGGGCTAAGATGGTTTGCTTGAACAAATGCAGAAGCATCCAACAGAATAAATAGACCTTGACAGATGTGTGCAGCTATAAACCTTAGGAAGATCCCATGTGCAACTCAGGGTGTTTAAGCATCATTCCAGTCCTATGACAATCACTTTCAAATATGAACGGTGAAGAGTAACTGATGTCAGCAAGGGCTTAAAGAATGTGGTTCATTAACAAGTTTCCTTAGAAAAATTTGTGGACCTATTGAATCCTCATCTCTCAAAAGAAAAAAACAAATATATATAATTATGAATTCAAATGCTTATCTGTGGAAGTCATTATCTCGGGGCTGGTTTTAAACTCTCCTGCAGCACCTACACCACCTTGAAGTCTTCCTCTTCCCTCCCCAGCTAGAGCAATTTCAGAGGCAATCTGTTTTACACATTGGTTTTTGTGTCAGTTCTCCTTTGAAGAATGTGTTCTATGGCTTGAAGGAAATTTGAAAATATCAGCTCCATCACCTCAGCATTACACAACTGCGACAAGCATCTCTCAACCCAAAGCTTGTTCAAAATTATTTTCATGAAGCTGCTTTTTTCTATTTGGATGAAATCTGGGTCAAGTTCCAAGACATTTCTGGGTAATGTTAGGTAATGCAAAACTATTGTACTTTCTGGAGTCCTTAAAAGAAACTAATTTCAATTAATAAAGATCCAATCCTAAGTAATAGTCCCAATTTCCATCTTCCATTGAAATGGAAGTGTCTTCCTTCTCCCAGTGAAGACCTAGTGTGGCCTGGTGGCGTAAGGTGGGGCATTTCCTATCTAGAGTTTATACAGGGCCTTCTGTGGGCTGCCTTCAGCTCATCCAGGTTGAACCCAGAAGAAGGAGGAGAAAGAAGGAGCAGAAAACTCCTAAGTTGACTAATATCATTTGAAGTTGTCATTGGCATTTTGGAACAAAGCTGATATTCCTTTGTTACATACTGACCTCATAAATCCGGTGGGAGTCATTCTGATTGGTCACTGCCCTGTTCTGGTTGGTTGGTTGCTATGGAATCCATTGGGACACCTTCATGTTCTTTTCAGGCCATGTTCAATGCAGCAGTCTCTTGTTATTCCACCAGCTGGGCATTTTTCATGGGCAGCTGCCCTGCCCTAATCTCCTGCTTTTCAAATTGGTTTCTACAAATTTCCAGATGACTCTCTTCAGGAATTTTACTGAAGACTCATTTCCTGGGCTTGAGGTAAGAACCAAGCCCCTTTTTACCTCTTAGAAACTCTGTCATTCCCTGCCTCCCATCACACACACACACACACACAAACACTCACATCACATCTCCTAGTCCCACCTTTTTATAACATCATTGTGAATGAAGAATCTAGTGTGAAATTTTGCCAGGCACACCTGTAATCCCAGCACACAGGAGGCTTGGATTCAAGACTGGTCTGTGCTGCACAATGAGACCCTGCCTCAAAAAAAAAATCAAAAAGGGCATAAAAACTGTTTTTTGTTTAGATAATTTGAATGTGAAGGTATTAGAACTTAATATTTTAGGACCTCAAAAGAAATCGGAAGTGGAATGAATACATTTCATTATCATGTTATATAGCAAAGATTCCTAGCACTTAATTATCCCTCAATAAATCAATAGGTCCAGCTAAAGTGTATCTTATGGAGCCTATCAAAGATCAATAAATATTCTCAACTGGATGCTGGTGGCTTACACCTGTAAGGCAGAGAAAAGGAGGATCAGGGTTCAAAGTCAGTCCAGACAAATAATTCAAGATACCCCATCTTGAAAATACCTAACACGAAAAAGGGTTGGTGGAGTGACTTCAATGGTAGAGTGCCAGCCTAGCAACTGTGAGGAACTGAGTTCAAGCCCCAGTACCATCAAAAAATAAGTAAATAAAATAAATATTCTTCTGATGCCTGAGAAGTTGTGCATGCATATGTATCTTTCTTCTTGTCAAAGAATTTCAACATCGATTTATTATCAATGAGATAATATACAATGCTTTATCACAAAAACATGCAAATTATCTCATTATTTTTCATAAATGCCTTACTCTTTTGAGAAGGAGTCAGGTATGTTCCTATTTGAGACACATTTGGGAGATTCATATTCACGTTTTCCAACCTTACATCCTTTGTGGAACAGTTCATCATATAAATAAGCATTAGTTTTAGGAAAATCAGGTTTTTAAAACTTTGTTTGAGAAACTTCCTCACTGACTTAGAGTTTTCTATGTTGTATTATTTTTGCTCCTATTCATTAATCTATCTATTTATTTCTCAGTGACTAGCAGGGTCACTAAGTTTCAGGAAAAGCTGAATGATTCTTGCTTGCAATCTCTTTTTCAAGTCTTAAAGGTTGTTGCACATGGTAAGGGTACATTGCTTTCCCTCAACTCATTAATATTCAAGTATGTATTCGTTGCTTGAAGCTATAAATTAATGAACCTATCAGGAGTAAGATGCCATGAGTGGAAACCTTTCTCCTCTGATTACTAGATTCACTTCAATGATTTCATATATACTTTTAAATCAGTGCCTGTGATATTTTTTGAAGGGAGCCAGGAAACATACTAATTATTTCCAGTGCTGAGTTTGCAGATAAAGTGGAAAATATCCACTGTCTCCAGAGTGAGACAGGCTCTGGAGAAGCTGAGATTGGTTTTGATAACTAGAAAAGTATCTCTAGCATAATTTTACTAGGCTGCAGTTGGTTAGCTGGTTGGATTTTCCTTGCTGGCTCAGTTTCAAGGATCTTCACTCTGAATGTAAGAACTTGACAGTGTTTGCTCTCATTGTGTGAGGAGGTGGTGGTGATCTCATCTGAGTATGCTAAGTCTCTTTCTCAGCCTTTCAGGAAGGAACTGGAAAGGCTTCTGATTTTTGTAGAGTTGCTGTCTTTCAGTGGATTTGATGATTGAAAGTGTTTATTTTTTCTCTTTTTGATATCTATTATGTCACTAATGTGCAACTACATTGCATAATTGGGTAAATCTTGCTGCCTTGTACCTCCTAGAGTATCCCCATAAAGAGCTAGAACTATATATAAAGAGGTAAGCCTTGTTAGCACTCATTGTGGAATTTCTTTATTATTATTTTACTTACACTGGTCTCTCTCCAGAATATATACTCTTTGAAGATTTGTGTTTTTAATCATTGTTTCTCTGGTATCTTGCGAGCACCAAAGCTACAGTAGATATAAAACACTGCTGAACTTAAAAAGTGCAAATAAGAACAAACAAGAACTATAGAAAGTGTTTTTTAATTCAAACTTCTTAGAATTTTACAAAATTCCTTGAGCACTTGTATTCAGAGTCACCATCAATGCCATCATCCTGCTTCCCATTTATTGATCGTATATAAAGTGCCAGTCTCTCCTCTAGGTGCGTTTTATATATAATCTCATTGAAACTACATAGCAATCTTATGATTGCTTATTTCCATTTTATAAATGAAGAAATCAAAATACAGGGAAGTTAGGCAATTTTTCTCATGTGAAAAAGTAGCAGAGTTCTAATTTAGACTCAGATTTGAGTTCTTATTTTGGTGTTGGAGAATATCCTGCACCCCGTCAATCTTCTGTATAAGTTTGTTTTTGTAAGAAGGGGAGGGATCTAAGGATTGCATCCAAGGCCTTGTGAATATGCCAAGCACATACCTAACCACTGAGCTATACCCACAGTATAAGGCTTACTTTTATATCCTCTAATTCCATCTGCCTCTAATTGTTTGACTACTTGCCTCCTTGGAGCTATTGTACTATATTGAAAAGGATAAATTATGTCATCTGAGTTACTTAACTGAAAGAACAAAGGCATATATGTTATACATATGCATATAATATGAAATTATGTTATATTTGTATATATATTGTATACACACACATATAAATGCTCATACCCAGATTTGTATATACAAATTCTTTGGTCATTTATTTCCTTTTAGGTGGTTCTCAACCTACCTTCATATCTGAAGTGCCTAAATTGCTGAGAACAGTATATTCCTGGCTTCCTTCCCATAACTCCTGAATCAGAATCCTTTAGAAGGGGCCCAGGTATCTGATTAGAGAAAACAAGTGCTATACTATATTTTGTATGTGCAGCCTGGTTGGAGAATCATGGCTTGAGTATGTGAAGTGGTTACCTGAAGTTATTCACCCCTGAGGACTTCAGCACCAGTCCGAGTGCTTTGGGAATGGTGATAGGACCTTGAATAATGGATATCTGTATGACTGCCAGGTTACCCCAGCTCTTCTATTCAATAAATAGTTACTGAGTATCTACTGTTTACCATACAATGTGCAAGAGCTTACACCAATTGTTGAAAGAAGGAAATAGTTCAACTGATTGAGCTATTCTATTTTTCTTTTTAATTAAAGTTGTAGGTAGTTACATTTGGTCTGCAGCACATTCATGTTGTAGTTCTGTGTTAGACTTTCAAGAGTCTCACAGAGGAATGGGTTTTAGAAAAAATGAAGCAGGAAAAAAAGACGCCAACTATATGGACACATACATGATGGCAGAAGAACACACTAAACCATATAAGCTACTCACAATTTATGATTTATGAAAAAAGTGATAGAAAATGTAAACAAACATTTAAAGAAATTCACCTAAGAACCAAGTAATTATGTCTATGACTGTAAAATTCTTTTGACTATTGCATAGTCCACATTTTCATACTTAACTCATAAAGAAAATAATTTTCTTTTCTTCCTCAAGATTTACCAGAGTGATAATCTTGGCAACTGTGTTGATCAATTTTCATTTTTCAAAGTTCCCAAAGGTGCCTTTGTTGACTTTTGGTCTGTGCTAATATCTGGTATCTGTGCATTATACAGTCATGCATGATGTAATGGTGCTTCAGTCAATGACAAAACGTACATATGACAATGGTTCTGTAAGATTACAATGGAGCTGAAAATGTCCTATTGCTTAGTATTTTCTGAACCTTTTCTATGTTTACATAGGTTTAGATACATAAATATGACTGCAATACAATTGCCTACAGTGTTCATTACAGTAATGTGCTGTGCAGGATTGTAGTCTAGGAGCACTAGACTATGCCATATAGTCTAGGTGTGCAGTAGGCTATACCATCTAGTAAGTACAGTCTAATGTTCACACAACAGGATCACCTAATAATCAGAACATTTACCCATTGTTAAGTTATGCACAACTGTGCTCACATTCTTTTTCCTCTCATCACAACCATGACACCACCATGACCTCTGCTCCCCAGCTCACCACCACCAGCATCTCTGCCACACCCCCCACCACCACTTCAGTCTCTCTTTTTCCCTCTGAGACTAAAATAAAAATCAGAAACTCTGTGGTAGGCAATATTTCCTTCTTTATGCAACTCATTCCTATGCCCCCTATCTACATGGGAAATAGGTTCCCCCCTTTTTTTCAGTAGTGTTTTAACATTTGGTATTAGTTCTAGGACTTTAAAAGCAACTGCATTTTTAAGGATTTTTCTCAATATTTTGAAATACATTTCAATGGAATAACTTTTTTTGAACAGAATAACTTTTTAAAACACAATTATTACTTTCTAAAAAATAATAATACCAAAATTCCTCCAAAGTGTTCTAAAAACATTATTACTTAAATTTAAATTTATATCATTGTCTTAGTAAGTACACAAATTTCAGTATTCTCTCTTTCAGTTAGGGAAACAGAAAACTATCTATGAAGGGGGTCAAATAGGCTAGTGAATAGTCAGGGATTTACTTTAAAAGTTTTAACTTGACCTCCTTCACATTTTGAAGGAATACTGATTATCTTTTAGATAATCTTAAAATCTTAATTGAAACTAAGTTGGCATGTTTTAATATGATTATGTTTCCATGTTCCTTATTCAATTTTCCTGGCAACTACTACCTGCTTCAGAATATTATTAGTTAAAAAAAAAAATCTTCGAGAGTTAGTACCTAGCATGAAAGATGTTATCTTCAATAATAAAGTCTGTAGAATATTGTTTAAATTATTTTGATTTAACTGTATAGTAAAAAGTTTGTGTGTTTCTTTTGGAAGAGGAATATTTGAATCACCTATAATTATTTTGTTTCTGTTAATGAGAATCTCTGCAAATGAAAGGAAGAAGTGTGCCTCTTTGAATTGGTTACCCATCATTTTACGTTTTATTATGTAGAATTTGAGCAATTAGACTATGGTATACTGTTTTTCTTTTCCTTTTTAAAAACTGAATTTGACCTCTTTAACCTGGATGTCCCTAAAACCTATCAGTTTTAAAGGACATTGTCACAATGGAATGAATGCTTTCTGAGTCCCAAATTTTGAGAATAGCTTGGACTACACATAGTATTCAGAAATACCCTGTTCACAATTACTCATTTCTCAGTGAAGGCATGGATTTGAAATGTGCACAGTAATTGCTTTATTGACAATACTTTGCTATATTTATTCTTTTATTTCAAATTGGCCTATAAAATGGCATTGAATATTTTTCACTATATGTGAGTCTAAGTAGTTGATATGTTATTTTATGGTAATATTTTCTGTTAAACTCTATGATGAACATAAAGACTAATTATTGCACACTCTCTAATATCTTCTGGAAATCCTGTCAAATCACTCTTTTCACAGCTTCCAGAATAAAATTTAATTTGTCATCTTGATTCCTCTATTGATCATATATTTATCCAATTAAGTGCAAAGGCTGAATATAAACAGTTCTTCTCATACTCTCTGTGACATTTCGATGTGGAAAACAAATCTGTGATCTATTTATATTTATATCTGAATTCAAGTCCAAGTTTTCACATGGTACTCAGACTTCAAGTTAGACATTTTCATTCAGTTACTAAATTTTCACCAGCTGTGTGGGAGTTCAGGATCAATTTAGGTACTTTATCGTATTTAGAAATAGTGTTACCTAAAATGATAAAAATTCAAAGTATGATATCAGTATTTTCTCTGAACTTGTTTCTTGTGATAAGAATTTTCTCAGAAAATGTGTGCAGCTGAGTTTGAAGTGAAATATTTGTTCACTTCTTGTCCTTTACTATTATTCTGGTTTTACCCTTGAGTATATTGAGAATACCTTTATAAAGTTAGGGATTTTTTTGGTAAATCCCTGAAAGAAGACCTGAAGGATTATTTTCTTTCAGTTTCTTATTTAAAAAATGAGAAAACTAAGTCTTAGAGAGACAAGGTGGCCAGAATTCATGCCTTCTGTCCATTGTCATACCATTCTGGTATATATATGGAACTGGAGAGGGTATTTGACTTGAGACTCTTTTCTACACAGACTTTTATTCCAGGGGACTCACATTTTAAGATAATAAACATCTTGGAAGTTATGGGATTTACTTGAGCAACAATGACCATAATGCTAACTCTTCAGTAACTTTTTTGAAATAATTATTTTGTAGAAGCTGTGAAGTTGAGAGCACTCTTCTCTGAGCATGAGCACTTTAGTCCACAAGAATATCTTCTGCTTTCTCAACCCATATAGTACCTCGTTCTATGTCAGGCTGTACTTTTATAATATGTATAACTTATCTTGAAAAACTTTTTTAGACAGATGGGTCGTTTTTTGTTTTTTCCAAATTCAGATATTTGTTTACTTTTTGCCAAGTCAAAGCAATGACTCATTCAATAAACATTTATTGAGCACTTGTTATTGGCTAGGCAGTATTCAGGAATGTTATCAGATATCACGAATGCTAGCTGTGAATAATTCAGAAGAAAATGGCTTATATTCTGATGGTGGGTAAGGATGGGATGACATTAAGGAAGCATAAGAAAAAAGAGACATGGAGCATAACTGAGAGAAGAGAAGTTTTTCTTTGCTCAGGATGCTCAGAAAAAAGGCTTTAAAAAGTGACCTTTAAGCTAATTCTTAAATAATGAGAACAAGGTAGCAATGGAAATATTGAGGGGAAAAAAAAATCAAGGCAGAAGTGAGCAAGATTGTAGATGAGAGGAGGGTGTGTTGTGTGAAACAAGTTCTGATGACAAGAAGAGGCCATTTAATGAATGACTTAATTAAGGCACTTAATGATAAGTGACTTAAATCATGATCAATTTTAAGGGCCACATTTTCTCCATTATCCTATTGATTAGCAAGGAAAGATTTTTATAAATGACAGATGAAAGGAATCTCATTTATTTTAACAAAATTCTAGAACATAAATTCAAAATGTTGTTTAGGTTAGAGGCATTGTCTGTACCATGTACTTACCCTACAGGAAATAGCCAGTCAAACAGCATGGAACCCTGCAAAAAAGAAGTAAGGAAATTCACATATCACAGAGAACTTGCTAATTTAAGCAAGAACATTGCAGAGATGGAAAACATTGGAAAGATTTGAAAGCACTATTTGAGCTTGTGGTTAGTAGCTGTTTTTAATGTGGCAAATAAATGCTTTCTTGTTTTCCTAAGACTCCTTTAGGACTATTATCTATCTTGAAAGTGTACAGAGAAATTAATAGAGAAATATCCTTCCTTTTACTAAATCTTAAAACATTCAATTTAACTAAATCACATTGATATGGGGCAGAAAGTATTTTGTAGTTAAAAAAGTAGTTTTTGTTTAACATTACCTATCTTTTAATTATTTAATTTGATAACTTTTATTTCAGACTATTCTATTACACGTGTTTGTGTGTGTATGATGTAGAGTCAGTTCTCATTATTTGAAGGAATTATAATCGATAATGTTTTGTGAATACTGAATTAGCAAATACTGAATCTTTTCTCTGAGCGTAGATACAGGATTAGGTTTCTTTGAGCACCTCGTCCCAATATTTTCATCAACTGATCAATGCATAGCCTTGTTTATGTGTGTTTCTAGTTAAATAAACTTTAGTATTTATTGTGAATTCATTTCATTAGTATTTAATTTACAGCCAACAGCACTATAACTCAAAACCTATCTAACACACGTGCTTTCTCCATAAGGAACATAGTAGTCTTGTGCTTAGAATCTCTAGATAGCACTTCAGTCCTACAGGTGGGAGTCAATTTAAATAGCATAATCACCAACTAAAACCACAAAATAATATGAAAAACACAGTACTAGAGAGACCATAGAAAGAACATGTGTTTTCGGTGAGAGCTGAAAAGGGAAGGTGGCACATTTAACCTTAAATGGAAACATATCAGGAATCAGGTATTCTGAGGTTCTGGGCAGTTCTGCAAATGACCACACAGTTCCACATGTACTGATTTTGTGGTTACAAATATATTTTAATGAATAGACAAATTTTCAACTATGGAATCCAGAAGCAGAAGCAGTGAGTATTGATTGTATAACGAGGCATTTATGATATGTTTTAGCTAATGTAAGGTAGGAATTACCTTCTATTAGGCTTTATCTTTTAATTCATAGTTCTTAGTAGATAGAATTCTCCTCCATTCTGTGGTTGTACTTATTATGAGTTATAGGGAAATATCTCTATGTTTAGTATTACCTTTTAAATACATCTTCATTAAATATTTGGCTATATAAATGCATGTATGTATCGAAATATGCATGTAGTATTTATATACACATGCAGACAAAAGAGAGCAAGAGTCAAAGGTAGAGGCAAAGAGTCTCAGAACATGTGCAAAAGAAAGTCATTTTAAAAAGTAATGAATGTCCTAATTATTCATGTGTTAGTGCAGCAGTCTGCTTAAAAATTCTTTGAAGTACAAAAATTGACATAACCTCTTCCATTTATAGACAATTAAAATGAAAATGCTTCATAATTAATATAATCTTAACATTATTTTTAAATGCAGTTAATGGGAAGTCATCCATCTTCTGACATGGTTAATTCAGTTTTTGCCACACTTCTTGCTACTGAATTTGAACCTGTCATTATACATTAGAAAGTGATATTTTGCTTCAGTTTTTTCTTCTAAATATTAAAGTCAGTGAAGTGTTTGGTTAGTATATTACCAACTCAATTCTTTGTCTATTTATCAAATTAATTCATGGATCTACTAACACTGAATAACACAGGAAAGTAAATACAGTAATTGGGTGGCTTATTCCAGGAAATTCTGAAGTTGATTATTAATAAGACTTAGAATTGACTCTTCTTTAAAATTAATTCACTAATTTGCTTATATTTTTGTACTTGGAGATTTCTCCTTGCTACATCTTAGGAAAACAGAAATACACGGTCATTTTAAGTGATCATTTTTTTTAATGGTAATAAGAAGTAAAGACTTCATGCTGTCTTTCACACGCCTAATCTTGAGGTTGTAACTCAACTCAACCGTCAGTTTAACAAGTACTCTTTCAAATCAATGACACATATTGTTGAGGGAGAGGTTGAAAAAGAAGGATCACTCTTCCCCATGTTCAACACATTTGCAGTACTAAAATAGCTAGGGTATCCACCATACTCACCCTACTCCACCCTTTCCTCCTATCCTGTTCCTCCCACTGGTATCAACCCCCCAGACAGGACTTGTTTTGCCTTCCTCTTCCCTGGTTTTGTAAAAACAAGTAACATTTTTATTTGTTTAAGGTAGATGTACAGGGTGAAAGTTTCATTGTGACATTTCCACGTATATAGGTATTGTAACCTGAACTGGTTCATTCCCTCTGTTTTTCTACTTTCTACCTTAGTCCCCTTCTTATGGTATTTCAACAGGTTTAAACATTCTATATTCATTCTTGTATAGGAAGTACCTCAACCATAGTCACCTTATTAACTTCCTTCTTTTACCTTCTTTCTCTCCTATGTGACCTCCCCTTAGTGTGATCTATTTTTCATAATATTTCTTGTATTTGTATTGGGCCTATATTCCACATATGAGAGAAAGCATGCAGCCTTGGCTTTATGTACACATGTCTGTAAATGGAAAAATGAGACCTGTTGAAACTATTTCAGAAATGGGAGGAAGTAGGGGAGACAAAGGAGAATGATGGAGGGGGTGAATTCAACTATGATATATTGTAAAAACTTTTGTAAATGTTAGAAGGTACTCCCAGTATAACAATAATAAAAAATTTTAAAATAAAAAATTTAAAAACAAAAAAAGTAAAATAGCTAGGATTGGCATGGCTAGACATGGTGTCATATGGAAAGATAATATGAAAAATACCAGAAGGACTATGAGTGAACAAATGAGGAGAAGGTTGCTTGGTAAGGAGAATTTGTTTGATAAGAAGGGAGTGTGTTCTACTACAGCAAAGCATTCTTCAAGGCAAATAGTAGGAAGAAAATTCAGAAAGGATGGAGTGGCAATTTGAATTTGTGATTCAGGTCTTGTATGACCTGAATGTAATGTTCAGGTAATGTACTTGGACACTAACGAACAGACAATAGGGAGCTATTTCAAAATATTGAGGTGGCAAGACCAAAGTGTCTCTTTAAACTGTCTAGCCATGGAGTTTAGTAGATTAGGAGAAGCAAGACACTAGAGGCAAAAAAATATCAGTTAAGTACCGTGTTCGTGATATCAAAGGACCTGACCAGAGAAGCTCATTTGAGCTAGGAAGATCAAGATGAATATGAAAGGTATTGTTGAGAAAGAATGTTTTTAATGTTTTTTTCACTTGGATGAGAGACTCTTTGCTTCAAATGTTGAGTTTTTAGAGAGAATTTCTGGTAAATTGTTGGTTTTGTTGTTCTGGTTTTCATTTGGAATGGGAGAAGGTATGTGGCGTTAGTCAAATATTACATGTGAATTATCCATTTTGAGTAGTAGAGATAAAATATTTCACTTAGCTCTAAAGCTATTATGATACATTTAATCTTTTCTAGTCATTCAACTCATCTTGGGCCTTTGTGTCAGCATAATAAATAAAATCTTGAGATTTTATTTCCTATAATAAGGCTGATTCAGAGGAAGAACTTATGGTCATATTCTGCACTTAATCTGCTTCAGTTGTCTAGTATAGACTTTTGAATTAAGCAATGTTGCATGTATTTGTTGTAGTTCTTTCTCTTGAAAGTTAAGTAGGGCAGCCAAATACCTCTGGCATTCAATTCATTTAATGTAGAAATATTGTGCTTCATTTCAGGGACATTGGAAGATTGGATAGATATTTTACAAATAAATTTTATTAAAAAGAAATGTCAAAAATTAAATATCTTCAAATAATATCTTTAGTGGATTTAACAGAGCAAAATAATAGTAGCAATAATAATAAAAACCATTTTCTATTACTCCCAGAAAAGTACAATAATAGATATTGTTATTTAAACAAAACCATGGTGATACAAGGGTATTAATACTTCTTCAAAGTCACTAAAATCTTACATAATGGGGAAGTTTGTATCCATGTACATTAAACTATATTCTCAACTCTTAATTATAGTAGAGTAGACCAAGTTGACAGATATAATGCAAATGATATTCATGGTAGTTTTACAGTGGAGTTGATGAATAAGAAGGGGAAAGTCTCCAGCAATGGACTCCCTATTAAGTGAATAATTATTGCATGAAACCCAGTTTCCTGATAGGAGACTGATGTTTTAAACATGCCAGGAGTGAGGGAACATGTTCAGAGGCTTTGCACTAGAATTTTGCTTAAATTTGTACCAGTGACTTAACATTGGACACTTAAAACATTTAAAACTTAACATCATAGATGTGGTTCAGAATATATCTTTTCTACTGAAATATTTGGAGAAAATATGTTAGGACAGAGTACAATAAAACACTATAAAATGAAAAAAGTGATCTTCTATGACCTAATTAGCTCACAGAACCAAGGCATGCTTTTCCAACAAGAGCTAAAGGAATCCTAAAGTATATATTTCAAGGTATTCACAGAGCCATGCTCCTTGTGGGAACAATTACTCAAGCTACTATTGAACGGCCTAGTGTTCATAACTGAATAAACAAGAAGCTGTCAAAATGAAAGTTTAGCTGTGCCTTAAAAATATTGCACTTTTTGAAACTAACCAGTGTTACTAGAAGAATAAGCAATTACCAGTTTCATTACGTTTGACCTCTTAAAAAGTGTCTTCATTTTGGACAGGTTCATTTTGGCTTCAAACATTTGCAATTGTTATTTCAGTGTTAAAGTCTGGTTTACTATAGTTATGAAAAAGTTGGAATCAAGTTGTTTCTTTGGTTTTTGGTTTAGCTTTGTCTTTTAAGTTCCCCACAGCCCAAATATTGTTTGATAAACTCTGAAGTTGTGCTCTGCAAAATGTTCTGTGAGGACTTATTTTTAGATGGTTATACCAAGTCTAAAATATATGGTCCATTTAATACTTCTGATGGTAAGTGGCTGCCATGTATAATTTCACAGAATGATTGCAGTAAAACAAGATATTAGTTAGAGGAAATGGAATAAAACAGAAGTTAAATTCTTTTAGTTTAATGAAAACACACTATTATAAAAGAACATGAACTTTTGTGGATGGCCTAAATATTGTCTTAATAAAATAATTTAGGGAAAATAACTTATTTTTTTCCAATAACATGATTTTATTTGTTGAATCCTATTTTTTTAGAAAGACAGTTTTAGACATACTAAGAGTGCAAGAGTTTATATCCAACAAATAGAAGCAATTTAATCAAACACATACTTTATAAAGAGAAAAACTGAGTCCCAAGGGTCTGTGTACTGGTCTTCACTCTCCTTACTATTAGATCTATCCCATGCCCTTCTATCTTTGTTCTGCATTTCATTTGACTCCAGAAGTCAGAAAAAGAAAAACATAGAATATAATTAAAGTAGGAAGAAGGAAGGAGGAGGAACAAAGATAGACCAGGAAAAAATGTTCAGCATAAGATCAAGAAAGACATAATCAAGAAAATCCGTTTGTATTTTTGAAGCAATTAATGATATAGAGATACATACAGACTGATCTATTAAAAAAAGAGAGAAAGGCATAAAAATGAATTTGGAATAAAAAGGCACATAGATATTTTTTAAATGTTTATGATTACCATGAACAAATTTAAACTGTTGTAAAACCTTGCATGTAATGGATAAGTGCCTATGAATTATAAATTTCCAAATTAGCTAAAAAAGCAGAAAAATTAAATAAACAAATGGGGTTAAGACTCAGTCAACTCAAAAGTGTGTTCATTATCCCATCTTGCATAGACAGCAGAAAGATTGTGAGCACCCACGTTTCAGGAACCCGTGATCCTTAATCTGTGCAAAATATTAAAGGAGAAAGAGTAAAATCTCCTTACTCTAGAAATCTTGTTGTAAAACTAGACAGAGATTGTTATAGAAAAGAAATGTTTTGATTTGCATGACCCTGGTCCCTGGGGAGGTTGTCTTTCCCTTTTGCTTGTTTGGTTGGCTTACCAGAAGATTTTCTTCCTCTGTGATGTTGAAGTTTACTAAATTTGCCAAGCTATTGGTTCACTTAGAATAGTTAGCTCATTCTTTCTCAATTCATTTGTAATGTCACTTCTGCCATAGATCAAGTTTTTATAAACACCTAGTTTTGTTTGGGTTCTGTACTCTGTTCTGTTAGTCATTTTTCTATGATTGCTCAATACCTTATTTTCTATAATTTAATAACTAATAAATCTTTCCACTAGGTAAAGTAGATTTCTACAGCTCCAACACCACCTTCAGTGTGTTTTCTATTCTAATAGTATTTACTTTCTCCAGAGCTTCCTACATAGAAAATCAAATCATCTACAAATAAACACATTATTTTCTTTTCATTTTAATGTGCATATCTCATTTCCCTTTTTATTTTACATTGCATTGACTAGAACTTCCAGTGCAATGTTAAATGGAAGAGGTAATAGCAGGATTCTTGACTGGCTTCAAATTTTAATGACCATGCTTCTGAAGCTTCACTATTAAATATACTAAATATATTAGCTTTAAGTATTAGATAAATATCTTTAATTGGGTTGAGAAAGTTCTGTTCTATTGCTATAGTGCTTCATAATGAGGAAGCGTTGTAAACTATTTTAAAATGTTTATCCATCTAGGATCATGTTCCATTAATTGTATCATTTGGCCTTTGCTAATTAACAAGATGTTTACAGAATTTAGTGGCTTAAAAGAATAATTTAGACTGGGCATAGTGATGGGCACCTGGAATTCCAGCTGTTCAGGAAGCAGAGATTGGGAGGGTCATGGATCAAGGCCAGCCTGGGCAAAAGGCTAGCAAGATCCCATGTCAGCCAACATGTCGTTCGTGATGGAGCATGACCGAAATCTCAGCTGTGCAGGAAAAATAGGAAGATCGCCATCTGAGACCAGCCCTGGGGAAAAAATGTGAGACGCTATTTGTAAAACAGCTAAAGCTAGAAAAGGCTGGAAGTTTGGCTCAAGTATTGAGCCCCTGCTTAGCAAGTGTAAGGCCTGAGTTCTGACCATGGTAACTGCTAAGAACACAATAAGAAATAGAACAACAATTTATTTCTTGCCATGATTCCATTGGCTGAGCAGTTCTGTTCTCTTCTGGGCTCCCTCTTGAGGCAAATAGTCATACTGGGCTCAGTGGGGAATTCTGGGGCTGCTTTCCATTTGTCTTTTCCTTATGCAAGAGGTAGCCCATGTTTCTTCCCATGATGGTATCAGCAGCATGAAAGGGGAAAGCTTGATGCACACCACTTTTTAAAGCCTCTTCTTTCATCAGATTTGACCCTTTGGTCAAAGCAAGTCATACCCCTGAGCCCAGATTCAATGGGCAAAAAGACAGATTACTAGTTGATTAGAAAAGAATAATAGAAAGAATGCCTTGGAACTCTGCCATCCAGAGTTCCTTCATTTTCTTAGCATATTTATGAAAAGGTTTTCCTGAGGGGGGTAGAACCACACCTTTTCAATAATACAAATACCTAGGAATTTAGCTATATTCTATATAAATGTTATACACAAGACACTGAATTCATTTTTGCTAGTTTTATACATAACAAGTTTCACATACAGAAGGTATCAGTCCCTAATTTTCTTTTTTTCAGGGTCATGCAAATCAAAACATTTCACCTCTGTATGACCAGGGCAATTTTTAGGTATTGGAACACAACATGTACTGACAAAAATTTAAACATGCTTAAATTGGTATGAATAAAACAGCCACTCAGGGAAAACAGCTTGGCAAGTTACAGTAAACTTCAATATCGTGAGCATGCTTTTTGACAAAATTTTCAGAAATTCCACTTTTAGGAAATAATTCACTACAAGTACACAAGAAGATATGCTTAGAATGCTTTTCCAGTCTTCTTTTTAGGTGGAGGGAAGGGTCTCCTTGTGTAGCCCTGGCAGGCTTCAAACTTGTGATTCTTCTGCCTAAGCCTCCCCTGAACTGGGATTATAGATATGGGCTGCCATGCCTAGATAATCATTCTTTATAATAGCAAATTATTTCTATAAATTGGATAAGTAACTTCTGGATATAAGTGTATAGTGAAACACTAAAGCCCTGTAATATACAAGAATCACTAAAACAAGGGTTTTTTGTTTTGTTTTGTTTTGGGGTTTAAACTTAGAGGCTCACACTTGCTCAACAGTTACTATTACTACTTGAACCACACCCAGTGTGTTTTTTCTTTAGTTATTTTTCAAATAGATTCTTGTGCTTTTTTTTTTTTTAACCCGGGGCCAGCCTCAGACCACAATCCTCCTACCTACATCTCCTGTGTAGTTAGGATTTCACATGTAGACCACCACACCAAACCTGATTTGTTTGTTAAGATAGTGTCACTAACCTTCTGCACAGCCTGGCCACGATTCTTTATTCTTCTATCTCTGCCTCTCATGTAGTTGGAATTACAGGTGTGTACTACTGTGCCTGGCTCTCAAAAATAATAATTAATTTGAGAGATGATAGGCAAGTATGTCCTTGCTTATATACAGTTTCTTTTTGTAATATAGAAGCTGGGCACCAGTGGCTCACACCCTGTAATCTTAACTACTCAGGAAGCAGAGATCATGAGGATTATAGTTCCAAGCCAACCCAGGCAGATAGTTTATAAGTTTCAAAAATATCCAACACTAAAAAGGATTGGCAAAGTGACTCAAGAGGTAGAGTGCCTGCCTAGAAAGCATGAACCTTGCTGAGTTCAAACCCTACTACTGCCAAATGATTGTTTTGTTAATTTTTAAGATATTGTTAGGCTAACAGCATATATTCCACGATTTGTTTTGTGAGCGTAAAAGTATCATTGATTGTTAGCTAATGTAGAGTTGTGCTACCGTCATCATAGTTCACTTTTAAAACATTTCCTTTGTTCAATTTTAAGCTTTATTTTTTAACATTTTTATTAGTATATTGTAGTTGTACAGGGATTTTTTTGTGGCATTTCCATATATGCATACAATGCATCCCAGATAGGTACATCCTTTCCATTATGTTCCCTCTTTCCGCTCTCCCTTCTTATTACGGCTTTGATAGTTTTCAGTGTTCCATATTCAAACATATATAGAAAGTACATCAACCATTTTCACCTTCTTTTACTCTCCCTGCTCTTACTAGTGCCCTCTCCTTAACATGAACTGTTTTACATTTCTGTCCTTCATTATTTTAAGTGTCTATTCATTGCTCATATTTCACCTGTAAATATATCGTACCTTAGTTAGTCTAACCCCTTCTTTTACTCTTCCTTACCCTTTTCCTGTACCCTGGATTGTTCAACAATTTTCAGTGCATTTCATTATGTGTTTTTCCTACAAAATGTAATGTATTTCAAACTATAGTTCAATATTATTCACTCTAGCATTCTGTTCTCTTTTCCTTTCTCCCCTAGTTTTTCTCAAACAGTTCCAGTATTGGAAACATGTTATATCTATCTATCTAACTCAGTAACATCTTAATTAATTCATCAGTTCTAGAACATCTGAGCTGTTTTCATAACTTAGCTATTGTGAATAATGCTGCCCTAAACATGCTGCCGTACAAAAGTGTGTTTAATGTATCCTGACTTACGTTCCTGTGGATATATGCCCTACCAACTTGTGAGTTGTCTATCCATGTTGCCACCCAGTCAATCACTGGTTTGTTTCTTGTGTCTAGAGATTTGCCTTTTACAGATATTTCACACACATGGAGTCAGACAATAAGTGCTCTTTTTGCATTTAGTTTCTTGTAGCATTTAAAGTAATGTTTTTAAGGTTTATCCATGTCATAGGATGTATCAATATTTTGTTCCTCACAGTTCATTGTATGGACTTGCCGTGTTTGCTTTATCAGTACACCAGGTCCCGGTCATTTGAGTCGTTTCCAGTTGCGTTGGGGCCATTATGAATGATGCTGCTATAAAGACTTAAGTTCAAGCCCTTTGTTTCCATTTCTCTTGGGTAGATTCATAGGAGTGGAATTATTGGGTCACTATAAATTTATGCTTATATTCTTTAAACTACTACTAAGCTATTTTCTGGAATTGTTGCACACTTTTACATTTCCAGTAGTAATGCATGAGAATTCCAATTTGTCTACATCCTTGTCAATTTTTTTATTTTTTGTGTTTGATTACAGCCATTGAAATGAATGTGTGGTTTTAATATGCATCTGTGTGGTTTTAATATGCATTTTCCTGATGATGAATGATATTGAACATTTATGTGTACTTACTAGCTATTAGATGTCAAGAAGATTAGACGTCTATGTCTTTTGCAATATTTTAAGTTGGCTGTTGCTGATGTTTTTTGAGTTATAAGAGTGCTAGTCTAAATACAAGTCCTTTACCAGATAAAAGATTTGTAAACATTTTCTTTCTGTAAGAATGAATATAAGTTTATGTGGAACTTCTTTTTCATGTGTGTCGTATTGCTCACGTAATCTTAATTTGGGCAGAAAGTACTGCTCAGAAGACATTGTAATTGAGGACCATCATCACTGTGGCTGATATAGACAGTTAGCACATAGATGTGCCTGGGATTTATTTTTCTTTCTCTTTAAAGGAGATCTAAATCTTATGAAAAACTTAACACAATTTAATAAAACTCTTGCATTTCAACTATGCGTGATTCAACCAAAGCAATTCTTATATATTTTTCTCCATTTTTCCCCAAAACATGGCTGTTGTTGAAAATATTCTTTGACATTTTCTCTTGATTTGCACAACATACATATGTGCGCGTGCACACACATGTACATTTTCATTGCTTCAAAATTTAACAGCTAATATTTTGTCAGTTGCAGGTGTTACCCTCAGAGTTGTTAAGCAAACTCCAGTTGGCAAGATTAATGAAACATGAAAAATAGGGATTTAGTGAAAAAACAAAAATTATCCTTAATTATGCTTTAAAAAAATAACAGTAAGCAACAGTTGTAAAAGTCAAGGGCTTCTAAAGGAAGTAGATTTACCAGCATTACAGCCTGCTGGGATGGATAACTCTTGACTCATTTTCTCAGGCCTCTGGGAGACATTGCTATGTGAACACAATCCACTGGGTTCATTCCCTCACCACTTCTTTGGATACAGACTGCTCCTCTTCAAAAGAAAAAGAGAAAAGTTTTGCAACTTGCCCTACTGGCTTGAAATGAATGTACTTTACACTTGAATATGCCTTTTGTTTCATTTTCAAAAGTCTTTCCTAAAGAAAACCTTGTATGAACACCTGACACTTTAGAAATTATTGTGTTGCTTAAGGGCATTTTTGTAGGCATTGTCTTTTATTCCTATATTGAAAGGGCAGAGTATAAACAGATCACTTTGCTCTACCTTCTACCTTCACATGATGTAGGAGGTGGGAGCAGGTAGAGTAACACAGATTCTTTGATGTGTTCTTTTGTCTCTTGAAGGATAAAGTTTTGGATGGTATTTTTTTTTTAGCAGTGCTAGGGATCAAACCAGGGCCTTGCACATGCTAGGCAAATGCTCTATCACTGAACTGCATCCCAGCCTTGAAGGATACTTTATATTTTTAAATGAGAACACATAATTGATACAGATATAAAATAAACATGTGTTAACAATTTTATTCAACTCACAATTAAAAGGAAAATAATTTGATGTTGCAAGATTCAATGTCCCAAATTTATATGGACCAAAGGAATGTTGAAGTAACTGTACAAAGAAGTGAAATTGGCTTTTCCCAGAGGAGGGTAGAGTAAGAGAGGACAATGAGTAGTTTTTCATAGGAGATGTCCAATAATCTCTGTTCATTCCACATTTCCATACAGTGTTAAGTAGATTTTGTCAAACGTTTTTCTGTAATATGCCACATAATAAATATTTTAAGATTTGTGGGCTATGGTTACTCATTCAACTCTGCTCTTAAAGCATGAAAATAGCCATAGACAGTATATGAACAAATCTGTATAATTACTTTGAAATAAAACCTCATTTATGTACATTGAAATTTGAATCTTATTATTTTCCCTTGTTATTACGTAGTAGTCTTTATCTTTTCTGTTTTCTAATCATTTAAAATTCTAAAAAAATTATTTTCTTATGGATCATGCAAAATGAGTCTGTGGATCAAATTATTTAACATCTAGTCTACAGAGAATAATCTGAAAATCTCATAACTAAAATTAGCACAGATTTTCAAAGTATAGTATTAATGATAGTAAGTCCTCATACATGATAGTATGAATATATATATATACATATATGCATGATAAATAATAGTAATAAAAGAACAACTTGGGAAAATCGTGGTTGGCTAAAGATTACCTCTCTATTGACGGGAGTTATATTATCCCAGTTTATCACCTACTTTAGTCCTAAGATTCAATTCCACATGAAGTCAAAATCACCTAGGGACCACTTACCTCAAAGTGATTCTTTCTCAGAACTACCATTCACAAGCTCACGTTACGCTCCAAGCATATTGATGGATTGAACAGACTGATTTCCATGGCCTCATTAGAAAAATTTTGCTCATAGTGAAATGTAGAACCCAGTAATTACCAAATATGTGAAAACTCTCTCATATAAGCTGAACTACAGATATTAATGTTTTTCTTTTATTAAAAGTTTTTTAAATTGTACATATAAAATAATAATTTTCCTGGTAGTTTCAAAACAACCCCTCAGAACACACTTTTATCAGCCCTCACCCATTTGGGGATGAATAAATTAGTGAGATTCTGTAAGTTGGGCACTGCTATAAAATTATCTCTTTTATATGGTCATATATTACTTATATTTTGTTTCATAATTACTATGTATATATATATATGGGATTATCTGATAGATTCTTGGGGTGCATGAGCAAATTAAGAGTTTTTTTAATACTTATTTTTACATTTATGAATGAATAAAAATTATTAGCATATTTTCTATTATCTGTATTCCTACTTTATAACCAAGTATTGCTGAACAGAACAATTTTGTATCTGTAGTTGTACTTATTGCTTTAAAGGGCTTTACATGATGTTTTAAAGTTTAACCTTTACCATAATATTTGTCACTTGTTGTAGATTATAAAAATATATTCTATGGCAGAAGTTCTTAATCTTTATTTAAATTATCACATTACAAATATTTTAGATTTTGTGAACCACATGGTGTCCATAATAACTATTCAGCTTGGTAACTGTAGCATGAAAGCAATTAAAGACAACATGTAAATGACTGATTGTGGGCATGTTCAAATAACACTTTATTTGCAAAGCAAGTAGTGGACTGAATATGGCCCAATGTCCTTAGTTTGTGAACTCCTGTCCTGGAGCATATGATGATTCTCAAAAGTCTGAGAAAAATTGATCCATAAATTATATACCACTTTAACAAAATTATGCTATAAAGCATCACAGTTACAAATACAAATTAGAAGCCCATGATTTGCATGCAACACAGTAATTTATAGAAGTACATTTTAAAATTAAGTCACTAATAATGCTGTGTGTTAAAATACAGGATTCTAGATTTTTAAATTTTCTGTTTTCTTTAATAGCAAGCACATTCTTGAAGAAAATCTTTCAACATTTTTTACATAGATTATTGGTAGCTTTTCTTTTCAACTCATAGCCATACCCCATGAATACTTGAGCAACTAAATAAACTGCTAGCTGTATCCCTAAACATGGGGCCAAGAAACCTGCAAGTATAGGGTCTGTAGACTTCAGCCAAACCAAAAATGCTTGAAGAAACTGCAGTAGTTAAGATACATGGTAGATCAGACTTTGTCAGTTCAGAAAGAAAGTTTACAAACTGGTCAGTTACCCAATTTGCATAATTTGCAAAAATTACCATTTCTTTTTGAGCATATTCAATGAATACTCAATGCTGAGTTGATTAATTTTTTATTAATAAATTTCAAATGCATTGCTTCATTTACTGAAGCCAGTAACTGCTTAATATGAGAATTATTTAGTTTATAATCTCAAATTCTTAATTATTCTTTTTAAATGATCTTTTAAATTTCCAAGTAATATTAATTTTGCTTATTTTAATTATTTATACATTGTGTAGCAATTCATATTGTGAGCTGCATACATAGTTTTTAAATATTTCTGTAATTTTCAGTTTGTTTTGTTTTTATAGCAATATTTGTAAGAGTTGTTTCCTGAAAGGGTAATTTTTAGAAGTCATTGTATGACTTGGTTTTGCCATAGAGAGATTCTTTTTTTTCCCTTAATTTTTATATTAGGATGTATTTGTTGTACAGGGGGATATTCACTGTGACAATTCCAAATAGGCTTATACCATACATTGGTTAGATCATCCCAACTGTGATGACCCTTTTCCCTCCCCGCTTAAAGCTATCTCAAGAGTTTTCTTTGTTCTAGTTGGTATGACTATATGAAGTCCATCAGCTGAATACCCTCACCTTAATCTCCTTCATTCACCTTACCCCTCCCACCAGTCACCCCCCACACACTGTACCTGTTTTACAATTCTGTCTTTTCATTATTAATATCTAAGTTGTTGTTTAAAAGGTTTCTCAATGTATCCCTGCTGTGAGTATACTTTACTTTGATCCATTCAACCCCTTCCAATTTTTTTAACAGCTTTCAATACACATCCTTATATCCTGCACCTTCACGGATCTTATGTTTTGCAATATTACTGATGCTCTATCTTTCTCTTTACATTTCCTTCTTTCCCTGAGTTCCATAGTGTAATTCCACCATTACAAACATGTTCTACATCTGAGTTTATTTATGATCATGTTTGGTTTTGTGTATATGTTTATCTTTTGGATCTGTTTTCCACATATGACAGCAAACATACAGCCTTTGTCTTTCTGAGCCTGGCTTACTTCACTTAACACGTTGTCCTCCAATTGCATCCATTTACCTTCAATCCACATGTCATTATTCCTGTGACTGAGTAACACTTCATTGTGTATATATACCACATTTTCTTGATCCATTCATCCAGTTGTAGGACCATCAGGTTGTTTCCAAAACTTGGCTATTGTGAATAGTGCTACAATGAACATCAGTGAACAGATGTTTCCATTGTGAAGAGATTCTTTCCTACTTAATGATCAGAATATTTGTAATTCATATGCAGGAATCAAATTTAGAGTAAAATTAGTGTCCTTAATCTGATCCCACAATCACCTTTAGAAATACATGTAGAATTGTACAAAAATGAATACACCAGTATTAAGTGTTAATGATCTTTGCTATTAATCACATACTATGGCTGATGTGCCATTTACTAAATAATGGTAAATCTACTTAAAGCCTAAAAGGAAAAAAAATTTTGAAGGAAAGTGAAAGAACTAAAAATTTAAAAAGCCAAAAACAATTTTGGCCCATCTGAGATGGTGAAAATTTACAATATAATTGCTACAAATACAAAATTAAGACTAACATTCAAAGCAGCTTCATAAAAAAATATAGACATTGACCTTAAAAAGTATGTTAGCAAATAAAAAATTCTTTAGAAAAGTTCAAAAATTTGGTGAGTTTTGGTGATTTGATGAGGTATCAGGAATAAAATATATAAACCTGGCTGTAATAGCTTTGTAGGGAATATATTTCCAATTCATTGATAGCCACAGAAATACTAGCTGCATGGACAAGAAGTCCAACGTTTTAATGTGGAAAAGGATTGAATGCTGATGGAGATGAGTTGATTTCTTTTTTCTTTCTTTCTTTTCTTTTTTTTTTTGGGGGGGGGGTACTGAGGCCTGAACTCAGGGCCTACACTTTGAACCACTCCACCAGCCCTTCTTTGTGATGGATTTTTTTTGAGATAGGGTCTCATGAACTATTTGCCTGGAATGGCTTTGAACCACAATCCTCCTGATCTCTGCCTCCGGAGAAGCTAGGATTACAGGCGTGAGCTTTTGGCGGCTGGTGAGTTGATTTCTTAAAGCAACTCATGGAGAGTGGTGATAGTTTCACTTTCATGGTATGTAATGGATGACAGAGTTTAAGACTGTTACTCATATACTCACATGTACCCCTTGTCCCAAACCTTCACTTGAAATCTCACAAACAGGCATCTCAAAAACACATGCATGACCAGCTTCTACAACTTTATATGGCCTAATTTTAAATTTGCTGTGCTGTATTTATTTTTATGGAAATGGTATATATATAATCATGCTTTTGATATACATTCAAAACTGGTTGTCACGTAGTTTAATTGTCCTTGATTTTATAGAATTACTTCCATCAATGCTATGAGCTAGATTATTTTGAGAAATTAACATAATGATATACTAAAAATTTCAAGGAAACTTTTATCTTTGTAAAAGATTAGTGATATCTGAAGATGTGTAAACCAACATATAACGAAGATCCCTTCACACCCATGTTTATTGTAGCAGCACTGTTCACAATAACCAGGTTGTAGAATCAGCCTCGGTGCCTAATGACTGATGATGAATAAGAAAATGTGGTGTATATACACTGTGGGGCATTATTCAGGCATAAATAATGAAATTATGTCATTTTCAGGAAAATGAATGGAACTGGCGATCATGTTGAGTCAGACAAGTCAAGCTCAAAAAGCCAAATATCACGTTTTCACTCATGTGGAATGTAGACCTTAAATGATGTTAATAATATTGATAATGGGACTTGAGTGTAAAAGGGGAACTGTCTGGAGGGAGATTATTGGGAGGAGGAGGGAGAGAAAGAACAGTACAGGGGTTGAAGAAGATCCAAGTACCTTGCACATGCACACACACTATATATATGTGTATGTGTTATATAATGGAAAATAATATAGGCATGAACTTGTTCAAAGTACACTATACACACATCTATGGCATTATCACATTGAAACCCCCTTATACTATTAATGTATGCTAATAAAAAGAGTAAAAAAGGAATAGTAACACATGGACCATTGAAAAACACTTTTAAATTAAAAAATGAATACATGAATATTCAATTCAAATAGTGAATACACAGGAAAGTAAAAATTTCAGTCCTCCTTCCAACTCTATGTCTTATAATCACACACACCTGCTAATACAGTGATCCTCTGTGAAAAGGCTTACTAAGCACATTTACAAATTCTATCATGCATTTGCACACACACATATGTATATATAATACATAAAATATTAAAGGGCTCATGCTTTAATATGGTCCAACTTTTTCTCCCTGCTTTGTACATTTTTGGAATCTTACTTCCTTTAATACTTGTATAGCATTTAATAACGTGGACAATTTATGCAATAATATGGAAATTATCATATGTTATTCCATATTATTGCCACATTATAATATATTCCAAATATTAGCCATGTAATTAATCATATTTTGCTGTTTTGTGTACATTAAGGTTATTTTTCAATATTCACTACTCAAAAAACTGCAATAAATTAAAGTTTATATAATCTGCTATACTTGTGCACTATACCCTACCATAAGGAATTGGGATTTGGGAACCCTACCCAAAAAGAAATTGCTTTGTCAAAATGTATACACAGTTAATATTTTAAAAGTATGGTTCTTCTAAATCAATTATGACCCCAGTGAAGTAATGTGAGAATATCTATTTTCTAATAAGCTTGTCTTCTACCAGCCTTACAGAGTATTCTATATTTGAACAAAAAGTGAGACAACGTGCTATTAGAAATTTGCTGTATCTGATTAGTAATAGAATTGAGTATCTTTTATATGTTAATTGTTCATTAGAATAGTTCTTTTTTACTCATTTGTATCTTTAATGAATGGGAAGATTTTGGTTCTTTTTTAAAATTTTATTTGTATGTGCATACAATGTATGGGTCATTTCTCCCCTCTTCCCCCACCCCCTCCCTCAACCACTCCACCCTCTCTCTGTCCCACCCACCCCCTCACTTCCAGGCAGAAATTATTTTGCCCTTATCTCTAATTTTGTTGAAGAGAGAGTATAAGCAGTAATAGGAAGGACCAAGGGTTTTTGCTAGTTGAGATGAGGATAGCTACACAGGGAGTTGACTCGCATTGCTTTCCTGTGCATGTGTGTTACCTTCTAAATTAATTCTTCTCGAACTAACCTTTTCTCTAGTTCCTGCTCCCCTTCTCCTATTGGCCTCAGTCGCTTTAAAGTATCTGCATTAGTTTCTTTGCGTTGAGGGCAACAAACGCTATCTAGTTTTTTGGGTGTCTTACCTATTCTCATACCTCCCTGTGTGCTCTTGCTTTATCATGTGATCAAAGTCCAGTCTTCTTGTTTTGTTTAACCTGATCTAATGTCCACTAATGAGGGAGAACATATGATTTTTGGTCTTTTGGGCCAGGCTAACCTCACTCAGAATGATGTTCTCCAATTCCATCCATTTACCAGTGAATGATAACATTTTGTTCTTCTTCATGGCTGCATAAAATTCCGTTGTATATAGATACCACATTTTCTTAATCCATTCGTCAGTGGTGGGGCATCTCGGCTGTTTCCATAACTTGGCTATTGTGAATAGTGCCGCAATAAACATGGGTGTGCAGGTACCTCTGGAGTAACCTGAGTCACAGTCTTTTGGGTATATCCCCAAGAGTGGTATTGCTAGATGATATGGCAGATCTATGTTTAGATTTTTAAGAAGCCTCCAAATTTTTTTCCAGAGTGGTTGTACTAGTCTACATTCCCAACAACAGTGTAAGAGGGTTCTTTTCCCTGCATCCTCACTAATGCTTGTTGTTAATGGTGTTGCTGATGATGGCTATTCTAACAGGGGTGAGGTGGAATCTTAGTGTGGTTTTAATTTGCATTTCCTTTATTGCCAGAGATGGTGAGCATTTTTTCATGTGATTTTTGGCCATTTGAATTTCTTCTTTTGAGAAAGTTCTGTTTAGTTCACTTGCCCATTTCTTTATTGATTTATTAATTTTGTGAGAATTTAGTTTTTTGAATTCCCTATATACTCTGGTTATCAGCCCTTTGTCTGATGTGTAGCTGGCAAATATTTTCTCCCACTCTGTGGGTGTTCTCTTCAGTTTAGAGACCATTTCTTTTGATGAACAGAAGCTTTTTAGTTTTATGAGATCCCATTTATCTATGCTATCTCTTAGTTGCTGTGCTGCTGGGGTTCCATTGAGAAAGTTCTTGCCTATACCTACTAACTCCAGAGTATTTCCTACTCTTTCCTGTATCAACTTTAGAGTTTGTGGTCTGAATTAAGATCCTTAATCCATTTTGAGTTAATCTTGGTATAGGGTGATATACATGGATCTAGTTTCAGTTTTTTGCAGACTGCTAACCAGTTTTCTCAGCAGTTTTTGTTGAAGAGGCTGCTTTTTCTCCATCATATATTTTTAGCACCTTTGTCAAAGACAAGTTGGTTATAGTCGTGTGGTTTCATATCTGGGTCCTCTATTCTGTTCCACTGGTCTTCATGTGTGTTTTTGTGCCAGTATCATGCTGTTTTTATTATTATTGCCTTGTAATATAGTTTGAAGTCGGGTTACATGATACCTCTAGCATTGTTCTTTTTACTGAATATTACCTTGGCTATTCCTGGCCTCTTGTGTTTCCATACAAAGTTAACGGTAGATTTTTTAATCTCCTTGATGAATGTCATTGGGATTTTGATGGGAATTGCAATAAACATGTAGATTACTTTTGGGAGTATCGACATTTTTACTATGTTGATTCTACCATCCATGTGCATGGGAGATCTCTCCACTTTCTATAGTCTTCCTCAATCTCTTTCTTCAGAAGTTTATAGTTTTCCTTGTAGAGGTCATTCACATCCTTTGTTAGGTTTATACCTAGGTATGTGATTTTTTTTGAGGCTATTGTAGATGGAATTGTTTTCATATATTCTTTCTCAGTTTGTTCATTATTAGTGTATAGAAATGCTAATGATTTTTCTATGTTGATTTTATATCCTGCTACCTTGCTATAGCTGTTAATGGTGTCTAGGAGCATTTGAGTAGAGTTTTTTGGGTCTTTTGGGTATAGGATCATATCATCTGCAAATAGGGATATTTTGACAGTTTCTTTACCTATTTGTATTCCTTTTATTCCTTCTTCTTGCCAAATTGCTCTGGCTAGGAATTCCAGTACTGTGTTGAATAGGAGTGGAGATGGTGGGCATCCTTGTCTCGTTCCTGATTTTAGAGGGAATAGTCCCAGTTTTTCACCATTCAGTATACTGTTGGCTGTAGGTTTGTCAAATATAGCTCTTATAATGTTGAGGTACTTTTCTTATATTCCTAATTTTCTTATAGCATTTATCATGAAATGGTGTTGGACCTCATTAAAGGTTTTTCTGCGTCTATTGAGATGATCAAGTGGTTTTTGTCATTGCTTTTGTTAATGTGGTTTGTTACGTTTATTGATTTTCATATGTTGAACCACCCCTGCATTCCTGGGATGAAGCCTCCTTGGTCATGATGAATGATCTTTTTGATGTGTTGTTGAACTCGGTTTGCCATTATTTTGTTGAGGATTTTTGCGTCAATGTTCATTAAGGAGATTGGCCTATAGTTCTCCTTTTTGGAGGTGTCTTTGCCTGGTTTTGGGATAAGTGTAATACTGGCTTCATAAAATGTGTTAGACAGTGTTCCTTCCCTTTCTATTTCATGGAACAGTTTAAGGAGGGTTGGTGTCAGTTCTTCTTTAAAGGTTTGATAGAAATCAGCAGAGAATCCATCAGGTCCTGGACTTTTCTTTTTAGGGAGTGTCTTGATTGCTGCTTCAATTTCATTTTGTGTTATAGATCTATTCAAGTGATTAATGTCCTCTTGGTTCAATATTGGATGATCATAAGTATCTAGAAATCTGTCCATTTCTTTAAGATTTTTGAATATCGGTTCTCAAAGTAGTCTCTGATGATTTCCTGGACTTCCATGGTGTTTGTTGTTATCTCCCTTTTTGCATTCCTGATTTTACTAATTTGGGTTTTTTTCTCTCCTCATTTTAGTCAGGTTTGCCAGGGGTCTATTGATCTTGTTTATTTTTTCAAAGAACCAACTTTTTGTTTCATTAATTCTCTTATGGGTTTTTGGTTTCTATTTCATTGATTTTGGCTCTTATTTTTATGATTTCTCCCTTTCTATTTGTTCTGGGATTTTCTTTTTCTTGTTTTTCTAGGAGTTTGAGATGTATCATTACGTCATTGATTTGAGATCTTTCAGTCTTTTTAATATATGCACTCATGGCTATAAACTTTCCTTTCAGGATTGCCTTGCTGTGTCTCATAGGTTCCAGTAGGTTCTGTTCACATTTTTATTGACTTCCAGGAACTTTTTAATTTCCTCTTTTATTTCATCAATTACCCATTTTTCATTAAGCAATGAGTTATTCAGTTTCCAGCTGTTTGCATGTTTTTTGTCTTTACTTTTGTTTTTGAGTTCTAGTTTTATTGCATTGTGATCAGATAGTATTCATTGTATAATTTCTGTTTTCTTATATTTGCTGAGGCTTGCTTTATGTCCTAGGGTATGATCTATTTTGGAGAAGGTTCTGTGGGCTGTTGAGAAGAATGTATATTGTGTAGAAGGTGGATGAAATGCTCTCTAGACATCAACTATGTCTATTTGATCTATGGTATATTTTAGATCTAGGATTTCTTTATTGATTTTTTGTTTGAATGACCTATCTATTGATGATTGTCAGGTGTTAAAGTCTCCCACGACCACTGTGTTGGAGTTAATATGTTCTTTTAGGTCCTTCAGGGTATGTGTGATGAAATTAGGTGCGTTGACATTGGGTGCATAAGGTTGATAATTGTTATTTCCTTTTGGTCTATTTCCCCTTTTATTAGTATGGAATGTTCTTCTTTATCTCGTTTGATCAATGTAGGTTTGAAGTCTACTTTGTTAGAGAGAAGTATTGCTACTCCTGCTTGTTTTCGGGGGCCATTGACTTGGTAAATCTTCTTCCAGCCTTTCATCCTAAACCTATGCTTATTTCTGTCGGTGAGATAGGTCTCCTGTAAGCAACAAATTGTTGGGTCTTCCTTTTTAATCCAGTTCGTCAAACGGTGCCTTTTGATGGGGCAATTTAGTCCATTAACATTAAGTGTTAGTACTGATAGGTATGTGGTGATTCCTGTCATTTAGTTGTCTTAGTTGTTTGAAGGTTTGATTGTGTGTACCTAAATAGATGTTTCTCTCTACTTTCTTGCTTTTTCTTTTCCTGTAGTTTGGTGCTGCCTGCTCTTTCATGGTTATGTTGAGTTTCACTTTCTGTGTGCAGAATCCCTTGAAGAATCTTGTAGTGGTGGCTTTGTGGTCATATATATTTTAGTTTCTCCTTATCATGGAAGACTTTTATTGCTCCATCTATTTTGAATGATAGTTTTGCTGGGTAGAGTATCCTGGGGTTGAAGTTATTTTCATTCAGTTCCCAGAAGACCTCACCCCAAGCTCTTCTCACTTTTAATGTTTCTGTTAAGAAATCTGCTGTGATTTTGATGGGTTTTTACCTTTGCATGTTATTTGTTTTTTCTCTCTTACAGCCTTTAATATTCTTTCTTGAGTCTCTGTACTTGTTGTTTTAATGATAATATGCTGTGGGGTAGTTCTATTTGGTTGGGTCTGTTTGGAGTTCTGGAGGTCTCTTGCACCTGTATGGGCATAGATTTCCCTAGATTTGGGAAATTTTCTATAATTATTTTCTTGAATATATTACACATTCCCTTTGCTAGCACCTCTTCTCTTTCTTCAATGCCCATGATTCTCAGGTTTAATCTTTTGATGGAGTCAGTGAGTTCTTACATTTTCTTTTCACAGGTCTTGAGGTTTTTTAAGTAATAGTTCTTCAGTTTTTCCTTTAATTACCATTTCATCTTCGAGTTCTGAGATTCTGTCTTCTGCTTGCTCTATTTTCCTGGATTGGCCTTCCATTTTGTTTTGCAATTCTGTTTCATATTTTTTCTTAGGTTTTCCATATCCTGAGGCACTTCCTCTTTAATATTGTCTGTTTTCGTCCTGAGTTCATTTATCTCTTTAATTATTGTGTTCTTTGTTTCACTTTGGTGTTTATACAGTGCTTATATAGTTTGTTTTATTTGTTTTTGTGATTTCTCAAATTCTCTATTTTTGTTGTCTAGAAATTTCTTGAGTGTCTCCTGTACATTTTGGTTGACCATATCCATTATCATCTCTATAAAATTCTCATGGATTACTTGCAGGATTTCTTCTTTTTTAGAATGTTCTTTTGGGCTTCGTTGAGTTCTTTGGCATAGTTTATCTTTGTTTTGTTGTAGTCCGGATCTGAGTATCTGTTTTCTTCATTTCCCTCTGGTTCCTGTACTAACTTATTTACTGGGAGGAAAATGGTTTCCCTCTTTTTTCTGTCTTCCCATCATTGCCCTTGGTAGTGTTACTGTCCCTGTACTGTGTGCAATGAAGTGTTTTCTAGCTTGTAATAATAACAATGGTGATATTTAGAATGGAAGGGTGAGAGGAGAGGGAAAGAAAGAAAATAAAGAAAAAGGGACAAACAGACAAACAAACAAACAAACAATAATAAGAAAAACAAAACAAACAATAATGAAAAACCCAGTGCCAAAAAAATAAACAGGGAGGGATAGTGTACTAATCAACAGTAAGCTAAACAGGCATTAGAGAGACAGAGAGAGGATTAAAAAAAAAAAAAACAAGTTCAAATGCAATAAAGTTTCATTCTTAATTATTTTGGTGTTAGTCTCTTAACCTCCAATCCTGGAGATGGTGTTTGAGAAGTAGTTCTGTCATTGTCTCATCAAAGGGGAAAAAAACAGAAAACAAAACAAACAAAAACCAAAACCAAAACAAAACAAAACAAAATATCCCAAGTTCAAATGCAATACAGTTTCATTTAATCCTTCAGCATGCAGCTCTAGTTCAGTTGTTGTGTCATCAAAGGAAGAGAAAAAGAAATAATGTCTGGAGACAGTTCTGTGAATGTCTATCTGAGGCTGTGGCTCTCCTGCCACCTACTGTCAGCCAGCTCTTGCTGGAGGCTTTATTGATTGCAGATCTCATGAATGAGCTTAACACTCACCTAGCCCCTCAGGCTATGTTTAATTAGAGTTCTCCTGGGCACACAGCCACTGTTACAAAGTTTCCCCTCTCCAAGCACACTGGGGGAGGTGGCACTACACCCACCTTCTTCCACCAGCTTGTTTATTTACAGTGCGCATGGGAAGTGCCCCTTCCCCATTCTCCAGTGGGGCCACTGTTACAAGCTTTCCTGCTCCAAGGTTGCTGGGTGGGGGCTGCCACTCCTACCTTTTCAGCTGGCTTGTTTATTTACAGTTCTGTGACAGAACTGCCCTCCTCCCCTCTTTGGCACTCAGAGCACCCTGCCCTCTTTGCCAAGTATCTTTTTGTTGTTGTTTATTATTCAGTTTGGTTTTTTTCTCTTTTTTCCCTGCGGGAGAGTCAGTCTGTCCAGGGGCTATGCTGATCTGGCCCAAGGTTGTTTGTGGGAGTACCGCATGCCACTTAGCTCACCTCGTGGTCTGGCATCTGGCGGCATGGGAGCCCTCCTTGTTTTTCTATTTACCGTGGAGTGGAGATGCTATGTGCAGGCTGGAGGTGTGGAGGAGTCAAAGTTTTGCTTCTTCTTGGTGGTTTTTCCTGCAAGGTGTATCTCCAGCGTCTCTTCATGATTTTACTTTAGGAAGCACACTTTCTGTTTCCTCCCTCTAGTTGCCATCTTGGAATCTCCAGATTTTGTTTCTTTACACTGAATTTTTTTATAGTCTTTCTAAGGCTAAGAGAAATTCCATCTTCTTTGATTATTCCTTCTCTGTCACCTCTTTCTAGAACTCCTGTGAGAGGATTTAAGACCTTATACTGTGCTAGTTTTGTATTTACTGTCCAACTCACACACTGCATTCAGTGGTGATCCTCATCCTCTTAATTTGTTTTAGTTTTTCAATGTAGCAAACACTACTCTGATTGGTGATTGGATATAATACAATTTTTCTTTTGACTACAGCATCCAAGTCTTCACAAAAGAATGTCTTTATCTTGGGGTTGTTTAAGGTATTCTCTGGTTGAAATTATTTTAATTTAGTGAAGTTTGGTATTAATCTATTCTCATCTGCTTTATGTATTCTACGAAATTGACAGTTATCCCAAGTTGCCAGTGTTCTTTTGTATTTACGTTTTTTTTCTATTGATCTTTTTCAAATGTATGTGAGAATTGAGGAAGTTTTCTCAGTCAGCCATGCTCCATCTTGATCTAACAAGACCACATGTATTTTATTATTGACATAAAATATCTGTAGTTAAATCATTCATTTATTTGAAGTAATTATGTTTTTCTCAAGTTTCCCATTTTTAGCTTTCTATGGGATTAGCTTGAATTTGTGATTGAATTTGGCCCTTTATATTATATTTTCATTCAGTGTGATTCCATTAAGAGAAATAACTAATCTTATTGTAGTTTAAAATTCCTGTGCAAGTATATTTAGAAATGGTCCACAAACTTGTGGAAATTTAACGCAATCAAATATATTAGAGGCATTATCTTTCACTTCTTTTACTGTTTTAAGTGCAGGGTTGTCAGTGATTGTCATGTAGATTTAACATGCCCATATAATCTTTTAGGAAGACTCATTTATAAGAGGCATTGAAATCCTCCCATTTTAAGGCACCAGTTATGAGAGTTCTACTTCAAAGCCAAAGCTGATCCCAGGCAAGGATTATTTTCATTCCCTATTAAACTAAAAGTTTTAGATTCTCAAATACAAGACATTTTTAAAAATTGTAAAGGGAACATCTTCTAATTGTAATATTCAATACACCTTTCTTTGCAAAACCTGTAATTTAATACTTAATACAATGAATATGTGCAAGAATTGAATATTAATGTGAATTAGTGAAGCATCTGCAAATAAGAACAATTTTGTGAATCTATATGAATGCTAATCTTCCTGGATTTTGAATCATGTCATTCTCTCTCCCTTTCTTTCATATTTTTCTTCATCCTGTTTCTTTACATTTAGTTGGGGCACTCATTTATGCAATATTTTGTGGGTGCCACACATTGTGTTAGAACCAAGAGATATGAATAAGCAGTCTTTACCTCATATTTTGTGTGTGTATGCAAAGATCAAAAGAGACAGTAGAAATGAAAATGCTATATACACTGTAGTCTAATTAAAGGTGCTGTAGAAAAGTATAGACAGCTACAGAATGTTTTTGATTTAAAACTGGGGTAGAGAAAGTTATAAAATTAGCCCTAAAAGCTTTTAAATTATTGTCTTAAAGATTGATTGATAAGCTGCAGATAATTATGACACTACAAAAGAGATTCCTAAAGGCATAATTTCACCAAAGAAATTTTGCTTTATCTTTAGAGCTTCAAACCTTTTTTGGAAAGCTTATTAAACATTAACACTTATTTCTTGTTTGTGTGTGTGCAAAAACAAATGAAACAGTAGGTGTGAAAGTCTTCTGTAAACTGTAAAATGCTACATGAACACAAGGTGCTATTATTGAGAAGAGAGGTGTTGTTAAGAGACTAGGGAGCAATTTAGACATAGTGCAGAATCAGGCATTTATGGGGTATAGTTGGACAGGAAATTATCATTGAGTAGGTTTTAAGCAAATTTAGAATTACTTATATGATATATTTTGAAGCATAGTAGAAAGGACTTTATTTCTAAAAATATCTTCTCTCTGTAACCTGCTATGGCATTTGAAATTTTGCTAGAGAAATTGCTTTTGTTTGATGCTAATAATATGTAATCGTATATGCTAAAAAAATAGCATGTTTATAATGCAGTGTTTCAACATTTGGAAATATCTAGCTGTATTTCATTGTTCCAACATTTTGAGCTAGGTGTCAAAGATATTTTTATTTTAATCATCTTTATTCTTTTTATTGATGAAGACATGAGAATCAAAAGTAGAGTGAATTATTTATCATAACCCATGTGGAACTGATCAATTTGGAGGTGGGGGACTGGATATTATGCCCACAGCCTTGCCCATACACTATAAATACACTTGCATACACTATAAATCCCCAGCCCCATCCAAATATTGTAAGACCTGTAAAATCCTTGGTTGGATTAAAAGAGTAGAAGACCCTTTTGGGGTAGGTTAACAGAATTATGAGGAAGACCATCATAACCAAAAGTGACAATATGAATGATGACATGGTGTGTTTTAGGAGGAAAATTCCAATAACCTGCAGCCTAATGTTTTCCCAGCAGTGGTCATAGAAACACTGACTTCCTTTCTTGCCAGCCAGCTTGAAGCTCCTGGGAGCCTCCTATTCCTTTTCCCTGCTGTCTTGATCTACATCAGCTGTGCCCCTAATCTGTATTGCACTCAGGAGCTGCTGCCCAGGCAGCTGTTATGTTCATTCTTCCTGCTGGTTGTAAAATGCTTCTTTTCCTTACTCCATTCAGTCTTTTTAGAAGGAATCCTGCAGCAGAGCCACTTGCCTCTGGCATTATAGGTGTTTTATTTTCTTGATTCTCTTAGTCTTCTCTCTCACAATATATTCATGCTGACAGAGCAGAAGAATCGTTAAGCATTTGTGCCTCACTTATTCTCCAAACCCAACAGAAAACCTCTTGGATCTCAGTACCAACCCAGTCCTTGGCATCTGCTTTACCACTTGACAGTGAACCATCCATTATTTGCTTTAGCAACAAGAATATCACTGTGTATAAAAAAGATGGCATGTGTGCTGAGTGTTCCGCTCTTACACAAAAGTGGAGGGGATGGCATGCATCAAGTTCACCCAAGCAGACAAAACACCCGAGGGCTTCAACTTTAAAGGAATTGTTCCAAGAAAGAAGGGTCAGCTAGGAACCATTCGTGGTGACTGTCACAACATTCAGCATTGATGACCGTGGTTTCCAGTATTGGTTATTTCTTTCATAAGCCTGTCTTGTGATGAGACTCACTTGTTCTTGGAGTCCTTCAGTTAGGGTCTTCTATTTGTCTTGCTTTTCTCAGCTCCCATTTCCTCTTGGCTTCTTGCTGATTCTACAACTTTGAATATATAGGTATGTTTTATTTGCATGCTTTTAAAAACTATAAGATAGCTCAAGTAATTTTTTCTACAATAAAGTACTCTGAAACAAAGGACCTTATTGCCATGTCTGGCTTATTGAGCCTTTTCTTGTGCTAGACTTTTCCTGAGAGACCCTTTTGTTCATTTGTTGTCTTCCTCTACCACCTTAAAAGTAGCCAAGTATGCTTTCATAAGCTTAAATCTCATGAAAAACACACCTCTTTTCCCTTTCTGAATCTTCTACTTTTCCTGCATGTTGAGAAAATGATTGGGTATTTTTTAAGAGATGAGGAGAGAGAAAGCGTCACCAAGTCCCATGAATGAGGAAGTTTCAAATCCCCACTCTAATGCAGTATCACAGACAGTACCATCAGGAGATGGGCATTCCTATCCAGGGAAGACTGAAATGGGAAAAAAAAAAAAAAGCTGATGTCGTTAGTGGACAACCAGGCAATTTTTAGCAACACGTCCTTCCTGGTTATCTGATTATATGGAGGTCTCTGTACTGTTCATTCTCTTTGTGCTGCTTACAATTTTGTAAATTGTAGATAACTGATAGAAACGCAAATTGTTCTTGTCTGTAAATGTGTAAACGCATTTTGTCTGGTGGAGGCTAAATTGACTTCCACTCCTTATTATGAAAGAAGCCAGTTTTTAGTCTATTTGTAAGGTTTGTTTCTTTTCCTTCCTCACTCCCTTCCTTCTTCTCTCTCTCTTTCCTTCCTTCCTTCCTTCTTTCTTTAATTCTTTCTTCTTTAATTCTCTTTCTTTCTTTCTTCTTTCTTTCTTTCTTTCTTTCTCTTTAGCATTTCTTACTGCCTATCTATGTAATTCTTGGCATTCTTCTTGAATTAGTTGTAATACCTGACTGGTTATCTCCTTAATTACTAAGTTAAATCAAATTTTTGGCACCCATGCACTTTATATTTGTTTGGGAGGTATTATCTTTACAAAAATTGCCATTTAACAAATAGAAAAATGTTACAGTAAAGCTTTCAGTGACTTAGCAGGCAAAATTTGAACTCAGATTTTCCAACTTCAAATTTAAGATTTTTTTTCAAGTTCACATTCACACTGGAAAGAACGATAAATAAAACAAGGGTCCTGTCACTTTTGTTTAAACCAGTAAATTAGTGTTCTAATGAACTTCTTAGAGAAATCAAGGCTCTATCCCCTCAATTTTTTGCCTTGCAAGCTACTAACAGATTATTACTCTGAAATGATGCTTTCTTCATTCTCTTTGGCCATTTGTCCCAATGACTTCTGTGGTCAGCCAGGAATATTATGAATTACTGACTCCAGAATTTAATGCTCCCTCCCCATTTTGATCTATGTTTTCTCTAATACAATCTTACAAAGACAATATCCTCTTCTTATTCATCACTGGCTCCTCAGATTTTGTTTTTGTTATTATGAGTTCTTTTTCCACTCTGATTTGCCATATCCAATAAATCCTGAAAATTCAATTCCAATCAATGTTCATCTTTTCCATAAAAATCTTCTAAAATCTTTCTGGAACCATTGTTGCCTCCTTTGAAGTCATAGTACTTGTTTATTCAGCCATTTCTAAGTTAAATTTAACAATTATTTTGGGGCCACATAAGCCCCTGTTCTTAGGACAATATAATACAGTAGTAAAAACAGATTTTGGAGCAACAGGCTGCCTAGATTCATGTCACAGCTTTGCCACAAGGCAAAGGTAAGGTTTTTAATTTCTGAATGGCTTGATTTCTTGATTTTTAAAAATAGGATCATGAGAATTTCTATCTTAGTGAATTTTTCTAAGAAAGTCATAAAGTTATATATGTCAAATACTTATGGATCTATTTCATTCATAGCAAGTGTCGTATAAAGCTTTCATAGTTATTGATGTTATTTCCATTTTCGTCATCATCAGCTTACTTCTCTAAATAAATTTTCAATTATTTGAACAGGAAAATTTTTTAAAAATTGGCACAGATGGTGGCACAAATATCATCCTTAATCACTCTATAAAGGGGAGCTATTGATGGAAGTCTTTTGAGCAGGATTTTATTGTTAAAATCAGTGTTTAATTACTGTGCAGCAAGGTAGTAGAAAGGTTTTTGGAGAGGTTCTACCAAGAACTACTGCAATAATTCCAGCATGCAATAGATTTTATTCATCTTCAAGCAACATAAATTTGTAGAGTATTCAAGATGTGCCTGACATGGAAATAATTCATAGGGATTGGTAATAAACAAATAGCCATTCTGATCTTCAAAACACTTAACATCCAGCACAGGATAATTCACTAATAAGCAACAGGGGCAATCCATTACTTAACCTGAGAACAGAATTATGTATTGGTCCAGAATATAGAACTAAAAATGGCAGTGACAGAAATGAGTTCTTGAAGGAAATGATTCTTAAGCCCTGATCAGAAGGAACTAGGAGGTAAAAATGGGGCAGGGGAGCTAATTTGTGGGGGCCAGAACCACTGTGGTAGTGTCAGGTATTACAGTAGATTCTGGGTTGGATGTGGTGCAAGATAAAGCTGGAAAAGTAACCAGGGTCCAGCCTGTCATAAAGAAAGATTTGTACCTCTTGCTTTGGACAATAGAGACTGTGTGCAGATTTAAATTTCTAAAACAAATAACCAATAATATTTCTGGACTATTGTGATTCTAAGCTATGCCTCATTTTAACATGACAGAAACAAGGATGTATTTTGCATGAGCAGAACTGATATTACAGTGACTTCCTTATTCTAAGAATAATGAACTTTCCCCAAAATAACTAATGCCAATTCCCCTATTGATGTTTCCAAATTTTTCTTGATACTCAACAAACACACTATATTTGGTTTTTAGGGTATCTATTAAAATGTAGAATCCCTTTAAATATGCCATGTCTTTTGATATTAATTAGATGTCTCTTGAGAGTAGAGATCTGCAGACATGTGACTTAGTAGAAAATGTAGAGGGAGAAGATAGGAAGAGAGCACCTGCCTCATGCCAGGCCACTGTGGGGAAGAGCCGCAAAGCAACCAGAACCTCAAGCAGGAGACTGTGACAGGTAAAGAGAACTGGCTGTTTGACCAAGATCTGTGTATTACCAGCTTTGTGGTATAGCAGAAAATTCTAAAATACATTGTAGGAAAAGATAACGTGGCATTTTCAAAGCTGTTTCATCCTCCCATCAAATGTTTAACTTGTACCTTGCTGCTGTTCTTCCGTTCATTGTATTGTGCCATCTTACTAATATATAAAATCTAGAAGTCATTCATCACTAATCAGGTAGAAATAAATCAGGGGTGCTAAGCTGAGCTTAATTCTACCCTCTGTTTTTCATCTAACAGTGCTTTTAGAACAATAAGTTCCACAAATGTCAGAGCACAAACAAACTTTTATTCGAGGAGCAATTCACTAATATTACATAAAATACAATGAGCAACGAGGGACATCATGTCCTAAGACACAAACTTTTCAATCATAGAGCAAAAGAATTATGTAAATATGTATTTTCAGCTGTAATATTAGAAGTCCTTGTAACTGCTGCATAAAAAATGTTTATTTATGCAATTCATGCAGTAAAAATGTGCTCATCGCTGATAGAAACATTCACAAAATTATATATTCGTATTCTTATAAAATATATATATATATATACTCAAAATATGTTATTTTTAAAACTCAGCAATGGGCACCTAAAGTTTCTAATTATAAGGAACTTTCCCTTATCCTCATAAACAAGTTACTTTCTTTTAGATATATTCAGAAAAGTAGATAAATCACTGAGAGTTTTATTGACAAGTGACAGATGAGTTATTAAAACAAAGTAATGTGTAATAAAATATTAATGTTTCACTTTAAAAAGTGAGTATGCCTGTCCATTCAGATGAAGTGGATTTTATTCAGCTAATTTCCTGTTCTGATGTCACGGTTAATAATAAAGGAGTTTATGATTGGATTTCTTCTCAATCTGTTGTGCTATAAATTTTCATGTGATATGAATGTCTTGGTATAAGTTTTCATTGTGAAAGTAAAGAATATGACATCTTGTTCAATGAGTTCTTAAGCTTGGTAATTAGGGGTAAAACCGATTTATTCCCAACATCATTCCAGAAACTATTATGATGTCATTTCCAAAGATAAAAAATAGCTAAAAATAATATGGTTTTCCATATAAAAAATAAAAACAAAATCTTAAGTGAGTGAGGAAATAAGGATGATGAAAATAATGAAGATTAAAAAAAATAAAGTCCTAAGGATAAACTTGACTTAACAGATGTTCTTCAGAAGTTGGTCAATGTGTCTCAGACAAACATCGAGATCAAAAAGTAAGCACAGCTGGGTGCAGTGCTGCAGGCTGTGATCCAGTGATTCCAACACAGAGGTCCATGACTGGCCTCAGCAAAAGTGTAAGATCCTCTTGGAAAAACAAACTGAAAAAGTAGGAAGGACAGAGGTACTGCTTCTGTTTGTGGTAGAGTACTTGCTCAGTGTGTGCAAGGCCATGAGTTCAAACCACAGTATTGCAAAAACAAAAAAGTACAAATAATTTGTAGTTTATTCCTTTTCATATGTCTACTTTCAAAAATGATTATGAAATAATAATCTATTAAATGAATAATTAGATTTGACTAAAATTTTATACTCTGAAACAAAATTGGCAATTATTTAGGATTTAATGGAACTCTTAAACAATGTAGCACCCAACTAAATCTGTGCAACTTTTACTACATACACAATTGGGATTACTTTTTCTTTTTCTCGAAGAATGCTTCATTGGGACTGTTCAGTGTGATCTTTAACTCATTTTGTTTTTTGATTTTATATGCATCTTAACGATGTTAAATTAATGTTTGGTCATCTCCATTCTTGTCAACTCAGTCTTGAAATAAGTTTAATTTTAACCTATAGAGGGTGCTTATGGCAATTTATAGCAACAGTAACTTTGCCCTGTGAGTTTCCCAAAATAAACTTTGAGACAGGAAGTTTGCCCAAACCATTACTTGTAGAGTGTAATTGCATTTGTGAAGTTCTTGCTTTAACATTGTACTGTTTAATTAGTTTTAAATATTCCCTCAGGTTAGGCAATAAGTCACTGAGATATTTTCAAGTATATAAGAAAAACATCTTAAGAATTCTCTCAGAAAAAAAAAAAAAAGAATTCTCTCAGAATTACATTAGATACTCATATATGTTGCTAATAACATTTTTATCACAACATGCTCATTTTCTTCCTCATTAATTCAATGTTTCTGTGTAATTATTTTTCAACAGTCAAAATTCAAAGATGATTTTTAAGGGCCAATCATGTACCATTGTGCTATTTGATCTCACAACCTCCTCCTCTCCAAAGATGTTCATATGTCCATTTTACAGATAGGAAAACTGGGTTACCAGCAGTAAAGGGCCATAGTGAGTACAAATTCAAATACTTGAAATATAGATATAAAATTGAATGTAATTTTAAATATTTTATGTTATACTCCATCAGCTTCTACATAGCAAATTTCCCATTAATGATATCCTTAATGGCTGCCTTATTTTAAACTTTTGTGCCACTAACACTGGCCCCACATCTCAATCTAGCCATCTCTTGGGTGCTTTTGAAGAGCTATCCACAATGATCTTATCTTTCAGATCCCCATCTAAGACAGAAGAAGAGCAAAACAAGAGTTTTCTCCTCACTAAATTCCATTCTAATTTCTCTCTAAATGTTTCCACTTACATTATTACTCAGGGGAAAGCGAATTGTTTTTACCTTTGATATCAAAATCATTGAATTTTAATTTCTATTTAATTCCTCTTCATTCTAAAAACAAAATAACTAATAAAAAGTAAATTCGTTGTTTGATAAATTCATCACTAGCTTTCGAGATAAAAACTGACAGAATAACTTAATAAACATACTTTCTGCACCAAATTAGTGAGTCAGGAAAACTGGATAAAAATAATGTCCTTTTTGACTTAGGCTGGAAAGAAGCTTCATGAGGCAGGTGATGACATGACCTGATTTGTTTGGGTCAGTCCTGATTTCTGCATTTTTTCTTGGCATCTCGTCTGGTTTAGCAGCTATCTAAATTTTTGCAGCTTTTAAAGAAAAGTTGTTATGATTCATTTTGCTAAAACGAAAGGAGTTGGGTTTTGTAGATGTCTAGTTCACTTGCCAGGCTGGATTAGTAGTTTGTAAAACCCATGTGCAATGCAGATATTTCCCATTTTTAACATGTGGCTAAATTTGAGGGACAATGACCAACCTATCATCTCTCTATTCCCAATCCTTTCCAGCTGCAACTTCCCTTTGAAGAATGAATGCATCTTATTTACTGATAAAACAAGAGCTCTCAGACCTTAGATGCTAATAGTTAACTCCTTCCATACCAGATTCACAAAGTTGCCACCAGCGATTAGAGTTTGTAGGACATGTTGAAAACATTGCCTATAATATAGGAAATATGTATGGAGGTTGGGTAGGTCTGCTCTACAGAGAGCATTCTGTAATGTTTTTGTCATCAATTATATGATGTAATTCTACAACGATATTGCACTGTTTGGAAAATCTTTTATTTTGTTATAAGCCTCATTGGTGGCAATAAGAGGGGAAAAAGAAATGAATATGTAATAAAATATTAAGCAAAAAGCCTTCAAAGCTTTGAGGACAAACATGGAACTTATAAAACTTTGTTGACATTTACCACCCATTATAGGGACCATAGACATATTACTAATCACATGACCGCCAAAAGAAGGAAATTTGTTGAAGAAATATCAGTATCTGCTTCAAAAATTAGTTGAAATTTAGAATTAAAGAATGGAATGGCATAGTATTTATGCCTTGAATATGTAATAAGCTTTAATTATTACAAACAATTCTTGCAGACAAGAACATATTGAGATTAATCCTTTACAAAAGGAGAAACTAAGTACATTAAACAAGGAGAGCTACAATAGTATGTATGAATTAATTTGGAATTTTATAACTGCACTTTGGGATATCTTGAGTTATGGGAAGAATGTTTTATGAGTGCTCCTCTCTTTAATTGAATAAATTTTTATATATCGAAGTGTTTAAATGTAGCTAAACTTTCAGAATAATCATGAAACAAGTTGTTGATGCATTTTCATCAAAGAATATTTTCTAAAGAAAATTATTCTAAATAAAAGCAAAAGCCCACTTTTTCTGAGAAGTTTTGCATGTTTCAATTTGAAAATATTAAAATTGAGAATATACTTCATGTTGCATAATTTCTTTTCGTTTGTCAGATATCTCAGCCATGCACAAAAGGGTCAATCGAAGATGTCCACAGTTTTCAGTGCATTTATATAAAGTGTGTCTTTGGGGAAGTTTGTAGGTGATCTTACAAAAAAATTAAAAATAACAAGACTAAATTGAAATAATATATTTTTATAATAATACTATTAATACAGTAGTATAAATAAAAAATGGATAAGAAACTATTTAAAATACATACATACATGCAAAACTGCTTTTTCTGCTTATTTTGATTCTGAACTGATATCTTTCAGTAAATTTTTTAGGGACATTACAATGCTATTTTAAATTTCCTAAACATCTTAGTATATAATTTCTGAAATCTAGGACATCTTTGATAAAAATCAATACAATTATCAGAAACAGAAAGTAAAGATTGCTTATCTCAAATTTAATGTTAAGATATATTTTAAGAAGAAATATTTTAATGTTGTTTTAAATATGTGTTAATTTTGGTTTTAGAAAGAATTTTATTTTGAGAATAAGTATTGAATAGAACATTTTGTTGACTCACCAGCATATTAAAACCAAATTGTCAACTTTTAATTGTTTCAAAACTTATGACTTATTATTAAATTATATAATATAATTTTTGAAACAGTTAAAAGCAATGAATCCAAGCAATAAATGGTCATATTCCCAGCTAAATGTGCTGTGATTTGAATGAGAAGCTATCTGCACTTTTTGTACTTGGTAGCTAGAACCAGGAAGTTGATTTCATTGTGAACAAGGCTGCTATATTCTGCCTCTGTCTTTCTTTTTATATTATAAGTATGATTGATCTTGGGGGTAGAATTACATAGGCTCATATGGCTGGAGGAACCCTTTCATTTATATTAGATGAGATCTTGGAAGTATACTGCACTTGATTTGAAATTGCAAATGGTAGTTTTAAACTATAGTATCCTCTTATGCAAATAAAGAAATCAAAAATGTCATAGAGATTTTAAAAATCTATTTTCAGATATGTGGTTGCCATTTTTTCTTTTCTGTTAAAATTCATACTTTGGCCAAAATAACTTATTAAAACTATTTAACAAAAACATTTAAAGTTGATTAATTAATTTAACTTTGAGGTGCTGGGGATAAAACTCACAGTCTTGCACATACTAAGCATGTGCTCTATCATGAAGCTATAATCCCAGTCCATAACAGAAATATTTTAAACAAATTGGGAAGAATATTGGGGTTGGAGAAAGGAACCATAGCCTATTGCAGATGAGGGACTGGAAGAGCTCTTAGCTTCATTCATCATAAATAAAATCAAGATGCTTGTTATACAGTCTAACAAGTGCTGTGAAAAGTCCTTATACCTGTTTATCCTAAGTCTTGCCAACATGAAGAACAAATACATGTACAAGGAGGTCAAATAGTGAGATAAAAGAAGTGTTCCTTTGACCTATTAGCAAGCAGATAGGCATAAAAAGAGAGACCAAAAAGGGGATCACAAGAATAGTGTTTACGATATCCATCTACTCATTCACTGACCCATTCATCCAATCAATTGTTCATTTACCTACTCATTCATTCATCTTCCATCCACCCACTTGCCTATCCACTCTACTATCCATCCACTTACTTATTCATAATCCAAATAATAGATACTGAGTGCATGCTTTTTGTATATTTAAATGGCCAAAACAATATGAAGACCTGGCCTCACTCTTACCTGGCTTATTGTATAGTCTAATGCAGGAATTCATTGCCAACAACTGTATTTCAATATACCAAAGAAATTTCTGCTTATACTCTACTATTTGAGGGCAAAATAAGCCCTTCTCTGAGAATTTAGAAAAATAATATCCTATAGTTACTCTTAGTGTTAATGAAATTCTGATCTGGTGGGTAGAGTCAATCAATCTCCACTAAGTAGTCTAGTTGATTTCAACAAATGTTTATTGATTACTTATAAGCTAGATACTGAGATGCAGTGAAAACAAATAAAACACCATCCCTGCACTAAAGCAAGATAAATTTGATAACCACCCCACTGATTCTTTGACAAGAGCATGCTCTGTGTAACACGGGAAAACAGAGAATCATCTATTCTAACCTGAGGAACTGGAACACTACCAAGGAAGACTTCAGCAAAAAGTCCTCAAGGATTTTGAAATTTATTTTATGGATTTTAAGAAACATTTCTAGCCCATACCTTCTAGATACCAGCAGCACTGCCCACCAGCAGAACTACAAGTTGTGACAAAAAACTTTGCTAGTGTCCCTAAGGAGCAAAATGATCCCAAGTTGAGAATCATTACTTTAGATGAATCACGCAGAGGATGAATTTAAAGATGAGGACAAGTGGTAAAATCAGAACCGAATGTGATGTTGGAGATTAGAGTGAGAAACCAGGCAGGGATGAAAGACAACTTGGGAAATATAGGGATGGCAAATTTCAGAAGAGAAATGGTAGAGTTGTGGAGGCATGGCAGGAAAAGGTTTGAAAAATTATGAGTTTGGATTTTGAGATGGAGAATTCAAAGTGCCTGAGTTACATCCAGGCAAATGGATCTGGCAGACAGAAGAATATATAAACCTAAAAATCTACGAAGAAGCTTGCTCTTGAAGGAGACATTTGGGGATTGTTCTCAAAAGTGAGGACAGAATGGTGTATAAAGAAGCAAAACAAATGGACCCACAAATGAATGGGGAGGAGGGAACAGAAGTAGAAAGTGGATAACAGGAGAGAAGTCTATCAAAGACAAAGAATGGTCAAGTTTAGGAGAAGAGTGATATTAAACCTGTCAATAAAAAAGTGTCCACAGTGGTTAATTTGATGGAAAAATTAAACATTAAATGAGAACGGGGGTACTCTGCTCTATAGACTTTGTAGTTGGCAGATAGTGAGTGCTCAAAAATGTTTATGAGATGAGTAAGAGAATACAAAAATGAATGGCAATGAATTATCCTGAATAAAAGACCTTTTTGACAATATAGAAAGCCTACAGGCCTAGATTATTAAAATGGTCTTTGACCTATTATATATGTCAATATCATACCTAAGAAAACAGAGATTAATTAATGCTTCTCTTTAGTCACTTTATGACAATGCAAATGAAGTATTTTAAGTCTCCAAATGGACATTACAGGATATGTTTTCATTCTGTTCCTTTCTATACCAATGTGCACAAATAGATAGCTGAACTATGCCAATGATAAAGTAAGCCCAACATGTAATTGGACTAATTTAATTTATAAATTATCATTTATGTGTCTAGAAATATGCCAACTTGTGTCTAGAAAGCTGTGAACAGCTGCCTCATAGAGCTAATGGATTTTCTCACCAAAATTTAAAAAGTAGCTACAATAGTCATCACTACATGATATGTTTTAGGTACTGAAGAAGGAAAATTTTTCTTATATGAAATTTTAATGTGACTGTAGTAGATTTCAAGTTTTTATACAATTTAGGATATTGAGTGTGCTTCCTATCTACTGGCAATATAGCCAAGATTTTTTAAAATAGGAAATTCATGACATTTAAGTTAACAAGACTATCACACATAGACTGTCTGCTTATTTGCTTATTGAGGATGCCAAATAATGCATACTAAAGAATTTAATTACCCAAGAATCAAGCCCATTTAAGGAAATTAGTCATTCCTGTTGTCAACATTGCAAGAAAGGAGTTATGCAAAAGGTTCTCAATTTGAAAAATACTATGTATGTTTTATTCATAGGACATTTAATTCTTTGTATTTACTATTAGAAAGTATACATTTAACTTTTCAAATATCTTATTTTTATTCCTGTTGTGAACTTCAGTGTATAATAAAATACTCTAAATAATCTGTTTAAAAGTTGTCTGGATGTTATCAAAGAATAAATTCTCTCTCTTTCTTTGTAGTTACTTAACATCCTAACTCTAATCTTGGACATATGTTTTCAAAGATTTGAAAGATGAAAACGAGTTGGGCTTGGTGAAGCATACCTATAATCTCAGGAATTGGGAAGCTGAGGCAGAAGGATCATGAGTTTGAGGTCAGCGTGGGCTATATAGCAAGTATGAGGGACTCCGTCTCAAAAAAAAGGGAGGGGGAAGGAAGAAAGGACAAAGGGAGGAAAGAAGAAAGGAAAGAAGGTAGAAAGAAAGGAAGGAAAAATTGAAAAAAAGTAAGAGTAACATGTGTTTCTCAGTCAAGGTAGTATTAGTTAAATCCTTGTCTATGCTGATACACAGCTGGGTACCTTCAGGCAATAATAAATGCAAGTTACAGTACTTACTCTCACATGTTAACAAGCCTGATGGAGAGGAGGAACCATATATACATCTGTATGGTATCAATTAAGTAATGAGTACTCTACAGTTCCATGTGAATGTTGAAGGACTTAGAATTTAAAGATGGCTGAGATCCATGGGTGCTAAGGAAGTCAAAGGAGGCTTCATGACAGAGAGGGTCTTCCTATTTTCATTGGTAATCCCCAAGAGAAATTTGTTGTTTCCAATTTGTAATAGAATCCTTTATGTGGGTGGGAAAGTTGGGGAAAGAGGAATTGAGTTGTGCATTTTAGAACAACTCAGAGATACAGCAAAGGATCAAGAAATATCAGGTCTTCAGTAGTTTTTGGTGCCAGATGCTTTTCCATATTTTCCTTGTTGAGCAAACAGAACAACTAGGACTGCTCTGAGCAGAGCTAATTTTCATTCAGTTCTTTGAGACTCACGGTTGCATGAAAGTGGCTCCTCTAAAAAAGATTGAAATGTGTGTGTGCAAGCGTGTGTGTGTGTGTGTGTGTGTGTGTGTGTGTGTGTGTATTTGTGTGTGATTGTGTGGATTTATGCCTTCTCAACCCCTTTTCCTTAGTTATTTTAGCAATTGATTTTTCTTTGGTGTTTAAAGCAGTATGCATTTTTTTACTTAAAAAGATTCATTGTGATTGCCTTCACAAGCAAACCAATATTCTTTTTTTGTGCTTGGAAGTTCATTTGCTAATGAAAATAAATCATCAAAACATGCTTTTTTTCATTGAGGAGAGTGTATTTTTTTGGGCACAATGTTATTGTACTTTCTGAGGCCAAAGAAGTATATTCACCTAGAAATTAATAATGATAAATTTCAGAAATGACTTGGGCCATTTTAAAATAGAGGTGATTCTTGTAAGAAAAGCTAATTTAATCTTAGGGAGTTTGGAGGGTTATTTAACACTTACCCAGAGATTGGCTATTACTTTTTTAAAGCATTCAAACCAGTCATGTGGACTGTTTCAAATTATCCAAGAGATTTGAATTCCCTTGCAAAAGTAAGCAAATGATTGCCCCTTTACATCAGCTCTGAGTACATAGTACAGCTCAGTCTGCTGGATCCTGAACAAAACACAGCTTTGCATATAGGTAGATGCATCATTAATAAGAGAATGAAACCTGAGAGTGGTACTGCCTGCTTATACCAGTTTCCAAGGAGTAAAGTCATAGGTATGAAGCCATATGCTTGCTACAAACCTGGCAGAACCATTAGTGGAATAGTATCGGGTATCTGATAAGATGCCCCCTGTGAGTGTAACGTTTACTCCTGTTTACTCACCAGTACTATAGCCTTAGCTGACCAGGAAGGAAGGAAGGTCTCTTTTCAAAGAAAGGAACTTTGGGAGGGAGGTTATGGAGAGGCTGAGACTACAGGTCTGGCTCAAGATGTCTGCATTCCAGAGTTCCCTTTGCCAAATGTAACTGAATGATCAGACAATTACACTCTTTTCTGGTCTCCTCTCTGTACAGTTGTGTAGTCTGAAGTAGGCCGTCTCTAAAATCTCTCCCAGTTCTAATAAACCTCTTACAATTCCCAGTATATTTCTTGAAAATCCTTTAACATTTTGTGAGTGAAGACACTTTGCATCACATTTAAAAATGAAGACAGAAAGACAAAGAATAGATAGGAACACAAGGCTTTCTACCGTGGCTTCTTTGCTACTTCTACTTTTCTTCTTTTCTCATTATCTGATTTTCTTCAAAGTGATATTACTCAAGTGCAGAAAATGAAATTATGTCCTTTGAGACTGTATGCCTAGCTATGCAATGATTAACATCCTGACGATTACACAAGGCTTCTTAAGAAAACAAAGAACCCTACTGCTGGATTGGAAAAAGTCTTCTATTTGGTGTTCCAGTTTGATTTGAGGCATGAGATGTGAGAGAATTCAGTTTCCCATTTTACCTTCTTTTGTAGGATACTCTTTGTGTACATATGTTTCACTATGCTTTCTTCAAGATTGTCTTTTTACTTTTGAAATTCAACAATGGTGAGTCCTGACAATCATGAGATACCTGCTTTAGTATTGTAGCACACTAAGTTTCATAAACTTATCAGTTAAAAAAAAAAAAAAAGAAGTGATTAGTAAAACAAGACAGTCACATATGTACAAATAGGAGTCATTCACATTTCCTAGTGAGCCAAATGAGAGGTAAAATAAATGATATTGGCAATAACATGCTGGTGGATTCCTCTGAAAGCACCACCTAGGCAAATCTTTACCAATACTGTACCCTGGAAAGGTAGTAACCTTCTGACATCTTCCTTCCTCACAATCCTATGAAGCCAGACTACCTTGGAAAAATATTTCCCACGACTCAATACTTAAATATTTGTATTTCAGTAGTGCCTAGAGAACACAAGACTCTTGGAGTTTATTCATGTTGTTCTTTCCCTTGGAATTCCATTGCCACCTCTTTGGTTGAGATATAAATAGCTACATTTATTCATTACTTCCCAGATGCCAGCTATTTATTAAGCATCTCAAGTGTAACGATTTAGTTTTCATCAAAGCTCCCCTAAGAATAGGCATTTAGCCTTAGTTTAGGGCTGAATAATCCCATCAAAGGTCATATAGCTAATAGCTAATAAAGTAGGGCTTGGAACCCATGCCTACTTGATCCCAAAGTGTCCCTTCCTCATGCCTAGACACCCTATTCATCTTCAGGACAACCCCACTTTCTGACATGTGCTGATCTCTTTGGCCTTCGTGCAGATGGCATTATGGATTTCTGGTAGTGAGTTTCTCCTCCACTTCATTAGAATTATGTGCACATCTACAGACTACATTATAAATCCTGAGAAGGAATGTTCACATGTCCCAAGACATCCCATGTGGTATATTTTTCATGGATGGGGCTCATATTGTTTGAATTGAGCTAAGTTTGCTTCCTTTACCTTAGCTTATCATGGAAATTCAGCTGCACTACTTGTGACTAAAAGTTAGAATAGGAGTTCTGGCCAAGATAATGCAGGAACTACCTGAAAAAGTCTTTGCCAAGAGTCTAATTAATTAATTTTGAACAAATCAGCAATTCTTCAGATTTGTTAAACCATTTTGGACCTATAGCAAGGTCTTTGTAACATCTGGGTTAAATAGCACACAATGTATGCCTAGTAATTACAGACTTTTAGGTGTCACAGGGAAATATTAAAGAATATCTCACCCAATTATTTTATCAATGGGAAAATTGAACAATAAAGGGGTCTCATGAATTGCTTGAAACCCAGAGCAAGTTAAGGGTAGGCTTTACCTAATTCCTAGTCAATTATCTATCAATTATTGATGGCTTTGAACTTAGAGGTCATGGGCTCCTTTTTCCAACTTAGTGTAGAAATCCCCAACTGATGTCAAGATGTGTTTCCTGTACACATGGAACAGGACTCATTATCTTTGGAAGCAATTTACTCCTTTTTAAATTAAAGACAGAATTCTTCTCTTTTGGATCCTATAGAATATTGCAATCCTATACATGCTCAAAACAGGAGTGTTCCAAGGCTCTTTTTTCTTTTCTTTTAAACATTTTCTCTTTTCTATTCAAATGCATTCTGTTTGTGATCCTATCAGTCCCAAGGCTTTTCCTACATCTACATACTTAAAATTTTTTAATCTCTACAACAGCCTCTTCTCTGAACTCTAGACTCATGTACAACCATTTACTGAGTATTTCCCATGGATGTCTAAAAGACATTAGACAATATAAAAAAATTAAAATCTTGATTACACCTTCCCTTCCCCAGTCTTCTTCCTTTCATGAGATGAGACTTCATTTTTCTGGTTATGTGGGTGAAAATCAAAAGACGTGTTGATGTGTCTTATTCTCTTTTGTTGCACATCTAAACCAGCAATTATCCTATTGGCTCTTATTTAAAATTCCTTCCAGAATCCAACAAATTCTTACCAATTCCACTGCTCCCATTCTACTCCAGGCTGCCAACCCCTTTTCTCCCCAACAGTCTGTTCTCTTTGGAGCAGCAAATGCATAAATCAGCTCTTGTTATTTCACTGCTTAAACCCTCCAATAACTTCTTATTACACTCGGTAAAATAAAAACCCTCACCAGGGTCTTTAAACTCCTAAATGGGTGGGACCTTAACTTTTTTTTTTTAATTTTATCTTCTGTTCCTTTTCCTTTTCTTCAATCTTCCCTCTCATTGTCCCTTAAATATGGCACATAAAGTCCCATCTCCTTTGCATTTGCAGCTCCTTCTATTTAAAACACTCTTCCCTGCGACATGCTCACATCCACTCCCTATGCTGCCTTTCAGTCTACATTACCTACTCAGAGAGGCTCTGCCTACCCCTCCCCCAATTCCAGTACTCTAATTTGTATTGTAGCTCTTGTCACTGTCTGACAGACTGTACTTATATGTACTTTTTAATCTTTTTGCATAGCTCACAAAAGTGTGAGCTCGATGAAACCAGGGATTTTATTGAATTTCTGTTGTTTTCTGCAGTTTCTGTAGTATCTACAATAGTGGCTGCAAAATGATGATACTGTTTGTACTTACTGATGTATTTGTTAAATGAATTTCTCTGTCAACTTTGCCAGTTAGCCAAGTCTTGCACTGAATTGTTTCCTGGAAACCATGTATTAGAATTTGCCCTTTATTACACTAAATGTTATAATATTAGTTCAGTGCTGTTAGGCCAAGTTGTTAAAAATCTTTCTGAATCTGGACTTTTGCCATCCTACACCAATTGATGACAATGTCTAATATGATCCTTAGTTACCGTTGAATACTTACATGGGCACCACTGTGCCCAGTATTTTCAATATGATTTCATCTTATCCTTACAATGACTCTGTGGAAAGTGTTACTATTGTTCTTATTTTACAGATGAGGAAACTGAGCCCTCAAGAGGTTAAACAAATTGCTCCAGCTCACACATTTCACACCCCAGAGGGACAGAGCAGTCTCACACTTCAGAACTATATCCCTCTGACTCAGTATAGTATGCTTATCAAGAACATGGCATCTGGAGACAGACAGAGTTTAGCATTCACAAGCCATAGCTCTGTGATACTGATTTTTTTTCTCTGAACTTTGGTTCTCCATCTTATAATGAGGCTAATAATAACACTGTTCTCATTATTAGAATTATTAGCTAACACTGTCCACATGCTGATTATAGTCCTAGCATGGAAGGAAAGCTATGATAAGTGATTTCATAGTAGTGATATAATTAATTGAACCAAAAATTTCATTATTTTGCAACTATCAAGAGATGCATCTCCTCTTACTGTCATTCTGTATTTCTCATTTCAATTTGTATGATCTGCAAATTTGATCATCTTAATGTAAACCACTAATTAAAAATACTGAAGGGTGTCAATATAAAGATGGACCTTTATTATACAACCCAAAACTGCCCAAGCTTTGTTCATCTGAAACCTGGCACCAGTTGGTATGATACCTTCTAGAAATGTGGTTTAGTTTTACAAGTCTGTTTTGCTCATCTGCTCAAAAGACTACACAGCTCTCTTTTCCTGTGACTAGGACTAAATGACTTGTTAGGAAAGCTAAGAAAAAAACTCTGAAGTCTGAAGTCTATGGCATTAGTTCCCCCAAACTCAGTTATCATTGTTTTGAGCAGTGCAGAGTGGGTATTAGTAGACACAGTTGGTGTCCCACCTACATTATCTTTACTGTCCTAGGATACCATGTCACTTGTTAGTTTATTGCCTCCTACCTGTGAATGTGCTCTTTAGTATGTGCTCTGTGCCAATGGAATTCATGAAACAATTCTCCCTTAAAGTGAATTCCAGAAGGACACTACAGGAGGAAGAAGCTCTCCTGCCATTGTTGGCTATGTAGGCATGAGGACATCCAGGGATGTTGGTCCCATCATCAAGCACTCTGTAAGTCTGGGGCCTCAGCCTAGCCCTAATCTTTCTCCAGTTCTCTGGACACAGAAACCAGAGTCCCAGCATGGTTTGTACCCTCTGAAGTGTTCCTGTTCCAGGCAGCACTTGGACTTCCACCATCTACACTTATTCATGAAATCAGTTGCTGATCACCTCCTTTGGGCTGACACACAACAGTGACACCTGTTGCTGGCCTAGCAACTCCAGTGCATCTTTTACCTGGCCTTACCTTCCTACTTCTCTATCATCTGGTGGGCCAAACCACATTGTGTCCTTTCTTGAGTTCTCACCATCAGCACTAAGAATATATATTTACTCTTTTTAACAATTTTTTATGTTAAATTTTCTCTGTTTAAATTGCTGTGTAACAGCAAAGGCAGTCCTGAGAGGAAAGTTTATAGCCATAAGTGCATATATTAAAAAGACTGAAAGATCTCAAATCAATGACCTAATGATACATCTCAAACTCCTAGAAAAACAAGAACAAACAAATCCCAAAACAAATAGAAGGAGAGAAATAATAAAAATAAGAGCTGAAATCAATGAAATAGAAACCAAAAAAACCATACAAAGAATTAATGAAACAAAAAGTTGATTCTTTGAAAAAATAAACAAGATTGATAGACCCCTGGCAAACCTGACCAAAATGAAGAGAGAAAAAACTCAAATTAGTAAAATCAGGAATGCAAAAGGGGAGATAACAACAAATGCCTTGGAAGTCCAGGAAATCATCAGAGATTATTCTGAGAATCTATATTCAAATAAATTTGAAAATCTTAAAGAAATGGACAGATTTCTGGATACTTATGATCATCCAAAACTGAACCAAGAGGACATTAATCACCTGAATAGATCTATAACACAAAATGAAATTGAAGCTGCAGTCAAGAGTCTCCCTAAAAAGAAAAGTTCAGGACCTGATGGATTCTCTGTTGAATTCTATCAGACCTTCACAGAAGAACTGATATCAACCCTCCTTAAACTGTTCCATGAAATAGAAAGGAAAGGAAAACTGCCAAACACCTTTTATGAAGCCAGTATTACACTTATCCCAAAACCAGGCAAAGACACCTCCAAAAAGGAGAACTATAGGCCAATCTCCTTAATGAACATTGATGCAAAAATCCTCAATAAAACAATGACAAACCGAATTCAACAACACATCAAAAAGATCATTCACCACGATCAAGTAGGCTTCATCCCAGGAATGCAGGGGTGGTTCAACATATGAAAATCAATAAATGTAATAAACCACATTAACAGAAGCAATGACAAAAACCACCTGCATCTCAACAGATGCAGAAAAAGCCTTTGATAAGATCCAACACCATTTCATGATAAAAGCTCTAAGAAAACTAGGAATAGAAGGAAAGTACCTCAACATTATAAAAGCTATATATGACAAACCTACAGCCAGCACTATACTTAACAATGAAGAAATGAAACCATTTCCTCTAAAAGCTGGAATGAGACAAGGATGCCCACTAGCTCCACTCCTATTCAACATAGTACTGGAATTCCTAGCCAGAGCAATTTGGCAAGAAGAAAGAATAAAAGGAATACAAATAGGTAAAGAAACTGTTAAAATATCCCTATTTGCAGACAATATGATCCTATACCTTAAAGACCCAAAAAACTACTCAAAAGCTCCTAGACACCATCAATAGCTATAGCAAGGTAGCAGGATAGAAAATCAACATAGAAAAATCATTAGCATTTCTATACACTAATAATGAACAAACTGAGAAAGAATATATGAAAACAATTCCATTTACAATAACCTAAAAAAAAAAATCAAATACCTAGGTGTAAACCTAACAAAAGATGTGAATGACCTCTACAAGGAAAACTATACACTTCTGAAGAAAGAGACCGAGGAAGACTTTAGAAAGTCTAGAGCTCTCCCATGCTCATGGATTGGTAGAATCAACATAGTAAAAATGTCTACACTCCCAAAAGTAATCTACATGTTTAATGCAATTCCCATCAAAATTCCAATGACATTCATCAAAAAGATTGAAAAATCTACCGTTAACTTTGTATGGAAACACAAGAGGTCACAAATAGCCAAGGCAATACTCAATAAAAAGAACAATGCTGGAGGTATCATGATACCCGACTTCAAACTATATTACAAAGCAATAGCTATAAAAACAGCATGGTACTGGCACAAAAACAGACATGAAGACCAGTGGAACAGAATAGAGGACCCAGATATGAAGCCACACAACTATAACCAACTTATCTTTGACAAAGGCGCTAAAAATATATGATCAAGAAAAGACAGCCTCTTCAACAAAAACTGCTTGGAAAACTGGTTAACAGTCTGCAAAAAACTGAAACTAGATCCATGTTTATTACCCTATACCAATATTAACTCAAAATGGATCAAAGTTCTTAATATCAGACCCCAAACTCTAAAGTTGGTACAGGAAAGAGTAGGAAATACTTTGGAACTAATAGGTACAGGCAAGAACTTTCTCAATGGAACCCCAGCAGCTCAGCAGCTATGAGATAGCATAGATAAATGGGACTTCATAAAACTAAAAGGCTTCTGCTCAACAAAAGAAATGGTCTTTAAATTGAAGAGACCACCCACAGAGTGGGAAAAAATATTTGCCAGCTACACATCAGAGAAAGGACTGATAACCAGAATATACAGGGAACTTAAAAAACTAAATTTTCCCAAAATTAATGAATCAATAAAGAAATGGGCCAGTGAAGTAAGCAGAACTTTCTCAAAAGAAGAAATTCAAATGGCCAAAAAACACATGAAAAAATGCTCACCATCCCTAGCCATAAAGGAAATGCAAATTAAAACCACACTAAGATTCCACCTCACCCCTGTTAGAATAGCCATCATTAGCAACACCACTAACAACAGGTGTTGGCGAGGATGCGGGGAAAAAGGAACCCTCTTACACTGTTGGTGGGAATGTAGACTAGTACAACCACTCTGGAAAAAAAATTTGGAGGCTACTTAAAAAGCTAAACATTGATCTACCATATGATCCAGCAATACCACTCTTGGGGATATACCCAAAAGAATGTGACACTGGTTACTCCAGAGGCACCTGCACACGCATGTTTATTGCGGCACTATTCACAATAGCCAAGTTATGGAAACAGCCAAGATGCCTCACTACTGACGAATGGATTAAGAAAATGTGGTATCTATACACAATGGAATTTTATGCAGCCATGAAGAACGAAATGTTATCATTATCAGGTAAATGGATGGAACTGGAGAACATCATTCTGAGTGAGTTTAGCCTGGCCCAAAAGACCAAAAATCGTATGTTCTCCCTCATATGCAGACTTTAGATCAAGGGCAAACACAACAAAGGGATTGGACTTTGAGCACATGATAAAAGCTAGAGCACACAAGGGAGATATGAGGATAGGTAAGACACTCAAAAAGCTAGATAGCATTTGTTGCCCTCAGTGAAGAGAAACTAATGCAGATACTTTAAAGTGACTGAGGCCAATAGGAGAAGGGGACCAGGAACTAGAGAAAAGGTTTGTTTGAGAAGAATTAATTTAGAAGGTAACACACATGCACAGGAAAGCAATGCGGGTCAACTCCCTTTATAGCTATTCTTATCTCAACTAGCAAAAACCCTTGGTCCTCCCTATTACTATTTATACTCTCTCTTCAACAAAATTAGAGATAAGGGCAAACTAGTTTCTGCCTGGTAGCGAGGGGTTGCGGGGATAAGAGAGGGAGGAGGAGAGAAATGACCCAAACATTGTATGCACATATGAATAAAAAAAATTTGCTGTGTGATGTCTACATCCAGATTGGATCCAGACTGCTGTAGACCCATTTCGTAGATACTGGGACCACTGGCTGCTAACCACACAACTACTTCCCTTCTTGGATAATTACCCTTGGCTTTTGGAAGCTGTCTTACTTGGGAAGTTAGTACTCTCACCTCCTTCTCTGCCTGTGGCTAGAGCCAATAAAAGCCAGCACCTTTGACTTAAGGCAAGTGCAATTTTGTGATAGATAGTTTGCAATTCAGATTTCTCTTGTGGATCAGACCATAGCTAAACTTTACCAGAAGCCATGTCCTTTCCCAATGATCTTCCCTTCTCAGTCCTGCTTTCCTCATCCCCAAAAGGCCTTTCTTGAGAGTACTTACTTGGCAAACTGAGTATATCCTAATCTTTACCTAAGGCTCTATTTGTAGGGACCTGATGATCTCACATGTACCAAAGCCAAAGAACTAAAAGACAGTGAAGCTGGTAGTTGTACTAGGTCTAGCTGATTCCAAATCTTGGGCTCTTATTTACAACAAGTTCTCCATAATCCAGTATGTTTTTTGTGCTGAGCCAGCTTGAGGGTGGTCTGCCATTGAATCAGGGTAAAGTGTGTGATTATTGGTTCAAATATCTAAGACCTCTGGTCTTCATGACCGTTGTCTGTTCCCTGGAGGCTATGTACCCCTGCTATTCTTGCCTATGGCCAACATCCCTCTTTCCTCCTGTCTCTCCTGCCAAGTGTGGACCAATACAACTGGTTATAGCTCTATACTCCCAGTTCCATGAAGTGCAACTGCTTGTCTCACTGCATCAGGCCACTATTGTCTGATCATGTTTATTTGTGGTAGACTCATTCTCCATGCCCTGGAAATTGTGCTGTAGCCTCACTACAGCACAAAAACTAAGATGGCAACTTGACACTTGAATGCCTGTCAGGTAAATAATAGTTATTATTAAAGGACTATAGCAGTGGGTTTATTTATAACTTCTGCCACCACTATACACTAGCACTTATGGGGGGGACAGGGAGGAGACAGTTGAAGAACTGCTTAGGGACCCAGAAGAACTAGGAAGACCTAGATTTACTAGAAATTGTTTGTGTTGACCTTGAAAAATAATTGGGCCAACACTGCATGAGAACAGCTTCTTTCAGCCCACTCCATTGTCAGATGCTCTAGCACACAGGGGAAGCATCAGCAGACAAGTCAACAGGTCTCAGATTTAATTGTCCATTTTCCATAATCCCAGCTAGTATTTTGGTGTGTGGTTTGTTCTTTGACCATCACATACAGATTCCCTTGGGAATTTTATAGCCTAGTTAGTGCTACTTAGTAGACCTTAAGCGACTCCTGTTTTGCCAGGAGTGATGATGTGACAGTTACACAAGTTTGTCTCCCCCTTTTTCTAGATTCAAACAAAGCAACAAAAGAAGGACCAGTGTTCCTTTTCATAGGCTCTCCCTCCTTCAGAGAGGAAACCTATTGCACTTCAGAGAGGTATTTCCACTCTTAGGCATAGCTACTGTTTCTTTGTGGCTGAATGAAGTACAGCTGTAGCTAATTTGGTCACAGTTTTAGTTGTCTCACATTTAGATGAAGTTATTAGCCATTTGTACAGAATGTCAGCAACTGCAAATAGAAATGTACCTTTGAAGACAGCGGAACCAACTGGGAATTAGGAAGTTAATAGGAATTTAAAGTAATGGGCAGGCGTACGATGAAGCATTTAGAGGTTCAAAAGCCTAGTTCCTCTGATAATTTGAATGAGCAGTTTTGTTAATAAAGTTTGCCTGTGTTTAGTGAACCTGCTGAATCTACCTGTCATTCACAAATAACTTGAATTATCACTTTTCTATCAAATTTTGCCCTTTCCTGTACCTTGCTGGATGATTGAACTGATTTTTCTCTAGTGTACATAGAGAATGGAGGGAGATAAAATAGAAATAATTTTTAGCACCAGCTGAAGCAGGCTGGCCTCCATCTCTACCAGGGATGAAGGCTATTTGTTTTATTAAGAATTTTAGATGAAATCCATGTGGTACTACATTTATTTGACATGGCAGATATTCTCAAAAGAATTTTACATTATGATCTGTGTCTTTTGGTAGTTCTTCAACTCTCCACTTAGTGGATCTCAAGGATCATGGTCTCCATCTCTTTGATCACAATAGCTTTTTACCTTCTAGAAAATGAGCAAATGTACCATTACCTTCAAATCGATTTCTTTATTTTTTGAATTGGAAAGCTTAACATTGTTAAAACATCATCATTCCACTGATTCAATGCAATCCCTGTCAAAGTTCCAATTGCATTATTTTTTTAGAAAAATAGAAAAAAAACTTCTAAAATTCATATTGGGGACACAAAAGGCCCCAAATAGCAAAAACAGTCTTGAGCAAAAAAGGACAATGCTGGAAGCATCTCATTTCCTTATTTCAAAGTACATAACAAAGCTACCGTAATCAAATGGCACAGATACACAGACCAACAGAACAGAATGGAGAGCCCAGAAATAAATTCACACATTAAAGCCACCTCATCTCTGGTGAGTGCCAAGAATATGTAATAGGGGAAGTTTTGAATAGACTATTCAAAATTGGTTTGAGGGGAAGAGGGAGAGGATGAGTGGGAATATAATGGAGGATGTGAACTTGTTCAGGGTACACCACACGTGTATGGAACAATGTATGCAGCATGTCACAATGAAATTCCTAATGTTTTATTAATATGTAATAAATCAAAAAAAATTAAAAATTTTAAAACAAAAGTGGTTTGGGAACTCTAGATAGTCACATACTAAAAAGTGACTCTTGTTTTATAGTGTATTTTGAGACTACATCAAACCAAAAGGCTTATGTACAACAGAGGAAACGACACTGTGAAAAGCAACCTCCAAGTCACAAGGAAGTATTTGTAAACAATTTATCTGTAAGGAGTTAATCCCCAAAATACATTTAAAAACCCAACACCTGAATGTAAAAAAGTTTATTACCATCTTGAAAAATAGGCTAAGTACTTAAATAGACCAAAGATGGACAATTGACAAAAATAAATGCTCAAGGTGACTTGTCATTAGAAGAATAAAAATTAAAACCTCAATGAGACATCACTTAAGACCTGTAGTGATGATTTCCAAAAAAAAAAAAAAAAAGGCAGATATGACTCACACAGGATGTGAAGGCATGAGGCATTGCTCACCAAGACAGGGGAGTCCAGTTCTACAGTTCATGTTAATTAAAGTTTGGGTTTTTTTTTGGCAGTACAGGGGTTTAAACATGGCTTCACGCTTATAAGGTAGGTGCTCTCCTTCTTGGGCCATGCCTCCAGGCCTCTTGTACAAAAAATTTTTAAAGGAATTTTAAGATTAAAGGAAAAAAAAAAAAACTAGTTTTGCCTAGTTTCTGGAGTCACTCATGAACAGAGTTCTCCAGTTCTCAAAACACCAGGTACTAATCAACTTTCTTGCTTTTTTCTTGAGTAACAACTTTTGTAACAGCTTTATTTTTCATATTCCCAAACTGAAGAAAAGAACAGATGTTTCTTTTTAACATTTTTATTAGCATATAACAGTTGTACAGGGGGTTTTATTGTGATGGTTACATATATGCTTACAATGTACAATGTGCCTTGGTTAAACACCTTAGAATTTTCTATAATGATAGTAGTTCCTCGTCAGTGAAGCCTGTGAGTTTCCCTGGCACCGTTATTTATATCATCCTAGTCCATTCTGTGTAGCTTCCCTTTCCCCAGTGGAAATATATGACCCTCAGGGAAATGTAAAGTTCTGCCCACTCACAGATCCTTCAGGAACCCCTTTTGTGTTCTCACAGCAGTTGCAGTGCTGTTCTCAAGGAAACATTCATCAGCAGGATTGATTTTTCCATCTGGCCCCTGGGATTGCAGCAGCCTGGCAAGAGTCCAGATCCAGGGTGAGATACTCTGGGAGAGTGAGGGGGAACCAGGAAGCTGAGAGGGCAGGTGGAGCGATTTGACAACATGGTGGTTATTGGAACAAATAAGATGTGGCAGAGGAAGAGCTCACCGTAGGCGTCCATCACTTTCTAGATGGTGTGAGGGCAGAGAAGATATTTAACTTCTAGGAGGTCATTTGTTTATCTTTCAATCGTGAATGATAAGAAGATGCTGCTCACAAAGTTATTGTAAGAATTCAGTGAAAGATGCATGGAAAGTCATAGCCCAGTGCTTTCATTCTACCAGACTAATATTTTTGGTTTTGTACAATTATCATCCCTACTAATTTAGGTGGCGAGGAAAGGCATTTGCTGTTTTGGAAAGTGTTCTATTTCAACGTACTTGATATTTGTTCTAAGAAATTTCATATTACATTTCTATAGCTAATCAAAATCTGTCACATCCCAACTTTTAAGGTAGGAAACTGACTGTTCTGTCAGCAGGTGGACACATAGCATAGGTATGAGTAGTAATTAGCACACACATTGTTTTCTGCTAGCACATACTTCAGGGGCTTGAAAAGTTTGTTTTTAATTTAGTATGTTAACTTCAGTTTTTTTCTTTTGTTGCTGGCGATTGAATCGAGGGCCACGCTTTAACACTAGAATACACCCCTAACCCTGAATTCATTTTACTTCTTTTTCATTTCATTTTTCCCTCAAGGAACAATGCTTAACTACTTGGTTATGTATTTAACAAACCCTTAAGTATTATTATCTGAGTGCTGGGCATGTCCTAAGCCCATTGTAAGTACTAGCTTGTTTAATCTTTATTACAGTTTCATGAAGTCAGTTTTATTATTGTCCCCCATTTTCCAGTATATAAATCGAAGTGCAAAGTAATTAGTCAATTGCTCAGGCTTCTGTAGGTAGGAAGCTGGATTCTACTCCAAGCAGGCTAGTTTCAGATCTCTACTTATGTGTACCAGGTCATTTGTATCATGGAGGGTTTGAGTAGTTGGAGTTGGAATTATTTAAATCGTTCTGTGTGCAGTCAGTCAGAGCTATAAAAAGGCTGGAAATTAGTGGCTAGGATTTGGGTGTAAGTTTGACTGACTTCAAGAACTTTGTGTCTCTGCTATACATGGTGCCTGTAAAAACATGACTAATTTATTTAAGTTCCTTCAGGACCATGGTATCAACCAGGATTTCCTCTTTGCCTGAGGCAATTGTGAATGACAGCAGGGGAAACATTTTAGGGAGGCCAGGAACACAGCAAAGCAGTGCCAAGGACTCTCTCTGAACACCTGGATCGTATGAGTTAGGAGCCTCAGAGTTGACTGAATTAAGCTGTTTTGTCCATAAATACAAACTAGCTACTGATACTAAGACCTTTGGAATTCTGAATTACCTTAAGAATCCCTGCTTAGTGATTTAAGGTAAGGTAGTTTAATTCATCACAAATTGAAGAATACCTATCCACAGAGACCAGGATTTTTATCATATAGCTTTTTTCTTCTTCAGAAAAAGAAAATTTCAATTTTAAGAAATAAAAAAAATCACTAACTACAATGAATCATGTGGATTAAAGAGTTATTTATAGTGTTCCAACTAGTTTGTGTATGTTTTTAAAGAAGTTGATGGGCTTGCTTGTTTTCCCTCTTGAGAGATCTCAGATAGTGGTCTCCTCTAAAAACACCATGGTTTGAAAAATACCTTAAGCAAATTTGAGCCTTCCCATATGCACCTTCTGATCTCCCTCCTCTGTCAATATTGGCTCCTTCCCAGCTCCTTTGTCACATCTTCTTATTTTTTTTAGTTTTCTAAAGTCCTAATGCCTTGGAAATCAGCCTATAGTCTATAGGACTCTGCTCAAAATGTGCTAATGACAACTCATCCCCAGCCCTTCCTGTAAGACCCATTATCTTCCTCCTTCTCTCTTTCTGGCCTGGTTGCAGCTATATGAGTTTGCCAGGGTTGCTGTAACCAAGTCCCATAAATTGAGTGACTTCAAAAACAGTATTTGATGTCTGTTTCAGAGCCAGAAGTCCAAGATCATGGTGTGGGCAGGGCAAGCTCCCTTTGCAGGTGCTGGGAAAAGTTGGTTCCAGGCTTCTTCCCGGCTTTTGGGGGTCTGTTGGCAGTGGCAGTATAACTCCAATCTTCAGGTGGCATTCCTCTTGTGTGCATGTCCATCTCTGGATCGAAATGTCTCCTTTGTGTAAGGACACAAGTCATATTGGATTAGAGGTCACCCAGTTCCAGTATGACCTCATCTTAACTAATTATATCTTTCATGGTTCTGTTTCCAAATAAGTCACATTCTGAGTTACCAGCTGTTAGAATGTCAATGGTGGGGGAGCAATTCAGTTCATAATACCTACTATATTCTTTTATCGCTCACTATGGCAAGTGAGCACTACTGTACTCACTATGCTACACTACCTTCTTTGCCATGCCTTAAATTATTGGATGTACTTCAACCTTAAAGCCGTTGTGTTGTTTCCACTGTCTACCCTCTATCTACATGGCTCACAACCTCTCTAAGTCTGTCTTCAAATTTCCCCTCCTTAGTGATGCTTGTTCTGAGAGCCCATTTAAAATTATACCTCCATTCCCCCTCAAGCCCCCTTTGTCATTTTTCTTTTTTCCCACTGTACTTATCACTTTTTTGCATATTTCCTAATTTGCTTGTTTACTTTATTATTATTTACTTTATTGTTTATTGTTTGTCTTGCTTATACCCCCACACTGGAGTTTAAGCTTAATTAAGAGAGACTTTCTTTTGTTCTGATGTATTCCATACATCTAGAACAATAATTGAGGCTTAAGAGCTCAAAGAAAAAAAACACATGCATATTTCCTATTTTCCATTTTTGGTTTAGTTTTAGAGAAGTAGCTGTTTAATACTTTCAAGTAAGGCAGATGGAAAGAGGGCAGATGTACCTTAAACTATTTTCTTGAGCCCTGTGACTTGGCTTTCTCCTTTTCTACACTGGGACTGTTAACCAAATGCTATGGTTGGGCTGACTGCAGATCCTGGTGCACTTACCATACTTTTTCATTCCTCCAGAGAGCTCAGGATGAAAACAGTCTGTTAGTAGGATGGACAGAGGCCTCATTTTGATTTGCTCTCACCCTCATTTAGCATGCCAAGAAGCAAGGAGAAGCAATCACTGAGGCTCCCAAAGGAACTGAGAACCAGGGTCCAGTATGAGAATTTGGTGTCACAACCCACTGTGATTTTTCTATCAGCATCAAAAGCAAAAGGCTCCTAAAGTGAACTCAGAGTGCTCCAGGAGACATTTCTCTGACTGCATTGGAGTGAATGAGGTTAAAACAGTCCATAGATGTCACATCCAATTGTCTTAATAATCATATTAAGGCCTCCCATGGGCCCCTGGCAGCCCATGTCAGGAACAATTCCCAGCAGAACCACCCAGCTAGCCAAGCCAGTGTGCATTTCTTGGTCTTCAAATACACCATTTTATATATAAATGATCTATTTGTTATCAGCTTCTATCCACATAGAATGTGGAGTTGAATAAGGGCAAGAATGCTTTTTTTGCCCACTGCTGTTTTTCATTTTGGCTCCCAGCATAGATATTGGCACATAGTGGGTACTTGAGAAATGCCTCCTAAACTCCAGCTGCAGTACTTCTTAGAGCACAGCCTACAGAATCTCACCCAGCCTGCATTGTCACCCAGCCTTCTGAGCCAGGTATCATTGATGAAGTTTCCATGCTTTCATTTCTACACTTGAACTCATGAAAGGCTTACACAAATAAATGCTGAAACACTGCTTTATGCAGTTCTGCCAGGGGAAGTTTGGTGGTTTGTAGAAGGGAAGGGTGTTTTTGATATCATAAGGCCCACGTAGGGAAACATATCAACCATGTTTTCCACAATGAATGGCTAAGCATGACATTGATTTTTGTCAGCCATGTTTATTCATGATGGCAACATTATTCATGACTGATCATAAAAAGGAAGGGTATCAGAAGGCATCCGTTGACTGAGGCGGCACACCTGATCCTTCAATCCACAGATAGTAAATTTGTCTCGTTCCTTGTTTGGTAAACCATCACGTGCTTCCTGAACAATGGCTCTTTTTAATTTCTAGCCCTGTCAGTGTTATCCACAGAGTCTGTTTAGAAGTGTGTGACTTCAGAGCTAGTTCTTTGTATTGGAAATGGATTCTTATACACATGGAGATTTACCAGGGATCTGATGAAGCCTAAGTTCTAAGGCCTTGCCCTTTTCCTGACAAGGGTTTTTGTATACCCTATAATCATTTGTGTCTGTAAAATTTTCAAAAGTAATATATTTTAACCACAGGAAGCTCATTGTGATGTCTCCTTCCATTCTGATTTTCCTTCTGCCACACTTTCATGCAGGCAATTTGGGGCTCCATCTACAAGGGAGAGTTGAATTGTGAATGCATTTGTCTACTCAAACAGGATAAATTTGAGTACTTAGCAGTGATTTCCAAGTGTCACTATTGCTGGTTGTCTTGGTATAAGAATGAATGACTTGCAGGAATACTCAGGCTACTGGTTCTGAGACTCACTGGGTATCAGAACACTAGGGTGGAGGGCCTGAGACCTGAGACAAGATCTTTTCCAGTGCACTGCAGAAGCATGAGAACAGTGGAGGAGAAAGCAGCTTTAAAACAGTCAGAATCTGGTCTGGGGAAAAGTGCCATAGGGGTGAATGAGACAGTTGATGAATCCAGCCATCATATTATTTTTTCTGGATTTTTTGAACTTTGTGTTTATCAGCATTTCAATCCTTTTTGTTTTCTGGCGATTTCCCTTATCTTAAGTGAAAGTTCATATTTACTCCTAATTTATTTGTCCTTTTACATAATTTCTCCTACTTTTAAAAAAGCATAAGAACTTCCACAACCTGTATTTTCCCTGCTTCTGATTTATCAATTCTCTTTAATTTGTTACATTTTAACAAGTCCCCTGAGGTCTACTGAATAAAAATGTCAAATAAAATTTGTTTTTAACTCATATAAGTAATTTTACTGCCCTCTCATACTTATAAAGACATGTAGATATTAAGCAAGTTGTCATTTTCAAGGCTATAAGTGTGAGAAAAATAACATTAGTATCTTACTTTTTTCTAAGACAGGTGGGGTCAGGCTACTCATGAGATTGTCACAGCCTCAAACAATCTAGAACGATTCAGTCTCCTTTCAAATGGGGATATGTTCATTTACATAAAACATCTTTTTTCTAATTACTTATAGATATTATAAGAGAATAGCTAAAGGCCTTTTTCTTGCTAAATGTTTTTACATATAGACAATGGATACTTCACTGAAAATATAAATGTTTTGCTTTAGGATTTTGTGTTTAGTTGTTTTTTGCTTTGTTTTGTTGTGCTGGGAACCTGACTTAGCATCTTATGTTTGCTAGGCAAGCACTCCATCACTGAACTAAGTCCCCAAACCCCAAATGGATGTCTCATAGTAGCCAAATGGCTCCTAAATTTTCTGGGACAAAAAGTGACGGTGAAATGCTTAAGCATTTCTACTTGAACTGGAGTTCACTAATTAGAACAAGTCAAAGTATCTGTCATTGTGTATAGAGGATATTTTAGTTTGGCCTTTCCAACCATCAACTTAACAATAGTAAAAGTGTCAGAAGATACCATTAATGCTGACTGTGATGTGACAAATAATAAAAATTCATTCTTTAAATGAATTGTGCCCATGTGAAAAATAGTGATATTAAGCTTTGCTAAATGTGGCTCAGAAGAATTTTCCAGTTTAAGTGTTTGTCAGCTTAAGAAGCTTTGAACCTTTGGAAATTTCTGGTTTAACCACAGATAAACCTACAGCAAAATCACTAGGTCCAACTTGTCCCAAGAAACTTTTAGGATGGCGCCTACAGAAGGGATTTTAAAAACTCTCTACCTCATGCTTTTCTTGTGAAGGATCTGCATTTTCTGTCCCCAGAGAACTACTGAGTAACTCCAGCGAACACAACCCTTGCCAAGTGTGGACCTGGACCAAATCTCCTACCTTCTTCTTGTGTTTCCTCATTTTATACAATGGAAATTTGGATCCACATCTCCCAACTGGGTTTCTAGCAGGGGCACAAATATTCTGTGTTCTTCATCTCTATTCATAATTTAAGTGGGTCAGATCCATAAGGAAGAAGAGTAATTAGCACTTCAGTTGTATCAGAGGACTTTGGAAGATTAAGTAATCCCTTAAGATTCCACAGAATTATTGCTTACTACTTGAATAACAGATACTGGAGAAGATAACTGTGGCTGGAGACCAATAACTCCAAATATATGACATTAGAACAGAATCACATATTATCCAGGTCTTCACATAAGATTAAGTGAAGTTTTAAGTTTTCATGTAGTCAAAATTACCTACCACTGCCTCTTATGAAATAAATTTTGAACTGACATCTTGTCTTTTACTAATACAGTCAAATTTCCCCCAGGATTGAACAGATAATGGCTCTTGGTTGAGCCTCTGATGAATGCCATATCGTATATATGTATATATGTATATATTATGTATGTGTGTGAATATATATATGTATATATGTGTGTGTGTATATATATATGTGTGTGTATATATATGTGTGTATATATATATATGTGTGTGTATATGTGTGTGTGTGTGTGTGTGTATATATATGTGTGTGTATCTATATATATGAATTCTATCTTTAAACCATTCCAATGGAATGGTTAAGCTCTCTATATTAGTTAACTGCTGTTTCTTTTTTCCTCTCTTTTTAATTATTTGTATATGAACTTGTCTATGAATTTTGTAAATCAGATGTGTTTATTTAGGCCTGGACTCCACTGAAATCTTGAAGTTTACTTCTTATAGCAAGGGTGTCTTAGCCAATCATTTCTGAATCATACTGCTGAGTGAACCATTTTTATGAGCCATCATTGCCTCCTGTCTTACCATTTGAGACTCTGAAACCTCAAACTTCAGCCCAGTTCTTCAATCGGTTCCCCTCTTATAAACTCCTTCCATTTTCTTCTACTTGGAAATTTTATAAAAACAATAGTTTGTATCAGTATTTCATTTTTTATCCCAAACATTTTAATGGTTAGTATCTTTTCTGAGATTTAAAAGGTATGCAAAGTCAAGCATGGGGAAGATGTAAAAGAAATTATTTGAAATTGTATTTGTTAACGTGCAGAAGAATAATGTCAGATTAAGGCCTGTAAGTGACACATCTTTTATTGACTTTTGCTTTCCTGTGAGAGAATGTATGTGAACCTTAAAAGACAGCACCTGATTTCTGTTAAAATTAACTGTAGTAGTTTTTCTCTTAGTGATTTCAAAGAAAAGATTTTTTTTCTTCATGGAAAATAGAGCAGTCTAACTTAAACAGGAGACCAATTTTTCTTAGACATTAAATAAAGACAAATTCTGACATGTTTCAATGACAAGTACATTATATATTACAACTTAGAAAATATTTAACCTTATTCCAACTATTAAGTTTTTGAAACACTTGACAACATAATTCATAAAAAGTTCCTGCAAAACCTGTGTTAATCTAGTTATGATTATTTTATTTACCTGAACCATGCTTGCTTGAAAGTTAAGAATCTTAGCCTGTGCTTAAAGACAAATAAATAATTTATAGTGATCCAAAATGTCATTTATTTCTACCTGTTTTCTAAAAATATTCATTCCTTCAAGGGTGAGAAAAATTGGCTTTTGTTAAGAAATATTTCCTTTATTTGAACTTTAAACAAAATATATCATTGGTTAAAGTTAAATAAACTTTTTTTTCTATTGCAAGGATGTGACTTGCCACTCATTCCCAAAGAAATATTTTGGACTAGATCTTGTTGGGAACTCTACAAGTGGATGCCACCATGAGTAAGGCCTAGTCTCTGACATGTAAGTGCCTATACTTATGTAAAGTGACAACATACATATAGAACTCTGTAACAGGGATGACTTTGGCAAATGATAGAATGCAATAAAAGACAGTTCAACTGGAGAAGAGAAAGAAAAACAAAGATAGCATGAGAAAACAACAAGAGAAAAAGGACCTGATGGGATGTTGATGTAGTTTCAGGAACAGAGCAGGATAAAGATGGAAATGAAGGCCATAGAACATGGAAAACTTTGAACACTAAGCTGAGGATTTTCAACTTTTTCTTTCCCTAAAACTGGATGCTGGAATGAAGGAAGATTTGTGGAGACATTATAGAATTGCAGAATTTTAAGCAGGAAAATTTCATAAACATCTAATCCATTGTTTTACAGATAAGGAAACTGAGGCACAGGGAGGTTAAGTGACTTACCAAAGGTCACACAGAATATCAGTAGCTTAGTGAAACCAAAATCTCAAGCCTGCTGATTTCTAGCCTAGGATCTTTCCTTCACATCAGCTGTGCAGTGCCATTCAAGGTCAAAGTCTTCAGCAGTTATTGCTTCTTGAATATGTAGCAATTGACCTAGTTGTCAGTGGTTTTTTTAATATTTGTTTTTCTCCTAAGGGTTTCCCCTGATACCTGAATATGATGTGCATAATACATTTACCCTACATGTGTGAAACTCTTAATTCCCTTTCTTATAAAATCACCACATGTTGAAAGTAATGTGTTTTATTGAGGTAGACTTCGAAGAGGCTTTTTCGACTGTTCTGTGAGTCATTTTGTTTCCTGGGCTCCCGCATTCAGGTAACTGATTTGGACAATATTTACATCCATGATCTGGTACACACACACACATACACACACATTTAAAATATGTATGAGTGTTATGGGCTCCCCATAGGTATTTTGGCTCATACAGTAGATAAGGTAAATAGTGATTTTAGAAATGAATCTTATTTTGTCTATTTATTATTAATTCAAGTCTTGCAAAAAGCAATACTATGAGCAAAACAAATATATATTTTGAAATAATCCTTTTGGTATGAAATTCTTCTTGACACCTTATGGAATTTCCCATAGTCTTGTATTTTCCAATGATATATGTATCAAATTCTTATCTCCTAAGACATAATTTGAAAAACATTTAAGATCTTTGTATTGGGAATACAGATTTGATTGAGTAGTGCTTCAACTGCCAGCAGGGTTAGCAGGAAAATGTAGCGTCCACTATACTTAGCTATTTTGTAAGATAGATGCATATGTGTCATATAATTATATATATGTTTAAGTGTGTGTATGAATAAAATGTCAAATTTTCTGAGTTCTATAAAAGGTAGTTTTGATCAATAGTAATTGGACCACCTAGAGACACTTTGGCCTCAAATGTTAAAAGGACATTTTTGGTCTTTTGTGAAAAACAAAGTATAAAAAGAAAGTTTAGTACGTATAATCTTTCTCATGATATGATCTTGGCACCAAGAGACTGAGTTACATTGGAAGTACCAAGCTTCTCTTGGCATCAAGGTTTCTGTTTTATCATCTCTCTCTCTCTCTCTCTCTCTCTCTCTCTCTCTCTCTCTCTCTCTCTCACACACACACACACGCACACAGGTAGCTATCAGGGATAGTGCCCAGACCATGCAGGTGTGCTCTGCAAGAGGTGGCCTTCACATGAGGCCACTAGCCTGCCATCTGAATGGTTCCTCCTAGAGGTGTGCAAAGGCAGGACTCATTTAAAATTGTTTCCAAAAGATTGTCAGTAGCAGGAAACAACAGCAAACTATGGTGGATCTACAGTTTGCATCCAGTTCTGGAGTTCCACATTTCTCAACCTATCCTTCCTGACCTCTCCACAAGGCCACAAGACTTAGTGACTATTTTGGAACAGTGATTCCATATTTTCACCTAGATTCTTCACTGGATCCCTCTGCCTCTGCGCCTTCTAAGCATGCCTGGAATTTGTAGCTTATATTCGAATATAAAATAGGCGATATCATTGTTCTTCCCCAGAGAAAACATCACTCTTTGGGCATCTCAATCTGGTTTACTATAATCTTGAAAACCTGACAAAACATTTCCTTCCACCTGTACTTTCTTCTTTAGTTTCTCTTATACATTATCCCTCTTTTTTTCTCATATTTTTAAAACTCAGATACTATTATGGCGATACTATTCTCCATAACATTACCACTAAGAGCTTGACAAGAAATATACACCCACAGTGGCACACACAGGTTGTAAATGATACAAGGGTAGAAGGCATACCAACTAGCTATGTCTTGTAAAGATTAGGAAAGAGTAAGCATAAAACCACAATACCAAAAACTTTGTAAATATCTTGCTTATGCCTTCAATATCTACTTTGCACCTAGAATACAGATAGCCCTGATGCCTAGTGTTATACTACAATGAATTGTAACAAGGCTGGAAATCAGTGGCTAAGGTTGGGTGCATGTTTGACTGGCTTCAAGAATATTATGTCTCTGATATATGTGGTTCCTGTGAAAATAAGAACTTTTACAAAGGAAGGAAAATTTCCATGAGTAATGCTATGTACATTCATGTATTATTTACTGAAACCACATATTAATCATGAGTGAGATGTAAGTTATTCCTATGAAGATCACTGAGCAGAGAGAGGAAGCTCATTTGTTCAGGATCACAAAACTACAAAAGGGCAGCCGGAATTTGAATCCAAACAGTGACTCTAGAGTAGAACTTTGTATCCCATTGGCACAATCTGACTAACCTCCTATATTTTTTGAACAACTGAACTAAGAAAGTAGTTACCTTATTAAGTGGTTGAAAAGAATAGAAAGAAGACGTGACAATATTTATTTGCATATTTTCTGGGACTATTTTCATGCTACCACAATGGATGAGCATTTGTGACACAGACCATGTGGCCTTCAACTTCTAAAATTTTTAGACTCTGAACTTTTACAGAAAAGTTTATTGATCCCTATCCTAAAATCAACATTCCTATGTTGATTCAATATGTCGGGTTCATATTGAGTACTATTAGAATTTCCAGCTTATTTCGTATTATGTCAGAGTTTTAAAATGAAAACAAATAAACATTTGGAACCCTGTGAATGACAGTGGCACAGATGTGAAATTTTAGGAGTAGCTCAATAAAACCATGAAACAGATCCTATGTAGTATTGTGGGAAAACATGATAAATGGTTTTCTCACATCATTGCTAGCTCTATGGTTCAATTATCCCCACTGACAAATAAGCCGGAGGCTTATGATCTACATCATCAATATATTTAGCAAATTTGTGTCCAATTGTATTAATTAAGTTATTTTCCAAAACAGATGGAAAATAGATTTTTTTCTGGAAATATGCATATAAAGCTATTAATGATTTGGCTTATAATGCTCCCAAAGGAGCTTAATTATAGAAAAGAATTGTATTAGGACACCTGCTGTGTGCCATGCAGCTTCATGGGCAGCATCTCACTTTGCTCAACCAAGGCTTAGAGGTAAAGTAACCACTGCAAGTCATGAAACTACTAAGTGACAAAGCCCAACCAGATCTCTGAACTCCAAATTTTTCTGTTTCTATAAAAGAAATTGTAGGACATTTATCATTGCAAGTTGTAAACTAGTCTAGAATTTACTCATTCAGTTGGATGACATATTCTTTTTAATAAATATCACCCATGATTTGACTCTACTACTTCTGTCCATTAATAGTTCAAACATAGGAAAGGAGTTGAGCAAGTCAGTAATATCACTGCTGCTTCATACTTTGCAAAACAATAGTTGAAGACGTTGACCAGAAAGAATATGGTTTGATAATTTGAACACCTCAGTGAATCTTATTCCCAGGTTGTATAGATGCTAGAGAGATGACTTTCTTGATTTTCAAGCATATGACTAATTTTTATTAGTCATTGGTTATATCATATCACAAGCTGTATCTTCTGTTACTTTAATTTTTATTAAAAGATTGAAATATGTATCTTTACATTAACACAAAATCAGTTGTCATCTCTGTTTCTTCATGTCATGTAAACATACTAACTTTGGCTCAAGAATGGAGAGATTATTTGCACTTGGAAAACTTACAAACTGAAGAAATCACGGACAGTGTAATGATGTATGTTTGTATTTGTGTATCTTTCAGAAGGCTCAACTCTTGGTGGCCATGTAATTTGGCATAATGCTTTGTACTTTGGAAAGCAATTTTGCAATATGTGCCAAGTCCTTAAGAAATCTTCTTAGCCTCTGAACCAAAACTTTTAACTTCTAGGAACTTTCTTTTCTTTTTTTGGCAGTATTGGGGTGTGAACTCAGGGTCTCATGCTTGCAAGGCAGATGCTCTTACCTCTTGAGCCAATCCACCAGCTGCAGGAATTTTCTTTAAGACAAATGCGAAGATGTTTATCATTATGATGGTATAACTGAAAAAGTTTTAACCTGAACAAACAAGTGTAAAAATGGCTAACAAACTCTTTGTGACTGGAAACATGATATCGAAAATGGTCATGTTTATGAAGAAAATTTACATTAGATGAAAATGATGGGTCTAATTTTTAAATTTAATATTTGTTGATTAAAAATTTTCATGTGTGATATAAAATATTCATGTGTGTCTTTACAATAACACTTATTAAAAAAATGCTACTTTTTCCTTTTTACTTATGCTTGCTCCCCATTAAGCCCCACAAATTTGAGAGCAGGGATCATGTCTTAATCACCAGTCAATTCCTTTGGTTATACACAATGCTTGGTATGTTGTAGATAGCTGTAACTTCTTTTAAAAAATAAGAAAAGTGAAATAAAATGATTTGGCTGTTTTTATATAATAAAATTATGATTGATATTTTGCACTTTATATTTTGTTTAGTACTGTTACTTGCGTGATCAAAACAGACAATGTTTAAAATAATAATAAATCTACAGCTTGGAATAAAGAAATGCAGTTTTTCTCCAGAACTGCTGATAGCTTAGCTACATACTGTGGAAACAGTTCTTTGTAATTTGGCTCTAGATTAAATAACCTTCTTTTAACAAGGCAGCCTACAAGAGCCTATCTGTTCCTTGGCTTCCTCTCTATCCCATGGTATTCTTCTGCAAAATGAAAATATCCAACAATGCAATACTGAATTATTATTAGCTCTGATTTGGGGAATTGAGCCTTGAAGAAATGAGTGTTTGGGGTCTGATTCTGCAAATACTACCCACTCTCAGCTTTCTTAGCATCAAAAGAACTTATCTTCATTTGCAAATATCCCTTTTCTAGGGATCACATTTCCCAGAGGGCTCTTGCCAAGTAAATATATCTCTGCCTGAAATATTAAATCAATAAATCAAATTAATTGTAATGAGTTGAGACCTGACACCAAAAGAAAATATATGACACCTAATTTGAGTCAGAGGTGACTGTTTTGAATTGCTTTTAAAATTTTAGAACTGTGCATTTGAGATGCTTACTGCTGTATCTCAGCTGTGATTTATTTTTATCAAAAGAACACTTATGAGGAATAACTGCCACAGCATTTTTTCTTTCCTTTTTTTATTTTAAAGAAAAATATAGGATCAAAAGGAAGGCACTTGCATGACCAGCAAATAAAACACACCTTACAGATTTATTTTCTTCAATCAATAGATTGCAAATGTCCCAATGTGACTCAAACATGCCATCTTTGTTTGGTTACCAATAAGATAATGTTACTCTTGGTTTTATTTTCCCAACTATATCCTTCACTCAGAATTTATAGCTAAAAACCTTTCACTAAGTTCATCAAAGATTTGACTTATGAGAAAATCAAGGGTCCAAAGAAACATGGCAGTTTCCACTCATGTGTGTTATGACGGTCTGGTCTACTATTTCCCTTTTCAGTTCATCTTATGCTTCAGCTTTTCAGGCTCACACAGAAATCAGAAATGATCAAAAGTAGGCCACAGAGTGCTGTTGTGAAACAGAAAAGGAACACACGGTGGGCATATCAGTTAGGAAAAGAGTCCTTGGGAGACTCTGGGGTGTGAGGTTAGTCATCAGGCCCTTGTCACTCCTTTGGTTGGAACCCTTTGCAAAATGTACAGCTCTGGATGGGACCCCTGGATAAAGGGTGACTGTGTAAGAACTGAATGGAGCATTTGAGATGTATGATGTGAAAGATAATTCTTTAGTGCTCTGGAGTACATCCAAATCTTAATTTTACAACACACATGTGTTTTGGTATCTACTAGTCTCAGAAATACTTCTTGACTGTTTCAAAGAACACCATCCCATCTCATGCCAAATTCAGAAAGAGTAAGGAACTTCTGAATTTAATGTATTGCTGATACTAGACCTAGAAAATGGCACTTTTCTATCAATAGTGTGTTGGTCATGCTATTTGCTTCTCATCCATATACCTCATGTTTTGGTATTCCTTCCCCTTACATAAACCAAGCTGTTATCTTAAATGGTTGCCTTGTCTATCTGGCACTGCCAACTCTTGATATTGTTGAAAACAGCTTTGATTTGGTATTATTGTTGCTGTTAGCACACTGAGAAGGTTCCAGTTTCAGGATGTAATAGTAAGTGAAGGATTGTTTATCAGTACAGTTTGTAACACAGTAGTCATGGGCATCATTTGTTAAATATCCCTAAAAAATGAGAATGACTGGGTTAATTACTGGATGAATATTTCACAAAACACAGACAATGTTTTTATATATTATAATGTGTACATTGGATTGCAAGAATCTCTGTCACTCATACATCTGTACTTTGCTACTTTGTTTATTATAGTAAAAGAAGAGAGGGAGGAAAATATCCATCCACAGAAAAATGGATAGACTGTAGTAGATGTCTATAGTTAAGTGGTTAAAATGAAATAATTGGGTGTATAGTTATAATAAGAATTGATATAAGAAATACAACTTACTGGCAGAGTGGAGCAGACTTCAGAATGACCCCATAAAACATTACTATATGCTGTTTAGATATGCAACAGATATGATGAAAATATAAAAACAAAAATGAGTTGGATAATGCTCACTCCCGTGTTATGTATGCAAACATGTTTCTCCTCTGGGGACAGATGAGAGAGACTAACATTAAAAGGAGGGTTGTTGGCTATATTTGAAAAGTTACCAGATTAGAAACAAATATGAAAATGTGACTACTGTTAATTCTGGATGAAAGATATCTGGATGTTAGGCACATTTCTTTAATTTTTATATATGAGTAGTTAGGAATTAAAACAGTATGGCAAATATTGTGTACATCTGCCTTACCCAGAAAAGATAAATATTAAATAAGTAGCTTTTCCTTAAAATGTAGCTATGAACTATTAATCATCTAAAACTCTTGGATTGTCTGAGATAACTTTTGACTCACAGAACCATATATGGTCAGGCAAGGCACTGAGTAAAAGTTGTGCTAGTTGCCAGGTGTGGTAGTATATGCCTACAATGCCAGCACTTGGGAAGCTGCAGCAGAAGGATGAGCAGTTTGAAGACAGCCTGAGCTACTCAAAAACCAAAAAAGTTAAACCACCTGAGTTAATTTTTCAAAAGCAATTATAAGAAAATGGTGAAAATTGAAACCAAGAAAATGGACTTTTGGCACAGACTTTACTATACTCACTTGGAAAAATATACATGACATGTTCATCTGTGAAAACATTCCATCAAGGTCTTATAGTTAGAGATAGTTTTTAAGAGGTGATTGAATAAATGGTAAGTTTATACATCCACAAGGGAAACCAAGATGGTGGAAGATAGGAAACATCTTGGTGGCATAATCTCAGACTTCCTGGTAATTTGTAGATTTTTTTTTTAATAGTACAGAAATAGCTCCACAGACTTTTCACCTCTATCACTCTACTTCATCAGTAACCAATGTGGGATCCAGGGCTGATAGGGACTTCATAGAAGATGGGGGTCTCTTTGGATCTTTATCTGAGGTCTTCCTCTATGTGGGGGTGTGTAAACACAGCTTTTTCATGAATAACAAGGCAAAATATCATATGTGTGAACAGTCCTATACTGACAAATTGTATTTTATCCCTTCTTTTCTCACATCTCATACTCACTCCTCTCTATACTTCATATACATACAATGAGTTACTCTCATGTCCTGCTAGGGAGGGAAGGGAACTGGAAAATACTGATGTGTGCATGTGTGGTGTGTGCTTTTTAAGTTGAAGGTGGGATGCTGGTTAAAGATGAATATATAAGAAAGAAAGGAAAACTAAAAACTGAGATTTGTGATTTGTAAAAATTAGGTAGAGCTGTTACATGCCAACAATTTTAAAGGAGGGTGAGTATCCCTTTTCTGAAAACCTTGGGACCAAATCCAAATTTTGGATGTTTTTCAGATTTTGGAATATTTGTACAGATTTTAGCAGCTGAATATTCCTAAACCCAAAACATAAAATCTAAAATGCTCCAAAATCTGAAATTGTTCGAGCATGATGTCAGTTCTCAAAAATCTAAAGATTTTAATATCTCAAAATCATAAGATTTTGGAGCACTTAGGATTTTGGATCCTTACAATCTGACAAAGATGTATAAATTTAAGATGACAATGCATACAATTATTCACTAAAACTATAGCCTTAGAATTAATACATACCATCAATAGGTGTCTAGGTAGAATATTGCTAAATGAAATAGCTAAGACAAGGGAAAGAAAGACAAATGAGTAATTTGAAATATAGAAATTATTAATACCTATCTATAATACAACCAGTTTTAATACCCTGTTATATAGCATACCTATATTATGCTAAATATTTTAATGCAATTATCAGAAAAATCAATTGATTTAAAAGCCATATTGAACTTTATTTTATTATTCTACTTTGTCTAATTATAATTCCCTCATGGTTATTTGATTTACTGGTATTTCAATATTTTTATCTGCAATGTAGAATGGTATGAGAGTATCAGATATATATATTTAGCTCTCATGGTCAACTTAAATAACAATGTAAATATGGCAAAGTGCATTCTAGTTTTAAAATGTTTTTGACATTATTATATTTACAAATGCCCTGGGACTAACATTTGTTTGGAGGTCACAAAAAAGCATCTATAAGTATTTTCACTGTTGTTTCCATTGTTGAGTAGCGAAAGTGTCTTCAGATATTACTGAGGCTATTCTCAGACCTGCCCATGTACTTAGTGGGAATTAGAAAAAGGCATCCTTCTTCCTGTTGGCATGATCCAAAACTAGGGCTCATGGCTCAGTGAACTGAGTGCAGATTGGATTTCAGTCCCCACCCAGTGCTTTAGCCAGACACGCTTGTCCAAGATGTGACCTCTGTCGTTCTGTCCAAAATCCATGATGACTTATAAAACCCTTTTCTTCACATTAGCACAAGGTAAAAACACTTGACTGCTAAAGGGGCAACCATAGTAGACACACACACATGGATAATAGTGTATTCCTTAATGTCAATGATTCCCAGGAATCCAGACAGAAGAAAATAGAAGTAAATAATTAGGATCTTATAAAAGCAAGTGAGGGAGAGCCTGTACTTTCTAGATTGAGTTTGGAGCAAATACAAATGACAAGACTGAGAAATTTGTCTGATTTAAGGTTTACTAACTTTGATAGATTAAAGATCATGGATTATTGTGGGACCCAGAACAGGATCAAGGGATAGTGTAGATTCAAGGTCTCAGTGTGTGTGTTTGTGTGTGTGCATGTGCACGTGTGCACACGCTTCATTTCAAAGCAATTCCAAATCTATTGGTTTAGCAAAAACATAATGAAAGTGCCCATTAGTATATAATTTACCTATATCCTACATATTTTATGATGAGAAACTTAGCAAATAAGTTTGGAGTATATTTAGAAATAACACCTCCAAAAATTGGGACTTAGTTAGGGAATGAAATTCAAAAAGTATGGCAATATTACTTTTTAGGTTTTTCAACTGTATTAGAAGTCCTCCAGATTGTTTCTGCTCCTCACAGCGGTCCCCTTTCTGTTGGATCATGCCAGGCGGCCATCTTGTTATGAGTTCTCTGAGTACAGAGAACGTAAAGGTCACAGAACAGTAAAGTAGCGTATGACCTTTTGAACAATTAACATTCTCCATTAGATATGGTTACAACCATGCTGAGGTTAAGTATTTCTTATTGTAATGTCCATCTTCTGCTTCCTGAACAAACCTAGAACAACACTACTCTCTCTTCTTTGTGAAATATGTGAAATGAGATAATTATCTGTTGTCTTTAGGCTGAGGAACTAGTAGACTAGACAATGAAAAAACTAAGAGGGAAGAAAATCATGAAGTAGAGAGATTATTCCAAGTCTTTGTCTTTGTAGACTCTTGTGCCCCTGAGAATTTCTCATTTGTATAGTATAATAACTCTTTTTGTGGTTTAATAATCACATGCTGAGCAAATATATCTTGCTTTCTGGTTGAAGATGGAAATAACAATGTCAGAAGAGCCTTTACAAGGTCAAGGGAACCAATTACTTTAATTCCCTGTCTCCTATCTTAGTCTAAAGTAAAACAGAGGGAAAAAAATACTTCTTAGCATATGTTTATGTGATAAAGTACATCTTGGAAATTTCTGTTGATGGTCTTTTGTTGGAAATTATACACCCTCATAGAAGTTTTCAAGGTCTTTTTTTTAATTGTAGAGGATGTTCCAAAATATTAACTTTTTAATTAAAATTATATATATATATATATATTTTGTAGTATTGGGGTTTGAACTCAGGGCCTACACCTTGAGCCACTTCCCCAGCCCTTTTCTGTGATGGGTTTTTTCGAGATAGGGTCTCACAAACTATTTGCCTATGCTGGTTTCAAACTCTGATCCTCCTGATCTCTGCCTCCTGAGTAGCTAGGATTACAGCTGTGAGCCACTGTCTCTGGGCTCTAACACTATAATCTTTTAAGGAACAAACCTAGATAGTTCCCAGAAAACATATGTAATTCCTAGAATTGAGGACTAGCTAGCTAACTCTAGGTAAGTTATATCACCATTCACATTATGGTTAGAAAGACAGGAATAAATAGGGAAATATTGGTGATATGGTGTCCTTCATTTGGAGTGGTTTCAGCTTCAAATACCAGAAAACTTCAACTCAGTAGTTAAGACAAATAGGACTTCATTTTTCTCACCTAGTAAGACACATGGCTGTAGCTTTTACTGATATTAGTTTTTCTATTCAGTGATATCATAAAAAATCTCAGCCTTTTTCCATTTGTTAGTCCTGGCATATTCAGACATGTTAGCTCAAGGTGATGAGGTCACTTCTACAGCCCTCAATACCACAAGTACATGATTATATCAAAAGGTAGCATGAGGGCTTAGAGAAGGTGGAAGAATACAATGCCTGGATGCTAAGAGCCTCTATGTTTTCATCTCTCTTTCTTTCTCCTCCTCCTTTTCCCCCTTGCACCTTCTCTTATCAGTGTTGGGGTTTGAATTTGGGTCTTGAGGTTGCTAGACAGGTCCTCAATCCTCTCAATTTCTGCTTCCCAAGTATCTAAGATTGCAGGCATGTACCACCAGGCCCACCTCATATCCTTCTTTCAGTACAAATAAAAATACTTTGCTAAATATGTTCAAACTGACTTATCCGAATGTCTCATTGGACAGACCTTATTAACCTGATTACATCTTGGAAAGTGAAAAAATCAGTTTTATAACTATAACTATATGAATGGGAAGAGTTTTAGATACATGGGGGGCCCTTGGTATCTGGGAATAAGAAAAAACCATGAATGCTCAGTGTACATTTAGTGTTGTACTTCAGATGCTTGATTCATTTTTTCCCACTCACTCCCTAAATTATTCCTGCTAACTCCAAATTGATATCTTCAGCATAACCATCACTCATAGACTTTGTCTCTTCTGGGAAGCTTAATAGAGTTTTTAACTTAGCATATCTAAGAGCAAATTCTTTTTGTTTTTATTTCCTTTATTCATATGTGCATACAATGATTGGGTCATTACTCTCCCCTCCCCTCTCCTTTCCTCCCACCCCCTCCCTCTCCCTCCCACCCCCTGGCTTCCAAGCAGATACTGTTTTGCCCTTATCTCTAATTTTGTTAAAGAGAGAGTATAAATATTAATAAGGAGGACCAGGGGTTTTTGCTAGTTGAAGTAAGGATAGCTATATAGGGAGATTCCTGGTTTTAAGAGCAAGCTCTTAAAATCTCCAAACCTGCAGGTTTTGATTAGTTAATTCCACTCTCAACTGGAATCTCCTCCCAAATCCTATCCCCTAGAACCATCCACACTGAATTTTCTTGTGATTCTGGGTATACTCAGCAGCTCCTACTGAGCATTTATCTCTCCTCTGCCTGGAAATACTCCCTGTCTATAAGTACATGGGTTGGGACTGGAAAAGTGGCCCTCAAATGGTAGAGCACCTGTCTGGGCAAGCACAAGGCCCTGAGTTCAAACCTCAATACCACCAAAAAATAAAATAAAATAAGTACATGGGTCACCTTATCACTTCTTTTGAGTCTCTCCTTAAATGTTACCTTATCAGAGATTTTCTTAACAATGGCAATTTAAAATATGCTAATTTTAAAACTCCCTGGAATCATTCCTAATTCTCCTTGGTTTGTTTTCTTTTCATAGCATTTTCCACTATATGATTTATGTTCCTCCCTCCCTCCCTTCTTTCTTTCCTTTCTTCCTCTATCCCTTCTTTCCATTATTCCACACTCCCTCCCTCTTTTCTTCCTTCCTTCCATAACACTTGGCACAATGACTGATACATATGCTTTCCATAAGTCTTTGTTGAATTAATGATGAATATTTCTGTGGAATTAGAATCCAACACAAATCTGTTTCCAAAATTAAAAACGTTTGTATGGTTTTGACTGATTAGAGTGTTGAGTCCCAAAGAAGGAACTAGTTGGAAAAAATATGGAAAAAATAAAGTTGGAATTTATTAAGCAGTATCTTTCTTTATATGTCAGACACCAATTTATACATTTTATGTACAAGAATGATCTCCCCTATTTTACAGGAAGAGGGCGCCGAAGTTCAGAAAAGTTACACAACTTGCCCATTTCGCATACTAAAAATTGGCAAAATCTAGCCATGTGCTGAAGAATCTCATGCAAACCCTTTCCAGAAATAGTGGAGGAAATTTAGACTTTAAGACATTCCATGCTGCTTTACCATTCTGCTGCTCTCTTATAGTCAAGCTGTTTTTCTTTTTTCTGTCTTTTATCCTTTTTCTCTTCCCTCCTTGCTTCCCACCTTTTCTTCCATATTCACTCTCTCCCTGCCTTTCTGCCTATCAGCGTTCTTTCCTTCTTTCTTCCCTTTCTTCCTCCCTTATCCCTTCCTTCCTTCCTCCCACTATCTTTTTTCATAAAATTAAAATTGTATACAGTATTTTTATACAGTTTATTACAGCCATTAGGCTGTCATCACTATTTACACATACCAGTGTGTCTATAATCCATTGACTCACTATGGATCTGAAATAGAAAGGATCTCCCAGATCATATGGTTCAATTCTTTCTCCTTACACATGAGACAAAAAAGGCCCAGAGAGGGCAGATGACTTAGGTATGATGACACCATTTATTATTTATTGAGTTGGAATTTTGATCTAAGATTTCTAGTGTGAACACTGTCCATCCAAAATAGAAAATGCGCACCAGATGTGTTCTATCTCATATTTAAATCTCTTCATGACTTAGTTATAGAAAGTGCTTAAAATAAAATCTGATCATCAACAGAAATGAATTTTCTAATGAAAATACTGTTTTCTGTGTTGCAGGTCAGATGGCTGCCATGGTATTAATGGAAACCATTCTCTTAGGGGGAAATGTGTAGATAATATTTGGGTAGAGAAAAGAATATATACAGTGTGTTTTATGATAGGATGTACAGGAAGGACAATTTCCATATAGATCATGCAGTTAAGTGTTCATAGTTTTGTATATAATAGGTATGGGGTGAGTAGCTAACAAATAAATAACTAAAACATTGAGATATCATTAAAAATTTCCCCATCCTAAGGGGCAAATAGGCTATAATGTTAGAAAATAATGGCAGGAGGCCCTACTTACATAAGATGATGAAGGAAGAATCTCTAAAATGTGGACCTTTAACTGGAGATACCACATATGAAAAGCAGGGAGAAGGAACCATGGGCAAAAGTCGTAAGACTGGACAAAGTTGGGAAGAATATGTTCACGTGTAAGATCCCAGATGAGCAATGGGAAAAATTTTAGGCAGATAGTGAAGGAATGATGGAGGAATTTTGAGTCTCATTCCAAGTGCAATGAGAAGCCTTTAAAAATTTAACATAGGAGAGTGGCAAACATGATTTTCTTTTTGCAAAGATTATTTGAGGTAACATTGAAGGTTAGCATTCTTCACAATCACAAGCATTATTATTGACTTATGAAAGAGGAAGATTCCCATTTCCAGAAGATCAGTGCAGAGGCTAGGCAACCACATCATAAGAACATCATGGTGGGGGGAGGAGGGAATAAAGGATTGTACATTGGACATGAGGCATGAGGCTATGTATCGCCTCATTGCATGAGGTTATGTATTATGATCCTCCTAAACTTTGAGCTTCCAGTTTCATGAATTGAGCTAGTTATTGAAAGTCTCTTAAGGGATTAAAGAAAACTATTAAATTAAAGTGATTGTTATTCAGAAAGGAGTTATTATTCCAAGCTTTTGAAATCTAATATAGACTTCTCTACAAAGGTGGCATCTCCTTCCTAGTTGGGGATGAGGAATATAATTTGAACCTCCTTTCATTAGAACACAAGTATTTAATTTTTTGTGCAATATGTATCACTTAAGTTATCTTGTTTAAGATAAAGCTCCCTAGGCCCATGCCTTGGAGAATTTAATTTTAGTAGATCTGAGTTGAGGTCTGTGAAACTGCAAATGAAATAAGCAGTTCAGGAGATTCTAATCAACAATGAGGATGAAGAGGATGAGGGCAACTCTTTGAAAATTAGAGGGTTTAGCCACAATGAATTCCTGGCTCTCATTCTCATCTGGTCATCATATGCTTAGCTTAGGGATATTGTATTTCTAAAGATACTTTAACTTGCTGTTTAGCAGTTAGGCCATTAAACCTTCTGGGCCAAGGTTCCTTCATCTATAGTGAAACTTACCCTAAGATACTATTATGAGGGTCAGAAACTCAAAGTACAAAATGCTGACTGGGGTGTCTGGGATATCACAGATGCTTCACAAACAGCAGCTATTATCTGCCTTTTGTTCAGCCTGTCTGATTTATTTGGCTTCTTCCCTCCTACTCATCTTCCTTGCATCATGCAGATTCAGCATTCACCTGTGTTGGTTTGTTTCTCAGTTATTGTCTTCTTTTTGCCTCCAGCTCTCTCCCCAATTCCAAGAGAATTGCCTTTAGGAGATATCACCTTAGTGCATGCTTTGCACTCTTCCTGAATTATTACAACCACAGTAGATTAAAAAATGCTGATATCACAGCCATGGAATATCTATAACTATCAAATTAGTTTAGAGTTGTGTTTCCTGCTACAATTAACTTACAATAATCTCCTGTAAAGCCACATATCTTTCCTGTTTAATCTAACATAAGTACTGTGAAGCAGAGAAGACTATGCAATGGACAGATGAGGTTCTGGAAAATGCTACCAAATTATGAAAAAAATTTGAATCTCATTAGCTCCAGCAGGGTACATCAAAGCTTAAAAGGAGAAAGAAAGATCAGTCATCTATGGCATAGTGAGCCCACCACTTTGTATATGTTGTCTTCAATTTTTTAAATTTAAAGACCTTTAGGTGTAAAAAATAACTAAAATATGGCTGAATTAATCATTTCCCTTCCCCTAAATCTTCAGCTATTTTTGAAATAACAAGCCTGCTCGAGTCTGTTTTAAATTAAAAGGAAATACTTGTTGAATTAAACATAACTGCAACCACAGTCTAGATTTTGGTGTAGGAGAATTGGGGGACAAGTTAAATTAAATATTTGGGGAATCTGTGTATTCGGAGTGCATGACTACTTTCATTTGCTGTATTCTATTTAATGTGTTTTTCAATAGGGCAAATAACATGTCAAAATTACAGCCTGTTTTTCAGAACAAAACTATTAGCATGTGGTCTTTGCTCTGTTTTTAAATAAATTCCCAAGAAACACTTTACAAAGATATAACATTTAAATCATGGTTATCTATGTAGTTGCTGATTTAGATTTATTTGAAAGAGTAAAAGTGCAATAAATGAGAATTGTCTTAGAAAATTCAAGCCCTAACACTTTCCTCCTAACTTCCCACTTTCCTACTTCTGGCTTAGAGTGGGAATTTTTACCATTTTTACAACATCTAGTTGTGCATGTTGGAAGCTAAATTGGGACAATGACTGAACTTTCTCCTTCTCTGCCCTTTGCAAAAGCAGGAGATAAGCTTGGCCTTTCTAGGAAGTTCAACTATGGTTCACATTTTATTTGGAGAGGGAATCAGGAAGAACAGGAATTACAAGTATGAAAATTTAGGAATGATAGCTTTGCAAATGCAGAGATATTTACGCCATACCCGGTTCTTTCTGCACACTATTTGGAACATATGAACCTACCCTCACTAGGGCAGAGGCCAAGATGAAGCATCTTGGATTAGAAAACTCTAAAGCAGCTCTTTAAGGACCCCCAAAGAATCCGTAATGGTCCCCTCATATTTAATTCCTATGCACACAATGAGTAGCAGTGCCTCGTGCCTGGAGGATTTGTTTTGTTTAACATTACTTAAGTTTGTGATTATGATCAATCTATTTTCTGATAGAAAATAAAATTTTATGCTTACCAAAGACTTTACTAGAAATAACATGCCAGGATGAAAATGATGGGTATGATAATGAGCTAAGAAGGGGGTTTCTGATCTTATTTTATTTTTAAACCAAAGTTACTAGCTTGTTAAGAATGGTTTCTGCTTAACAATAAAACAAATAATAGATTCAGTTAATGCATTGCACTTTAATTCAATGTGCTTTAATAGAAACTAACAGGCTATAAATTTATGTCATTCATTTATTCTACAAGTAATGTTGAGTAGCTACTATATGCAAAGTAATGTTCTTGTGGTTGCAACTAATTTTTAAGTTTTTTTTTTATTGTGCTGGGTGTGGATACATTGTAGCCTTTATAAAGGTTCTCACAATGTATCCAATATATCATACTTGAATTCCCCCCTCCACTTCTCTTCTCCACCCTCCCTCCCCTGATCCCTGGATCAGTTTCAACAGGTAGCATTTTTGCATTTACATACTTGTGTATACATTGCTTGCTCCATATTTATCCTCCTACCCCTTTCCCCACCTGTGCCAAGCCCTTCTCCACCTGTTTTGCCCTCCTGTTCTTCTATTTTGTAGAAGAAAAAACATAAAAAATAAAATAAGAAACATGACGTTTTGCTAGTTTGAGATAAAGATAGCTACACAGGAGTTTCCTTGTGTTGTTCCCATGCATTTGTGTATTACAGCTCCAATTGATTCACCTCTTCCAGTCTTCTTCCCTCCTCCCTAGTCTGCTTCCCATGGTGGCCTCCCTAGTTTAAAATTTCTGTATTCATTCCTGTACAGTGAGCACATCAACCTTATTCAAGGTTTTGGTTTCCTTCCCTTGCCCTATCACTCCCTTGCCCAGCCTCCCCTTAGTGTGACCTGTGTTCCATTATATTGCTGCATTTGTTTTAGATCTACAAGCTACATGTGAGGGAGAACATGTAGCTTTTGGCCTTCAGAGCCTGACTAATTTCACTTAAGATGATATTCTCCAATTCCATCCATTTACCTGCAAATAACAGAATTTCATTCTTCTTTGTGGCTGAGTAAAATTCCATTGTGCATAAACACCACATTTTCTGAGTCCATTCATTAGCATTGGGGCATTTTGGCTGTTTCCATAGCTTAGCTATTGTGAGTAGTGCTGCAATAAACATGGGTGTGCAGGTGCCTTTGCTGTAATCTTAGCCACATTCCTTCAGGTATATCCCCAGAATATTGCTGGATCCTACTGATATTGCTGGATCCAATGGCAGATCTATTTCTAGTTTTTTTTTAGGTGCCTCCGTACTGTTTTCCATACTGGTAGTACTAGCTTACATTCTCACCAGCAGTGTATGAGGGTTCCTTTTCCCCCTGCATCCTTGCCAACATTTATAAATGGTGGTGTTCTTGATGATAGCTATTCTAACAAGAGTGAGGTGGAATCTTAGTGTGGTTTTGATTTGCATTTCCTTTATGGCCAGGAATGGTGAACATTTTTTTTTTTTTTAAGTGGTTCTCAAGGTTTGTTTTTTGGGGTTTTTTTTTGTTGTTGTTGCTGTTGTTGTTTACTTATTCACATGTGCATACATTGTTGGGGTAATTTCTCCTCCTTGCCCCCCTCCTTTCTTCCCCTCTTCCCTCCTCAGTTTCAGGCAGGTCCAGTTCTGCCCTTATCTCTGATTTTGTTGAAGAAAGGACATATTCATAATAAGAAAGACAAAGCGTTTTTGCTAGTTGAGTTAAGGATAGCTATACAGAAAGATTCTTTTTCATGTGTTTTTTAGACATTTGGATTTCTTCCTTCAAAAAGGTTCTGTTCAGTTCAGTTGCCCACTTCTATATTAAGTCATTGATGCTTGCAACTAACTAATAAAGAAAATTAATGAAACCTTGAGGTCTCTTGAAGTATACATCAAAATACGAGAGCATAGAGAGTAAAACAGTAATTTTTAGAAAAGTGAGCAAATGATGTAAAACACCATTTTGTCTAAAATATTAATTCTATGACAAAAAAAATGAAAAAAGTGGAACACATTTTGTTATTGTTACCAACATGTATGTAGAGAATCAACTGTCAACAAAATAACAAATATATGTTATTATCACCTTTAAGATTTTCTGAACTTTCTCCTTCATTTTACTTTGAATGAGTGCTACCATTATGATGTCACAAAAATCATTCTTTCTCAAGATGAAACTCATTTCCTGAACTCTGTAAGACAACAAACCTGACAAGAAGTAGTATAACTAAACGATGAAGCTAATATAATTTAAAAAAGGGAAAACTGCAAAGCTTTGTGATGATTTTGCCAATTCTAAATGATGATAAATAACATATTAAATTTGCTCCAAGTTTGTCTTAATGAGTTTTTATCTTTACTGATTGGAAATTAAATTTTTTCACATATTTTTTCCTAGTCAAAATGCTTGTTTTTAATTAGTTTTATTCAACCATTTAAATGAATGGTTAAATAAACTTTAGAGGATATTTTTGAATAGATATTTATGCATATGGTACAAAGTTTAAAAGCTAGGAAAAGTGTACAATGAAAATAAGTGTTCTTTCCTTTTATTATACCCAGCCAATCAGATACTTTCTGTCAACCATTTGTTGTTACTAGGTTCTTGTAGCTTTTTTCTAGTATTGTTTTAAGGGAGCTTTGCAAACTGTAATGTGCATACAAATCTTGTTAAAAATGCAGATTCCAATCAGTTGATCTGGTTGAGGGTTAAGATTCTGAATTTCAACTCAGTTCCAGTTGATGATGCTGGCCCAGCACTGTGCTGTAAAGGACATTTGTTTATATTTGTCTGTGTGTTTGTTTGTTTATGGGACTGAAGAGAGCAATGTATCCTCAAAAACAAGTATGATTTATTGCTTTCTACTACTGCTTTAGCATTAGAGTCCCAGCTTTGAGTTTTGGTCTGTTACAACAAAGTTGTCTTCAGCTGTTGGTCTGTCTAGAGTGATGTCATGCAGTATTTTAAAAACTAGACATAAATGAAGAATGAAAGCCAGAAATATATGACTATTTAAGTATGATAATGGATTATGTGTGAATCACAAAGACTGTGAGAATCCCTAATTACAAATTTTTATCTGCTTTTTTAAAAATTTCTTTTAATAAGACTAGAAAAGTCCTCAAGCCCAAGTAACTTCTTAAATTTTGGAAGAGTGCTTGCTGAGAACTTGAGCTTACTGCCAGTACCATTAATCTAATAAAAATGCCATTATACTCAGAAATAATACAATTAAGCTCCCTGAAATCAATGTAAAGTGCAAAGATCATTTAAATATTTAAAGTCATAGACATTTAATATTCTATCTGCAGGAATAAAAGACTCTCCAGTAATGACTATACTCAGTACCAGAAGTGATAGAAATGTTATCTTTGTTGAACCTACATGCAGTGGTAATCCTTAAAACAGGAGGGCAACTCATAGAACAAGGTTAATTGTCATGCTTGTTTCTTACTGTCTGCAGAGTAAAGAGGGCAAGAGGACTTGAATTTTCTGGTCTTCCATGTCTAAAGGGTAAGAAAATATGAGTACTTGCTAACACACAAGTTTAGTTTTAAAAAAGAAGCAATATCAAAGGCACTCTCCAGAAATAAAGATTTTGATCATCAAAGTGTGGATTCCTGCATTATTGGCAAAAAGATCCAAGGGTGTACAGGTTTCTTTTTGATGGAAATTCAGTGTCTGTCAATGACCCACTGCTTTGAATGGCTCCAAGTTCTGCCATATGAAGAGTTACTGGATGAGTTGCTGATGTGGTTGTCCTTAAATAGTTGAGGCTACAGAGGAAGACTAATTTGGATCTGCTCACTCTTCTTTAGCATGTACTATTCTATCTGGAGTTCTGATTCTCAAATCTGTTACACAGTAGTACACTAAGCAACAGGAAGAAACTAGCAGAAAATAAACAAACAACACATCTTCCTGAAGTTTCAATTGAATTAAAAATTTTACAGGCCAACATGAAAAAAACAAAATACAAGCACGAAATTAAGTTTAAAAGACTGAAATGCAAAATTGTAATGATTTTTTAAGTTAGACATGAGATTTCAAAGCAATGTCCAACTTAAGTCTGGCTTCCACATCCCGTGAAAGACACAAGTACTGACTTTGGCCAGTAGGAGATTTTAATTTTAGAAACATAATACACATTAAAAGTTTATGAGATTGAAAACCAACATCTGAATAGCAACTACAGTTCTATGCTTCTTATGAGACTCTAGAATGGGTCTATGCAAAATATTTTGGAACCAAGGAAGTTACTGTCATGTTTTGAAAATGTTGACTTTCTGGAGGAAATGGCAGAAGTGCTAAGAGATCCAGACTGGTTTAAATAAATGATCTTTAAAGAGAAAAATCTGTGGCTTTGAGCTCTTTGGAGGCTTGAATAGATGAAAATATTTTATGATGATTTGCTCATTTCTCCTGGTAGTAAAGGGCAAACCACTTCTTTACAGAATGAATGCAAGATGTAATAAAATAGTATGTGATTTAGACTTGGTTTTAATTCTAGATTTGGAACTTGGATAAGGAATTAAAGTTCTCTGGGCCTCACTGTTATCATCTTGAAAGTATGGCAGGTACAAAAAATAAGGAGTTAATAGTGGATGTACACATGTCTGTAAATGGAAAAATGAGACCTGTTGAAACTATTCCAGGAATGGGAGGAGTAAGGAAAAAGGAGAATGATGGAGGGGGGTGAATTCAACTATGATATATTTGGTCTATTGTGTAAATGTCACAATGTACCCCCAGCACAGCAACAACAAAATACTGGATCAATATTTGCCTTCTCCTGTTTTTTTTTTTTTTTTTTCCCTTCTGTTTTTGATGCTGCTGTTTGTTTGTTTTTCTCATCTTCCGTATTTTACCATTTCTTTTGTGCTTGGGAAGTCAACAAAGAATTGTAATCTCTGTTTGAATGGAAAAGTTGTGTTCTAGATTAGGTCAGACCAAATGGCCTGTATCTCAACCAGTAATGTGATTTCCTCTGATGATCTAGGAAAGCATTTATTAAGGAAGCCTTTAGAGAAATGATCCACTACAAGATATGTAAATGTATTTAGATCTTACTGTTTACTGTCACTTTCAAGCTGAAAATACACAAAAAGATGACCTAGAAACAAGCACAGAAAAGCTTTGTGGCATTTAGATGCACATCCCATATGCATAATTGGTTCCTAAAAAGGTTAAATATCCTTAGCATATGTATGGATAGTGATAGGTCCATGATGAGCTCCTAATTATTATGCCATTGGCTTTGTTTTACATAATTCTAAAGTAAATGTCATGTTTCTTCTTTGGGAATTCCAGAACTGGTATTCAGAAAAGCATATGTTTCCAAGTAGATAGCTGGGCAAAGGAGCTACACTTCCCCAAACAGAAAGGCCATTCATGTAGCTCCTATACTAAGCTTTATAAAGCACAGACTGCCACTAAATTCTCTTTGGAATTGAAATGCAACTACATATTGAGGACAAGTACTAAATATAAACAGAAAAGGCCAAATACATTTCTTTATTTTTTTGCTTTGTTTTTGCGGTATATTTACAGAAGAATTAACTACCTTAAACACACTATAATCCTTAGATGAAACACACAAATCAGGCAACTTGATCCTTCAGCTTCTTTTTTCAGAAGCTTATTGTAGTTCTAAAGGACTGGTCTTTTCTTATGCTCACATACAATTGCAAAGATGCTAAGAAAATTAATTTAAAAAGCATGTCGCTAAGAGATATGCTGAATGAAATACTACTGTCTATGCCTTAAATATGAGAAAAAGTAGGTAACATGTTGTCTAAGGGGTAAATAAGAAAGGGGTTAAAAAATCTATGTAAATGGCAATAATTATTATAAACATTCAAGATATGAGTTTCTTATTTGGGGAAGAAAGGAAATATACACACAAGGATTTTCTTTGTAAGAATATTCCACAGGTCTTTATTAGTTTAAAATATTGTACAATATTTTAGACATACTACATTTCTTAATATGCTATATTTTCCAATTTAACAATGAGAAAGGCAAAATATCGAAACACAAAGAGAAAGCACAAATTTAAGATGATTAAAAAGCAATATAGTAATAAGAGTAAATATATTAATCTTAGATTTAAGGATATATATATTCATATATTATTTTTTAAATTTACATTATAGACCATGTGTAAGAAACAGCTAAAACATAAAGCTCTGGAAGATATGAAAGTAGAAAGATGGGAGAAAGGTATATCAGAAAATGCTAACAAAATAAAAAAACTAGCTATGGAGGTGATGGGAGAACTGGACTTTAGGACAAAGTGCAAAGTATATTCTGTCTCCAATTCTGTTTCCTCTTTCATCCTCTGACCATTCTATGCCCAGGAACCTGTTTCTAACATCCCAGGACTTTTGATAAGTCATCTCCATCTATTTTTGTCTTATTCTAGACTAACCATTTTCAAAACTTAGGATGTTTGATCTCTCAATTCTGGTAGTGATATTATCTATGCACCAATGATTTTATACTTCTCTGCTGGTTTTTGTGTTGTTTATATTCCTGCATTTCTTTAATTAAAGTATAGTGGCTTAAAGCTAGAGTCCATCCTTATTCTTTTTGAAATACCCCTGTTCCTCACACTAGGGACCTGACACATGGTAGACTCATGCGTCCTAGCATTATCTTACTGCAGAACATCAAGAAACATGTCAGTGATCTACTGGAAAATAACTTCTAAAATCATGTCAAAAGCTCTTACAGGATGTTTGAGGATTTTGTTAATGCAATGATTTTATATATTTAAGCAATCTCTCAGCCAAAATTTTTAAATGGATGGAGGGAGAGAGGCTCACACTATGGTTAGAGAGTGATTCAAAGCTGTGTATACTGGGTGAGACTGAGATCAGAGCCCTAATAGGAGGGTGCCTTCCTCTGGACAGAGCTGAAAATTCCCATAGGGTCATCATAATTTTCTTTAAGAACAGAGATCACATATAATTTTGCATGCACATCTGAAACAAAGTCCAGCATTTGATATATAATCAATCGATTATTCTTCAATGTGTGAGACAATTATGCAATTCACTCCCATTGGCTCAAAACAACAGGTTGTTCAAAGTTTCCAGATGTGGGTCCTTAACTCTGACTTTCAGAGGAAGAAAGTGACTGGAGGGTGGAAGAGTCTGACAAGACACTTATTAACACTTTGAGGATCAGGGTTGATTGGAACAAAGATGACTAGTGGACTACGCTTGGATACAAACAACAGATGCTTCTTTCATTTTACAACTTACCCCATAGTTCTTTCCATTTTTTATTTTATTACCTTTAAACTCTCAGTCTCTAATACTGACAGTTCCCAGCATTTGTTATGTGTGTGAATGACTGAATGATTTTATAGTAGTTTCTAATTCATTCTCAACTAAAATGTCACATACTAACAGGCTTTTAGAAGTACCTTATTTTGAAGCCTACCTCTCACATGCATTTTTTCCTATAAATATCTTATCCATCTTTCAAAGTTCATTCTCCAAAAATTCATCTTGCAAGGGCATTCTTTGAATATTGACTCTCAGTTTCTTCTCCAGTGTCATCTCTGAACTCTTGCTATTTTTTATTGGTGTCTAATTTTCATTTGTTAATATTATAACCATAAATATGCAATACTATTCATAATAATTTTATTGAGCATTTATTTGTGCAAGACAATTTATTTGTTAAGCAAATTGTATGCCTGACCTTATCAATTGCTACAACAGAGCACGGCAGGTGACTGAGTGAAAGAGCACACGCTTACCATTATGAGGCCCTGGGTTTCATTCTGAGTATCACACACACACACACACACACACACACACATCCCTACAAACATCTATAAAATAAGTAGCCTTATAATACTCGTAGAATACTTGTCAATGCCCACATCACCTTGAGATCATGTGTAGACCATTTCCTTATATGCCAATGGCTTTGGCATCTTGTTACCTGAGTGGTTTCTGGTCAATATGGTGGGTAGTAGATCAGGAATGCCCACACAGTGGTGCTCCAGGAGTGATCTTTAATGAATGAGATGTGGACATTGATGGATAAATATTCCCCTTAGTGAGAAAATCTTGAGTTGTGCTTTTCACTATTATTTCTAGAATTCCTATGTGGCTAAACCTCAGTTGCCCTTATCAGTAAACCCCCTTTAAACTCACCTTTTTTTACCCTTTTTCCCTTCATTATCTCAATTTCTCACTTCCTTACTTCCTGGAATCACCATCCAAATAAACTATTTACACTTAAGTCTCAGCCTTGCGATCTGTTTTTAGGAAAATCAAACCCAATGAAAGAGGCTTAAAGTCCTTGAGTAATTTGTTCGAGTATCTATTCACCTACACAGCAGAATCAGGATATGAATCAGAAGCCAACCTCAAAAGCATCCATCATCCCTTACTGCTAAGTAGATGGTAAGTGGCTCAAAGCAGGCCAATGAACACACAAGCAAATGTCAGAGCTTACTTCTGTTGTTCAATGCCATTCTATGTTTGAGGGCATCTCTGTTCACCACAGCACATCAGGACATACATTTTAGGTGCCATAAGTTAAACACAGATGCTTATAACTTGTTACTGAAAATATGAACTAAAGAAGAGTCACTAATTATCTTCTCCTTGTTTCTCTACAGATAGCAATTTTATCCTGGCCAATGCCCAAGTGGCAAAGGGTTTCCCCATAGTCTACTGTTCTGATGGCTTCTGTGAGCTTGCTGGATTTGCCAGAACTGAAGTCATGCAGAAGAGTTGCAGCTGCAAGTTTTTATTTGGGGTTGAAACCAATGAACAACTGATGCTTCAAATAGAAAAGTCACTGGAGGAAAAGACAGAATTCAAAGGAGAAATTATGTTTTACAAGAAGAATGGTGAGTTGGCTTTCTTTGGTACTTACTGGAGAGTATGAAAGATTGCCTTGCTTCAATTCAGTAATTTCTCCGTAAGTCCCATTAAGGCTTACTGGTATTTTGCATAAATATGGTCTTCTACAGAAGTTCCAGAAATGACTTAGATGGTGGCCTTCTTTGAGCCATTAGCAGCATAAACTACCTAGAAATTTAACATTAGAATTATAATATTCAATATCAATATATAAATTTAGTTGGTATTTGTTGTTAAAACAAGGTACATTACTATTACATTATGGTCATTCTTACAATATACATTATATATAATTAGTGTAAATATATTAATAGATGGGCTTTTTTCCCAAATTTTGTACTTTTTAAGTAACATTTCTCAAGTTCAGTCATTAAGGTTAGAGTTCCAAAGATTCACTAGGAAAAAAGGAAGTTAATTATAAGATATCAGACTGAGCCTTTTCTTTCACGGTTCTCTGGATACACAGACTTTTTCACTATTCTCTTAAATTCTAAAGACAAAAGGAGACACATGTGGGATCTCAGGATAAAGTGAATTTGTCTGGACCCCAGTGGAGAAATACCAAGTTTTTGTTTTGTTTTTTTTCTTTTTCTTTTTCTTTTTTTTTTTTTTGTGGCTTCAGTTTTGTGACTCTCTTCTAAATGAACAAGGACCTGGAGTATTCTATCTGCATATGCAGTCATAGATATCACAAGCACCTGGGCCCTGGTAGTTGGAGGAAATACAAGAGTCAGTATATGGGGAAAGTGCTAAATCAAAACTTAGAACAGACCATTATTTCCCAGTATCCAAAATTCTCATATAATAGTGTTCCCTTTTCATCATATTAATATAACTCCCTAATATTAGCTGAGTGCATGACTACCAAACCACAGAATAGATTTCCAGCCTTTGTAGTTAGGTTGACCATGTGATCAAATATATGAAAGGAATGATTTATACAACTTAATAAATTTCCTAAAAGTCAAATTGTGTTCCCTGAATTTTTTTCCTCCTGACCATCGTACTGTGGTCAGAATTGTGTTCTGACAAAAAACTGTATATTGAAGCTATAACTCTCAATGAGATTATATTTGGGAATTAGGCCTTTAAAGAGGTAATTAAGATTTAATGAAGCTGTAAGATTGAAACCTTAATCCAGTATGACTTCTATCTTGTAAGAAACAGAAGAGATATGAGTGGAAAACATGCCCACAAGGGGGAAAGGCCATGGCGATGCAATAAGAAGGCAGATCCCTGCAAGCTAAGGAGAGAGGCCTCATAGAAACCAAACCTTACCCTTGGACTTTCAGCCTTCAGAATTGTGAGAAAATAAATTTCTGTTGTTTAAGCCATGCAGAATGTGGTATTTTGCTGTGGCATCCCTAGAAAACTAATACACATGGATGAGAAAGTTAAGTCAAAGCTTGAAAACCAGCTTCAATCATTTGACAAAATCAACACCATATTGGAAGGCAGGGCCAACATGGTGGAAGGAAATTGGACATTATTACAAATCCACCTTTCTACCTCAGACAAAAAACAAAAATATTGCTATCTTGTTTGAGTCCCTACCTTTTTGGATCTTTATATAACAACATTTAAATTATACTCTATCTCAGAGTTCCTCACCCATGTCACCATGGATATTTGTTGTGGTAGGCTATCCTGTACATTGTAGAGGTTTAGCAGGGTCCTGGCCTTTTTATCTTAGTCTCAGTCCTTTAAGGATACTGATGTCTATAGTAAGAAAGCAAAAAAGGAGTCTGCACATGGAAACTTCATACCCTTTTATAATGTACTTGTCCTTAAAGGACATTCCCTGATCATATGGCTTTTAGATTCACAGTATTTATGACGTGTTGGAGAACACCCCTCTGGAACAAGGTGCCCTAATTCTTTGGCACTATTTCCTCTTAGTGTCAATAGATAAGGCCTAAATAGCAAATATGATAAAATAAAAGGATTCTAGTTCTATGTAATTATACCACAATCATTGAAAAGAGGGTCTGAGATAAAAGAGACTGGAAGATGTTGCTGAGAGTGCAGACTGGCAGGGAGTGATAAAAATGCCATCCGGCAGGACAAAGGGAAAGGCTGTCTTTTGTCTGAAATATCTGCTGACTTCAGACTCATCCTTAGGATAGAAGCCTTTCATAGGTCATTCTCAATACATTTGTGTGTCTTGCTTTTTATGCCTTTTCAAAATATCCAAATGTGCTACTACTGAGAAATGCTTAGACAGAAAGGTGGAGAGTCCAGGTGTGAAGAACAAAGGACAGAGATGTTGGAGGCTCAACAGGTGAAAGTATGAAGCCAAAATGCAAAAGAATTTCCTGACCTCAGTTTCTTCTAAGATGTCTGCAGCCCTGGATGCACATGGATGGAAATGATTAAAGACACCATCCCCTTTAAGCAGTCACCATGAAGAATTGTCTGACATTCTGAGTAAACTAATTGATCCAGTTACCAGTGATTGAAAATTGCTATTTACCCTATGCTAATCATGCTATATTATAGCTATTTATATAAATATATGTCTCTACATACAATTGTGAGTCTTTGAAAACAGACTATGCCTTAGTGACTTCCATATCCTCAGGGCCTGGAGACTTGAATCTTGAGTAGCATTTGTCAGATGGTAGCCTCTTACTAAATGTTGCTAAGGGAACTTAAAATTGACTATTAGAGGGGCTGAGGCATACTTGACAGGATGTCTGGATTTCTGATTTTTAAAAATATGTTTATGACCTCAGGAGTCTTTTTCCTCTCCTTCAAGGATCATTTAACCTAACATGCTTTAGATAGCCTCCCTCCCAACCCTATTGGTATAGTGAGTCCTGGCTGGCCCAACTGTCTGATACTCCCCTTAGGCATTTACAGCTGAGTTTTGTGGCTGGTGATGCTCTCCAAATGACTACTTCCCTTTAGATCTTGCAGTCTCCATAGATCTTCATGATGTCACTGATCAGGACATTCACTATTCTTTACCATCTTCATCCCTCCTCTTGGGAAAGTAATAGGCAAATAGACCCATCTCTCACTCATCAAAGCAAAGTGAGTCTTTGAGTCAAGAAACATGTACATCCCTTTATCCCATTAATTTCCTCAAAAGCAAGAAGTCACCTCCATATTGGCATAGAATTAGCCTGGCAAGCAGCTTCTGTCAACAGTTTCAAATGAGAAAAGAAAATGGTTCCTTCTTCCTGCAGTGTTTCCAAAAACTATCCAACATAGTTTCACCATGTTATAGGGGTACCATCTCTAGCATTTCCTGCTCTTTCTCAAAATCCCTCAGGCTGAGAATGAACAATTGGTGTTGTCTGTCATATTTGTTTTCTCCCTGACTGTAGCTTCTTGGCTGAACTTTAATGGTTATGACTTGTGACTTTTCTATATCATGAAAGACTATAATGATTGCATCAATCAGTTCCTGCCCTTATGTATTCATAATATATCTTCTGTATAGAAGCCTATTTTCTTATTAAATAGGTCCAATAATTTCACTTGCCTTCCCTGGGGATCCCTGCCTTCTTGGTGTCTGTGAACAGAAAAGCTGCTAGCGAACAATTTAAGGGGGAAATTAAAAGTGAAGATGTTTTCCTGGTGTATTAGATTGTTAGTGTTACTGTTACAATAAAGTACTACAAACTTAGTGGCTTAAACAACAGAAATACATTGTATCACAATTCTGGAGGCTAGAAATCCAAGATGCAGTGGTCTTCTGTGTTGGTTTCTCCTGAGGACTATGAGGAAAAATCTATTCTTTGTCTCTTATCTCATGTTTAATCATTTGGTGGCAATCTTTTTTATTCCTTAGCCTGTAGAATTATTGCCCTGATCTCTGCCTTCATCTTCACACAGTCATCTCCCCTTGTGAGTGTCTGTATCTAAATTTCAACTTTTTAAAAGGATACCAGTCATATTGGATTAGGTTTTACCCTAATGACTTCCTTTTAACTTGATTATCTTTAATAATCAAGTTAAAGACTCCATCTCCAAATATGCTCTTATTATGATGAACTTGGGATTAGACTCCATTATATATGGGGGAGGGGGCAATAGTCAATCTAAAACATCTAGCTCCATTTGCATTAAATAGATTAGGAGTTAAATTGCTTGACCAAGACTATCAACTAGTAAAGAAACCATTACACACAAATATTCTTGCTCACTCCATGGTCCTTGCTCTTAAAGCCCTCTGTTCTCTGTGGAAGTGGAGATGATAACACTTTCCAGGAGCACTTTGAAAATCTTGGGATATTTGCCTCAATAATTAGGGAGGTGCTTTTGACATTTAGTAGGTAAGAGTCATAAATGCTAAATATTCTGTAGTGTGTGGGATGGTCTTGCAATTGGAGATTGTTCAGTGTCTTGAATGATGTGCTAGTACCCCGTCAGACTTTCCAGGAAGTTAGCATTGGTTTCCAATTACTGAACTCAGAACTTAATGCACAAAGTGTTTTTGGAAAGCTTTGATTTCCCACCAAATTTCAGAGAATAAAACCACAGTGTTAAGTGAGGGAATATTGAATTTTATTTTGTTCAGAATTTCACCATTTCAGAAAATCTTGTCACTGACTCACAGTGCTTGTCACTGGTACAGTATTTCTACCTGCATAGACTCTGCACTTAAAGCTCATGCATTTGCAGTGATCTTACAACTTGATCCAATTAGTCAACAGCTTTATTTTATCTTCTGCTCTAATTGGTCATATTCTTGTTTGGATATATATTTTCACTTTGCTGTCATGTTACTGCTAAAATATGTATATAGATTTTCTGAAGTTTTATTATTATGATTTCATTTATAAGTAATAAAGAGAGAGATATGAGTATTTGCAATAAGAGGGGATTTGGTAGTTTGATAGAATTATGGATAACACAAATTCACTCATTCCCATGTCATTCTTGAGGTTTGCCACTTCCACGCACTTCCTGAATTATTCTACTTAATGTTTTTCTCTATATAGATTCACTTTGTTTTTCTTAAATAAATTGAAAGCAAAAAGAAAAACACTTAAATCATTAGTCTGTATGGAAAATCAGGATAACTAGCTTCAAATAGAAGGCAACCATTAATATACAATTGTTTTAAAACGTTAAGGTTTAAAAATAGAAAGCGTACCATGAAATTTAAATTATAATAAACCTAAATGATTATATTATGCCAAGTAATGTGTTATTTTATTTAATTTTCTAAATAACCCTTTAAATAAAGATGAATTATAACTCATTTACAGGTGTGGAAAGTGTTAGGCAGAAAAATTATTTAAGCACACGTCTATGTTATGTCATAGAGAGTCTCCAATGTATTTCCCCAGCCTTTCTCCCTTAGTTGTATTCTTTACCCACTAGTGTACTTAACACTTGTTTATTTGCATGTGTTTATTTAGTTATCTGATAACTGGTAAAATATCCAGAAAAAAAAGCAATTCTGTTTCTGTTAATTTTCTTCCTTCTTTTCCTTCTCTCCCCTTCCCTTCCCTTCCTCCCCATTTCTTTCCCTCCCTCCCTTCCCCTTCCTCTCCTTCCATCTCCTCCTCCTCCTCCTCCTTTTCCTCCTCCTCCTTCTTCTTCTTCTCTCTTTTTCTGTTTTTAAAGGGAAGACGCCTCCAAAGGTAGGAAACTTTGATTACTTCCAAGCCACATGTGTATTCAGACACAAGTTCAAAGTGGAAGAGAATAAGCCTTGTGGGAGGAGAAAGAAAGACAGCTAGTACCAGGAAGGTGAAGAGGCTTCTTTGGGGAGACAGAGAGAGATAAAAGGGGAGAGAAAGTAAGAGAAAAAATGTGGGAAACATCTGGTGGGTTCTTATCCATTTCCATCAAAATGTGTTAAGGTAGATTTGATGTGCTAACTCAATACTTTTTTTTTCAAATACATATTTGTAAACCTAATATGTACATATTAAAATGTAAGATATTTGAGCTGAATACCAGTGGCTCAATGCCTGTGATCCTAGCTACTTGGGAGGGTGAGATTGGGAGGAGTATGGTTCAAGGCTAGTCTGGACTTCCAAAAATAACCCCTTCAAAAATAACCAGAGCAAAATGGGCTGGAGGTATGAGTCAAGCAATGAAATACTTGCTTTGCAAGCATTAAGTTCTGAATTCAAACCCCAGTAACAGCAAAAAAATGTAAACTATTTGTCTATACTGCCTATAATAATCTCATATACTTCCAGGACTATTCATATTAGTAACTGTATAAATCAAGTGTATTCACATTCAGTCTTACAAGGTTAACTAATGATAAAAGACACAGAAAAGCAAATTTTCTCATGAATTTCTCCTTTTATAATGAGCTTTTCATAGCAGATATTGTAGTAAAAACATTACTTTCTTTTTAAATTTAAACTTTATATTGAAGATATACATGATTTATAAGACACATATATATAGTAAAATGACAATTACAGTGAAATTTGACATATCCATCATCCCTTCCACCAATAAGAATACCTAGTTTAGCAAAAATCCTGAATAAAATACACTACTATTAATTATAGTCCTTGTATTTTACATTACCCTTCCCTCCCTCCCTACCTTTCTCTCTCTCTCTCTCTCTCTCTCTCTCTCTCTCTCTCTCTTTCCGTCTTTCTTGACAAACTTTTGCTGTATAGCCCAGTCTGGCCTTGAACTCACTATACTCTGGTCTTTCAACTGCAATGTTTATAGATGTGTGCCACCGAACTCTGATCTGTAATATAACTTTAAGTCAGGAGGTGTGATGATCTGGACATTTTTGCTTTTTACCTCAGAATTAGACTATTTGGACTCTTATGATTCCATGTGATTTTAAGGATTGTCTTTTTCTATCTCTATTGGGATGTTGATAGGGATTGAATTGAATCTATATATATTGCATTTGGTAGTATAGACACTTCAAAAATATTAATTTGCCTGAACCATGAGCATGGAATAGCTTTTCATTTATTTGTTTTCTTCAATTACTTTTATTAGTATCTTATAGTTTTCAGTGTACATGTCTTTCAGGTCCATTATTTTCCTTCTAACACTAAGTTCATGTATAAGATGGTCTTAGTGAGTTCTTTTATAACTCAGTTATTCAATATGACTCTGCAGTAGGTTTTTACTTGATTATACCTTCCTGATATTTTAGAATTAGAGCTCAATAAAGAAAAAGAGACAAAGCCTTGGAGTTTCAGAATATCAGATTATTCTCAAAATTAACATTTTAAATTGGTAGCATATGTGACTTCCCCAATTTGACTCTTAAGAGACAGACTTGTAGCATTGCATCCAGAGGGTTTCATGTAAGATCCAAATTTCAGAGCAAAGGGTGTCATATCCCCATCTCTGTAATAAGTGAACAACAAGAATGTGGAAAGTGCTTTTTCCAGTCTGATTTTCCCAAGGCCTTACCTTAATCAAAAGCATGCATTCCTCTGTGTGCTTTGGTTGAAGACTTTTTGATGATTTTCCAGTATATCTTTTCAGTATTGATAGGAAGTTAATATTTTTGTATTTTCCCTTTTCTGTCTTTTAGATTCCTGAGGTTAATCTCAGAAATACAAATACAGTAAACAGCTTCAAATTGATTGTAGTAAGGAGACAAAGGGCTCAGAAGGAGCATGTACTGAAGGTAGTCTATGCAGGCTCATTCTGCTTATATATATTCAAATTTTGTACTTGTTAACCTAGGCAGCTTTCCTGGTCTAACTCTCACACATCTGAACAAGCCACTCAAAGAGAGAGCGTATTCTCTTTCTGTGGCCATGGTGAAGGTTGCATTGTTTAATCAGTGAGTAGGAGGTTTACGTCAGTCCATCTATTGAAGTAATCTGTGCCAACCCATGCTCTCCAGCCCGGATGATCAGAACAAAGAGAGACATTCACGTAGACCAGGCTGCATAGCACTCATCAGGAACTGCATAACTTGGCCTTTCCTGCCAAGATTTTTTGTCCACTATGAACTGCCTAACTAGATTCCTCCATATTTTTATTTCTTCAAAGTCAACCTCAGCTCCTCTCTGACTCAGGAGAGACAATTTCATAATATAGGAGGAGCTAGCACTTACTAAGCATTCATTATGGTCCATGTAGATGTTACTTCAGCAAATCCTTTCATCAATCTGCTGTGGCAGGTCCTACTAATATTCTGTTTTATAGTAAAAGATACTTCTCACAGAAGTTAAGTGAAAGGCTGGGATACAAATCCTCTCAGTTTGATGTGAGTTTGCCTCACATTTTGGCAAACTCAAGTTCCTACTCAAGAAGCCTGTAGCTCCCTCACCTGACCCTACCCATGAGAGTGAATGGATAGGCTTGCCAGATACTATGCATATCTTTAGGGGATAGAGAGTGAATGGCAAACTATCAAGGAAAAAACTCACGATACTACTCATTCTTCTACCTGTATCTATTATTATGACTCAGAAAGAAAATACAATGACAAACAATGTTGAGAATCTTTGAAGTTAAAGATGTTCCCTTTGAAATAAGAGATTCTCACTATTCTTAAGGTTTTCGAGAGAGAGAGAGAAGAAATGATATTGATCTTGGAGGACCAAGCTCTGTTACATTCACTGTGTCCAGGCTAAAGTCTAGCTCTGAAAGGCTATATACAGAGTGATAGCTAGAACCCGAAAGGTTTGGAGTAGAATCTCAGCTCAGTAAGTACATTCCCTAGTTAAGTGACTGCTTACTTTTACCTCTGCTTATCTTCTACAGTATACAAATTCAATATCATCCTCATAGATGTCCGATGAGAAACCAAATGAAAGACTCTTGGTCAACTCTCATTATCAGAACCAACCCCATGATTTGCAGAGCACATTACAAAGTTCATATGAAGATACTTTTGTTGAAAGATTGCTAAGAATTTTAAGCAAGCAACAGCAAAACATTAAATGAAAACATGGGGCTCTTCTGGCCATGGTCAGTGCACAGATCATATGCCCATGATGACGGCTTAGGACATAATATTCGTTTAATGAATATTCTTTCCTCCCTTGACATGTCTCCCCCACACCAGAAAACTTATCTACTTCCAAAGTGCCAGGCTCTCAGAAATTCACCTTTAGATGCTGGGAATCCAGAGTCTGGGCTTTGGATAACTCTGACCCCTGGTCTATATGTTGGTTCCAGTTTGTCTTACCTCACTAGAATGCTATGAATATCTGTCCTCTTCAAAGAAATCCTATCAGAATTCTGTGAATTCTGTGATGTATTAGTCAAGTGACTTTGCATATGCTGCGAGGAAAAGAAAAACAAAATTTAACACACCAAAAAATTACATCACTTTAGGCATGCTTAAAGAATACTTACAAAACTACAAATTCTATAATAGCAGTGCCTTTGTCTCAGTTCTGAGCTCTGTGACGTCTGTCAAATTTATACAATCACTGGCAATAGAACTCACCATTTCTGCCTCTATGTTAGTTCAGAAGCTCATAATCTGGGGCCTGAGTTGCAGCAATTTATCTTAACTTGTCAACCAATTTCCATTTCTGCCTCCCTCAAATCCTTTTTTCTTGCTGCCTCCAAAGCTGTCTTCCACTAGCGTCAATCTGATTGTGCCAGTCTGCTCCTGTGGCAATCATCAGTGGGTCCTTCTGCCTTTCAGGATAAAAGAACACTCTTAAGTATGGAAATGAGCTGCCTATGAGCCTTCCAAGTCTGTGCTTAATCTCTTTAACTCACCTTTCCTTTCTTTACCTTTCCTCCTCCCTTCATTCATTGTCATTCCCACTTCAACACGCCCCCTACTTCAGCCTGACCAATGATTTTATAGTTTTCTTTTAGTGTTCCATGTTTTAACTTGCCTTACACCTTTGTACTTAATGCCCACACCCAGACAGGATTACCACTTCCCACCTTGTAACCTTACTCTGACACTAGCCAATAAAACCATCAAGATTAGATTCAATCCTCTCCCAACTTTGTGGTTGCCTTCCCTTTCAACTTTTCTTAGACTTCTTTTATGCCCCTTTTATTTGAGGACATGGGTTCCATTGCTAGGATATTTTCTTCTTTTCTACTTCGGACCACTTTTCAATTCTCAACACAGAGGGAGTAGCATTCTGGAGTTCTTTCATGGGTTGACCAGCATTTGCTTGGCTAGGTTTGCCTAAGGCATCTTAATTCAGGAATATGGAATTGAGATCTGGGGATTATTCATTGGCATTCTTTTGCTGTGCCCTAGTCCTGTCTGTCACAGCTGTCTCTAGGAGGCTGGGCCAATACTGGCATAAAGGAGGCAAATAGGTAATGCAGCCAAGAGAGATGAGCTTCTCCCTAGGGCACAGTGGCATGTAAAAGAAAGGTGAATATAGCTAGAGAGCAACCACCAGAGAGTGTAGACAGTGCCATCTATTTGCACACAGCTCAGAAATACCTGTGCTTTTTGTTGGAGACAATGGACAAGGGGCCACTCTGAATGTGAAAGACGTATTTTTGCTCTACCTAGAAGCTTTGACATATGACTATCTTTCAAGGCTGAAAGAGCTCTCTAAGAATTAGTTCAGTTGTTGGCCTTTAGCAAGTTGGCAGGATGTTCAGATGAATTCACATTTTGGATGCATATTTGAGAACAAAAAATGTAGTAAAAATCCTCTTATTATAAAAAAAACCAAATGCTTTTTTGCTGATTCCAGTGTGCTAGAGTGGAATCATATAAATGTTTATTATAGTGATTTGCAGTCTAGATTTCTATCTACCAGAAAAAAAAAGAGAAAAAATGCATTCATTACTTAATAAACTATGTTCTTTGGGGCAGTCTAACTTCCTGAGCCTTCTTTTCTCTTCCATAAGGAGGACAATAACAGTAGTAGCATCTGATGCAAATACTTAAATGAAATATCGTTTGTAAAGTGCTTTGTATAAGATCTGACACACAATACATCCTGGTAAACATTAGCTATCACGCTAGCAACCAATAGCATTATTATTTCAAAGAATTTATCTTACAATAATTAATTTCATTCTTTGAACACAAATTCAGAGTACCTGTTATGTCTTGCCCAGGCAGTCTTCTTTGCAGAGAAGAGAGCTCAAGAAAAAGGAAGACAGTCCTTGCTCCTTCCAGTTCACTGACAGAGAAGGACTGCTCATATAATCATTCAAACCTGCTGGGTAATTTGAAGGCAAGTTGCAAGATGCTATGGGAAGGATTATCAGAAGGATCTGATCAGATATGGGGTGTAAGGAAAGTTTCATTATGAAAATGATATTTGAGTTGAATTTAAGAAGGATAGGCAGAAATTGACTAAGTAAAAATAATGAGAGGCTTCTAGGCCAAGAAAATCATATGCAAATGTCCTGGGGGAGATTGTCTTATTTGAGTAAGGGAGAGAAGGCTAAGGTAGTCCAGGCAGATAGAGCCGACTGCAAGAGGTTTGATATCATTGTATGCTCAGGTAATCAAGAGTTAACTAAATGATTGAAATTGTTTTAAGCAGGGAATTCCTAGGCCGAATACTTCATTTTACAAAGACAATTTTTGCTATCATATGAAGCAGGTGATCTACATTCTTGATGATAGTCACTCAGAGCAGTGCTAGTTGGAATGTGAGCTCCAAAGAGCACTGTCTGCATGATCTGGGCCAATGAGAAATGAAATTTGTCTGTTGCTACCAGATTTTAGAAACCAAATCTAGGGTTGGGGCCCAGCAATCTGTTTTCATAAGCCCTGTAGGTGATTGATTCAATGCACACTAAGGCTTGAGACACCCTGGCTCAGTCTAAGACTCAGCCAGTAAAAAGTGAAGACTGAATGGATTTTAAACAGGTGTGAGGTTGAGTGCCTAGAATGGACAGGTCTTGATCCTTTTTGATTTGAAAGTTGAAGAAAGAAGCATCAAAAATGACATTAAAATATGCCTGTGTGGCAGAAACCACTTAACCCGACTTTGTGTGAGTTTGAATGTTTGGGCTTTTGGTTTTCGTATGTGTTTGTTTTTGTTTGTTTAACATGTTCACAGACACTGTTGATAGATCCTAAGAACCACCATTGTTAAAAATGACTTCAGGTGAGAAAAATGTCTTATGACTTGGAATATCTTTACCAATTCGCAATATAACCAAGTTATCTCTGGAGAGCTGATTTCTCTATGATAAGGAAAGTCTTTCTCTTGAAATATTTACTTTCCCAGAATTCCCCATTTTGGTGTTCACTAAATTATCTTCTGAAACATCATGTTCCACTCCTTTAAAAAAGCAGTTTCAAAAATGCACTACAACTGAAACAGCAAAAAAAAAAAATCTTGTTAACAATGCTACTAAGAAAAGCTAGCATTAAAAGGGAAAATGTTAGACTTAGAATGTGTTTCAAAGTTAAAAACAATCTCTGAGTACTTAAGGTTGTTTCATTGAGTGTATAATGTCTATAATGACTTAGATATTACCTGCTCTTATCCATGTGTGTAAAAGATTACCACAGTGGAAGTTTCTCACATATTTGAATGTCTAGTTGATTTGACCTCTGTATATATTCTTTGACTACTATCTCTACTTCTCTCCTTTAGCCTCCTGATTTACATGCATCTTGCTCTGTGGTGCAGCTTTCAGAGCCTCTGCTCACTTCCATTGCTCCCATCTATTCATGGGTTTGGAAGTAAAAGCATTCACTGCTGGCTAAGCCTATTTTTCAGGTGAAAGACAGTAAAGTACATTCTCATAATCAAAACTAGCCTTTATTTAAGAAAATAGAGCTGTCTTATTGGATAATATTCTTTTACAAGGCATTATTCTATGTAAAGAAATGCTATCTGGTTCTTGTGGTTCTTAAATACTTTGGTAGTAGTAGAGAGTCTGGTCAAAACTCCCAAGAATCAAGAATTAACTCTGTATGGGGCTGGGATGTAGCTCAGTGGTAGAGTGCTTCCTAGCATGCACAAGGCTCTGGATTTGAGTCCCAGCACCAAAAAAAAGAAATAAGTAAAATTAATCCCTTGTGTACAGTAACTGATAGGCTTCTCCATCAGGAGTTGGCAACCTGAGACAGGGTGCCAAGTTTTGTAAATGATATTTGCTGGAAAACAGATATGGAAGCTCAGTTGCTTCCATATTATCTGTCACTGTTTTAGCAGTACAATGGCAGAGTTGAATATTTGAGACAGAGATCAGATGAACTTTATCGCCTGGCTCTTTATAGAATATGTTTACCAACCTCTGAAGATGAATAACCAAATCTGTTAGGTGGAATATACAAATAGCGTCCTCACAGTTTAAGAGGATTCCTAGTTTTCATTTGTTAAGTATACATTTAGGCTGACAATGTACTTTTATTTCTGTTAGAGGAAAGTGCCTATAATTATATAAGAGATAGTGAGAAATGGTTATGCATAAATTTATTGTTCACAAAATGATGTCTATCTTGGGGCAGGTGTCTGATAAGTAATGCAAAGATAAGCTATCAGAGCTGAAACTTCACCTCAATGATTGGTACAAGCATGCTTTCCTGGATAGTAAGGTTTGGCCTCCAGTTCTGGTAAGGTGTCTACTATATTTTAGGAGAGGAGCAGTAAGTTGTGGAAGATGTCTTGCTGTTTTTCTTCCCATGCCTGCCAAGTTGTGACTCAGGGCAATCTGGCACAGCCTTCACGAGTCTTCATTGAGAGTTGAGTTTGCACAATGGAAGAAATATTCAGTATGTTTGTTGTCTGTATATTCTTGGAAAGTGCTAAATTGCCATCTAAAACTGTCATCACATATTTATACACTGGAGATTTGTATGAGGTTCTTAACTATTCCTTTTCAATTCTTATTTCCTTATTTCCATTTCTCATCTAAACATTTCTGCTTTCTTATATAATATATATTTTCCATCTCTTTTAAATGGTATTTGCCCAATCTCTTAAGCATAGATTTTAATTCTGAATCTAATTGCTGAAAAAAAAGGTCTTGATCAATGCAGGGTTTGTTATATATCATAGCTTACTTATCAGTATTATCAATATTATATGAAGTATAATTTTTCCCTTTAAGATATCAAAACTAGATTGAATATTCCTGTTTTTCTTTGTTTAGTTTTTTTAATGCTTGGAGAAATGCTGAGTCATATGATTTTCTACCTTGTTTCAACTCTTCCAGTAGTTAACATTTTGACAGTTTTTTAATGACTATAATTCAGGATTTCCACTGTGTTCTAAAGAGTTCCATCTCTTTATCTCTCAGATCTGTTCTAACTCTAGGAATCTGAAGTTAATTTTCATTTTTCAACTTAATATTAGATTAAACATTCAAGGAAATATTAGATTCTCCATTTTCCAAATGTATGTGTGGTATATTTACTTAAAAAAATCATGAAATATTTCACACAAAGGACAGTCTATTATAATACCACCACTGACTCTTGCCAATATTAATACTAAATTATAGTTGTGCCTTATTATTGTCATGCCTAAAGAATCAAAGAATTGCATATACAGCTGAAGTCTTAACTTTATATACTTCAAAGCTCTTAAGCCTAATTTTTCAAAGCTCTTAACCATCAGAAGTAGCTTTATATTCAGTATGCAGGTGTATTGTAAGTATACAAATTTTACCTGAGGATACTCTGCAAGGACATAGAGAGTCTACGACATACAATGTCATCTTGGCTTAGTTTTCCTCTTAGTACATCCTGAGACTCCTTTTCTAAATATATCACTTTTAGTTAAGGTTATTTGTAAGCAACATAAATTATTCTTTTTATGGTAGGCAAAATAGTAATTTATTGAGAATATCTGATATAACTTATAAAACCAAAGAAAGTAATGAAAAAGGCAAGAAACAGTAGTGTTATTTGAGGTTGCAGGCTTTTTCCTTCGTTGTTGAATAAAACTAATACCTTCACTGTTGATCTTGGGAAGAGGAAAGTCTGATTGGTCCAGCATGGGTGATTTGCCCATTCCTCTACTGAAGGTTAGTCAGAATGCCAGGTTGAATGACTCTACAAAAGCTACATGCAGAGAGGAGGTTTGATTCCTAATGGAATTTGGAGGTGTGTTACAATAGCAAGGGGTCATGGATGCTACTCTGGCAAAAATACAAGATATTGACTATACTAACATGGAAATCATGAAAATGTGCTTTTCATATCACTCTATCTGCTCAGAGGACAAATTTTCTATGGCTTGCTTCCAGCCAATGAATGAGTGACACAGAGATGCTCAGACAGGTCTTGTCAAATAACTCCCCAGTGCCTTGCCAAACTTCTCGGAACTGCTCTAGAACATCTTCATCCAGTATTTCTTCCTTCTCTCCCTTAACTTGATGTCAAATCTATATCATAATCTTCTTGTGGTTTGTGTCCAAAAGGACCTGGATTAATACACCAATAGTTCATTAATATTCAAATCAGTATTAAGCAACATTTTTGTGAATTTTTACTCAGTCTTAGACCCTCTTCTCACAGTCTCCAACACTTCTCCTACAGTGCTCTACCACCTTATCTTTTTGCGATACCATAAGACTGTCTAACAAGCTATATAATTTACTTATATCAATTTATTGTTTCTCTCCACAAAAGAGAATGTAAGTTCTTTTGAATCATAAGACATGGATCTATTTTTCAGTTTACCGCTGTAGCAAAACACCTGGAGCAGTGCCTTACCTATTAAATGAATGAATAACTTTATGTCCAATTTTTTGCAATGTCATCTCCAAATGTTTTCTTTTGGGTCCTAACCTAGAGTAACCTGAAATTTCAGCCTCTCTTTACCATGCTGAATTCATGTAGGCAGTGCATTTGTTTAATGGTATCAACAATCATTTACCATTGCCCTGGAAAGACTGTAGATTCCTCAACACTATACCCTTGTGCAATCAAAAAGGGTTAACTTAATCCCCCAATTCTTATTTAAATAAAGTCCTTTCTCATAGAACAACTGCTAGTTTGATGAAATCTTAAATGGTTTTCTTAAAGTCAAGTATCAAGGGAATAAGATTATTTCAGTGCCTTCTCTTGGAGAGAAGTAGCTCATAAGTAGCAATTGAGCAACAAAACCTGCCAAATTGGAATTTTTTTTGTTCACTAGCAATTATCAATCACATCTCACCTTCTTTTCCCCAAAGGATCATTAAAAAGGCAGAACCTTGGTCCAGACCTTGATTGGGACTCAGTTCTCTTTGTTATTTCCAGTCTTAGAAAAGATGAGTTCAGGGAATACTGCAGTGTCTTATGTAGAGCAACCATGGTATACAGAGCACCATTTTTGAAGTTTCCTAGAAGAGTAAGAAGCAGAAACACAGTGGGAAATGGAATCAGGCTACGGCTACATGAATGAGATCAGACTATAGCACTATATGCATGACTAACTTAGGGAACTGCAGTTAGAATTTTAATCTTGATGCTTATGTAAGTACATTCCCTAAGCTACCTGGAGACCGAAACCATCAATGGTGGTTTTCTGATTCTGTGGTCTCATTGGGTATGCAAACAAATCTAAGAATTTAAACCATGAATATTTTAATGAAAGATGGCTTCCAAACCTAAACAACAGTAGCTAAATTTATTTCAAAAAGAGGTTCAACTCTTATTCTTGGGTTGAGTGTGGGATTTGTTGATTATTAAAAGGCTTTACTTCACATTTTCTCTTACAGTAGGACATTTAGAAAAGCATGTTTCCTTATGTCCTGTATCAGGAAGGAGAATTAAATGGAAATGAAACTCAATTCTTAAAATATTGTTCATAGAGAATAGAATCATTCCTAGAATGTTATAATAAGCAAAATTAGAAAATCAAACTTGGACTTGCGTGTAAATTCTGGTCTTTGATACTTCCTGACTGTGTAAACCTGAAGAAAATAATATACATATGAATTTCCACAACTGTAAAGTATGGTTTAGTGTGGTAAAAATGTTTGTCAGAACTGACCAGTTAGAACTTTATATACAATACATGTAAGATAGGTGGTACAGTGTTTAGCACATGGTAGATGTTTAATAAATGACTGCTGTGTTTGTGCTGTGTCATGACCTCTACGTTTGTATCGATCAATGAACTATATACTCAATTGTTCTGGTTCCTTCTCTAAACCTATTCCAGCTGAATTTATGTTTTTAACCACAGATAGAAAATCCTTTTAATTGTAGTCAAAAGTTATCTATGTTTATTATCTAAACTAACTTGATTTTTTTAAATGAAAGTTATAGCTCTACTGATACATAATTTGAAAAATGACTTGTTGAGCAAAGAAGTTCAAATGATTGAATAAAGCATATCTTGGAATATTTTTGGATCCTATATCCCAAGTTTCTCTTGTTCCTAATTATTAGTGATTTCTGATGAGGCCATATATACTCCTAGAAGAGGAATAAAGTATTTATTTATCCATTCCTCCCTCCTTCCTTTCCCTCCTTCCCTCCCTCCCTCCTTGTGAGGAGAAAATATAAAAATTAACTATAATTCTACAATCAATATTTTATGGCCATACTGCCAGTTTTTTTTTTTTTGTACTTTTTTTGGTGCTGAAGATCAAATATACAGCCTCATGCATGCCAACAAGTGCTCTACCATTGAGCTCCACCCCAGCACCCTTTTTTGAACACAGAAAGAATTTTAAAACATGCTGCTTCATAAGCCTCCTCATTTTACATAAAACATTGAAAGGAATGCTGTCCTTAGTCACTGCCCACTTCTGGGAGGTCTCTATCTGGCTTAGTTCCAGTTCAGTCAGCTCCTGTCTAGGCCACTCTGTCCTCAGTTGCTACACAAGTGCCAGGGATCCCATTTGCTTTGGTTTGCTCATATCCTAGAGCATTTGAAAGGTGAGTGTCCACTCACAGAAAACTCAATGGGAACTGAGAAAAGACTTACAACCTATAGAGACTGCACTAGAGATAGTTCCTCTAGAGGTGTTCACTGTAGAAGATGAAGCCTTACCTGATTTTTCACCAAAGAACCATTACTTTCATTCCATAGTACAGTCAATAACAAAGAAAAGCAAGAGAGGCTGTCTTCCATGGAGCTCTGTATAGTTCAAGAAACCCTCCGCACATTTTACATATGATACTTACTTTAGTTCATCTCTTCACACTGTCTATCCTACTCTTGTTTGCTTATTGCATTCCCTTGAAAACAGACCTTCCATAATGGAGAGAATTTGGAATGCTATGCTAATGATTTGCACAAGCAGTGAAAGCCATTGGGTGTTTTAAATCAGGACCTTATGTTTTCAAAGCTTATTGCAAAAAACATGAGAGGGAAACCAGAATCAGGGAAAAAAACTTTTAATGAATGAGTGAGTGGTGCTAATGAACAGAACAAGGTGGTAGGAAATGTGATCAAGATCTGTGCTGCCCTTGGTTGGGACCCCTATCACTGCCCTGCTGTGTTAATAGATACCAGTGTCCTCAGTGTCCTGTCACCACTATTGGCAGAAGCTTTGTTTACATACCTGAAGCTTTTTTCCCACTTCTACTCCAACATATATGCCCTGCACTAATTTCTAAAATTGGCCAACCTCTCATACATCATTGAGTAAGTAGCACTAAGACAGTAGTTATAGAGAATGGAACTTATTACACTTTATGTGAAATATGAGAAGTACCAGAAAATGCTTAGGTCACATGATGCCAATGATGCTAATGCTCAGATATTATATTTGTTGTTGTCATAAATTCAAAAATAAAGGTTACACATTTATCATTATAAATCCATTTCAGCTCCTACTTAATATAAGAAATACTTTGAGCTATTGTATTACATTGAGCAACAAAACTATTTCCATAATGACAGCACAGTCATTAGAGAGAAAGGACCACTCAGCTCAACTTCCTTTATAGCTCTACCTTTCTTTCTATATTCAACTTTCTTTCTCCTCTCTCTCTGTCTTTCCCCCTCCCTCCCTTCCTCCTTCCTTCCCTCCTTCCCTTTTTTTGATGTACTTGGTTTGAACTTATGGCCTTGCCTTTGTGTCCTACCACTTGAGCTATACCTCCAGCCCCTTAGCTTATTTTTCAGACAGGGTCTTGTGCTTTTATTTGTTTTGCCCAAGCCAGTCTTGGACTGTGACCCTTTTACCTCTGTTCCCTCATAGCCTGAATTGCAGACATGTACCACCATGGATGCCTGGCTTGTTTTTTGACGTAGGTCTCACAAACTTTTGCCCAAGCTGACCTTGAACCACAGTCCTCTCATCTCTGCCTCTTGAATAGCTGGAATTGCAGTATTAAGTAATTAAACCAAAGACTCATATTGGAAAGCTTATCATTAGTTTCTGCTTTCTGCCAAATATACCAAATATAATCTTTTGGGGTTACCTAGAAAACATGGAGTCCTATTGCAAGTATAAACATTAGTAAGTCAAGGTCTCCTGTTCCCTTGTTTCCCAGTCAGGAAAAGAAAGTTCCAAAATGGATTCATTGAACATTCCACTACATCTAAGTTCCTGTGTAATTTCTTATTTGATTCTAAAAGTACATTTTACCATGTAAGGTATAAACCCTGTTTTTTTCCATCAATTGTATTTATCCTTGGAAATTAAAGGTGTTATTAATGTAAATCCTGGCACAGCCTCATTTGTTTCAGCACTTTCCAACCCACATAGTAATTACTGTTGCTATATACAGAAGGATTTAAAATTGACACAAGATTTGTGCCTTTAACCCTGCTCTTAAGGATCATTCACATCTCTGAATTCAAGGCTGAGGGACCTTGCTAAATTCCACCCGAACTCTACAAGAGACTTCTTAGAGTGAATTATTAGACTTATTCCCTTGAATTGCTCTCGACTGAAAGAAGTTGATCATCATTGGGCACACAGGTAAGACAGGAGAAGACACACCCTGGGGAATAGTCTTGAAGACATGAAGGCAGGAAGGAAAGGACGACAGGAAGGAAGGAAGGAAGGAACAAATGAAGGAACAAAGGAACAAAGGATGGAACAAAGGGAGGAAGGAAGGGAGGAAGAAAGAGAGAAAGGAAGGTAGAAATAAGCTTATATGCTCCTTATACTGTCATAATTGCAAAGCAAAGGTTACACATATTTGCCATTAAAAATAAAAAATAAAGCTTTTTTAATTTATTCATTTACTCATATGTGCATACATTGTTTGGGCCATTTCTTCCCCTACCCCCACCCCCCTCCTTTCCCCCCTGAACCCTCTCTCTTCCAGGCAGAACGTGTTCTGCCCTCTTCTCCAGTTTTGTTGAAGAGAAGACATAAGCAATAATAAGAAAGATACAGTGTTTTTGCTAGTCGAGATAAGGATAGCTATATAGAAAGATTCCTAGCATTGCTTCCATGCACAGGTATATTACAACCTGAATTGATTGTCAAACAATACATTTTTTGTCACATAGGCACTGAAAATGTAGCCATCATTTCTGTTTGTGCCAAATCCTTATAAAACTCAAATTTAGAGAGACCTATATTATCAAAGTCATACTGAATTTACAAAATGTCAAAGATGACATCTTATAATTTAAAGAGCAAGTTTCCAAGTAAACTTTCAACTCTCCTAGAACATAATGAAATGAAAGCTGTGCATAAACTGCTGGTTAGAGACTTCTCCCAGGTTGCTAGCAATGTCCTTGGCTTTCACTCATTTCATGTTTTTCCTTCTTTGCAAAGTACATTGGTACACCTGGGAAAAGCTCTGCAGAGACAATAATGATGCTTGCCTGAGTGCATAGACAAAATAGACTTTCAGGAAAAATAATAGCCTTTGTTATGATTTGGTGACATTCTTGTGAGGTAATAGACTGAGATATGTTAAAATATCAAGCAAATATCAGATTTATACCATTCCCTGCATCCCCACTATTGTTTGTGTTACCTCGTGGCTTTTTTTGTTTTTGACAAAAATGATAGCATTAGAGAAAAAGTATTCCATCTTGAAATGGTAACCATAGTTAAAATTTGAAATAAGATCCACTCTGGGATGATGGAGAGAGAACAGTGACCAGGGATACAGTTCATTTATGAAGTTTCTCCATTAGATAGTAGAACTGATTTGTCATCTTAATGGTTTTTGGGTTACTAGCTACACTACTACATGTGGATAGAAGACTATTGCAATGGAGGGAACCACCCATGGTCACATGGCTAGTGTTAGAGTCATGGTTAGATTTCAGGTTTCCTGGAGCCTGTTGGTGGGGCATGATGTGAGATCTCTGGGGCAGATCACTAAAAGGGGAAAACACAGATCTGAATCAAAAGAGGAAGGAGAAACAATGACTCTGAAACTTTCAGGAGGATATGAGGGAGCAGGCATACTTTATTACATTTTCTACATATTTTATAATAGTCAGGGTATTCTATGACTGCTTTATGATAGCAGCATATCATAAACACTTATTGCAGATAAAGCCACTCACACTTTTCAAAAATGCAATAGAAACTTCAATAAATATGATTTTTATATCAAATGGTCTCTAACTATAAATCAACTGCTTCATGTGGTGTTTGACTAAAGAAAAAAATGGTAGATCCCAAAGCTAGATGAATGTCATCTTTGTTGGAAGTTGTGATATCTAATTCAGCATATACAAAGGAAGTCAAAATATCAAAGATATTTTTGACTTTGTTGTTTTGTTTTATACCCTGACTTTGAAATCAATTCACAAATAAGATGGAAATGGGGGTGAATATGATCAAAGCACATTATATAGATGCACAAAAATAGAATGATGAAACCCATTAAAAACTACAACAAAAGAAGGGGGATAAGAAGAGTAACGGGGTGAGTATGACCAAAGTACACTATATGAATATATCACAATCAAACCCTTTTATACAATCAATATATGCTAATAAAATGTATATGTCTATATATAATTTAAAAAGAAATTCACATTATTGAATTATTTCCCCATCACAAAAAGGAAATATGAGTAGATTATTTTTAGTTAATAAATAATTTTCAAATGTTATTGTCCAGAATGCCTTTTAGTAAATTTTAGTATTTTAAAACTACATATTTTTAATAGATAAAAATATTTAAGAATATCACCTTCAGGCAAGACCTTTGGATACCATATTCCTCATGGCTCTTTTGCTCAAAAAAGAGAATTTGATTCTTGTTTCTTAAAAATATGATCTTTTTTAATATACAATATATTTTCAAACATTTTTATTTGAAAATATTAACTTAAAATGGCTTCATCTACTCTGTGTTATAGTAAAGCCTATTTCCCAAGTAATAATCATGTAATTTTTTCCTATTGTACCCATTAGTCAAAGTATTAAAGTGTTTCCCAATGCCCAAAATGTACATATTTTACATATATAAGTATAAATGTGTTTATGTATTGTGAGGGAAATTTATGCATTATATATAAGTTAATAAAATAAAATTCTAAAAAATATTGCTTTTAAAGAAGTATTGAACATTTTAATTATGACCAGGCAGTGATTTGAAAACAAATTCTTACTAATTTCTTTTTTAGAATATTTTTTAAAATATTTTTTCTTCTTTTATTAGAGTAACGTAGTTGTATAGGGCAATACATTATAATATTTACATATGTGCTTACAAAAATCCTAGATTTACCTCCTCTACAGAGCAGTTTCAGCAGGTTTCATTTTTTTATTTTCATACATGAATACAAAATACATCCTTCGTACTCACACTCACTCACCCGTTCATTATGCCTAGCCCTCCCACTAGTACTTACCCATGTAAAGATCTATTTTACCCTTCTGTCCTTCTTTTATTTTTTAAAGTGTATATTGATAGTCCAAGGGGGTTACACCTCTGTACTTCAGGCCTGTATGTATATATCATGCTTTTATCAAATTAAGGCCTCCATCACCATGCTCCTCTAATATTCATTATCTTATGGTGCATTCCATTATATTCATATATACATGAGTTGTTTCAATATTTTCCATTCTCTTAGCATTATCTCTCTCTTGCCCACATCCCATTTTCTCTTCAGACAGACCCACTAATATAGTCTTGTTCCCTCTCTATACATGCATATATATATACACATATATATGTACACATGTATACATATACACACATATATATGATCATATATGTGCATATATATATATATATATATATATATATATACATAACTTATAGGTCTAGCTTCCACATACAAGAGAAAACATGCAATCTTGGCTTTTTTAGCCTGGTTCACTTTGTTTAACATGATGTTCTCCAGGTCCATACATTTAACTGCAAGCAACATAATTTCATTCTTCATGACTGAATAAAACTCCACTTTGGGTATATACCACATTTTCTTCATTCTTTCATTAGTGTGGGGCATCTAGGTTATTACCAAAGCTTGGCTATTATGAATAGCACTGCAATAAACATGTAAAATATATTTTTAAAGTAACTGAATAGTCTTATATAAATAACATAAAGACCATGAAATGAAACTTCTCAGAACTTGCCCTGTGTGTGTTTCTTTCATTTTTTTCTTTAATGGCAATCACTAATCTGACTTTAAAATTTTTTATGTATGTTTTTCCTCATTTTTATTAGGATATATTTGTTGTACAAGGGGGATTATTGTGACAATTCCAAATAGCATTTTACATGTAACATTTTACATTGGTTAGATCACCCCTACCATTTCTCCCCCTACAAATCCCCCCCACCTCACTTAAAGCAATTGCAATTGGTTTCATCATTCTATTTCATATATTTACATGGAGTCCATCAACCATATTCTCATACTTTCATCTCCTCCGTTCACCCTCTTCCCCCACAAACACGCCCCCCACAAAAACTCTACCTATTTTATAGTCGTGTCTTTCATTTTTAATTCCAAGGTTAATATTCAAATGGGATTCTCGAAGTATCCTTGCTGTGAGTATACTTTATTTTGGCCAGTTTGGATAATGGGCCAACCCCCATTATTCAACAGCTTTCAATACATATCATTATATCCTCTACCTGCATAGATGACTATTCTGACTTTTCACACCATAGAAAGCTTTGCCTGTTTTTGTACCTAATGTAAATGAATTCATATTTCATTCTGCTCATTTGTGTTTGACTACTTTGGCTCAACATTAGATATCCACTGGTTGTGAGTAATGTGTCTAATGTTATATTGTGAAAATAAATCTTCAGACTGCCAAGCAATTTTTAGATGTATCAGTTTGAAACCAGCCAGCCATGTATGAGAGTTCAAATGACTGTATATCCTCTTTCAAATTTAGTACTTCCCATCTTTTTTATTTTAGCCATTCTAATGGGTGATGATTCATTTTTAAATTGACTAACTAAAACTCTAACAAAGTCATATCAAACAGAGGGCTTCATTTAGGAACCTCCATTGTGCTTGGCCCTCAGGGGCCATCTCTCAGAAAGTGCAGTACTTCAATACCAGTAAGCTCAAAGAAGAAATATAATTTGAATGATGAAAGCAAAAATGTCTCAGCACAGACCAATGTTTTGGTTCAAAATCATTCCCTATTTTTAAGAAATTATTTCATTTGGGAATGAAAACACATGCATATAGGTTAGTTATTTAGTGAGTCTGAAAATACATTTTTGAGTTAGGTAGAATTGTGTGATAGAAGAAAAACAACAAGGGCTTTATTTTTATTAATAATTGGGTTTCTGTATAAAAAAATGGGAGGCAGTGGTTGATTTGTGTTTTTATTACTGTTGCAGGGTCTCCATTTTGGTGCCTCTTGGATATTGTTCCTATAAAGAATGAGAAAGGAGATGTGGTACTTTTTCTGGCCTCATTCAAAGATATAACAGATACAAAAGTGAAGATTACTCAAGAAGATAAAAAAGAAGGTTTGTACTGTTTTCAGAAAACATTGACAGATGGAGTAACATTTTGAAATTGTTTACTCAAAGTCTTGGGAAGGAAAAATTGCCTTTTTAATAACTGAAACTGATAAATATTCATAACTATTACCAGTCAGTATTTGATGCATATTCTGAAATCATAGAAGCACACATGCATTTACAGTCTTGTCTTTGTCACAATGACTCATTTGACAGAAACCAGAAGTTCATATTCCTATGTTACTAGGTGAGAACAAGAAAACAATTGATCACAATATAAGGATTCATGCCACCTCATTTTATTAGGCAAAAAGTTAATTGTTAGCATAAATGAAGTTGAAATGATGTGATTTAGAAGTACTTCAGTTTCATCAAAAGTGTTGCATCTCAAAATCAGAAGTGTAAAGTTTTATTTTAGGTATGATGTTAAGAACCCTAGTTTAGTGGTTGTTAGAATGAAATGTTGCAAATGAGTATGGATGCTGTACCTTACCCCACCTCACAGTAGAAGTTTGTTTCAAGTCTTGGTTCTTCAAATGATTCTTTCATATAAAATTAAGTATTGTATCTAATAGATATGGAACACTCAAAGACAGTCTTTTCTCCCCTTTGCCATCTTATTACGTGTGTCTCACAAAAGGATATAGCATTTTCCAAGGGCAAAGTAGCTATTATAAGTTAGCTTATTGTAAAATGATTCCAAAAGGAAATGTATGTTTCTTTCTCATTTTATAACCTTAACTTAATGAAGAAAACACCTTGAAACTCATGAATTGATGGCATGTCTTTCAGGAAAGACACACCTTAATATATGGTATTTTTAAAACTTTAAGGTGAGCATTTGAGAATCATTAAAATGTCACTGTGTAACTAAAGCAGCATTGTATCATAGCACCAGAAAACTCTCAATGAGCACATGGCCTGACTTGATCCTTTATTATGTCATCGAAGGATGTGTGTTAGCTAAATGAGTTCCCTGTAGAAGCTCATATGACGGTCTGCTTATGACAGATAGTGTGGCCTTCTACCGTAGTTACTAATCTCCACCTTGTTGTTATGGGTCTTATCAGAAATGAAAAAACATCTTATAGAAAAAAGCCAACAAGATACAGAGTACAATGAAGACTTTACTTCAGTAAATAGCACTAGTAAAAAATAAGTACAAAATCAAAGTATTTATACCAGCAATAGCTTTCAGCTGGTGATGTGGTGTGTATGAGTGTTTGCTTTGTGTGAAGGAGGGGAGGAAGACAGAAAAAGAGAGAAATTTGACACATAGTTTTGACACATATTTTATTTCCAAGACAAATAAAACGTGCCACCATTAGCTTCTATGCTCAAGGCTAGCATTACTTAGAGAATTTAATGTAAGACCCTGCTTATATCTTTATCATTGGTAAGATATATTTTAATATAATATTTGAGTCCATGCATCAATCAACTTCACAACTGAGGCTCTTTTCTTGTTTGTCTGAAGTCTTGCCTGCCCGTTAAATGTCTTTAAAAAATAATGGAAAAATAAAATACAATGGCTTCTTAATAGAAGTAGCTGAAATAGGCAAAGTGTTTCTGGTCACAGAATCCTCAAAAATGGGGAAAAATTAGAAAAAATTTTCCCTGGGGCTGAAAAGTCATCAGTTCTGAATTATGCAATTGCAGAAGGCTTTAATTTTTAATTAATTAGAACATAATTAAATAAAATTAATTAAATAAATTTAATTTTTAAGTTACATTTAAATATTAATATCATTTAATATAAGTGGATGAATATTGAATGAACTAATTTGACGACTATTAATTGAGCCCCTGTCCTGCCTTCAGTAAGAAATTAGTATTCAGAGATGTCCAAATGAAGACAGTATGCTCTGAATCATCTAAATCTCAGCTAAAATTCTGGTTCCATCATTGTTGGCTGCTAAGTTTTCAACAAGCTACAAGAAAGGGAGGGGAGAAGTAAGTATACTAATATTTGAGGAACTAAGAGGAGGAATCACTAAACGAGACGGACAAATAATGGTGAGGCATTAAAATGAGATAAGCAAAAGTTTAGAGAGGTAAGATGGGGACCAAGATGTGCCCTTTGGATTTTGTAATTGAAAGACTGCTAGATGGCTGTTATAAAGCAGTTTCAAGAGAGTTCTAGGAGGGAAAACCAGACAGTTTCTGTAATAAAAATTTTATTAACTTTCTGACATTTGGAGTCACTGCATTATTAAAATTAAAGAGACACAATTGCAGCATTTTGTCATATGCTCTTAGCTCATGTTAAGGAGGTTTAAGTTCAAATTATTTAAGAATCACTTGAAAAAGCTCCACACAACCCACTTTATAGGCTCCATTTCACCTTCTAACCTTCTTACAGCCTCAGGACAAGCCAGGTAGTCTGTTCACTCTCAGTTAATAAGGCTACACCCTTCTTTCTCATTGCCCAGGTCCTCAAAATTTCCCTCACTTGAAGTTCTCTGTCTCCTGTACTACCAATGGAAATCCTTCTATTTTCTTATAGTCAGGTTTATCCCAACTACCTTAGCTCACAGTGAGCACCCTTCATTAACCACCTGTGCTCTGCTGCTTGTTTCCCCCTTTTCACTCTTCTTGAATATCAAACTTCTGTTATCTCATTTTTCCCAAGTCATTATGGAATCTGATACCGGCATACTGTTTCATATACCTTTGCCTCTCCTACAGTGCCTTGCACATAATAGACACTGAGTAAATCCCTGCTGAGTAATCAATTTTATTGAAGGACCTTCAGTTATATAACACTATTTACCTTCTTTTAAATGTTCCTTTCCTCTACATTTAGCTGTATATGTTCACATTTCCAATTTTTTTCATAGCAGTCATTCATTATGCTAATTTGGTTTTCCATTCCAACCAGTTGAGTGTAATAAAATGTGCCATGTTATTTCTAGGCACAAGATCAAATGCAGTTGTTTTTGGGTATTTCTTATAGAGTGTCTCAGATTTGCTTTGCAATGACAGTTGACACTGAGTTATTCCCTATGCGGCAGCAACATCATCAGTTACCACAGAATGGAGGAATCTCAATTACAATTCCTAAAAAATGGGCACTTCAAATTTGTCTTGAAAAATTGGGAGTTGAAGTGTGAGGCTTTTCATAGTCTCTTCAGTGGTAATATAAATCGGAATTCAAATTCAATGGCATTTCTTGGTAGTCTACTTTTTGTCAAGCAGCTGTAGGGTGTCATTGTCAAGTTCTCTGATGAGTTTTATATTACATCTGTCTCTACCTGCTACTAAAGTGGCTTCAGACAAAAAATAATAATGAGTAGCTTTACTAAATATTTGATGTGCATTGCATTTTGCTGTGAGAACCTGAAAACCCAACTAGCTCTTATAGGAAGGGCTTATTTTCCCTCACATTTCAATAAGTCTGGAGCTGAACAGCCCATAGTTGGAACAGTGACACAGCAGTACTGGTGAGCACTCAGGTTCTTTTGGTTTTCTGCTCTGTTGCCCTTAACATATTGGGTTTTTTAAACCACCATATTTATTAGCTCGTGATTTTAAGATGCCTGCTCTATCTTTAGAGGGCATCTATGAGGTAAAGACAGTAAGAAAAGTGAAGAAGGCAAAGAACGAGAGATTCTTCCTGTTTAAAAGTTTCTTTCCTCTACACTCAGTTATATGTGTTCAACTTTCTAATTTTTTTCCATAAGCTTTGCTTTTGTTTGCAAGGAAAAAATGCCCTTCCCCTTGCTGCCCCCTCTTTCCCGGTATTTCCATCAACTTGTCATTGGCACAACTCTGTCACAGCATTTCTACTTGGAAGAGAGGCTAGGAAATTAAAGTTCTTTGGTTTGTTTTATAAGCTTTTACACCTTAAGGAGGCAAAAGAGAAATGATCTGGAAATGAAGTTGGGTCAGCCAATTTAGAGAGTCTATCAAACTATGATGTGTTTCCCATTATCTATAAGCCAGACTGATTATCAAGCACCCTATAATGTAGAAGAGTGAGACTCAAGAGAGATAAGTAAGTGTCTCAAGGCCTCCATGTTGTGAAGAGATAGAGAAAGAACTGAACTCCATGATTGTCTGGTCTGAGTTCATATCTCTCCACCATGTCCCTGGGATTTTTGTGAAACAAATGAGAGAAAACTGGAAATGTTGTCTCACAAAACGTGTTCTTACTGCTAGTATTGAATGATTCTTTCACTTCAAATAGAATCTCTGTGGTTGGCTAACTTTTTGTTCTTGTTGACTTTTCTGTTTGCCATTCAGTTTCTGAGAATCTCAATTTGGGTATATTTTTAAAGATAATTGAAGTTATTTGTTGAAAAAATATAAAAATATCCAGAAGGACAAATATTAAGTCAGTGATCAGATATTAATTAAATCTAAGTTTTTTTATGTACTTCGCATATTTTAATTTTCCACGTGGAACACTGTAATAACGTTCCCTTTTTTCTGAAATACTATAACTGATTTTTTGTTTGCATAATGGAAGAAATACATGCAAAAATATTAATAAAGAACACTTGCCAAGTCAGAGAGCTATTGTAAAATCGATACATTATCCAAGGAGATAGATTTCTTCCTCCAAGAGATCTATACCAATTCTTTATCAAATACATGATGAAAAGCCCAGATAGAGGCCTAAAGTATTTTTATTTTACTGGATTTGTAGTAGTACAAGTTTTTTTAAATTAAAAAAATCCTACACTTTGAGTTTTTGTACAGATCAGGGGACAATGAGAAATGTTGTCAGAGACATAGAAGACATGCTTCACTGAATCATTGCATTTTAAAGAAAAATTCAAAATTTTCTGCAGCCAATCAAAATGCACCCATATATTAAATTTGTTCTGTTGGTCAGTAGCTTGTGATCTTTGGACAAAATATTTATCAAACTAATATCACTTTAGTCTGATTTTTAATAAAATAGATTTCTAATTTTATTACTTTAAGAATGGGACATGGTTTTAACCCTTTGGGGGTAAATTTAATATTGTATAACTTCTGCAAATGAATGGCTAATTCATTAAGATGCCATGCAAATGTTGCATTAATAAGATAGGTAAGTTCATGCTGAAATTCAAAACAGCCACATAATTTGACTGTAAATAAATGTACATTCTTGGTTACATTCTCTGTATCTAGCAGAGTTTACCTACACATTGGTTTTGGGGAGAATTCCAAATTCAGAGATTGTAGTTGTCATGTACTGTCACAAATGACAGAGCTTCACTTTGGGGCAGGCTGGAAACCATGTCAGGAATTACTGGTACCTGTATCTTTGATCTCCCAGCATTTTGTGGTCAGGCATGCTTGGGACTGTTAGATTACACTGTAGCTTTGTGTTTCATTGGGTAGATAGGGGTAGAGTATTACCCTTTTCCCCTGTCTTTTGGTATGGAGTTAGTATGGTAATCATGTTGCCAGTGTGGGGAAAAAATTAAACATCCCGAGTATTATGTGCCAGGAGCACAAGTACCAGTTGTTTGGAAAGTGGTGGAAAACACTGGATGCCCTGAACAGGAGAAAATGTCCCCAGTGTCAGAGGAGTTTGAGTTTAGCTTCTGTCCCTTCTTTCAATAAAAATGAACTTTGCATTCCAGCTAGTTTATTTTAGACAGTAGGAAAAATGTCCAAGAATTGCCATCCACTAGTCCTATTGTCACCACATTGAGCCTCTTCAAAATGTCATGAGGTTTTTCAGAGATTCATTTAACACATATGTGGGGAACAATTTAACTCAAAGACAATATAGAAATTTCATGAGAAAATGTCTGTGGAAATGCTCATGCAACTGGTTCAAACTCTTAAAATTATATGGTTGAGGCTGACTTATATGGCAACTCAATTTTATTTTATCTACTTTAAAAATATACCTTTCAGTTCCTGAGAAAAATACATGGAAAAAATTAGGAGACTGGTCTTGATTTAAAGATAAAATTTTTGAAATACTTCATAATAGACAGAATTACACAATTGAGAGGTAAGCTGAATGCTAACTACAAAGCTGCTAAAATATCTGATTATATTGATGAAAAACTTCAGAACTTATACATGGTGCTTATGAGCACATTGGTTTGAACTATTATTTAGTCTGGTTCACTTTTGATCTCAAAATTTTGTCTAAGGTGTGATACATCAGAGTTCACTAAGTAGATTTAAGAGATGCAGAGGCATTATGGCTAATTAGATTCAATCTAGAATGATTATTTAAACACTTGAAGAAAGGACCATTGAAATAGCAATCCCAGAAATATTGTAGGATTTAGAGTGTGCAGGGATGTTAAAGAATAGAAAGAATCATGGAACTATAATAAAGGGGGTGAATTTTTTCAAAGTACATGGTATGCATCTATGCAATTATCACAATAAAACCCCCTCTACTATTAATATATGTTAATATAAAAGAAAAGAGAAGAATCCATGAGTAATAGGATAAAATAAAGTAGCAAAGGGGGCAAAGTGGAAGTATTAAAAAGAAAAGGGGCACCTTCTCCTAACAAATGAAGAAAATTGGTGATTCTTTTTTGTTTTTTGAGACAGACTCTCAGTATGTAAGACAAGGCCTGTCTCCAACTCATGGTCCTCCTGCCTCAGCCTCCTGAGTGCTGGGATTGCAGGCATACATTACCATCTGGTGAATCTTCTATAAAAAGTAGAAGTAGAATATCCAATTATATCTGATGCAAAATACCTTGCTTGGTAATGCACTTTTAGTGAAAAGGTGAAAAAAACACCTAACCAGATGGAACACGAAAGCAAATACATTATATGCTACAGTGTAAATAAGACACCTGGAGTGTCAATCTCTCAAGAAAATGGTTCGGAATAATGTTACCACTAAAAAACTGTACCCAAAAGCATTTAAAAGAAATTGAGATACTTATCATAGAAGGAAAGGTTAAGGTAGGATTCTTATGACATTAGAACACATTAATTGGGAAGTAGCCATTAGAATGACTGTGAATCCTGATGTGACATTTCAAGTACACATTCTCTCACATGTTTGTGGTGCCATAATACCAGTTCAGGAAAGTAATTAAGTGATGGAGCCTAAATGGAACTCCAACTATATTTCATCTTTGCAAGAGGATTTTGGTGAAACTTCTACAATACACTGATGAAATTACAAATTGAAAAGTCACTTAACAGTTTATTTACCTACATTGCAATGTACATAGAGAAAATTAAGCCATGCCATTGGATGGTAACTTTCTGAGTAAGTAGTGTAGCACTGTGTTGACAGAGGATTGATTGTCTAAATTAAGATGATGTCCAAATTAAAATTGCTCCTTTCATGTCTGTCATTATCTTCTCTGAAGGAATAGTACTTCAGGCAAATCCAAAACCTGGGTCTATATAGGGTATGATGTGCCTCAAAAACTGGCATTCAATTCTTCATTGTACCTGTAAAGCTCTCAGGAATGTTCTGGCTACTGTCGAGTAGGAAATAACTAGAGCTTATCTAAACCTTCAACATAACCAAAAGGAGGAGGAGTTTTTCAAAGGCCTTATAGAACCCTCTACTCAATCAGGTGATCTCATTGGCAACATTGGGTCAATATGATAATTTAAAAGACAAGGATTTTTATCAAACTCTTCAGAAGTTGGCTGGCTGGTCATTTTCCTCTATCTAGCCATTTCTAAATTTGAAGATAGAAACTTTGTCTATCATATATACCAAAGATAAGTATGTCATTTGCTAGTGTTTGTTTTGGTCTTTCAGTAAAATAATCATCTTTGTGAATCAAAAGATATAATTTTAACTTGTGAGAAGAGTAAACAATAGTAGTGAGAAAAAAATCCAGTGAAACTGATTAGTTAGACAAGGATAGCAGTTTATAGCTATAAGTGTCTACATTAAAAACATAGACTTCTTAAACAACCTAATGATGTACCTTAAGCTTCTGGAAAAATACGAATAAACCAAACCCCAAACCAGCACACAGAAAGAAATATTAGATATCAGGGCCAAAATCAATGAGATCAAGACCAAAAAAACTATACAAAGAATCAATGAAACAAAAAATTGATTCCTTGAAAAGATTAATAAGATTGACAAACCCTTAGCCAAAATGACAAAACAGAGAAGGGAAAAGGCCCAAAATAAAATCAGAGATGAAAAAGGGGACATAACACAAACACTAACATAATCCAGAGGTTAACTAGAGAGTACTTTGAAAACTTATATTCAAGTAAACTGGAAAATCTGGACAAAATGGGTAAATTTCTAGATGCATATAACCAACCAAAATTAAATCAAGATGTTATTAACCACTTAAATAGACCTCTTACAAGCAATGAAATTTAAGCAGTAATAAAAAGTATCCCTGCAAAGAAGAGCACAGGACCTGATGGATTCATGGGTGAATTTTATCAAACCTTTAAAGAAGTACCAATTCTCCTCAAACTTTTCCAGGAAATAGAAAGGAAGGAACATTGCCAAACTCATTCTATGAAGCCAGCATTACATTCATTCAAAACCCAATAAAGATGCAACAAAAAAACAGAATTATAGACCAATCTCTTTAATGAATATAGATGCAAAGATTCTCAACCAAATACCGGCAAACAGAATTCAACAACACATCAAAAAGATCATACAACACGACCAAGTCAGTATCATTCCAGGGATGGTTCAATATATGTAGATCTATAAATGTAATATAGCATATAAACAAAAGCAAGAACCAAAACCACATGTTCCTCCCAATAGATTCAGAAAGAGCCTTTGACAAAAATCCAACACCCTTTCATGATAAAAGCACTTAAGAAACTAGGAAAAGAAGGAATGTTCTTCAATGTAATAAAGGCTATATACCACAAATCTATAGCCAACATACTAAATGGATAACAACTGAAACCATTCCTGCTAAAGTCAGGAACAAGACAGGGATGCCCACTTGTCCCACTGCTATTCAATAAAGTTTTGGAATTCCTAGCCAGAGCAATAAGGCAAGAGCAAGAAATAAAAGGGATTCAAATAGGGAAAGAAGAAGTCAAAGTATCCCTATTTGCAAATGACATGATCCTATCCTAAAAGACCCTAAAAACTCTACCAAAAAAACCCATTAGAAATCATAAACTCTTTTGGCAAAGAGTTAGGATACAAATTTAACCTACATAAATCAATAGCCTTCCTATATACCAACAATGAACAGACTGAAAAAGAAATCAGAGAAACAATTCCATTTACAATAGCCTTAAAAATAATAAAGTACCATGGAATCTAACAAAGGAAACCAAGTACCTTTTCAATGAAATCTATAAACCACTGAAGAGAGAAATCAAAGAAGACATCAGAAGATGGAAAGACCTTCCATGCTGTGGATTAGTAGAAATAACATTGTGAAAATGACCATACTACCAAAAGCAATCTACATATTTAATGCAATCCCTATCAAAATTCCAATGATACTCTTCAAAGAAATAGAAAAATCAGTCCTAAAATACATATGGAAAAACAAAAGACCTTGACTAGCCAAAGCAATTCTGAGCAAAAAGTCTAATACTAGAGGTATCACAATACAAACTTCAAACTATACTACAGAGCCATAACAACAAAAACAGCATGATATTGGCTCAAAAACAGGCAGAAAGACCAATTGATTAGAAGACTCAGACATTAACCCACACAGTTACAGCCAACTGATCTTCAACAAAGGAGCCCAAAACTCATGATGCTAAAATAACATCCTCTTCAACAAATGCTGCTGGGAAAACTGAATATCCACATGTAGAAGACTGAAACTTGATCATCCCTGTCTTTCACCCTGTACAAAACTCAACTGAAAGTGTATCAAAGACCTTAATATAAGGCCTGAATCTTTGAAACAACTCCAGGAAGTAGTAGGAAATACACTGGAACATATAGGTATAGGGAACGACTTTCTAAGTAGAACTCAAAAAGCTCAGCATCTAAGAGAAAGAACGAACAAATGGGACTGCATCAAACTAAAAAGCTTCTGCACAGCTAAAGAAACAGTCATTAGATTCAAGAGACAGTGCACAGAATGCTAGAAAATCTTTGCCAGCTACTCATCCAATAAGGGACTAATATCCTGAATCTACAGGACACTCAAAAAACTCAACTCCCAAAGAATCAACATTGCAATGAAAAAATGGCACATGAATTAAACAGGGAATTCTAAAAGGAAGAGGTACAAATGGCCAGTAAATACATGAAGAGGTATTCAACTTCCCTGGTTATAAAAGAGATGCAAATCAAAGCTACACTTAGATTTCATCTCAGTCCAGTTAGAACAGCTATATTAAAAGGCAATAACAACAACAAATGCTGGTAAGAATGCAGTGAAACAGGAACCCTTATACACTGTTGGTGGGAATGCAAATTAGTACAACCATTATGGAAAGCAGTATGGAGATTCCGCAAAACGCTGAAGATAGAACTGCCATATGATCCAGTGATACCACTCCTGGGCATCTACCCAAAGGAACATAAGTCAAGATACAATAGTGACACCTGTACACTAATGTTCATAGCAGTGCTATTCATAATACCCAAGCTATGGAAACAACCCAGATGCCCTATAACTAATGAATGGATCAAGAAAGTGTAGTATATATACACAATGGAGTGTTACTCAGCCATAAGGAATAATGATATGTGGTTTGAAGGCAAATGGATGCAATTGGAGGGCATCATTTTAAGTGAAGTAAGCCAGGCTCAGAAACACAAAGACCACGTGTTTTCTCTCATATGTGGAAGATAGATAAAAAGATAAACATACACAAAAATAAGCATGATCATGCACAAATTTAAATATAGAACATGTTTGTAATAGTGGAATTACACTATAAAACTCAGAGAAACAGGGAAAAGAAAAGAGAATGGTAGAGCATTAGTGATATTATAAAATATAACATCCGTGAAGGTAGAAATATGAGGATGTGTTTTGACAGCTTTTGAAAAATGAGGGGTGGGAGGTGAAGGAGTAAGGAAGAGTAATGAAAGTGGTTGAATGGACTAACATGAAGTATACTCATAGCAGGGATACATTGAGGAACCCCTTTGAACATTGACTTAAATATTAAGAATGAAAGGCAGGACTGTAAAATAGGTACAGTGTGTGGGAGGGGAGAGGGTGAATGAAGGGGATTAAGGTGAGGGTATGTGGTGGATGGACTTTGTATACTTATATGAAATAGAACAAAGAAACTTCTTGCAATTGCTTTAAGTGGGGTGGAGAGGGGGTTAAGGGGGACAAAGGATGGGGTGATCTAACCAATGTGGGAGATCAAACTGAAGACACTAACACAAGCCTGTGAACACTGAAAAGTAATAATCACAGTATCACCTGAAACAGGGGGTGGTGAAGTCCCAGAAAAGGACTTCTTTAAATTTTAGTTCTAAATATCACATGAAAAGAGAAAAAGAAAGTTTTCCTTAAGAATTCTTGATGACAGGCTGACAGTCATTTAGGCTTGGAGTCTGAATTTATAACACCTGTTGAACACAGAATAATCCTAGCTGACAAATTTAAAGTAATTCTGGTTGGTGAGGTTCCCCAGGCACACAGTATTTTCTGTTCAGACATTTTTTAATGAATTTGTTAAAGAATCATCACACAGTATTAACAAGCATGGGCTTACAACAAAAAGCCATGAATGTCACCAAGTAAACTACCATGAAAAAGAATTGCCAGAGAAAATGCAAATCACAAAATTGAATTTTCAAAGACTACAGGCAATGGAATTATTAGATAAGAAGGTAAGTATGCTTAACATCTGCAACAAAATAAGAGGAGTGAAAAACATGATGAAGTAACAAAGACCATCAACATTTACCAGGTGGATTTGCAAAAAGAAACAAACACAATGCTCGCATAAATGAAAACAGATGATAATTGAAAATGAAGACTCAATGAACAGGACAGAGATTGATCATGGAATCAAAAAGAATTAGAAAATTGTAAGAGAAGAAAAGTCTTCATAAAATATCACACAGACACATGTGAAATAAAGATCAACAAAAGCTATGTCAGAGTAAAAAGATCCAAAATGTGTATAAAATTTCCAACAAGATAGAATGATGGAGAACAAACTATTGAGGATTTTTTTAGAACTCATAAAACTTAATACTTAGATTTAGAACGCCCAACAAATCTGAACAGGATACAAAACAAGCTTAGAAATGTGAAACTAAATACAAAGAAAAGATCTTGAAAGCAACCTTAGAGAATTGACTTTATCTGCAAATGAAAACAAAGTTGACTGACAGCTCTCCTATCATTAGCAATAATAACAATCAGACAAAAGTTACATGGGATCTTCACAGTGTTGGCAAGGCTCAGTGCCAACCTAAAATGTATTATCCAGTTGAACTCTTAAAAAATACAGAGAAGACATACAGAGAATTTTAGATGAAAATATAGGTCATTCACTAACAACATTTACTATTGGAAATTTGAATATTAGAAATGAAAAAGAGAATGTAGCAGAAATGCAGAGAATAAGGAAATAGTATAATAGTGGATAACAATTGTGAAAAAGTTAAGTGCAATGGAAAGTTTGTAGAAAAACTTTCAAAAACAGAGACTCGGGTAAAGAGAAAATTCGAATTACCCTGTAGTCATTGAAAATACCAAATTGGTTTAAAAACAGTTTTAAAATAATACTCTCAAGTATTATGGATTTTATGAATGATATTCTCAAACATTTAATAAAAAGATAAGCTTAAGAACACTTTAAGAAATCTGAAAAAAGAAAATGACAGGCTAATCTCTTTGCAAATATAGATACAAATCTTCTAAACATAAAATACAAACAAACTAAAAAGAACTTCTACATGTTAACTAATCTGGCTATGCACCAAAGATCACCTCATTTAAGGAAGTACAAATCTCATTCTGCATTTTATATAGTGTGACTCAAAAATCCTTGGGGCATAGGACACTTAGCTGAACACAATCGTCTGATACCACTTTAAACCATCCCTAGTCTAAACCATCCCCATTCAGTGAAAACAAGAGACACTTTCTCAGATATCTCTGAAAGTCAGATGTACAATTAGAGTGCAATGCAAGCTCTATCACAGGCTTATATATTACTGTAGGTCCATCCTACAAAAGTCTGAAAAGATAATTGCAAAACACAAAAATTATCCGAACTAGAAATCAAGAAAGTGACCCCATTTACAACATCTACAGAAAGTGCCTAGAAGTACACATACACAAACATTTATGAAAGAAATTAAAAGAAGAGTCAAAAAAGTGGAAAGTCATCCTGTGTTCACAGAATGGAAGAATCAATATGTTAGGGTAGAATGAACATGTTACCCAAAGTGATTTTCAGATTCAATGCAATCCCTATCAAAATATCAATAGCATTCTTCACAGAATTAAACAATAAATTCCAAGATTTATATGCTCCACAAAAAACCCTGAATGGCCAAAACTACTTTGAACAAATCTGACTTCAAAACACACTACAAGATTACACATGTTTTGTATTACAAAAAAAAACATGGTATTGGCATAAAAACAGGCACATAGGCAACTAGAAGAGAATAGACTGGGTAACCTTAAAACCTCTCATCTACACCTTAGTGATGTTCAACAAAGATACTAAAAGCATGCATTGGAGATAGTCTTTTCAATAAATGATGTTGGGAAAATTGTATCTGTACATGCAAAAGAATGAAGATAGAACCCTAGCTCTCACAAATTACAATGATAAACTCAAAATGGATTGCAGATTTAAATTTAAGACCTATTACAGCAGGAATAGGTCTTAAGCACAAACTTACCTCTAGGCAAATTGTTAACTTTCTCTGGGCTTTGACTGTCTCATATCTTACAACTGAGATTATAATATCCACCCTGTTGGTCTCAAAGAGTGGTTATCCCTCCTGGATAAAAATGAAATGAGAACTCTTCAAAAAACACCTTTGCTTATGTTTATATTCATAGTCCCATATAAATGTAAGATGTTATAATTACTAAGATTGCTAAGAAGATTTTTCTTTGTTTCCAAGATGAGCTATAGAAATTTTAGAGAATGGATTAATATAGTCTGAGGTCTCAGACTTCTGTGTCTGTGCAGGTATTACTTATTTGCTGTGACCTCAATTTGTTTCTAAGTTCTAGTTACATTCTTTTAAATGCATATCAAATATTAAAAAAAAAAGACCTATGAAACTACTAGAAAAAAATAGGAGGAAATGCTTCAGAACATTAGAACAGGCAAAAATTTTTTGGACAATATCTCAAATGTACAGGAAACATAAGCAAAAATAGACAAATCAAATTGCATAAAAACAAAAAGATTTTTAATAACAAAGAAAACACATCAGAGTTCAGAAACAACCTGCAGCAATGAATACATTTGTGATGTATTCGTTGGAAAAGGATTGATACTCACAATGTATAAGGAACTCCAAAGACTCAAAGGCAACAATTGAATTAAAAAACTAGGCAATAAATCTGAATGGACATTTCTCAAAAGAAGACATACAAATGGCCAACAAGAGTATGAATAATTCTCAACATCACTAATCATCAGGTAGCTGCAAATCAAAGCCACAATAGATACCATCTCATCCTAGTAAGAATGCCTAATATTAAAGAGATGAAAGACAAGTGCTGGTGAGGATATAGAGGAAAGATAACACACTGTTGATGGGAATTTAAATTACTGCAGCCATTCTGGAAAACAGTACAAAAGTTCCTCAAAAAAATTTAAAACAGAACTACCATGTGATCTAACAATTCCACTACTGGGAGCATATCCTAAGGAAATGAAATTAGTATGTGGAAGAGACGTCTGAACTTCCATATTCATTGCTGTGCTATTTGCAATTTCCAAAAACTGGAAACAACCTAAGTGTCCATCGACTGGTAAATGGATAACAGAAAATATTGTACATATACACAATAGAATACTATTTGACTATAAAAGAATAAAATCCTATGATTTGCAACAACATAGATGGAACTGGAGATCATGTTAAAGTAAAATAAACCAAACAGAAAAACAAATACCACATCATCTCACTATATGCAGAATCTAAAAATGTTTATTTCACAGAAGTCAAGAGTAAAATGGTGGTTACCAGAGGCCAGGGACAATAGATAGTGGGAATCATGACCAATGGGTACCAACTTAGAATCAGGAGCAAGAGTCTCTGTTATGCTATTGCACAGTATAAAAATAATGCATTGCATGTTTCAAAAAGGTAGAATAAAAGACTTTGAAGGTTTTTGCCTTGAAGAAATGATGAATGTTTGAGGAAATGTATTTGTTCAACTTGATTTAGACATTTTGCAGTGTATACATGTATGGAGAATTACATGATACCTCCAAAAATATACAGCTTTTATGTTTCTGTGCATCAGTTAAAATTAAAATAAGATAAAAATAAAAAGAATTAGACATTCCAGGAGAGTAGACATGGCTTGATTTTTTTAGTAGCTACCATTTTCTTCAAAATTTCCCTGTTTTTCCAATTAACAAAGAAATGCAATTTTATTTCCAAATTAGAGCTTATTAGCTACACATTTAAAAATAAGCATTATTTAGTGTATGTCTTTCAAAGAACAATTGTCCAATCTAATGTTTACCAAAGGGTAGTATAAGTCACGATTATTGTGTGTAATATACACAATGATTTTAGATGATACACAAATAACTATAAAGAAAAAATTTTATTTTAATATGTATTAAAAATCATATAACCAATGCATGGATATTGAAGTGATCTAAATAAGAACAAATGAGCTCTTCAGAAATAAAATGTGTATAGGTATTATAGAAGTTTGAAAAAGTAAGGAAACTAGTCTTTAAGTGACTGTAATTTGGGATGAATTCATCAGTAGTAAGAAGACACACCATGGTGTAAGGTGATAAATACAGAAGACAGGGAAATATAGTTAGCTCCAATAGCAAGACAGCTTTCTCTAGCTACTGATCTGTTTACCTACAACTCAGTGGGGGAAATACAAGCTCCTACCTCAGCGCATTCTTGTCATGCAGCTGTGATTGATTTCTGTAACATGGAAAACAGAAGACCTGCTATAAGGAAACCTGAGCACCTGAGCATGCATATAAATATTTAGAAATTTATAATTTTTTTATTCTTTATTTTTTAAATTCACCCCTTCCATCATTCTCCTTTATCTCTCTTCCCCATTTCTTAGAATACTTTCAACAGGTCTCTTTTTTCCATTTTCATACATGAGTACATAATTTTTCACCATATTCACCCTCCTTCAATTTACAAGGTATTAAGAGTGAAGATTGCATAACATTTTTGCATTTTTGATAAAGAAGTTATTTATCTCATATCCTTTTATGAGAAGCTTGAGGAAAGATTTATCTTAGGTCAGGATATGGTTTTGTTTGTTAAATTCATAGGCACTGTGATTACTAATTCAACTACATTTTCATCTTTTCAGTTGAGAGATAGATTATGTTTTTAAGTGATATTATATTTTTAATGCTTACAAGTTAATTTCATTATTCTCTACTCTTCCCTAAATTCTCTTATTTTCTTATAGACTTGCTAATATGTTAATTTTCTTCAACATGATTTCCAACTATTTATTCTCAACAACTCTGTGGTATAGACAATATTACCATCAATGTTTTCTTCCTTTATTTTGCTTTTCTGAGACAGGATCTCACTATGTGTAACCAGTGCTGGCCTCAAACTTACCATCCTCCTGCCTGAGTCTCCTGAGCACCGGGATTACAGGTGTGCACCACCACCAATGTTTTCAAAAATTAAGTAATATACCCATCATCACAAAGCTAGAAACTGGCAAGGCTAGAACTCAAACCCATGCATCATTTAGCTTTAGAGTCTGATCTCCTACAATTGCTGTATTATAAGGTTTCTATTCCACAGTATTTTTTTTTTTTCGGGAAGCAAGTTTATTAAGCAAGCCAGCAGCAACTCAGAAGACTAGAGACTAAATGCTGCTGAGCCCCAAGAACAAATGGACCTTCCTTATATACCATTTAGAGCAGGTTACAGAAATGGGGGTACAGCTTGTCCCATACATGGTCACATGTTATTTCATTGGCCACCTTAATCTCTGGGGTGAGGTGACCCTTCTCTGGTCTCACCCCAGGTGACGTTCCCCAAATCCATTTTTTTTTTCCACTGTTGCACTCATTATCTTTCATTATCACTCGTTATTTCCCTTCCCCCTCCCTGCCTTCCTGCCACATTCCCCCTTTGATGCTTGGACCCTCTTCTGGGTCAAAGAGCATCATCTCGATTTAGAGGTTTCCACAGCCACAGCACCATCACATAAGCAGCTGTCTTTCTTTCTTTTTTTTTTTTCATTTTTCTTTTATTATTCATATATGCATATAAGGTTTGGTTCATTTCTCCCCCCTGCCCCCACCCCCTCCCTTACCACCCATTCCACCCCCTCCCTCTCCCCCTCACCCCCTCAATACCCAGCAGAAACTATTTTGCCCTTATCTCTAATTTTGTTGAAGAGAGAGTATAAGCAGTAATAGGAAGGAACAAGGGTTTTTGCTGGTTGAGATAAGGATAGCTATACAGGGCATTGACTCACATTGATTTCCTGTGCGTGGGTGTTACTTTCTATTTTCTTTTAGTCTTAAAGTAGCTTTATTATATTGTATATTATTTAATTTATAATGTTTTTTATTCCTTACCACTAAATATATTGCTAATTTCTATTTTCAACTTTTTTTCTTTATTCATTTACTCATATGTTCATACATTGTTTGGGTAATTTCTTCCGTAGTGACCACTTGTATCCAAAAAATTATTGCTTGCTACTTATGTAAAATCAGGGAAAATTAAGAAAATATAGAAAAAATGTAGAACTAAGGAAATGTATCATTACTAAGTTCATTGTCAGGGTATCCTACTATTTAACTCAATTCTGACACTAACTCCTTGGAGTTAGCACATAGCCAAGAGGTGAAGGGCTCAGTCACACAAGACTGTCCCCACTTCATATACCAACTCCAATTCATGTGTTCCCAACTTAATCATCCTTCTCATTCTTCAGTTACAAATGTGGTTCCCATAAACCCCTCCTCAGTGTCCATGATTTGCTATAACTTCTCACAGAACTCAAGGAAACACTACACATATGCTAATTTATTCTAAGGATAATATTAAAGATACAAATGAGCACTCAAATATTGAGAATGATTCTAAGCACAGAAGTTTCTGTCCCAGTGGAACTAGTGTGTGCTGCCATGCCTATACATGCATATGTCCCCCTAGCTCTCCAAACCCTGCCTCTTAGGGGTTTTTATGGAGGTTCCATTATATAGGCATGATTGTTTAACTCAGTTGTTATTGGGATTAATTCAGTCATCAGGCCCTCTCCCCTAGGGTGGGTACTGCCGAAAGCCTCAACTCTCTAGTCCTGTGGTGGCTGGTTCCTCTAGCAATGAGCCTCCACTTCCAAAAGTCACTCCATTAGCATAAACTCAGGCATGGTTGATAAAAGCTTATTATGGATAAAGAAAAGATATGCCTCCTTTACCCATCTCTGGGGAAATTCTGAGAGTTTTAAGATCTCTGTGCCAGAAATCGGGGAGGAAGACTCTTACTATATTACAATGAAATTCTCCCATTCTTTTTTCTGTATAAAGTTTTAAAGGAATTCGCTAATAATCTTAGCTTCCAGGAAATTATTTTTGGAATGCTTCATTGCCTCTTGTGGAAGTTAAAAATGATTTTAATCAAGCTTGAATCCTTTATGAAGGATAACTAACATCAAATGTCCTGCTATCAATAAGCAAATTTACTTGCCAATTATCCAGTTAAATTTTCTCAGAAAAAGCACTTAGAAAATGTGTAAAAGACTGAATATTGTCTCATATGCCTTAATCTTCTGAGGAAACTACATGTTCCTTCATGTACTTAGGTTCTCATTCTATTCATCACAGTGGCTATTTTCCTTTAAGCCCTCTTGAAGTTCACTCTACTGCTTTTGAGTCTAGAACAATTCATACTAATGCATATTATAGCCCATAAATACTGAGCTTAATGAAAGGATAGCTTTTAAGGGCCTGCATTTTATGTCTCCTACTCCATCAAGAAAACTACTAAAATAATTTTTACTGTCATTCAAGTGATGAGCCACCATGATCCTTTAGATAATATGTATTTTTAAATATATTCAGGCTTTTATAACACTTTGTAATTGCAAAACCTTTTACTCTACCCATAATGAACCTAATTCTGATCATTTCCAACCACTTACTTCCTCAAGAATATATCAAATTTCAAATGTGCAGTTTTCTTCTTATTGACTTTCCTTTGATGCATTAGCACAATGAGAAAGTTTTAATGATGAAGATTGCCCTTTACTGTGCAGTAATGGCCTGCAAATAAAAATGTCAGAAGTTCTAAATGTGAAGTTTACATCAGGACATGTGCAAATTTAACACAGTGAATTTCAAAAACAACATTAAACCAACAGAATTCTAAAAGACATAAACCCACATGTCAAAGCCAATAAAAAATATAATGGTGACAAAATGTAGATGTTCAAAAGCAATGAATGAGTGTGAAGTAACTTCATATATCTGAAAAACCTAAATCCTAACCAGCAGTGGGAAAAGCTAAGAAGAAACCCAATTCCCTTCACCTCCCAAAGCTCAAGAACAGGTTCCTTTGAAAGTAAAAATAATAGCAAGACTAAAAACAGAAAAATAATTTGAAAGTACTTTTAAGAAGCCAAGCTCAGAAGACCAAAAATCATATGTTCTCCCTCATATACAGACTTTAGATCTAGTGCAAATGTAGCAATGTTGTTGGGCTTGAGTCACATGCTAAGGGGAGAGCACATAAGGGAGGAATGGGATAAGTAGGAAATGCAAAACTTGAAAGTGTTTGATGTCCCCACTGCAGAGGGGCTAATACAGTAACCTTAAAGCGACAGAGGTCAATATGGGAAGGTGAATGGGAAGTAGAGAAGAGGTCAGGTAGAGATGAATGAATTCGGGTTGTAATACACTTGTGCATGGAAGCAATGCTAGGAATCTTTCTGTATAGCTTATCCTTATCTCAACTAGTAAAAACGCTGTGCCTTTCCTATTATTGCTTATGTCTTCTTTTCAACAAAATTGGAGAAAAGGGCAGAACAGGTTCTGCCTGAAGCGAGGGGGATGGGGAGGAAAGGAAAGGGGTGGGAGGCAGGGGAGAGAAATGGCCCAAAGAATGTATGCACATATGAATAAATTAATAAAGAAAAAAGGAGCAAAAGAAAAAATGCTGTTGGGAAAATAGAAATCGAATGACAAAATAAAATCATCTAAATCCATAGATTTGTTCCCTTTATGTATGCAAGGAGATAATTGCCCTTTCTAAACTATCAAGTTTCCTAGGAGACAAGATTAGTAGGATCAATACCTGTGTAGGAACAAAAGAAAGTGTGATTGAACAGATGCTGGGTTCTTATATAGTCCCAGAATGGTCTCCCAGATGGGATGACCTTCTGGAATTGTCCTGAGTTGGTCCAGGGTCCTGGCCATTTGTAAACATTCATACTGACTAGTAGAAAGGGTGTCCTGAGAAACAGTGCAGGAACACAACACGGGCAAAAGTGACCTTCCTCAGCCAAGGCTATTTCCAACAGCTGGGGAAATAGATTCTTTGGTAGTGAAAAATGATGTTTAGAGAGTAGAAAACTTGAGGGCCTTTTTTTTGAGGGTAAAATGAAGGGTCTGTGGACTAACAAAAACCTGGAAATACTGAAAAAAGAGAGAATATGCAATTTTTTCATAAATCTTAAGACCTCCCAGTTCTCTTCCTCAATTTGACTCCTACAGTGCTAGCAAGCAAAAGTCTATACCCTTTCAATCAGGCTTGGAAGAATTTTCCAAAGTGATCTGGATAGCCATAAAGAAAAGTTCTTCATGTAGTAATATCAGGACTTATTCAAGGAAATGGTTCACCCATATCACTGGAAACCAAAGAGGATCTTTGACATATCCCACACACATACATAGATGATGCTTATTTAAATATAAGTACAAAGAGTAAAAGATTAAGTTGAGGGATTTAGCAGGAACTAGAACAAAGTGATAAGGATATGGAAATAAAAAAGGAAATGATGTAAGGACTTTCAACTGCAATATCCTACACCTTTCTGTGATGATGGAGATGTTTTATGTTGCTGCTCAATACAGAACCCACTAGACACCTGTGGTTATTGAGTAATTGAAATATGACTAATGTGACTGAAGGACTGAATTTTAAATTTTTATCTAATTTCTGTTAATTTAGATGCAAATGTGAAAAGCTGCATGTGGCTAGCAGTTATTGTGTTAACAGCACAGCCTAGTAAGTTAAGCAAGTGAATTAAAAAGGAGAGAGAGAGGGAAAGAGATAGGGAGAGAGAGAAAGAGAGAGAGAATAGAAGAGAATAAGAAACTGTTGGAAGGGTTGGAAGGGAGAGGAATTCATTGCTCCAGATTGCCAGAACTGAAGGACATGACTTGAGTTTCCAGGTTGTGAAATTCCATGACATTGTGACATGCCAGTAAAAAGAGTGTTCTTTTGGCTTCCAGAAAGGGAAAGAAAGCACCCAAAAGACCTAGTATAACATGAAGGATCAGGAACCAGAATGACTTTGGACTTGTCAAGAAGGATACTGGAAGCTAGAATACAATAAAGCAATGCCATAAAAATTCTAAATGAATAAAGTATCCAATCTAGACTCTACATCCAGCCAAAATGACAGTCAGGCAAGGGTAGAAAAATATATTTTAAGACAGGAAAGACTCTAAAAATTCACTTTTTGTGTGCCTTTTCCAAAGACTATATTAGAAGTTTTGGAGCACCAAAATAGGGCAATAAACTAAGATAAAGGAAGCCATGAGATTCAGGAATTAAGGACAGGCTGAAGAGTATGTGGACAACCACAATGATAAGCAAGGGGAAGATCAGGATGAGAGCTGTATCCTCAGGTTCCCAAAACACCCTGCCCAGCTTGTAGCACATAAGAGGCTCCAGAAGAAGCTTTCAAGTTTAGCTAATAGTCCCTTTGATGCATCAATGCCTATTGAAAGAAAATTCATGCACATTTGGAGAGTTTGGATTGTTAGTAGTGATATATACATAAAAAGCAAAGCAACCTTCCAAATCCAGATAACCGTTAACTTCAAAGAAAACAAAGACTGGAAAAGAAAATTGGAATATATATCAGGGGCCTGAACTGGAAGAGAAGCCAAAGGTTTAATCCCATCACCAAACTGACATCTATATCTGTATCTATATTTACATCTATATCAATCTTCAGCGCTCTTGGTATTGTAAACACTGGATCTAATTAAAGTACAGTTTTTCCTTCTTCTCCACAGTTGCTTTCCATGTTTTCATGCCCACCAGGGCATGAAAATATTAATATTTATTGTGATTCTTTCAAGGGAAGAGAATAAGTATAAGTTATACGGTTTTACTACAGTATATTGTTATAATTCTTTTATTTTATTGTTAGTTGTTAATTTCTTACTTGCTTAATATATAAAATTAACTTTATTATAGGTATGTGTGTATAGGAAATAACTAACATCCATAGGATTGGTTACTATCTGTGGTCTCAGAACCCATTTCAGGTCTTAGAACCCATCCCACATAGGTAAGAGGGATGACTATAACAATATAACTACACTGGGAGAAAGACAGACGGGAACAGGTTGTGTGTGGTTGGGAGATGGAATAAAAGAGTGAACTAGTCTTCTCTGTTAATATGGAAAACAAATTGATAAAGTTTACATCTGGAAAATCAAGAAAGTGGTAATTAGCTATGTTATTGGTAAGTAATCTCAAGAGACTTAAAAAGTTTTGCTTTTGATGCAGAAAAACTGAGATGAAAGGATCTGGAAATTCTGGTATTCTAAGAATTGGAATAATTTGGCCACATGCATTCATAAATTTGATCTATTTTTTTAAAGATCATGCATGTCAAATTAACTGTGTGTGATATATTCAGAAATTATCAACCTTCATTTCAACTTCCACTCATTCAAACCCTGTAAACTTATTAGTAATAATGAATTTCATAAAGTCTTATGAAAACATAAAGCAAAATTAAATTATAATAGACAACCCTCTCCTTCCTCCATGTCAGTTACTTTAATGAATGGGATAACCTTTCATACTGTGGAAAAAAATAACCCATTATAGCAAGAATTCATTCAAAAGGAAGAATTGCATTTAAAACATTAGTATATGAAGAAGACCAGGGAGAGAAAAGTTTCAATGTCTTAGCAGATCCAATGGAGCGAAAGTGTGACAGCCTTATTTTCAGTGTATCCAGGCATCCTGGTGGGTGATTTCACCAGTAACTTCATTAAGCTTGCTCTAAGGTCCTACAGCTACTGAGAGGCTCAGGTTTAGCCTAGGCTGTTACTAAAGCCAAGAGCAAACACTTCAGTATAAAGAAAGCAATATCTATTCCCCTGTATAGCTATCCTTATCTCAACTAGCAAAAATGCTTGGTCCTTCCTATTATTGCTTATACTCTCTCTTCAACAAAATTTGAGATAAGGGCAAAATAGTTTCTGCCTGGTAGCAAGGGGGTAGGGGGGAGAGGGAGGGGATGGGGTAGTTAAGGGAGGGGGGGTGGAATGGGGGAGAAATGACCTAAACATTGTATGTACATATGAATAAAACAAAAAAATAAATAAATAAAAAAGAAAGCAATATCTAAACTGGCAGGGAGGAAATTAGAGTAGAGAGCACCTGAGCAGGACTTTCAGGGCCAGAATTGCTGTTCTATCTTCCTTCCCAACCGAATGAAGAAATAGGCAGGATTTGAAAAGAAGACTCGTTGATTCTATCAAGAAATGTGATAGTGTGTGAAGGATTAAATGTTACTGATGTCTTATGTCCTTCAAGTTTTGGTCCTAAAGCTACCAAAATAATAATGGTAATAATAACAATAATGATAATAATAAGATTTTAAGGAGTATCCCATAAAGATTATAGATTTCCTAAAATATAAAACAGGAAATTCTCTCACATTTGTTTCAAATGACAGAATTCTTTTTTTAATGGTACTGGGGTTTGAACTGAGGACCTACACCTTGAGCCACTCCACCAGCCCTTTTTAGTGATGGGTTTTTTGAGATAGGGTCTAATGGAACTGTTTTCTTGGGAGGAACTATTTCTTCAAACCACAATCCTCTGATCTCTGTCCCGAGTACCCAAGATTATAGGCATGCACCACTGATGCCTGGCTTGACAGAATTTTTATGGCCTCATTCTAGTAGATCTCAACTAATCTGTGCCTTAAACAGCCAGCCAACAGCTTCCCTCCTGCCTGACACTTAGTTGTTATATGTCCTGATTGAAGCTTTACCATTTACCTTTGTGAAGGAGGCTATTTCAAGGTTTTCCAAGTCAACAAAATAAAATTTTTGCTGATTGAATCAAAATCTTTACATTTGCATGAAATCTGCAATGCCACATTAAATTCAATTCCACTGAAGCAAGGTATTCAAATACTCAGAATGTCCAAATGTTTTTTAAAAATCCTAATGAGCCTATAACATATGGAGATTCGGTGAGGGTTGTGTTTATACAAGAAATCCAAGATTTCAATGACTTGGTGTTTCAGCCTCACTTGGTAGAACATTTTTTCTGCAGGACATTGAGTCATGAAGTTTTTCCATTTACATTTCAAGAGGGAGTTCTGATCCTCCAGTGGCTTTGGGTGATCAGAAATACTGCATTTTAAGGGAATCATATGGAAACAAGTTGCAAGCAAGTCTCAAAGCACTATATCAGCTACAGATATCACACATCCTCGCCTTTTCAAATCTTTTCCAACTCTTGGCCAAAATCTATCATTCCATTGAAAAGAAAGGAGATTTTTCCCTTAAATTTCTTTTTGGGAGAAGTATAAATGATTATCATTTTCAGTTTTAATTTTGTAATAATTGAGACAGAAAAGTAATTTAAGAAGAAATGACACTAGCTATCAAACAAATTTGTACCACTTCTTGATATGAAAAATATGCATGTCTTTAATTTTGTTAAGGGGCCATTGAACATCTTTTCCTTCAAAGGATAGGTTATAGTTAGCTCATGAAACACAAAACCAACTGAAACAATATAAAAGCACAATAACTTTAAGTGCTTCTACATAGAATAAGAGCCCTACCATGTTCATTTTTAGATGAGAAAAAAAGAAAGGCTCAAATTACTGATGTGTTGGTTCGCAATGCCATCTCCCAAGCACAAGATTTTGAGAGAAATAATTATTTAAGATGATCCAGATGTTTATTATATTAGTCAATTGTCACAATCTTTGGGCCATTTATTCCTTGGGTGGTCTTCAGGACTTCAGACCTCAGTCCCCAGCTTATGAAAGGATTGCTGGCTCATAGCCCTGAGCTGCCATTTCCTCCAGGGATCACCTGAGCTGAAGAAAGGTGGTTTAATCCCTTTTCAGGCATTCTTCATCCCATGACTTGCCGATGGGAGAGAGGGAAACACAAGAGTATGAAGACCCGGTTTTCTCCTCTGATTTGGGACAATTCTGAAGGATCCTCCAAGCTCTAGAACTCCCCACAAAACTGGCTGAGGCCTTGGTTAAGTTTAGCCTGGTCTTTTCCCTCTGCCCAATCCTGATTTGTTCCCAATGGATATTGACCCTGAAGGCATTCCCTAAAGATGTGACCTGCATGAAATTCCCTGCTTTAGTCGGCTTCTTAGCATACACAGTCTGTCCCCTGTTTCTCTGTTTCTCTCTCTCTCTCTGTCACACACACACATACACACACTCTCTCTCTCTCTCTCATGCACACACACACACACACACACACACACACATAGCAAATGTGATTTCTGTTACAAGGAAAATAAGAGTGACATTAAATCAGTTTTCTAGAGAGCAAGGCAGACTATGTTATTTAGTAATGTGAGCAATAGTGTAAACTGGAAATAAGACCCAATCACAACTCTGTAGCATTCAAAAGGAATCAGAATGTTGCAATAAAATTAAAACTTGAGACTAGCCAAATGCTTATATTGTAATGTTTCTCTTAGATTTGGCATACTGGATATCTTGATTCTTACATAACCTGAGGTCAAGTATCCCCTTTCACCCACCATCTCTCTGTTCCCTCTGGACTTTCTTGTGCTACATAAGTAGCTTTTTGGATCTTCTATATGTAGGATCCTTGTGGGAGGAAAAAGAAGGGACCTTGAATCCCAGAAATACTAAAATATATATAAAGCAGGGCTATGTCTTTGCTTTCTAGCTCTAAGAATGGTGTCTGGCATGTAGTTGCCATGTTTATTTGCAAGGGGAAACAACCAAAATAAAACAAAACATGTTTTTGAATGCCTAAATGTGTGAACACTCAGCAAGCATATTGATTACCAAAATATTTGAGATGGGAGAATTTTCCCTAGTTATATTTTACCTAAGTAACTTCCAGTGTTGTCCTACATAAAAGATTAATACAAAATATTTTCATTGTACTCCTTCACTCAATTTGTTAGAAGAGTTTTGACTCCTTTTCAAAGAACAGTTCATTCCTTCATATGAAGTAACTTGAAACAATGAACCAATCTGGGCAGAAGTCTTATGTTCTAGAAGGTTTTCCTGAATCTTATCCAGAATTAAATATAAAATATCATGAGATTCTAGTATGAAGAATGTGGTTTTCATCTTGTGTTATTTTTACATTTTCATAAGTTGGGGGTTATACCAGTGTGGTTTTTATGAAGTCTCTGAGGAGAAACTGTGAGAAAGAGGTTAATAGGTCTGGGTAAAATATGAGTCATCAGTAGGCAAAGAGTCTTGAAATGAGACTATCCCTTACACTAACTTAACATTCTCATTGGTAAGATCAATTGATGTTCCCGTGTTGAAAAAATTTTGTAGGTGTCAGTTGTTACAATCCATTCCTTAATAGAATAATTTTATGAATATCTCATAAAAGCCATATGATGTCTTCCAATAAAATTGTTTTTAGTGCATGGATTAAATAAAACTGGGAACTCAATTATTTTGCAATAAAAGACTTATATATTTAACTGAAATTATTTTCAATGTTATTTTAAGATCACAGCCTGGCAGAATTATTCATGTGCACCATTTTTTTTTTTTAGAAAAGTCTAACATTTAAGACCCTGTTGAAAGTTTCCTCTTCATTCCAGTCAAATTGGTTGATCTACCGTGACTTTTGCTTTGTCACAATGTCACACTGTGGCATGCATTTTTCCTATTCCCACTGAGAAGGCTGTCTCCTTACTTCTCTGCTATTACAATTAACTTACTCTTCCCTGTCCAAGGCAGGGCCACAACTTACCCCACACCTTTTCTTTTACAACTGTTCTGTCATTCTCTGGTGGTTTAGAATTATTTATATTTGTCTCTCACAGTTAATATTAATGTGACAATAATGAGCTAACACTTATTGCATGATTACCATGTGTCAGCACTTTATGGGTTTTACCTATTTAAGGTCACAAAATATCTCTGACTAGGTATTATTATTATCATCATTTTAGAGATAAATAGATTAAATCCCAAGAAGAGTAAGTAACCTGCCTAAGCTCATACAACTAGCAAGTAGTGGAGTAAGAATTTGAACCTATATTTTCTGCTATCAAAGCCAACACTATTAGCTGCTCTGTGCCTTTTGCCCTTCATTTGACCTTTTGGCATGTCGAACACATTTTTTTTCTTTTATTATTCATATTGTAGAACACATTTTAAATCATTTGTAATCGTGCTTATGGCATGAACATATTTTGGATCTTGGCCATCTTTTACTCATTTGTCCCTATTCTTATTATCCCTATAAGATATTTTGGGAGAAGGAGACAACTATTTCCTCTTATTCAGACATAGCTCTGGACTGGACAGAGCAGCCTCTAACACAGAAATCACTCTAGATTTTGACATATGATCACACCAATGCCAAGGAAATACAAGATGTGGTTACATGCATCATCTGAAATGATGCAAACTCTTTGAACTTTTCTTTCTTTTCTTATTTGCATGTAATAGTTGTACAGGGGAGATATCTTGTGACACCAATATACGTGTTTACAATATATCTTAATTAGATTTACCCTTTCCATTATTCTCCCTCATCCCCTTTCTTCCTTGGAAAATTTCTAAGATTTGTGTTAACACAGAGCCTTGATCAAAATTCCTTTTCCCCTTGTTAGTGAATTTGAGCAGAATTTTCTGTCAATTTCTGCAAAAAATATTCTAGTGGATACAGAGTAGACAAAGTCTTCCAGATTAAATGGTGATTTTTAAGACATAAGAGTTGCCTTTCTCAAACTCTTATATGTGGACAGTATATTATACTTAAATACTCTATAATATTCACTGGACTCATGTAGAAAATTAGTTCAATTGATATGTTAAGCCAAAATTCATACTAAGTGTACTTCAAGTTATATACCTACTTAGGTTTAACTTTGGTGAGTTCAACTTCAACTTCTTTACTTAAAATCCTTCACTTTTAAAATGCAAATGTCTGCATATGTATCAATGGCATAAGAGCAAGCTAAATTACTTGTACCTCCATGACTTCTTTCTTTATCATAACATGAGGAAAACATGTTAGAGCTTGGGACATGCTTGCTGCAGAAGATTCTGGGTTATAAGGTAGCATACAACAGTAGGAGAAGCAGTGACTAGCAATGGGAAATTTGCAAGCTATTTATAAGGCTGAGTAGTACTTGAATATACTCTCAGACTTGATCTGGAGCTTCCTTATGATACTCTGTATATACTGCATAACATCACTTCTTCTGGCATTAGTTTACTGAAAAGAATGGGTACTATGACTATATGACATTTCTAGACTATCAGGCACTACTCAGAATCCGTTTAAGGTCTTCATCATCAGATCAGAGTTTCCAGTCATGGAATATTAGTACATATTACTCTAGGTAAATAAAGTCTACATTAGACTTTATTTGTGGGTAAAATTATATATATATATATATATATAATTTATATAATCATAATACCCACAAGAAATATAATTCTCCTAGATTTTATGCAATATTAAAATTAGCTCAAGAGCTTACTCCTTCACTGCTTTTATGAACCATCTAACTGAAACCATGGGATCACTAGGTTATAGTTTCCACAAGGCCCCTTCCAGCCCCAGCTTCCTCTGAAAGTCACAGCCTTTTCCTGGAGTAAGCCTGAGAGTACTGTGAGGAGTCAAAATGCAGCCCCCTTAAAAGGATGGCTTCTTCATGTTGTTCTGCAAATCTAGTCTTTAAAATTGGATGAGTTCTATTGCCCAAGCTTTCCTGATCTACCCTTGGCCATTTGAGCTTCTCAGAGACTTTTGACTATGAGCTGCTCTGGAACATCAGGACCATGAAGGATAGCAGTGAGGAAGAACACATACACAGGTCGGGCCTCCACCTCTGTCATGCTGCAGAGTTTGGCTTTATTCTTCAATCAGTGGTGAAGCAAGCAGTCAGAAGGGACTTTAGATTATTTAGAGTTGATTGAGGGTAGCTTTTCTCTAGTTGCTAATCTTATCTGAGGTAGGTCATGTTCCTAGCTCTTTGATGCAGAAAATGATTCAGAAGTTACAGGTTCCAAGACTCCTGTCTGCCACTAGTTAACAAGGTGACTTCAGGCCAAACATTTTGCCTCCCTATTTGTAGTTTTTCCAGACACAACTTTACAAAAATGGGATTAGAAAATTTCTTTTTCTTTAAAATTTTTTAGCATATATTAGTTGTGTAAGAAGGTTTCGTTGTGACATTTCTATATATGCTTACAGTGTACCTTGGTTAGATTCACCTCCTCCATCATTCTCCCTCATCTCCCTTCCCCCTTCTTAAAACATTTCCAGCATATTTCATTTTTATATTTTCATTCAAGTATATTAAGTTCATCAACCATATTCACCCACCTTTGCCCTCTCCATTCACACTCCCCCCTCCCATTGGTACCTTCCCCCAAAAAGGACCTGTTTTACTTTCCTGTCCTTTTTATAAGTGTATATACATTATTCAAAAGGGTTTTACCATGGTATGTCAAATATGAATATATTTTACTTAAATCATATTAACCCCTTCTATTACTCTCTTTCTCTTTTCCCCCTACTCCCCTATTTTTCAATAGTTTTCATTGCATCTCATTATACCATCTTCATACACAGATGCAATGTATTTTGATATTATTTACTCTTTATCACTCTTTTTCTCTCCCATGTTTCCCTAAGTCTCCTAAAACAGCCCCACTCTTATTAACATGATCATATATACATGGATGTATGTATATATGATCATGTATACATTTATCTTTTAGGACTAAATTCCAGTGACCTTTGTCTTTCTGACCTGGCTTACTTCATTTAAATGATGACTTCCAGTTCCACTGCTTTACCTGAAAATGACATAATTTAATTTTTCTTTATGGCTGAATAATATTCCATTGTTTATATATACTTAATCCATTCGTAAATTGTAGGGCATCTGGGCTGTTTCCATGGTTTGGCTACTGTGAAGAGTGTTGCAGTAAACATGGGTGTGCAAGTGTCTCTGTTATATCCTGACTTACATTCCTTCATATGTATGCCCAGGAGTGGTATTGCTGGATCATTATGGTAGTTCTATTATTAGTTTTCTGGGATACCTCCATGCTTCTTTCCATAGTGGTTGCATTAATACACACTCACATCAGCAGTGTAAAGGGTTGGTTTTTCCCCTGCACACTTGCCAACATTTGTTGTTGTGTTCTTGATGATAGCCATTCAAACAAAAGTGAGGTAGAATCTCAATATCATTTTGATTTGCATTTCCTTTATGGCCAGAGATGTTAAGCATTTCTTCATGTATTGATTGGCCATTTGTACTTCTTCTCTGGGAATTGTTTGTTCAGTTCATTTGCATTTTAGTAATTGGGCTCTTGATTCATTGGGAGTTTAGTTTTCTGAGCTCTCTGTATGTTCTTGTTATTAATCCCTTGTTAAATGTGCAGATTGTAGACAAATTCTAAGCCTTTCTTCATCACATGGATCTGTAATTTCATAATCAAATCACAGCATGTGATAGGAAGGCTTGTAGTGTACTAGGTCACTGAACCTTAGTGGTTGTGTACTAAACACCTTAGTTTTCAAATCTTCTATCTGAGCTCATCAAAGCCAGTGTCATCAAATGGAAAAACTCCTGTTCTTGAAATTGTATATACTTTATTTCTGATGTTTCACAGATTCAACAGGAAAAACACAGAGATATTTATTCTGTGAATAGGTGAAGAAAGCCTTCTTATGGAATGTGATACATGAGATCATGGATGGTCACATGACGTTCCTGGTTAATTTATGGTCTTATTCAAGGAGGAGAAAGACAAAAAATAGACTTTAGTTTTCCTGCTGAATTTAGTGTTAATTTGCATTTCAGTGCCAACCCTTAAATGATTTCATTCTCAGAAACCGTACATTTTATGGAGTGTTTGATGTTACATAAATGGTAAAATAAGCGGAATTTCAGAAATACTTGATCTTCAAATGTGCTTGCTGATGTGCTCCTTCTCCCCCCCTTCAAACCACATACATACATAAATTTAGGATCAATTATACATAAAGTTCAATTTCTAAAAGTTTAGATAAAGCTGAGTCATTGTACTTTCTCCTTCTTTAGAAAGTTAGCTCTTAAATAGGAATATATTTGGAAAAAATGGTTTTCTCAGAATTTCTTTAACACTGGGTCTAAAATCTAGATTTAGAAATCAGCAAGCTTCTTCCATAAAAGATCTGATAATAATTGCTTGAGGCATTTATGCATCATGCAATCTCAATTATGCCACTTAACCCACACAAGATAACAAGAAAGACAATGTGTAAACTGATGGGTATGGTTGTATTCCAGTAAAACTTGATTTACAAAAACAGATAATTGGTTGGGGGCCAAATTTACAGATCCTTGAGTTAGGTAATTAACAAAGAATTTCTCCTTCAACCCCCTCCCAGTCCTAATTATTCTTTATTGGAAACAGCATTAGAATAGATATTCTGGATAGCAGGATCCCAATTATGGCTTTTTATCAGACATCACTAGACATAATGTTTTAGAGTGTTTCATTGATATAGGTCTTATTTGAATCTTCATATCTGGAATTTTAGGCATATTAGGTCAGACCTAATAAGATGATTGTTGTTGATAAATTTCCTATCTTGTGTCATACTTTAATTATCAGGTCACAGGAACTTCTGTAGCCTTAAGAAGTGTAGATCAGATTAGGATTCAAATTAATAGGGCCATATGTCTGGGCTGGAGTGAAGACAGGCAAGAAAAGATTTCTACCATTAAGGTCGTAAATGTGCTGATGTTCTAAAATCATAACAGACATGGCATAGGATTGTGAAGTTAAAATTAGGAGGTGGTGTGTTAGTATCATAGATGAGAAAGGAAATGATAGTTCAGGTTCTGAACGTAACTGGAGTTACGATCAGGGAGAATTAGATCTATGCCTGGAGTCACAGGACCCTCAAGAATCAACACTGCTAAGTGCTATGAGTCTAGAGAACTGGGGCTTCAACCAAGATAAAAGAAATGGAAACTTGCCTACCTCTCCTGATAACACTATGACCCTGGGCAGCTACTTTCTTATTTAAAAATTTCTTCTTATAAACTGAGGATATATTTAATAGATTTTGTTTCATAAAATTAAAAAAAGTGACTGGGTACTTCATGGCACCTAACACACAATAAAGAGTTGGGATAATAAAATGTTGACCCACAGAGATTCTTCTGATATCTATTCTGATGACTAAAAACTAAATATGTGAGTTTGGCCTTGTGGCTCAAGCCTGTAATCCCAGCACTCTGGAGGCAGAGGAGATAGGCATAGGTAGAGGATTGAGGTACAGGCTGGCCTGGGCAAAGACATGAGACCCTATCTGAGTCATACTAAAAAAGGGAAAAGGAGCTGGAGGCATGACTCGAATAGAACTCTTGCCCAGTAAGTCCAGCCAAGGCACTGAGTTCAAACACCAGTACCAACAAAAAAAAAAAAAAAAAAAAAAAAGGAAAAGATCAAGGAAGGAAGGAAGGAGAAGAAAAAATGAAAGAATTTTGTAACTTTTGTTAGGTTTATTTTATTTTTCTATTATTGTACTGTGGGTACATGGTGACATTTACAAAAGTTCTTACAATATGACATAGTTGAATTCACCCCCTCCATCATTCTCTTTTATCCTCCCTCCCCTCATTCCAGGAATAGTTTCAACAGATATCATGTTTCCATTTACATAAATGTATGCATATTATTTCCACCATATTCCCCTTCTTACACCCCTTCCTTATATCCCCCCAACATTAGTACCAATCACTGAGGAAGGTCCTGTTTTGCTTTCCTGTTCTCTGTTTTTGTAAAAAAAAAAAAAAAAAGGAAATAAAAATGACATTTTTGTTTGTTTAAGATAGCTATACAGGGTGTTTCATTGTGACATTTCCATCCCAAAACTTACAATAGAGAAAAGACAGCCTCTCAACAAATGTTACTTAGAAAACTGGATATCTGCATGCAGAAAACCAAAACTAGATCCATGTCTTTCACCCTGTACAAGTATCAACTTAAAGTGGATTAAGTACCTTAATATAAGACCAAAATTTTGAAGCTAGTGCAGGAAAGAGCAGGGAACACACTGGAATTAGTAGGTATAGGCAATGATTTCCTAAATAGAACTCAAATGGCTTAGCAACAAGAGAAAGAACTGACAAACGGGACTATATGAAATTAAAAAGCTTCTGCACAACAAAAGAAATGGTCACCAGATTCAAGAGGCAGCCCACAGGCTGGGAGAAATCTTTGTCAGCTATACATCTAACAAGGGATTAATAACCATAATATACATGGAGCTCAAAACACTAAACTATCAAAAAATCAATGAACCGATGAAGAAATGGAGTAATGAACAGAGATTTTTCAAGGAAAGAAGTCCAAATGCCAAAAAATAAGTACATGAAGAAATGCCCACCATCCCTGGTCATAAAGGAAAATTTTATAGTTTGTCACCAGGGATGTGAGAATTGCTCCAAAAGAAAATCTCTCTATTCAGAGGCTTAGATCACTATTTGGTGACTTGCTGGGCATGCTTGGAAAAACTGAATTAATTAAAAGTTGACTGTCCCCCAAATGAATACTTATAGTACTCTCATTGTTAATGTAGGAACCCAAAGATTTAAATGAAATTAAGTCATGCATTGACTTTAAGTCATTTGACTTCTGTGCAACTCCATTTCTTCATTTTGTAAAAACAAATGAAAAACCTAAACATTTCTGTAGGAGTAGTTTATGTTTTGGGTGCTATTTATTGCATTATCTGTCTTTGGTTGAATTACTTGGAAAGAGTTTTAAGTTCATGTAAAATAGAAATACAGAAAATGTTCTCAACTTTGGCACTATCTACATGTTGCATCAGATAATCATTTGCTGTCCTGCAATGTAGGATTTTTAGCAGCATCCCTAGTCTCTACCTAATTTATGACACACGAGTGTTAACAACCCAAATCATCCCTAGATACTATCAAATACCCCTTGGCAGGGAACCCCACCCCCCACTGAGAAGCACAGGTACAGAGCAAACAAGCCAGCCTTCTATAACATGTAGCATTGAAGAACAGAGGTGGGGACATATTAATAACATAAAATGGCCTAATATTGGACTTTGGTATTGAAGTGGACTAGTATGTGTTACTAGCATTTTTCTAGTGACATACTATCATATAAAATGTTCTGAGAAATTCATAATTTAGAAATGAAGTGGTTTTCCATAAAGGGCTCTCTGTTTCTCCAACTCTTAAATACTTTGCTGCCAATAACATACTAAGGCTCTAGTAAGAGGATGTGCTCTTGACTTTGTTCTTCAAACAGAGATTGTATGTACAGTAGCAACAGTAGGGGAAAATGAATTGGATTTCATTATCTTGAGCTCCATGAATTTGGTGGGTGGCCCTCAGATCTTCCAAATGTTTTGTCTGGATGAATCTGATTGTATACTTTTCCTTAAGGTTAAAATTGTGATTTATTTTTCACTGCTTTTCTAGTTTAGTGGCTGGCACAAGACAAATAGATGCTTCATTACCGGATGAATAGGTTGAATCTCTTTGTTAATCTTATAGATAAGCAGTTAGCATATGTTTTTAATGTCTTCTGTTTCCCCCTCTTCCTCCTTTATTCCTATATTGTCACCCCTGGTGACTTCTTCCTACTTGTTTTCTTCACTGATATCCTGTTATTTTTCATTGCTGGCTAAAGATATGTCTAAGTCTATTATCACTTTGATTTCTATAAACCTGAGAACTCAGAACTGACACTCTAATTTTTTCACCTTTAATTGGTGTTTACATTATAATTCTTATAAGTTTACTTGCCATCTTAAGTAATTTTTAATGTGTTTTATAACTAAATCATGGATCAGTTTCCTAATTATTTTTCAAAATACCAATTTTTACTTGACTAGCAGTCCTCAAAGAAGGCAGGAGCATGTGAGTTAAGAGAACCTGCATGATGAAAAACAAAAGGCAAAAACTTTGGAATTAGACAGAGCTAGATAACTGTCATGGCTGTCTTTTATACACTACATGGGTTTGGTACATTATTTAAACCTATGGGGTTTCAGTTTCATTATCTTTAAAGTGGACCAATATCTACCTCAGAGTATCACTAAGAAAATAAAGAAAAGTGTTATCTAGAATGGTATTTGCATAAATTAGTAGTCTAAGTCAATCATAATTATAATGAATGATAAGGATTGATGATAATAATGAATGTGGTGGTTGTTGCTATTAAGTCAACATGACCAGGAGCAAAGCTTGACAAAATCATGAAATCTCTCTAGTACTTTTCTAACTCCCTTTTCTGAGTCAGGCTCTATCTTTCTTTACATACTGTGACAAATGTTGGCATTCTATTGATTGTCAAGTAATCAGTGAGAAGCAGCTAGCTCTTACTTCTAGGGAGTATTTATGCTTTAATAAATGTGTTCTTTATTTTAGACATAGAGTCAAGGGTTTGAACGGAGATAGAGGCTAAGCCAATACTACTCTACTGCTCTGTCTATATTTTCCTCATGATTTTTCTCTCTACTCCAGGTTCCCCAAACTAATTGTATCAATCAGTCTTTGCTGTATAACAAATCTCACACAAGTTGAAAAACTGAAAACAACAACAGTTTATCGTTTTTCATGATTCTCTGAGTAGGCTGTGTGGTTATTTATTCAAAATGGTGTTGACTAAAGTCATTCATATACCTGCCATCAACTTGGAATTTGGCTTGGACTGGAACATCTTGAAGGACTTCATTCAGATATCTGGTGTCTTAATGGTGTGTTGAGGAGGGTAAAATGACTGTCTAGGATGTCAAGGTCTGTCTCTTTCTCTTTTATCTCTGTCCCTGTCTCTGTCTCTCTTATTATTCAGTTGAGCTTTGCTGCTTTACCTAATGTTTGGATCCCACATGGGCAAGTACAGAAACTATTAAAGTTCAGAAATCATGTATCATCCTTGTTGCCATTTTCTAAAGGTCAAAAAAAGTCACAAGACCATCCTAAATTCAAGGTGAGAGAAAAAAAATTTCTACCTACTGATAGGAGGAAAGATATGTCAGAATGTGAATGTCCACACTAACTGGTAACCATACTTACAACCTGCCATTTTACCCCACTTTCTATTTCTGTCTTTTGTTTCTTTCATTCCTTCTGTTTTTTCCCTCCCTCCCTCCCTTCCTTCCTTCCTTCCTTCTTTCCTTCCTTCCTTCCTTCCTTCCTTTCTTTCAAGTATATTTTTCCAGTCAAGATCAGTGAGATCACTGGATTCTTAGATTATAAGGGGTAAGCTGTTGCCATCATTCTCTTCAGTGCAGTGTGTTTTGTGGAAAAGACAGAAGTTGCCTGATCATAGAGACCTTCAAATGAATATTAGGAATACTTATTCTTGTGTGTCTGACACTGAGCAAGGGACATCAGTTCTCTTACTTCAGTCTTCTCATCTATTAACTAAACAGACAATGTAAAACTTATCTTAAATTATTAATATGTTTGTTTTGATATAGTTTATGTGCAATAATTAACTGAAACTAAGTAGATGCCCAATAAACATTTCCTTTATTTCTCACATTTCCACCCCATTTTCTCTGTGATTTTTCTCCTATCTCATTGTCTGTTCCTGTAAAAACACATTTTTAAAAATTTTGGAACACTGAAAAAAATTCTGAACACTGTCTATAATGATCAAATACATGTTTCCTAAGCCTACTGAAACTGTCCAAAAAACACTTGTGAATTTATTGACAATTACTGTTTTCTTAGACTGAATGTCCTCTAACCATTCATGACTTTACCATGTTATTGCTTCTCCCTGAAACTCAGCCCATACATTGTTTCCTCTTGCCTAGTAATCCATTGTTGGCTACTACTAGGTCCACAGGTCATCCTATTTCTTTTAGAAGTGTTGTCTAATGCAACTGCTACTTAGTGTTGACAACCTTATCCTTTAATCCTTTGTATTGTTGAACTCTTTCTATCAGCTTTGTGCTCCATGATGATTTGGGGGAAGCCTTTAAACCATGTTTCCCCCCACCCCACAAGCTACTCAGTCCAATTTCATACACTGTAAATAGAACTAAACCATTGGCAACTTTTCAGTACCAAAACGAATTGAATTTTTTTGCTTAACAACTAAGGAGGCATTGAAATTTTGCTTTTAGGACCACGTGATGCATGAAACATTCCAGAGAAAGCATTACTCAATGTCTTGATAAATTCTGTGGGAAAAAATAGAAATAGAAAGTAATAGAGATGATTAGAGACAATTGAGTGATTGCATTTTTGAAAAGCGAAATTGAAGAAAACACATTATCTTTCTTAATTCATATATTATTTTGTGGGATTAAAATTTCCATAAAAGAAACTCCTAAATGATCTGTGACTAAGCATTAAAATAAAATAGTGAATAAGAAAATTTTGTTTCTATCATATTACAATACTTTCTATAGTTAGAATATGCAGAGACCTGGGTTTTTTCTTCAGTGTGTGTTGCTAGATAATTTTCTTATTTATGTCCCTGATTATTGCTGTCAGAACTGTGTCCTAAGAGACTAAATAACTAGAGGACAGTTCTTTTCAATCCAGTAGAGTTTGTGTAGCAAAATGCTTGTTTATTCTTTCTACAGCTAAAATACTTCAGTCTAAATCCAAAAGCAAAAGTCAAATCTTGGCCTGTTCTTCCAGATCACCCCAATATTTCTTTTTAAAAGTAAATATTAAATTCCTTATCATAGTATGCAAGACACTAATAAATTTACGTGAAAGTTCATTCCCAACTTCTTTGTTTAAGCTCTCTTGGTCTAAGATACTATTTCTTCCATGAGTTTGACCAAAAGTATCTTTTCTAGGCTGAACTCAGAGGTCCATTTCTCCTTGGTTGTTGTGGTTATTATTCTTCCTTGTAGCTTCTTCCTTATGTTTCATATATACTTCCATTTAGGGCCCATTTCATTAATTCTCAATCATGTCCATTGTTCCAACTAGAGGTGACCTTGGAAAAGTGAAAACTTGCTTATGTCAGTTTGGTATCTCGAAGCATCTTCCTTGTATATCTGATTGGGTCATACAGAATTAAACTTAATGAATTCCCAAAACCTTTTGTAAGATTGTTGTGAGATCCCTTTATTTTGACATTTAAATTAAAGTTAATTTAATTTTGGAAACATCATAATTGTCCTGAGATTGGTGTCATTCTGCTATATTACAAACACAAGATGTAGAATAATAGAGGTTAAAACAGGAAATAAGGAATCCAAAAAATCCCTTTTAATCTTAACTGCATATAGTAAAAATTTAGGTATTGTTTTACTATCAACTTAGAAAAATCATCCATTGACTGGATTCCTTAGGCTAGCTTTCTCACAGAAAAACTCTTCACCGCTTGTTCATCTGTAGAGAAGCACGTATAGATAAAGGATGATAACATGCTGTAGTGCACCTGGTTTTTTAAACCACATTTCAGTGCTTGAATTTCATCAGACATTTTTTTCTATTCTTTCTGTAAATGCCATATTCTCTACTAAAGAGATAAAGTTCAAATCAACCTACCAAGAAGGACAGAAATCTCTAACTGATGATACAAAGTAATTAATTCACTAAAGGCAGATTGTTTCTTACATAGTGCTATAGCTTTAAAAAAAGCCAAAATTAATATTATTTTGCATTATTTTATAATATTGTGGGACAATTTTGTTAGAGATTTTTCTTACAGTCCAAGTTCCTGGTTATCTGATGTTAACATCAATATCTACATGTTGACTTTTAGAAGAACTTAGATTGTTAAAAGTGTCCTCATTCATGACAAAAACAAGTCTAAATCAAATAAATACTCAGGCTCTGAATGTTTTATTGATGAAGGTCCCTATTCACAATGAATATCCAATTACGTGGTAAGAGAGACATGTATATAATTATTGGTACTTAAAATATGTATGTCATCCATTTTAAAATTATATGAATTTTTTTTAATATTAATTTCACGTATGTAAGCTAAACTTCTGACACAAAATTTCAGACCTTTTTCCTTTTACTGGGGTCTTTCAGATTCTCTCTAACCAAAAATGGACATTTCTTTTGTTAAATAAATTGATTGATTTAGTTTAGTTTATACATACTGAGGCATAAAGCAGAGGCTAAAGATCTGCTGAAAATATTGAACCTGCCAATCAATAGGCAAAATAAAAAAACTAATAGGTCCAGAGTTTAATGGTCTGATTTTTTTATTGAAACCCAAAGGCTTGGGCCCTTTTATATCATCAGGAAGTTGTCTTTGTTAAGGCATTGTCACTGAAGAACTCAACCTCTGAACTCCAGGGTGAAGAGGTGCCATAGATGGAAGAGTCTATAGGCCAGAGACACATCAGTATAGTCACATTTTACCAGCTGTTTCCTACTTAAGTGGCAACACTCAACTTTACTGGAAAAAATGAAATGAATACTGGAAACATGGTTCTACAGCACATTGATGTGAGTTATTTCTGGTGTGGACAAGCATTGTGACATCTGTTGCACTTTATCAGTTGCTTGTATATGTGTACATACAACTTTCTCAGTAAGTTTCTTGGTGATCACTAAAAGAAATTACCTTAGCTTGTTTTAGTTATTTAATCTTTTCACTGAAAGATACTTTTATGAATTCAAGGAATTCAGAGAATTCAAGGAATTCAGAGAACCACTCATCAAAGTGTATTAATTTCTATGACATCTTTAGGCAATCTGTTTTCATCAGTATTAATAAATAGCATAGATGCTTTTCAAAAATCAAATATTTTAGTGTCCCCCCACTTGGGAGACTGAAGCAGGAGGATTGAAATTTGAAGGATACCCTGGCTACATATGAAAATCCTGTCACAAAAAAAAAAACAAAACCATTTTTTGCCTCTCTTCCTCGGTTAACTTTTGGGTTGTTATTGTTTCTGATTTCAATTTTTAAACGTAAGAATTTATTTTTAAAATCCAAAATGGCCAATGGTTTTGTAGCTACATTGATTTAGGAGCACAAATGTGTTTTAGCATGTTTTCAAGGTTTTTATTATAAAAAAAGTAAAAAGGAGATTACAAATGATATCAGAGCATCTATTAACTTGTTATCAAAATTACCAACATTTAAGTACAAATTTAAGAAATACCAAAGTGAATAATTCTGAAGAGTCATTTTGTAATTAGGTACATTTTTTAAAGTTATGGGTATTTAAACTAACCTTTATCTTCACACTTAGAATCTATCATATTAGTTTATCTTAATTTCTCTTTTATTTCCTCCTGGTTTCTGCTTGAATACTTCACTTTTAAAGAGTTACTTTAGATCCTTCTACTTCTCATTTGCAAGGAAAAGTGAGCTATTCTTGTAACAACTCCCCCCCCCCCCCCAGCATTTTCTGATTTCTTCTAACTCAATGATATGTCTTCTATTCAAAAGAAAACTGATGTTCTGCCATCAAATTCTAAGGTAATTCTCCCTTTCTCTTTTTATCCATTTCTTGCATAAAGACTTCCATATTTCCCCCATAAGTTATACAAATTCCTCTCACAGAACAACTAAGTTAGTAAATCAAGTACATGAATAAAGAATCTGATGAAGATACTTTAGCACCTGTTAGTAACTCACTTGTCTCTGTCTCTGTACTGTTTTCAGTAGCAAGATGTTTAAACATTGTAATAATCTATCCTTTAGACCAGAACTTCTGTAAGCCTAAAACATCTAGTGCGTTATCCAGTACACTTCACTAAGCATCACTTTTTCTAATTTGATAAAAGTGGAAGTTATGTAACTCTTTCAATATGACAAGATTACCCACTTAGTAATTTCCATTTCTTTTCATGATATAACTCTTTTACTGATGAAAATTTTGTTTAGAAGCCCATTTTGTGATATAGATACAAAGTGACACACTCTTCAAGTGGGGCTTCCTAACCTAGATCATTAGCTGTTGACTTTTTCTTCACTCTCACACACATTTCTATCCTCACAATACCTCCTCTGATCCTCATAATATCTCCTCTGATCCTAGGAATCTAAGGATCCACTTTAAAAATCACAGCTCCTTGATGACTGCATATTTGGTAATATCACAGAAATGTGATAGATACTGTGTTTGTGTTTTTTATCCTATATATGTATGTACATATGTAGATATAAAGAGATAGAGAGAGAACTGCATAGATAGATGAATAGGATGCCTTGAATTTTCTTCAAAAGAAGCTGCAGGATTAAAGTATGTGGAAATAAACAAGATTATAACTGTATTCATAATTCTTGAAGCTAGATGATGGATGTATCAGATTTCTCCAGAAAAAAGCAGTAGACGATAGATGGCAAACAAACAGGTAGATATATAGAAACATAGATGGAAATACAGAGATAGAGATATGTGTGCATATGGATATAGATAGTTTTACTTCATGGAATTAGTGTATGTACTTGAATGGGATGGCAAGCCTGAAATCCCTACAGAAGACTTGAAACTGAGGCAGAAACCAATGCTGCTGCTTGGGATAGAATTTATTTTTTCTCAGGAAATCTGTTTTGCTATTAAGGCTTGTAATCTGATTGGATGATACCCACCCACATTGTGGATGATAATCTCCTTTACATAGTCAACTAACTATACATGTTAACCACATCTACAAATATCTTCCCAGTTCCAGGTTTTGCAGTGATATTTCCAGTGTTCCAAGATAGTTAGTTTGTTAGGGGCCAGCTGATTATGTGGATCCAAATCCAGTGTTTGGTTCAGACTTCTTCAAAAGAAGATTCTGATATCAAAGTATTTTAGTATATCAATTCTGCATTTACCCTTTTGGGTTTTTATAGCTAACCCTCAAAAACCAAAGCCATACCCATGAAAGATAAAATGTATTTTTGTTTAATCTAGATTTACTTAAAGTAGAGGAATAGATTTGGATATGCATTTGTAAATTCAGTAAATCTCAGGTGAAGTGCAATAATTGATACAAGGGCACAGTAGAACCATCTACTATACAAATAGTTATACAGAGGATGCGAGGCTCAGGTGCAAGCCAGATGCCCCAGAATGTGGAAATTGTTTTTTGAAGAGATAAGGAATTATTAGGTTATAAAATATCTCAAAGCAAAAATAAGTTTTCAGTTCATAGAAAACAACTTGAAAGTTGTACATTCTGCTTCAGAGACGATTTTCTTGGGAGGAGGAGGAAGAGTAGCTGTCACTTTACAATCAAACTCCTGTGAGAATTGAAGCTTTTGGAAATCATAGTATTTCCAGCTTAAACTGATGATGACCTCATTTTTATTTTCCTTTAAAATCTTTGCTGATTAAAAAAAGCAAAAGAAAATAAGCAAACAACAACAAAAACACCTACCACAACATAAAATCTCAATCTTGTTGTCAACCTAGAAAGTGAGATGGATGAGCGATTTGTACTCATCACGAAGTTAGTGAACAAGTGGTGGAGCCTGTGTCCCAGAAAATGGACCCAAAGAACCTTGGACTTTCTTTACCATCTTCTCTGAATTTAGATATTTGAGACATTAAACTGCACAACTTTGATTTGTTCCATATACATAATGCTCAGAATATTTATCCCAAAATGTAAGTAAGATGAATAAATTAAATTGGAAATAATTACCAATATGTAACCTTGTAAAATATAGAATAAACTCAAATGTGGCATAGTCTTGAGGATTTCTTTTTTTAATAGACTTAAAAAGGAAAGAAATGCAAACACTGTAACAATGATTATTTGACAAAAAAACATCTAGCTAAACTCCCAGTAATCCATAGATCTTCAAATGCCTAATATCACACAAAATACAGAGTAAGGAAAGAATTCCCTTAGTTTTTTCATTCATTTAAAAAATAAAGTACTTGTAATCAGTCATGGTCTGTCTTAAATATTAATAATATGATAATAAACCATGTGTGTCTTATAAAATATGAGTCTCATAAAATTTATATAGATATAAAATATACACATTTGCCTTGTAGATGAGTTAATGCATGTTTTTATGATAAATTTTATAGCATTTGACAGTTAAGTGTTTTTTCTTAGAAAATCAGTTCATCGTAACAAATTTATGATAAATTAAAGTAACACGCTTCAAGTAAGGACCATTTTTCAAATTCACACAAACTCGTGGGATGGACCAGTGTTGTTGAGCATGAAAAACCAACTCCCAGCTTTTACACCACTTCTATTTCCAAGTGTTGAAAGCAATTTAAAAAGACCTCAATATGCTTCACTCAAAATCAATAAAAAACAGAGTAACACCTGGACACAACGTGAAAATAATTTTAACTATTTATTGTGAAAAAACTAGAGATCCACAAGAAGTTCTATGGACAATGCAGGGAGATCCAGGTCCTCATCACCCAGTTCTCTCAGCAGATACAATAATGTAGCTATAATATAATATTAAAACCAAAAGACTGTCATGAGTATAAAATAGGTGTATAATTTTGTGCCATTTTACACATGTGTATATCTGTGTAACCACTACCAACACAACTAAGATACACAGTTATCCCATCACTACAAAAAATCTCCCTCTCTCTACCTTCATATAGTCAAACTTGACACCCTCCCTCTCCTCAGCTCCCACTAGTCTGTTGCCTACCTCCAGCATTTAAAAAATGCTATATAAGTGAAATAACACAGTACAGAGATCTACCCACCCATTTATTTTTGACCATTCCCACATTGAAAGACATCTTGGTTATTTCAAGTTGTTGCAAAGCAGCTATGGACAGTTGTGCATGTGTGTCTGTGAGGACATGCCTTTATTTCTCTGAGATAATTATCCAAGAATGCAATTGCTGGTTTATATGCTAAGAATTGTTTAGGATTTTTTTTCTTCAAGAAATTGTCAAAGTATTTTAAGAGAAACTATCTCATTTTACATTTCCACCAGCAATGCATGTGATATTCATTTTCTTCACTTCCTTGCTCATATTTGATATTACCATTACTTTTTTATTCTGCCTATCATAGTATGTAATATTGTATTCTCATTTTTCACATCCTTAATGGCTAGTGTTTCTTAACAACCTTTCATGTGATTATTGCCATTCTTATATACTCATTACTGTAATATCTCTTCATCTCTTTTGCTTCTTTTCTAATTTGTCTCTTCTTGATGTTGAGTTTTATGTGTTCTTAATATACTCTAGATATGAGTCTTTTGTCAGATGAATACTTTAGAAATATTTCTTCCTATTATGAAATTTGTACTACATATGTACTCAGATGAAGTTTACATATGTTATTAAAATTCACTAGTAACCACAACAATTGCTTGAACCTAGACCAACAAAACAGTTTTTTGTTTAAAATTGCTAGCACCTGGTGATAATAAAAATCTGACCAAGTATAGTTGCATTATTGTTTTAAATTTGTGCAGACCATATTTCCCTACTGTCTGCACTGAATTTTTCCTGGGCAGTATGCTATGACTCTCACTAAACCCTTAGATTAGTAGGATTTGTGACACTCTCTGAGTAACAAAGTTCACAACAGACTATTATACATCTCAGTATATGGGAAATCAGAAAATATATAGCTCCAATACCTCTCCAAAATTATCTGATTATGCATTTCAACTAATAGGAATAATTAAAAGTTATAAGTTTAAGAATGTGGATGAAACAAAGACAGCCAATCTCCACTTTGAATCATCTAAGTTGAAGGTGGAGTTCCTATCAAAAATTACTCAATTCTCATAGGTGACATAAATTTGTGACTTTCCTTAATCATTTTGGGCAGGTTATATATTAAATAAGAAGTACTCTTAGTTTACCAAGTAAAACAAACAATTTAACAACTCCCTGCATTATTGTTCTTTTACTTCTAGTCATTTTTGTGTGTCAGTAACTCTTTTTTTCTGGGGCACATCATTTATGCTACTCTTCAGATAGTAACTTTCACCCATCAGATCACCACTAGCTGTGTTTGTCTGCCTCTGAGAAAATGGTTAAGCTATAACACACTGGATGCAGGTCAGGAACTCTAGGAAGCTTCCCAGAGGTGGAAATTGCCAGGGCTTTATTACAGAGTACTCTTGAGATCAAACCTTGTGTAAAGAAAGAGGGGGAAGCCTGGGCAGAGGGAGAAGTTGGGCTACAATGCAGTGGCAGCAAAATACCTGCTGACTCCAAGTTCACCACAAACTGAAACTGAGTAGCCTTCAGAGGTCTTTTTTAACCATGTATGTGGTCTTCTGGTACTCTCCCTTATGGACAGTCATTGAATTGAAGGCTGTTCTGATAAAACAGTTACGACATTTTCAAGATCACTCTCCTCAACTGTAGGCAATTCCAGAGTAGACTGAGGGCTAAGAGGAAGACTCTGGACAAGCACAATGCAAGAAACTATGGACTGAAGTATTTTAATCCTGGGTTTCATCTGGGTGGTATAATGTGGTGTGTAGCATGCACCACAACTCTGCCAGCAACTCAGTCTTTTCATTTCCCATCACAAAAGCAACACATATTAGTGGCCGAGTGGTCACTTAGCATCTCAAACCTTTAAACAATGATTAGACTTAGATAGATAGATAGATAGATAGATAGATGATAGATGATAGAAGAAGAATTACATATATATATATGTATATATATATATATATATATATAAAGTGATTCATAGCCATGAAACTAATAGTCCAGACTCATGTCCATTGGTGATACATATTTTCTTCTTAAACCCTCTGTACATCTGGGATAAGTGATTGTTCCTGTGTTAGTTATGTTTAAGATTATTTTATATAATATGAAGTCAATGATGTGGAAAAAGAGCACCTACAATGAAACAAAAAATAAATTCACCAAAACATTAAATTATTTCTTAGACAAGGCATTATAGAAAAAATTCATTTTCTCTTTCACACTGTTGACATTTCTAGATTTTGTAAAATGCAAATACATTATTTTAATATTTAAGGAGTGATGTGTATGTATTATATAATTACAATTCATTTTTTAAAGAATAAATGAAGAAAAATTTGAAAGGAAATGGCTGAGATTGGATGATGAAGGTAACCAGTTATTCTTTATTTGCAATTTTTCTGTATTCCTAATTTTCCATAATAAGTTTACATTACCTGTGCTTTCTATTTTTCATTTTGACCTTTTTATACATTATAAAAACTGTCATCTCATTAAATATGATTTTACTCTTGGTTATTAATAGATATTCTCTGTCAAGTTAAAGATGATTCCTTTACTTGCTTATTGTGAAGTTTTTTTCTGTGAGAATATTTACTGAGTTCTAAAAAAAATCAGTATTTACAGAAATGATCATCAGACCTTTTTATCTATAAATCTGATGAATTATATAGAGTTCCTAACATTGAACCATTCTTGGCATAAATCCTTATGTGATTATGTTATATTTTTTAAATACACTTCTATACTCAGTTCACTAATGTTTTAGGATCTTTGCATCTGTAGTCATAAATGAAAGAGGTCTATGGTTTTCTTTTCTTTCTTTTTTTTTTTAATTATACTCATCCAGTTTGGCATAAGAGTTTTCCAGGCTTCCATATTGAACTAAGAATTTTTCAGGTTTTTTTTTGTTCTCTGAGCTGGAAAAAGAATTATTTATTACTTTAATGTTGATAACATACTTTAAAACCATCTGAGAACAGACTTTAGAGGGGGATGGGGAACAGTGTGAACAAGTTTTTATAGTTTGTGCAGCTCCTCCCCTCTCTCCCCCTCAACTTTTATAGGTATATTTGTGATTTCTTACTGCTTTTTGGTCCTATTTTGGTAGCCGGTTATTACCTCTCCAAAAGTATTCATTTAATCTAGGAGGCTAGGCAAATATTGCACAAAGTAATCTCATAATTTTTCTGAACTTCTGAATTTATTGTCCCTTTTACTTCTTAATATTGTTGTACTACCTCCATTTTGTGCTTGAATAATTGCCAGAGTTTAAGTTATTTTATCTTCTTTTTGTCTAATTGACCATATTTTTAAATGTTTGTTTTCTTTTCATTTTTTTCTACTTTGTGTAAAATTATATTGTACTTTTATTCATTGTTCTTTTATATAAACTATCATATTTACCTGTAACTTGAAGAAAACCCCTACATATTATACCTTGAATGTGTATTTCATTTCATATCAGATACTTATAGTATCTTACATATGTGTTTGAAATATTAATTTTCCCCCAAACCGTCTTTGATTATATCCATCAGGTTTGGCTATCAAATATGCTTAGAAACATTGCTTATCTTTTCAAAGTAATATTCTTTCATTTCTGAAAGTCTAAATTTACTTACTAATTTATCTTACAATCAAGAGTAATACAGAACTTAAAAAATTCAAATGGTAAGAGTTTGAATCATTAAGAAGATTTCTCACACACAAGAGTTCTGGGATTTTTGAGATAATTTTGAAACTGTCTTTCCGGAAGAAAATCAACATATAAATGCTCTGTGTGCACGTGAAAACATTGCCGTTCTCTGTTTCATGGTGCCATTACATGTGTTCATTGATTTTAGATAGAAATAACATTGAAAACTCTGTAATTTCATTAATCGTTCATCACAACAATCTCCCAATTTCTGAGGCAATTTTCAAATATTTCATTGTGACTTTGGATTTTCAAATTTCTTTTTGTTTCTAACAATCTTTTGGTTTCAGTGCTGTATAACTCAGAACACAAAAATTCATTTTTATTATAATTTTTTAATGAGAGCTTTTCTTAGCCATCTTGAATCTGAAGTCTCTGCATTAGTATTTAAATGAGACTGAGTGCTCTAATACTAAGCATATTATAAGGGAAGGGATTTTAGGGAACATGGGAAGGAAACAGAGCTAAAATGACAAGTGAAGAAAGAACATTATCCAGAATACACCCATTTTGATGCAGCAAAATAGATTTTTTTCTGTCTAGAAGAAAAAGTAACTGTCTAGGAGCGATCTACTTAAATGCTACTAGATAACGCAGATGGTTAAAGTGTCTAACAAGAGTCCTCTGCTCAGTGTTCTATAATTTACTGTGGTAAGCTGAAAAGAGCAGGAGATTTCAAGGATTGAGGTATTATCAACCTTCCCATTTACTAACCATGTGAGTTTGGTCAAGAGCATTATTTGCATGACCTCTGGTTTTCTTTCCAATAAGTGCACAAACTAGTGCCTAAAAACAGTAATGATTCAGTGGGAACCAAGACCACGTTCCTGGCATAAGACCTAGAGCATGAGGACAGCTAAGGGTTTATCCCTCACGCATGTTGTTTCGTTGAGAAATCCAAACTGACTGGAACAAAATCATTACTTAATTTTTTCCTAGAAATTTTCATCATGCGATATTACTTAATAACTAAAATTTCTTACTTAACTGTCTGCTTACCGACCAGTACCTCCTCCCCTTATATCTCACTCATTTTCCATTTTCCATTAAGATGTATTCATTGTACAGGGGAGATTCACTGTGACAACTCCAAATAGGCTTATATTGTACTTTGGTTAGATCACTCCCACCATGGCTCTCCCTCAGCCCCCTCTCCACCTCATCATTTTCCATTTTTGACCTGAAAATAACCTCCAGACCACTGAAAATTTCACCCTCTTTCTCTTGGCCCACTACTAATGTTTTCATTTTATTTCCCCCTGAACTTCCTATGGTTCATAATTTTAAAGTCTCTTTTGCATGCATTCTAAATTCTCTTGTACTTCAATATTTTTTCTGTACCTGTTTGTCGAAGCTGCAAACTCAAAAGAACCAACAATCCATTTGCTTCAGCCTGCACACAAATGCCTAAGAACAGTTGGGATAAAACCTGCACCTGAGAAGATGACAACTACTCTAAATTTATTGTTAGTGACTTCATGAGTGCTGGTCAAATTCCTCAGTACACCTATCAATTTCCTTATTGGGCTTAACCTGTCATCCTCCATGGTTTCCAGCATTTATTTCTGTCTTCAAAAGTACTAGTTCCTAGTGATTATTCCATCTCCCTTAGCATTTGACTTCATTGTCAAAGTCATTAAACAGGGGGAAAGAATGAAAGATGAAGGAAGGAAGGAAGGAAGGAGGAGAGGAAGGGAGAGAGGGAGAGAGGAAAAAAATGAAGTAGAACAAAATAGCATCTCTCGCAAAGTAGTGGGCTCATCTTCTGTCATCAACCCTGTATATTCAACTTCAATGTAGAACCAATCTCTTTCTTTCCTATTCTAAGTAAGGTGTGGAGATATCTCTTTCACATAAGTAGAATCACTCAAAGTCAGGTCTGAAAACATCATAACCCCTTTCACCTCCTTGAACTCTCTGATAGCACATTAATCATTTTCCCTTTCCTTTTCTGATTCATTTTCCCCTCACATCTGGCCCATTATCATTTTGGAGAGCTTAGATTTTCTCCTCTCTTATGAGATAATCTCATAATCAATTAAATGGCAAAGTCCAAAAGCTGTACTCTCTAAGCGTATTTCCAATATGCCAGTTTTGCTCTAGGGCTAATGCTATCACTCTACTCTAAACTTCCACAGTGTTTCAATTGATCTCCTAAAATGGCCTCTTGGGTTATGTCCTAACAACTTCTGTTGGTAATTTCTAATCAATTCACACCCATTACAAGTAAATATGTTATTTTGAAAACTCAAATTGCTTATGCGACTTGAATGCTTAAAATCTTTCTTTGGCTTCAAGTGCAGAAAATGTTAATTATCATCCAGAACTTATTCATCAATAATATGATTCTCCCCAACTTAACACTAGTTTACAGAACACACCTGCCCAGGTAAAGACTACATTTCCTACACTTCCCAAACTCCTTCGTGGCTGACAAAATGTATGTGAAAGTGACAAGTGTAAGGGAAGCCTCCAGATCCCTCAAGGGAAGATTCTTGCCATCAACTTTGGTCTACTTCCTATTCCCACAGAAGAGATGCCTCACTCCAAGAAGGAGACTTCTTGTGAAGAGTGGCATAGCTGCTCCATCACTGTAGATGGCTAACCTCTGCTGTGTTATAGGGAAAGAAGAGAATGAGAGAGACAGAAAAATATGCACACTCACATACAGAAGGAGGGAGGGAGAGACAGAGAGAGGGAGAGAGAGAGAGAGAGAGAATTCATGCTAGCACATTTTAGGATCTTTCTGTCAGAACAGCTGTTCCCTAAGTAATACTTTCATTATTGCACTTAGAGTCATAAGCAACATTTTTAATATGACTTCAAAGACCCTAAGCCATCTGCAGTTCTAGATTCTCTGTACTTTTCTTCCTCCCATCTCTTTATCTTTACTTTTCAGTACTTTGAAGATGGCGACCTTCTTTCTTCCCAAGACCCTTTATTGATCCCTTAGGAATGGCTTTTCCTTTGCTATGCTCCATCTTGTCTTCTTAGCAAATATTCTTTCTTCAGATTTTGTTTTGGCAGGACTGGAGTTTCAACTCAGGACTTTGCAATTGCTATCCAGATGCTCTACCACTTGAGCAACTACCTAGCCCCATTCTTCAGATTTTATCCCTGAGTCTTCATCTCAAGCAATTCTTACCTCACCTCCAACATTAACACGAAAGAATTTTATTTGGTCCCACTATTAAATGATCGGTCACTTTATATACATATATATATATGTACATACACATATACATATATATATATACATATACATATATACATACATATATATATGTATACCCACACACACACACAGACACACATATCAGGGCTTCATGCTTTCTAGGCAGGCTCTCTACTACTTGAACCACTCTGCCAGCCCTTTTTTTTTGTGTTGGGTATTTTAGAGACAGCATGTCATAAACTATTTGCCAGGGCTGGTTTCAAAGCTTGATCCTCCTGATATCTACTTAGGTATGAGCCACCAGTGCCTAGCTTTGTCACAAAATATTTTTACATTAAAATGCTAATATATAACATACAAGTACTATAAAAATATTATTACAAATTATCATATATCCCAAACCCAGTTCAAGAAGTAAAATTTTACTAATACCATTTAGTAAGAGTGATCCAGTAGAGACTCTATTTGCCACTCTTTTGTAACTAGTTATCATGTGACTATGTGTAGTCTTACAGCAATCATACATTTCTCTAAACACTGTTGCTTAATTTTGCATACATATGTATATTATAAAAATGTTGCCACATTTTCTGAGATGTTTTATCTTTTGATTTTCTCAACATGGTGTTATTAAATTTTTTATATTAATAAGAAAGCAGTATTTCATTCATTTCCATTTAATTCTCATGTAAGTTCATTTTGATAAAATCACAAATTCTATGTCATGATTATACCACTAGACCACAATTTATACATCCATTTGCTTATAGAAATTTCACTTGTTTCTAGTCTGAACACAAACACATGCATATTATACATACATGAATATATTGATGTGTTTGTGCTACACATAAATTACAAATTGATGTAATGAATATTTTGTATATTACCCTTTAAACTATTCAGTTACTCTGCATTCTGCTTACATATTTTTTATCAGGAATCACAATCCAGGACAATTTTAAATTTGTTCCTCTGCTAGGGAGATTTTAGATTTCATAAGTGGAATGATTTTCAAACCCAATCTTGCATAAACTTTCAAATGTAACTACAAATTTTCAAGAAAATTTTTTTTCTATTTAGAACCAAGACTAAGACAAATGTATTTCTTTGAGATTTCCCTTTGAGGGGTCCTTTGTTAAGATGATAAAATTGCTTCTGTTTAATTTGGAAAATCTCAGCTATTAATTAAATTTCTTCACAGTCATAAAAATCTGTTCTGGTCCATTTTGTAGTAACATTGTAAATTCTACTTGGCATCTTGAAGCCAACTGATATTTTATAAACAGCCTGGTGCTTTGTCATATTCCTATAGACACTGTCTTAAAACTCTGGCTATTTTCAAATTTAAATAAACTTAAAATCACTCTCTGCTGTTGTATTAATTATATTTCAAATGCAACTTATAAAAATTCTATGTGAACCAAAAAACTTTACACACTTGAAGGTTTGATTTTAACATTCAGCAATACAATGAAATAAGCCTTGTTCAGTCATGATTTTTTTCAATCAAAACTGTCCTTTTAGACACTATTTTTAATCTGCTCTCAGTGATTCAAGTCTCTAGTAATCTAGCATACTTTATTTAAAAATTTTCAAAGTTACTAGCAAAAGGTAACAATTAAAAATCTGTAACATTGTATTAAATTTTTGCAATGAATAAAACATGCTACTTGTTGGTCAGTCCAGAAACCCAGGTATGGTATGGGAATGTGGAGTAATTGAAGTCCTTCAGAGACTTGAGTCTGGACTCAGATGGGCAAGGCCTATCAAACCCATTAGTCCATGTGACAGTGAACAAGACACAGTCATCATGAACACTGCCACACTGCTGTGGAAAGACTAAAGATGCCAGACAAGTCTGGCTTCACATCTGGTACTACTACTTAGTAGCTTTCTCTTCTGTAAATGAATAGTTATACTTATCTCACATGATATTATGGGGATTAACTGAATTAATAAATACTGAAGAACTAGAACAGAACCTGGTCCACAGTAGCCATAAATAATAGTCAATAGGTTCCCCAACATGTAACAAAACCAAACTAATTTTATGAATGAGGGAGAACCAGAAAATTAATAATAATAAAAAGATTTGATGAGGAAACAATGAATAATAGCTTAAAATTTTTTCTTGTCTAGTTTTTGTGATGATTTTATTAACATATAATAGTTGTACAGGGGTATACATTGTGTTACTTACATATGTGCTTACAGTATATTTTAGATTTGTCCCCTCCAGTATTCTCCCTTTTACCTTCTCCTCCCTTCTTACTTATTTATTTATTATTGTTGTGTTGGGTGGGGGTATGTTGTGACATTTGCAAAAGTTCTTACAATATATCAAATATATAATACTTAAATTAACTCTCTTCACTATTCTCCTTTATCTCTTCTCCTTCATTCCTGGAACAATTTCAACAAGTATCACTTATCCATTTATATACATGTGTCCACAGTATTTGCACTATATTCACCTTTCCATGCCCTTTCCCTACCCCCTCCCCCCTCTCACTGGTACCCTCCCAGGCAGGACCTTTTTAATCATTGTAATGAAGGCACAATTTATTTGGAATGAAATTGACCAAATAAAAACAAAATGTTTCTTAATGTAATGTAATGACCTTATTTATCTATTTATTTTGAACAATAGTCCTTTGGAAGGAAATAGTATAGCTAAATCCTCACATTGTTTTATGAAAATAGAGCCTAATTGGGTTAAAGATTTAAATGTCAAAAAGTTTAAAAGTAAAGGCATAAAGATATCAGAAACATGTATAGATTTTTTAAAATAATTTTTGTATAAAAAAACTGACTAGCAGGACACAATGTCTTGTTACCACAAATAGATACATTGATAAGTCTGACAACAAAAAAAATTTAAATGTTTAGATTGCATAGTACAAAGTAAAAAAAATAGAGATTTTTTGGCAACATATACGATAAGAAAATAGCAATTAGTATGTGAAGAGCTATTATAAAAAGTGGAAAGTACTAAATTTAAAAATTGGCAAAATAATATGTACTGGCTTCAGAAAGATAAATGCAAATGAACAAAAATATTTAAGCTGTGCTCATCCACATTCATGATTTTTAGAATGTAAATTCAAACTATAATATGGTATTTCACTATGAAAATGTTAGACAACACTCATGATATTTTATAATTTTAGCCATATGTGTGGTAAAGCAGGCATATACATTTACTTGCCTCCATTGTAAATTATGGGAATGAAATTGGAGTATTAATTCAAAACTTTTAGGAATGTAAGCAGAGAGAAGATAGAACTACTTGCATACCTGCGTTTAGCACTATTCACAAAAGCCAAGCTTTGGAAATACCTCAGATGACCTACAACTCTACAACCACTGGATGGATTATATATATATATATATATATATATATATATATATATATATATATATGCATGTATGCATGTATTTACTCAGTGATGAAAAGTATGAAATTACATTGTAGCAGGTAAATGGAAGGAACTGGAGATCATCATGTTAAGTCAAGTACACCAGGCTCAGAAGGACAAAGGTCACATTTTCCCTCATATGTGACAGCTAGACCGAAAAGATGAATATATACTTAAACACATAAATGGTCTTATGTACCTGTCCAGGAGAAAAAGAGAGAGAGAGAGAAAGGGGGAGGGAGAGAGAGAGAGAGAGAGAGCATTTGTGGTTCTGTGTGAAGGGCTACAGGGAGGAAGGAGAGTGATAGAGTATAACATTGAAATACATTGCGTTGTTGCATCATTGCTTCAGTCGGTGTGTATGAGACAGCATAATCAAGTGCCTTGCAAGCTATTGAGTAATAGGGGAGCAGAGTGATAGAGAAAGATTAAGTAATAGTGGGGGTTAATCTGAATGAAGTACTACAAGTGTGTGTGTGTGTGTGAGTGTGTGTGTGTGTGAAATGCCAAAGCAAAACCCCCTTGAGCAACTAAAATACACTTTAAAAAATGAAGGACTGGAAAGTAAAATAGGGAGGGTACCAGTGCAAGGGGAGAGGGTAAATGGATAGGATGAAGAATGGTTATACTTTGTATATGTGTAAACATTGTAAAATGAAACCTGCTGAAGTTGTTCTAAGAAGGGGAGCAGGGAGAATGATGGAGTGGGTGAATCTAATTAAGATATATTATAAGCACATATGTATATGTCACAAAGAAAACTCCCTGTACAATACATGCTAATTTTAAAAACTTTTAAACATACATATCTTGGTCCTCAAACTGAAAGCACAACACATTCAAGAAATTTCATTGTAGTATTATCCACACATATTTTTTAAAGTCCTGGATAAATCTAAACATTCATGATAGAGATATCTTAAAAATTAATAAGGCTACTTCCTTAATATCATGTGCTGTTAGTCATTAAAGTGAAAACAGAGAACTATAATGTGTAAATTCAGAATGATTTATGAGTTATTTTGAGGGGAAAATATAATTTTTTGTTGTAAACTTCCATTTGTGCAAAAATTATAAATGTAGTTCTAACATATGTATTAAAATTTTTCCTGAGAGAAATTTTTAAAATGTTGAGTAGAATTAGATATAAAAAATATCATGTCATGCTTTTCTGGGTTATTTGAAAGTTTCTCTATTCTCATGTATATTCTACTTTAATTTTTTAAAATGAATTCATTAATATAATTACATAAATACAAGAATTATAATGGACTAAAATTAAATTAATGTCACTAGGAGCCCGCAGATAATTTTAGGTGTTCTACAGTATGTCCATACTATGTGCTTTTGAATGTAAACTGTCAAAACTTGACCTGCTTGAGATGAAATGGTGCATTCATTGGTGTCTGATGAGTTTTATTTTCCCCCCAGACAAAGCCAAAGGAAGATCAAGAGCAGGGACCCACTTTGATTCAGCCCGGAGACGGAGCCGAGCAGTGCTTTATCACATCTCTGGACACCTGCAAAGAAGAGAAAAGAACAAATTGAAAATAAATAATGTAGGTGGCATGTGTGTACATTATGAATGCTAGGGTTTCCCTTGGTGGCAATGTTTGATTCACTATAGAAAGGCTCCAATTACTCATTTATTGGCTTTCCTAGATTTTTTTTTCTACTTTGGCCATAAAAGACAAACTGGGAAAGGTCAGTAGTCATGAGGCATTTCTGCAATAAAAGTGCTTAATCATAGTGTTATCACAGCACAGAGATTAGAATATTGCAGTGCAGTACAAATGGTACTGGGAATGCTGCAGACGAGGACACACTGCTTACATTTTATGAAACAAGATGATGCAGCAAGTCATGTCACACATTCGTAGTTTGTTACTTAACATCCCTCTAATTTAATTTTAGTTTCACCTGTTTTACACTTTGTCTAATATCTCTTAACGCTTTATCCAAAGGGACCATGAACAAATCAAAGTCATTACTGCATTTAAAAATTTACATTTTGTACAAAACACTGTTGGAAATTTCACACAGTGAAATATTAGATCTGAAATTGCATAACATGTATTACATAGTTCTATGGAAAGATGCACTTTTTGCAAATTACAGTAGGGCTGCTTTCTGAAACCTGGTACTTACCTATCAAAAGCCACAGCCAGTAACTGTGCTTATTTTTTTTAAAAAGATGTTTTTTGGTTTTTTTTTTTTTTTACAGTTTTACATGACACTTATCTTTAAGGATTTCATTCTTAATTGGCTTTTAGCAAAAAGAGGCTTAACATACATAAAGGAGCCCAGAACAATGCCTGTTTAGTTGTACATGTTCAAAGGTAATTTTTTAAATGTGGTTAATGTTGTTAACTTACATCATGGAATCATCAGAACATATGGGGAGGTGCGGTTGTGACTATAAGCAGTAGATTGAGCACCTGGTTTACCTTGCCAATGACACTAGAATTGATCACATCAAACAACCACAGCTATTTTGGAATTGATCTAAAATCCAGACGTTCTGGGAGTTAAGGAAATAAGGGATTCTTTGGTGTCTTGCTTTTACAGAGTAAGATCTGGGACTTTGCAATCTTTCATATAAATGTTTAATAACATCAGACGTGCAAAGTATCCATTCATCTAATTGCAAAGAACAAAGAAAGATATATAAACCCAGAGTGTGAAGAACAGACATGAAGGTGCTCAAGCCTGCTGCAGTGTGATACCTTTCTGGAACCCAGAACGGGATATTTTGATCTATTTATATTCCAAGGACCATCTGCCATTCCTTTGCTGGTCTGCCATATATCACTGTGAAGAGTCACATACTGTTTTCTTTTTTTTCCTGACTCAATATGAAGATTTTCTATAGACTGCCTGTGAGTTAGTGTCACATTGATTTTCTGAGAGTCCATGGAGAGACTTAACCACTTCATCTATGGTTACCACCCCTGGTTCTTATTTACATCCCTCTTAAGTTACAAAGTCAGCCTTGGTGACAGTAAATAAGTTTCAGGAAGAAACAAAGGTAACCACAGCTGGAATGGATTCCACATAAACCAACCAGCAAAGCACTAAAACAAACAAATGTCATCCGGAGATTCTGTTATACTGAAAGCTGACACTGTTTTCTAGCTTTGGGTTGAGAATCATTTAAATACAGCAAATATTAGTGAGCTTTAAAATATATTTGCTAAGCCTACTATTTTTCCCTTTGGATTCAATGAAGTACAAAACACCACTTAAAAATCTGATTTTAAAAAATCATAACTCCCACTGCTTAATTGCTTAATTGCTGCTCATTTTTCAGAAGTATAAACATTAAGGTGGAGCATTAAAATAATACGTAGTAATTAAGGATGTCTAAGCAACACAGTGACTCTGATACTACAGGTAAATCTAACTTGTGAAACCAACTGTGGGAGCAAGACTGGCCCTCTTCGCCATCTTTTTTTCCAGGAGAACAGAGCAGAATGGCTAAAAGAGATAGCAGAAAGAAAAGGAAGAAAAGAAAATCATCTAGATACTTTATCCACTAAACAAACTTTGGGGAGTTCTGCCCATAATAGCATTTGCACACACAAAGAAGAATTATTAATATATTATTGTCCTAGCTATTTAAAAATATAATTTTTAAATTTTTCTTTTACTTCCATCATATTATTTGATTCTTACAACAAGCCAATACTGGGTATATTTTTATTAGTACCATTTTAATGGTGGTAAAAAAAAAACCTAACTTACTCAAGAGCTCAAAAGTAGAAACAGCAGTTATGGGACTCAGCCCTTAACCTTCTGACTAAAACCCACCGTTTTGCCCCTACCTTCCTTCTCCTGTGAGTCAGTCTTATGAAACAGACCCAAATGCTTCACCCATAGACAAATGAACTCATCAGGCCATTGACTTACATCCTCAAACTTTAGTTGAGCCAGTGTTAACCCTGGCTCTAACTTTGCCTGGTACATCTTAGAAGGGGATTTAATTTCTCCATTCCTTGATTTATTATTCTTGTCTGTTAAATAAGAGTGGAATGAGGCAAGTGTTTCCAACACAAAGAAATGTAAAGACCAGATGAGAAAGTCCAAAATTTGAAAGGAAAGTGCTGTAAATGCATAAGTATTACCAGGGAGGGGGGTCTTTCTTGATCATCAAAGGCATATACAAGGCACCTGGCTAACCCAGCATAGTGACTTTAGAGACATTTTCCTACCCTCCTGCTCATTCAAGGATGTCTCAAAAAAATGTTGCAAAGATGACTTAGGAAACAGTTACCTTAATTAGGCATTGGAATTGAATATTCTGTTTGAATGAGTCATAGGAAAGAGCTCAAACAACTAAAAAACAATTGGTACCAAAGTAACGTACTTCAAAATTAGTAACTAAAATATACCTAAAGTCTAGGCTTAGTGGTTGTATTATTCCTCAGGCAAACTCCATATGTTTGAGGGATATAAATATTATGACTTCTCCCCTCCCCCCCACCATATCTGACAGCACAATTTTACAAATGTGTATTTTTTTTCAATTGTAAGAAATTTCCTTTTGTTCAAAAAGATTTCCTAAAACTTTACAAATCTGTGGTGGTTTAAAAAATTTCATAGCGCTTTACAAATACTATGCTGGGAGTAGAGGAACATCTATTTTTTTTTTTTTTGGCTCAGGTGATTATGTAAAGATAATGGGCAGAATGTCAATTAACTCTTTGAAATTTAAGTTGAACCTAAGCTGTATTGCATTCTCAGTATAGTTTTAAAATGAGTCAATAATAATTTTAAATAATATGCTTTAAGTGTTCTATAAAAATGAAATAGTGAAATTCATTTTTTAGTTTGTGAAAATCACTAATGTGTATCTGGACTTATGCATCAGCATCCAAATGCTTGAGGTAATTAACATAATCCACAAAAACTCCTTACTTTGTGAGTTTTCCCAATTGTTAACATGGACCTGGCTTTTCTCTCAAACAAGGTAACATTTTAATTTATGCATATAATGTAAAAATATTTATTTGGGTAGAAAAATTAAGTGTTCCCCCAATATCTCTGATAATTTCTTATCATAGTAAATACTTAGGAAAATTGATATTAGAATCTGTCATGTACTGTTATAACCAGAAATGCTCATTGACTTTGAGGACTCCCTGTGCTGTATACCTGCCTGAATTTTGGTGAGAAGCCCAACAAGAGAACGTCTTCTCTTCTCAGTTTTATACTATAGTCTACCTCAAAACCTGAGAATGATGCGAAAGAGGCAGGTCATACATCAGGGCATTGGATGGGACAAAGATGCAATGGTAGATGGACACCAAAGAACCACCTGGAAGAGGTGAAGCAGTGTCTCTCAAAGGAGTACCAGTATGGTACACCATGACATAGCTATATGGGTTAAGAGATAATATCCACAGGAAGTAGACACATGTTTTGGGAATGCCTACTAGAGAGAGGCCAGCCAGGGATTGTGCTGATACTAAAGTAGCAGAACTTTTTAAGTATAGAAGGTCACAATTAAGAGCTAAATGTTCCTGATCTCTCTTGACACTTCTTGAGTCTTCAGGCACTTCAGGGATCCCTGTGTATACCACTTTAATCTGCCCTTCCCTCAGTGAATGAGGCAAGAAAACAACACTGTGACCTGCAAGTAATATGTATCCAAGATCTTTAAACTAGTCTGTTAATTCAACTTAACTTTCGAATTTAAGTTTTCATTACCTATCTTGCATTTCTCATTAATTGAGGTCAAAGCAAGGTCTGCAAGTATCTGGTCACGGGCTTGTCAAATTTCCACACATGCTGTTATTGAACTTCCCTTTGTCTCATCTCACAGCAAAAAGGGAATTGTTCATCAATTTGGACTTCTTTCAAAGTGAAGTGCATTTGCAGTTATCAAAAACTCCAGCTATTCTTCTGCATTTAATCAGCAGTACAGTGAACAGTGCCTTCCTCCTTCAATGACTTAAATAACCCTTAAGTGACTGTTTCTTACTTTACCATCTAACCAAGAGCTAGTCAGTATCTGAATGTATCCATTTTCATCAAATAAATGAAGTTTGGGGTCCCAACTGGAAATGTTGCCAAGTGGTGCAATGCACAATTGCATATACAACCTGATTATGTTTTTGAAGGAAATATAAACAGTTTTTTATGGTAGATTATTGGTCATCTCTGTCCTTTCTAGAAAAAAAAAACCCCATCTTTCCTGACATAAGCAGAATTTCAGGTCATATATTCCTTCCATAATGACTGTCATCTGAAATCTATACATATACAGAATGTCCTCGTGGCAAAAAGCATATAGATATATGTGTTGTGTTTATAATGTGTGTAGGGTTATACTTGCAACTGTGGATAATTTTAGATGACATTTGAGATAATGTCATCTGAAAGATAATGGTCTTGTGTTTTAATGAACAAAATCTGAATTACTTATTTACCATTCATGACAAAAATCTGCACATTCCTGTTATTTATAACAAAGATCTCTGCTCAATATTAGAACAGTCTTACACTGCATAATGACAGTAATGCATTCTGGGAAATGTATCATTAGGTGATTTTATCATTGGGTACACATCAAAAAGTGTGCTTACACCAATCTAGGTAGTATAGTTTAATTACTCAACATAGCTTCTTGATACAATACATGCTGCTGGTGTAACACTGAATACTATTTATGATAAGCTTTCTTATGCAAGTGCATACTATAAAATATCAATAAAAGTATGTATAGAAAATACATTGCACGTTCTATACTTTTACATTTCTGACAGCACAAAAAGTTTATTTACATCACAAACAGGTAAAAGGTATGATTACAATGGCTACAGTGTCACTAGGTGATAGGAATGTTTCTGTTCCATTGGAATCTTATGTAATGACCTTTGTATAGAAAGTCCATCCTTGGTTGAAATGTAGTTAGGCAACACATAACTATTTATACATGTCAAGTTTTAGAAGTCACTTGTAAAATATATTAATATTGTGTGCATAAATGATTCTCTTCCTAGAAGCATGTATTTAAGGTTGTGCAATCTTTGTTTCTAATATGTTTCTTTCCCCTCTTTTCTTTTTATCTTATCCACAGAACGTTTTTGTAGATAAACCAGCATTTCCGGAGTACAAAGTTTCTGATGCAAAAAAGTCCAAATTCATACTTTTGCATTTTAGCACTTTTAAAGCTGGTTGGGACTGGCTTATTTTGTTGGCGACGTTTTATGTTGCCGTGACAGTACCTTATAATGTTTGCTTTATTGGCAATGATGACCTGTCCACAACTCGGAGCACAACGGTCAGTGACATTGCAGTGGAGATCCTTTTTATTATAGGTAAGAGCCAACAGCTGCTCTCTAGGAGATTTGCATATGGGAAGTAAGTGTGTACCAGATTCTTCTGACAGGAATTTAAACTAAGATCCATTTGCATGGGCATAACTCAGCCTGTGATGCAAATTTTGGAAAGGCACATATTGGGATTTCTGAAAATTATTTATTCTAGTTTTTCCATTGTTCCTTTATTCAAAGAGATCAAACTGATGTGAATTTCAATACTTATTTTGTCAAGAATGGGGTTTAAAAAAAGACTTAGATGGCTGTTTTGTTTGTATTCACACTTCCTTCATGATACTAAGGAAGTAAAATCAGAGATAGGATTTAGCAAGAACTATCAGTAGTGCTACCAGTGAGTGGTCTCAGAAGACCCTTGTCAAGAAGATCTCAGGTCAAAGAATTGAATGGAGACACACAGATTGCAAAGCAGCAGCAAAATTTTATTGAAAGTGAAGGTAGGATAGTACACTGCAAGAGAATTGAGGTTAAGGCAAGATGGTTCAAGAACCCCAATCTCCTAGTTCAATGGGCAGTTTGCATGTTATAGGGATAAATGGCAGGAAAGGTCTGGTGGTTTCTTCAGGAGGAGCTCAGGTAATTGACAGGCTTCACTGATAAGGTCTTGCTATATAATATGGGGCATTCTGCACATACACTCATACTGATTTCCTAGTTATTAATTGTATGCGTGAGAGGCAACCTATATTCATAGGGTCTTAATTAGGGGCTTTTTTGCTAGAGAAGTCAGATTTAGGACAGATTTCCCTTTACCAAGCACATGCCAGTTTCTGTTTTGAACCTGCCAAGAAACTTCATAATTTGAGGAAGTTATAGTTGCAGTTTAGACCACAGGGTAACTACAAAAGAGAGTGCCAAGGACATTACTGAGTGGGGACAAGAAGGAGTCCAGCATAGAGATGACCTGTTGTTAAGAAGGGTTGAGTCTCATGGCAGTTTTTCCTTTCCCTGTTGCTAACCTGCCTTAGTAATGTTCTGATACTGCTTCAGGATGTCCTGGGTGTGTGGTTCTTTATCTTTCCATGCCCTTTCAGAATGTTGATGGTGGTTTCAACAAGTGGCTTGGTTGAAGAAGCATAAAGTTCATAAGTCAATCAGGAGAAGCAATGTATGATTTCAAGAGGCCACATGGGTGTTTGCTAGGGGTATTTATCTCTGGTGTACTGAGAACCTCATCTGACTACACATCTGCTCCAATCTTATAAGCCTTTTCCTTTCCTTTAAATCTTCTTCTTGTTCACACCATAGCCTAATTTTTGCTTACCTACCTAGATCAGATTCTGGCTTTCTTTTAAGAGTCTTATGTGATTGACAGCCTGTGGCCACTGATCCTGCTGCTTTTCCTAGTCATGGTGATATAGAGTAACATCCTGGTTGTAAAGATAGGAGAATGTTTGGAAAACATCTCAAGCAAGTAGGCAACCAAAGCAGTGAGAAATGGGTCTTAAAAGTTCAAAGAAAAGAAAATAAATAAGTGAAGCAGATCAAAACCTTGTTTGAATGGTGGTAGTTGTTTTCTTGGTGAAGTTCTCAACCTTTGAGGCTGGAGTAGGTTCTGGAACTGAAAGACAGTGAAGTTTAGTGTGCTCTTGGTGTGGTCTCTTCATCACTGCTAACACTGTACCCACTGTGCATTCCTCTCAAAGCCCTGTTAGGACCTCAGCTCCCACCCACCCCTAACATGGTAACTGTAGTATGTTTAGGCCACTAGATGGCAATGTTGTCTAGTCAGGTAGTTTGGTAAAGTTACAGACTTATTTTTTTTTTGATTAAAGATATTTGTTATTAGAAAGTTTTAACCATAAAGAGATCTATTAAATCACTGCTAAATGGCAAATAAACTCATTTCAGTTTGAACAAGAATTTTAAATGAAAGAAAAAGAATTTAAAATGAAGATCATAGACAAATGGGATGTGTCTAAGTGCCAATCTATCGTGGTCTCATATCCTCTCATTTTGCTAACTTTTGGTGTTTCTTGCACTTGTACATGACACACATATCCATTATTGTCTTAAAAACATCACTTCAAAACTCTCAAGAACTTAGTCAATCACCCAACTTGTCCAAGCCTAAGTTTTCTTCCATGTGACATATAGTTCATACAGTTTCAAGAAATAATAGATAAAGTATCTGTTTACCAAACATTTCATCATCTTTTTATGCTGCCATTTACAGCTCTGTCATTGCAGCAAACTTGTGTCTTGAGTTTTCTTTTCCACTCTTCCTGATTTTCAGATACTGGAAAGCCTAAGACTCAGGGGTCATTTCTGATAGTATGTGCTTATTTGTTGATACAACTTGCTTACCCTCATGAGAACTCATTCTCATGACAGAGACATTTTATAAAATTTTGGTTGATTTTGGGGGGGCTAATTTCTTGTACTAAACTGATGAAACCTGTTTTCCCTGATTATTATCCCTCCCTTCTTTTGTGTTTCAATGTCTCTCATTTCTGTAGGCAGCAAGTTGATTATTCCAAAAGGCAGTATGCATCCCTTACTAAACTCATAGCAAAGCAATGGGTGCCCATTTCTATTTTTATGCAATTTAGTTTCTACAAAGATTACTTTAGAATTTGAGGTTTTGGTCTGCCATAGGATTAGGGTGACTCCTGACTGCTATTCCTCATTGACTGGCTTATTTTATAAGTAGTAAGAATGTTTTTGCTCTTTTGTACTGTTATCTACCTTTTTAGGGAGAGGGATGGGGTCAGTTTAAAAAAGGTGTGAGAAGAGTTTTCATACAGCTAAAAATAATGTTTTAAATGTTTTTCTGTTATTTGCACCAACTCCATACAAATGCTAGGCAATATAATTTTTCAAATGGGAAGTAACTAAATGTTCCATTCAAAAAGAATTTATAGGCAAAATTAAAGTTGAGAGAGGATAGATTTCTTTTGGTGATACACAATTCACTTTAGCATTGTGAATCCCCTAAGAAATCCTGTGATAAGAAATCTATTTAAATGTGATTAATCTACCATCTTGCTGGATTTTCTTTTGCCTCAGAACTCATTCCTCTGCAGACCACTTAATAATACTTTTTCGGCATGACTGACTGAAAAACCTTCTTCCCCAATGGATCTACCAGAAAGAAAATTGTCTGAGTATAGTTTTGTTAGTCAAAACTTCAGTGTGAGTGGTGAGCTTGAAACTCATCTATGTACTCTCTTACTTTTAAACTAAATGCTTGTGTAAGCCACATTCGTTCTTTGCAATCAGTAGGATGCAAGACATGGCTAAGTTACAAAGTTTGAGAATAAAGTTACTTTAATTTGAAAACTATATTTCAGTTACCTGCTGATTTGAAGACTTATGGGAATGAAAAATAAGAAGTAACGTAATAATAATTTATCTAATCTAATCTCTCTTATTTTATAGGTGGGAAAATTGAAGGCTAGGGTACAGAATTTACTTATGGCACACTTAGATCTCCAGGTAGTTGCACAGGTTTTTTTGTTTGAGAGTTTATAGTTAATATAATTCCATTTTATAAACAAATTTCACTGAACATTCTTTTCTCTATTTTAGCAATGAGACAAAAGATGAAAGAAAGGAGTGCCAACTTCCTTTTCTTTCTTCCATGAATATACAAACTAACAGTTTAAATCTCTGCAATCTTGGTAATGAATCTACTGTATACCAAAAGGTTCAACAGTTATCTCCCCCATTTCTGTACTAAAGACCCAAAGATTATGTAAGCAACAATATGCTCAAAGAAGAAGTTATGTGTTGTCTAAGCCATTGCTAATTCTATTCCTCTTAGTTTGTTTCTAGTGTAGGGGCAAGTGTGTGGTCAGATCTATACAACAAAAATATAGAGAACTTTTTTTGTGGTGGGGGGGGAGATGACACTGCTATTTGTAAATAATTCTGTCTGAAAAAATAAAAGACATGCAATGGAAAAATATTTGTATTCCCATTCTTTCCTTTCCCCTTGGAATTTATGTGGGAGGATATGAATTTGTAATTATGGTAGACATAATTAAGTAACTCTGATTCCCTAGTTTTCATTGTGACATTTACATAAGTGCTTACGATATATCTTAATTAAATTCACTCCTCCATCTTTCTCCTTCATCCTCCTCCCCATTCTTGGAACAATTTAAACACATTTCATTGTACTATTTTCATCCATAAATACAGAATACTTTCACCATATTCACTATCCTTCACCCTTTCCTTATAACTTCCCCTATCCCACTGGTACCCACTCTCAGACAGGACCTGATTTACCTTCCTGCCTTTCAATTTTTGAAAAAAAAAATTTCCATGGTAGACCAATATCCTCCTATTTATGCTTCCCACCTAGCAGGGATAACAGGTTCACACCATGACACCCTGCTTTTTTTTTGGTTGAGATGGGGTCTAGTGAAATTTTTTCCCAGGTCAGGCTCAAACCATGATCCTCCTGATCTCCACTTAGGATTTAAGGCATGAGCCACCACACCTGGCTCAAGATCTTTTTTGAGATCTAGATTCCTCATATGAGAGAAGATGTGCAGAATGCCTGAGTCTGGTTTATTATGCTTAACACAATGATTTCTAATTCCATCCATTTCCCTGTAAATTGTTCTTTATGGACAAACAATACTCCACATTTTATTTATCCATTTATCTGTTGATAGGCCCTCATCTGATCCATAACTTGGCAGTTCTGAATAGTGCCACAATAAGCATGTGTGTTTAGGTATCTCTGTTGCATGTTGACTTACATTTCTTCAGTAATATGCTCAAGAGTGGTACAACAGGATCATATCATAGTCACCTGATTATTGACAAAGATGCCAAAAAACATAATTTGAAGGAAAGATATCCTCTCAACAAATGATGCTGGAAAACTGGATATCTACATGTAGAAGAATAAAACTATATCCCTCTCTCTCACCCTGTACAAAAAGCAATTCAAAATGGATTAAAGACCTTAATGTAAGACCTCAAACTTGAAAACTATTAGAAGGAAATAGGGAAAACACTTGAAGACATAGGTATAGGTAATGACTTTCTGAATGGGATTCCAATAGCTCAGGAAACAAGAGCAAGAATCATATTAGATTAAAAAGCTTCTGCACATCAAAGGAAAAAATTATCAGAGTAAAGAAAGAGAATACAGAATGGAGAAAATCTTTGCAAGTTATTCATCTGACAAGGGATCAATCTCCAGAATATATAAAGAGTTCAACAAATGAAACACAAAAGAACAGCTAATCCAAATAATAAATGGGCAAATCAATTGAGCAATTTTCAAAAGAAGTACAAATGGCCAATAAATACACCAAGAAATGTTCAGTAACTTTAGCCATACAGGAAATGCAAATCAAAAAATCACTGAGATGTCTCTCACCCCAGTCAGAATGTCAATCATCAAGAAAATAACAACAAATGCTGACAAGGATGGAGTAGGAGGAGGAAACTGTAAATACTGTTAGTAGGAATGCAAATTAGTACAGCCACTATGTAAATGGGTATGTAGGTTCCTCAAAGAACCAAAATTATTTGAAAAGCACTTTTTTCTCAGTGTTATATTTTAAAGTTATTTCCTACGCTGATTTAAGTAACTCTGATTCCCTAGTTTTCAGTGTCAGTGATAGTAGGCCTAGTGGACATTTTAGAACCATGTGTGTTTTATTTAATTTGCCAATCAGGACAACTATCATCTGGTGTTGATTTAGTGCTTTTAAATCACAATTGATATACTAACAAATGGCTTTACTCTAGCTAATATGAACAGAATTCCTGTAAGTGTCATATTTCTTATAAGCATGTATCTATGTTTTTGTTTTGATTATTTTATTCATCCCTTTGTTTATATACTTTATCAACAAATGTTTCTGTTCATTTACAAGTAAGCAATTTATGCAGGCTCTGGTTAAATTATGGTCCATGTTAGGACTAAACCCTTAAATGTTTCATTTATAAATTGACAAAGTTGTAAGTAGCATTACTGTGAGGATTTAGTGAGGAAATTATATCAAAAAATAAACTCACACTTCTTCAATCAACAGTGTTGGTAATTACAAATAATATTGCAAGGGAAGAAAACATTTCTTCCTTCAACCTTTTTGGTTCTGTGACTGAATCTGAAAATTAAACTAGCATAAGACAGATTAATAGGAGAAAAGCATACCAGTTTTATTTAATATTTTTATGTACACATAGGAGCCCTCATAAAGAAAATGAAGAACCCAAGAAATTGTTAGACCCAAAACTTTACATACTTTTTCAAAAAAATCTATAAATAATGAGAATGTGACAAGAGAAAAGGACTTGGGCTCGGGGCAGAAAATTGTGGGACAGGTGAGAAAACAGTAGAAAATAATGGAAGAAAGAGCTATTTTAGTAGTTTGTTTGAACAGATTCATTTTAGTATCACTAAACATTTAGATCACATTTAGTATCACTAAACATTCATAGGAATGTTCCTGTCTTCCTTATACAGAGAGGTAATCTTTCTGCTAGGAACCCTTATGACTTGCTTGTAGGTAGAAAGAGGAAGGTGAGAGAGCCTTTCCTGTGTCACTCTTTATTTTGTGGCTTCAGCCAAAGTGATTTATCTTGACATATTCTGAGTCCCTTTGATGTTATCAAGCCCACAACCTCAATTTGTTGTAATATCAACTTTTCAGAAAAAGAGCATTATTTTATTCATACTGAGTAATCCAGATAATTTTGAGCCTATGGAACACCAGAGTATTGCACATTCCATAGATTTCAGGAACACAAGTGCCCAGGGTCTTATTTAGCACTAAGAGGATGAGAGGCTTTTTGGATACTAATGCAGACTCGGCTCAGTATCCATTTCAAAAACCCAAGAGAAGATCTCTTAAAATACCATCATCTTACATCTACCTAAATCAAGCCAAGCTTCCTTTATCTGCAGTGCTCCAAGGGACCAGCAAGTTTTGAATAATTCCAAATAATATTAGAGGCAATAAGTCCATGGTTGGTCCTCCCATTCAATATCCCAGCAGCACTTCAATGAATAAGGAAATGTCATCTTCTGCTCCCTTTTTCCTGCCCAGTTTTGATGACAGCTAATACATACACCATCGAGAAAGAAGTCATTAGCTAAAGGCTTAATCGCCAGCTGTAAAGTAACCAGAACTTGTCTATTTAGCAGCTTCATTTATGACTGGTTCTGAGTTTGATCCTTTATGATATACAAATGCATGTTTGTTTTACAAAACTTCCCCCAAATCTCTGCTTCATTCTACACAGTCTTTGTAAGTATGCCTTTTGCTACTTAATGTGAAACTGAGGAGTAATATTCTTATATCATTCAACTTCTTTCATATCAAAGGTCATTATTCACTGTTGTAAACCAAACACTCAAAGATGTACCTTTCTAAAAAAAATTCTGATTCTAGTATATCTTTTTCTGTAAGGGAAAACTATATAAAATCTCAGGGAGACCTGAAAAAGTCTCAATATTTTATTGTTATTTTGTCACATGAGCAAATCCCAATATATGATATAGTCACTTTCCTTAAAAGTGAAAAGATATGTTATTCTCCTCCTTACTTGAAGTACTAAAATTGAAGATGAATTAAAATGAGTTAAAAACTCAACTATAAAAAAATTAAAGAACTAGGGTTCTGCAGGGGAATATTTCCAACAATAAATAAAGTCAGTGTCAAGGCAATAAGGGAATTACTAAATTTTATCTTGAATGACGTGGGAATCCTAGCTTGGGCATAACTGAACTGCACAGTTAAAAACTTTGATTACTTAGAATTCATTTATCTTGGTGCTTGGGTACCTCCATCCATCCTCTCTCCCTCCTTAGTCCCATTACTTCTCCTCTGCTACCACTCATATTCTCCCAACTAATTTTACTTCACTTTTTAAACATAGGGTAGTAACAGAGGCCCACACACCTATACACTTTCACATTGCACACTTGCATCCCTACAACCCAAAGCCTTAAGTATGTTGAGGAGAATCTAGTTGTTTTGCTTAGTATTCACACTGGTCTTGGATGGAGTAACAGAGTCTCACACTAACAACTCAAGGTTGTTCATAGTCCTGGCTCAGATTTGACTTTTGTCCCATGGGGCTGTTTATAAACCAATTATGAGAACATCCACAGTGCCTATATTTTTAGATAAGGTATTTAGAATATTAATTGAGCACTAACCATTGACAAGAAGTGAAGCAGTGCCCAACTTGGCTACTAACCAGCTATTGTTTTGGAATAAATCTAAGCCTGAGATTAGAGCAATAGTTAAACAAAACCCAGAAAACTACCCTGCCACTTCAGGCACACTAAAGTGTAGCCTAGGTTCTTATCTTAAAAGTGAAGAGATTTTTTTTATGTCAGAATGCCTTGGGGAAAATAGAGACTACATTGAAAAGTAAAATGTTATTTTCATTATTGTTAATAAGAGCTTCCAAATAAGTTAAGTTAGACGTACCTACTTAAGCACTTAAGCAAAAACTGAGGTTGCATTTATTTTGCAAATACACTATCAGTTCAAGTATTGCTTTTTTAGCTTCTTCCAAATGGAAAGATGAAAAACTATGGAAAATTAACTATTGAACAGATACCAAAAATATGTGACCACTGTATTTTCCTTCATTATACGAAACTGCAAAGCAGTGTTTTTTTTTACTTAATTGATTCAAACATAGCAATTGATATTTTCCTTAGGCTAGACATAATAGGTTTATGTTTGATTTTAAAAAGTACTTTATTTACTATCAGTTCCATTAGGCAGACCCATGGACTTTTGGAAATATTCCCACTGTACTTTACTGTTAAAAAAAAAACTCACTCAATGACTATTTTCAACAAACCTACAAATTAAATTTTGAAGATATTTTTAAAAATTAATTTAATTTCTTCCCTTTTTGTAAACTACACTAATAGACAGGAGAGAAAACCAGATGGTCTGCAGTTATACCCATTCTTTTTTTTCAAAGTCTGAGGACTTATACTCTATGAATTCAAGATTTATTACAAAATTATAGTAATCAAAATAGTGTGGTTCTGCTGGTCAACAATAGTTCACGCCTGTAATCCTAGCTACTCAGGAGGCAGAGATCAGGAGGATTGCAGTTCAACGCCAGCCTAGGCAAATGAATTGATGAGACCCTATCTTGGAAAAAAAAACTCTTCACAAAAAAGGGCTTATGGAGTGGCTCAAGGTGTATGCCCTGAGTTGAAGCTCCGGTACCACACACATACACACACACACACGCGCAAAAGTGTGGTTCTGATATAACAGCATACAAATAGTTCAGTGGAATAGAATAAAGAACCAAGAAATAGGCATTCATCTACATGGCCAACTGATTTTTGTCAAGGGTACAAAAACCATTCAGTGGATAAAAGATGGTCTTTTCAACAAATGTCCTGAGAAACCTGAATATCCACATGCAAAAGAATGATCTTGGATCTTCAGCTTCCACCACATATAAAGGTTAACTCAAAATGGATCAAATACTTAAAAGCTAAAACTATAAAAAAATTAGAAGAAAATATAATGAAAAAGTATTTAGGAAGTTGAAAATGACAATGATTTCTTGGATATGACAGGGAAGGCATAAGCAATATAAGAAAAAGTACATAAATCTGACTTCATCAAAACTATACATCAAAAAACTGTCAAGAGTTAAAAGAGCTCATAGAATGGGAGAAAATATTTTTCAATCATATACAGTATATGGTAAGTGATTAATATGTATAGAAAAGATTCCTGAAACTCAGCAGCAAAGAGACAACCCATTTTAAAAAATAGGCGTAGAGCTGGGAGTGTGGCTTATGTGGTAGAGTGCCTTCCTAGCAAGCACAAGGTCCTGAGTTCAAACTCAATTAGCACAAAAATAAGCCAAGAGCCTGGGCATGGTGGTGCATACCCATAATTCCAGCACTTGTGAGGCCGATGTAGAAGGATCATGAGTTTGAGGTCAGCCTGGGCTACGTACCAAGTTAAACCCATTCTAAAACAACCACGTCTTCCAAGTCTTTCTGGTTGTTGTTTTGTCTACTTCTTTAATGTAATTGTGATTATAGTCTAGGCTAATGAGGAACTTATGAACCATAACATTTTAATATGAATAGTTTTCTGTTTTATAATTATTTTTAAGCATATTTTATAGTATCATAATATTCCACCATGAAAGGAGCTGTTTATTTAACCAGTTCTTGATTGTTCCACATTTAAAATGTTAAATTAAAAAGTTATAATAAAATTTCTATGAAAAATATATTTATTCACTAACAATTAAATCTGTATTTAATTTAAATATATATTGTGTGCCTATTATCTGCCATGCACTATTCTAGGTGTTAGAGATCTGGCAGTGAAGCAAACAGACAAAAGCCCTTGCCCTTCTAGGATTTATATCCTAATAAGAGACAAACACTAAATAATACAAGTAAGCTAAATAGATAGCATGTTGATAGTGGTGAGTTGGTATAGAAAAATTAACTAGAAAAGAGGGAAGGAATGGACTGCCATTTTAAGTAAAGTGGTCAGGGCAAATGTAGCTGAGAATAGACATTTGAATAAAGACAACAGAGAAATGAGGAAACAATCCACTGTATGTCTTGATTGCAAACAAAGAAAACAGCAAGTGCAAAAGACCCTTCTCCTATCTTTAGAGTTATTTTCAGAAGAATTAGAATTGTTAGACAAAAGAATGCTATTATATACAGTTTATAATACATTTCCAAAAAGTTCTTTTGAAAATTACATTATCTTTAGAGCATTTTATCAATTAAAATGTAATGTGTCCTTGGTAATATTTATTATAACAATAGCCATTTTGAGAAATTCTAGGTTGCATGTTGCTTTCTGAGTTTTTTATAATACTATAAAGTCATTTCATTTTATGGAGTAACTCAGATAAAATGATATCATCATCAATGCATTACTGATATTTATTCTTATTTTTCTTAGATTTGAGAAAATAGAGTTGTTTTGCCTGAAAAATAAAAAGCTTATTTCATAATGTACATAAATGTCCAAATCTAAAGATTTGTGGGATGGCAGATATGGAGGAAAACTGTATTCCAGAAGGATGCTGTCATACAACTTACCTGCTTCTATAAATAGGCTGTGAGATGGAGCACCAAGCTCAAGACATATGAAATAGTGCCGCGTATTTTTCACAAAGCAAGAACATTAAAAATAGAATGTCACTAAATTTAGAAACTCAGAAGAAAATTGTGAGTTCTTTATTTAGAAACCTATTGCAGAGTAATGAGGATTTTTTTCACTTGCCTATTACCAAGCGTGAACTCTGTTATGTCACTTTCGCCTCTCCCCACTTTTTCATATGTTTTAAAAAATGTACTATCTTGGTAGAACTAACATTATTCGTAAGAGTTATTTTTCCATTTCAATCCATGAAGTTATCATTTGCCCTTAGAATAACTTCCTCTTTCTCAATCGCTTGAATAGACTTTAAGTAAACAGATATGCAAGTTGTAAAAAAATAAAAATAAATAGATACTGAATATAGTTAGTCATTTAAAGATTTTAGATGACAGAAAATGTTATGTCCTCCTGGGCCCAGATACAGTTCATTATGGATTGTTCAATTCATTAAATATTTGTTGAGGACTAATATGTTGCCACACAGGTTAGTTGACATGGATATTTTTTAACAAGCACAGAAGACCCTTCATAGATTGGCCCCTTATCTCTATTTTATTACCTGCCCCACTTTCTCCTTCTTAAGGCTCCATTCAAATGGGACCACTTGCAGTTCTTCAGCGATGTCATTTGTTTCACCTCCTTGCATATGCTTTGTATTTTCTAGTCCAAGATAAAAATACAAGACATCTCCTTAGTTCATCTTTACCCAATCAAATTTTCCTTATCCTTGAAGTATCATGTGTGAGTTCTTTTATAAAGTCTTTGTTAATCCCTCTTTCCCGTCTCCATGAAGCCAGGTTAGATTTCTCTCATGCACTATTGAATGGTTTCCTTCTTCCTACCACTCTTCATTTCTTATCATACTTGTCTATTGCACTCACCATACACATATACCATGAATGAACTATGAACTCCTGGAGGACATGGACTGGCTAACTTATTTTTCTAGTTTGTTTAGTGCATTAGGCACTAAACAAATGTTTACCTACTTTACCTATCTATTCTGCACTTGTTAGTTCAGATTTACAAAATATGAAATGCAGCTCATGAAGTTGAGCAATAGCCTTATTTCTAGAGGTAGGCCTACATTTTTTTTTAATTTGTCCCAACAGATGGTCTTTATTCTAAAACAATATAGTCCACTTTAAAGTCACTAACTATTAAGCAAATGGCAGGTATCTTGGGAAATCCCATGGAATTTGATGCCCTTGCTCAGACCCATGCAAGCACACCAAGTGCTTGTCCACACTCCCCAAATGGCAGAGTGAAGTGAGAATTGCATAGCCCTAGCAAGTCTAATTAGTAAATGGTAGGATATTGTCCTTCTCTGATGACATCCCTAGAAGAGAGACTTATGGACACATAGAGGAGCAATAAAATGCTTCAGCCTCACCTCAGCTGGGTGTACTGGCCACCATGCAATTAACGGTCTGTCTTTTCAGTTAAGAATTGTTTAGTTATTCTTAGATAACTTAAGCATATCAAACCTGAGATAAGCCTGATATCATACTTTGGATGATAAAAGGGGTTCAGAAGAAATTGAAAGTACTCTCCCTGTGTTCAAAGAGGTTATACAGTGACTGGGGAAATTTGCCTCAAGAATGGAAAACGCTTGGCAAATAGCAGAAAAGCAGCGGTGACCTTGTTCTGCATTGTGTAGTATGAGTCCATGATGCAGGCAAGACAGATAGTGGTGTATTTTGAAATCCATGTGTGTTATTGAATATAAAGGTACAATCAGAGAAGGAGGGTAAATAAGAGACTGGAATGATATATGATGAGTTCTGTGCACCCAGAGTGTGGAGGAGCTTATCAAGAAAGAAGCTGTGTTTGTGTTATTCCACCTAAGCCTAGCCTTACAGGCCAAAGGAAATTCATAGTTGGAGTGGCATGTTTAAAGAGACCTTCCATGAATAAAGCCATTTGATATCACTCTTGGAAGCAGTGTTGAGTAAAAACACACTGGTTTCCTAGTAGTATTTGGTAGTTGTTCTTTAAAGTTATGCTGAATATTTGAAAGTAAGCCTGTTTGGAAGCTGACTGCCATAGTAAATAAGACTGTGATTCACTTAGGCTGAATCAGATGCTGACACAGACAAAACAGATGGGCTCACCATTTTTATATATACGTATACATGTATATGTATACATACATATATATATATATATATATATATATATATATATATATATATACACAATGGTACTATATATCTACAAAGATATTACATATTTAAAGTATACTTACTTAAATTATCTCATTTTAAATGCATAAAATCCCTTATGTAGGACTGACTCCTTTCTTGTTTTTCCTATCTCACAGTATTTGTAGAGTTGGCCTTTGCTATAATAGAAATAAGAGCTAAATTGGACAGTAGTATTCACTTCAGTAGTATTCACTTCAGTTTATAGATTAAAGAATGGAAGCTCAAAAAGTTTAAATCACTAGAATAGAAAGGAAATATGAAAAGTATACACTTATATGTCAAACAATAGAGTTAAGATAAGCATTTTATATTTGTTTTTTCATTTAATAATTGTAACAAGCCTACAGAAGAAGAACTTTAGATCACCAGTAACATCTTGTTTGTCAAGTGGTGCTTTATCTTACTTGGTTCCTTTCCATATTTCATACTAGAACCCCTCCTTTTGTTGGCTTCCACTGTATACTATGTTATCAGATTTTCCTATTTCCTTCCTTAGGAGTAGGAATCTCTTTCATGAATCCTTCTCTCTTTGTATCGTAAATGACTTTCTTCCCCCAGATTTTATCCTTGGCTCTCTCCTCTCACTATTTTATCATACACTCATCCATGGGGGAATGCATCACTTTCTATTGTTTCAGTGTTGATGACTTCCAAAACAGTAGCTTGAGCCTGATTCCTTCTTCAGATTCACACATGTGATTCACACATGTGAATTCAACCTCCTATAGGGTATCATTCCAACAAAACACAACTACTTCAAATATCATAGGTCACAAATTGAATTTATCACCTTTTCTGCTAAAGCACATACCTATTTCCTTCCCAGATATCATCATACCTATGAATGATCCCATGAGCCATAAATGTAAGGCTTTCTCACGGATTCCTCTCTCTCCTCAGTCCCTAGGAAAATCAAACTCAAAATTCCACCTCCTCACTTATCAATGCACTCTCTTTTCTTATTCTTGGTGCCACTACTTTAGGTCTTGTCACCATTAACTCTGGCCAGCTTATTACAACTCTTGACTAACTTCCTTTTCTATCTATCTTGTTCTAGTTGTTTTAATAAAGTATATTTCTAATCATGTCATTTCTGTGCTTAAAAATCCTTCAATCACCTCCTATTCCTGAACTTTAAATGAATTCATACTTGCTGTCTCCACCTTATTCCTCCTTATATCCTTTAGGAACCAATCACTTTTCTTTCACCTGTCTGTCTCAATCTTCAAATCCCCTCTGAAAGCATTCATCACATAACTTTATAATTTTCTATTTATTTACCTGTATTTTTTGCTACACTATAATTCTTTTGAACACAGAAACAGAGTATTAATCAACTTTGAATTTCTCGAATTCACCCAATACATATATATGTATTAGGTGCTCAATAAATGCAGGTTGAGTAAATAGATGGAGGATAATTGTTAGTTCCAGTTTACTGAAATGGAAGTTTGAACTTAAGGTAATTAACTTTCCAATGACACACTATCAATCACTGAGTGGGAGAGCTGGAAGTTAAAACTAGTTATACTTGATTTTAAAGCCAAGGTTCATCCCAAAAGGTCATGATATTTTATCATACTACCACATGTATCTTAACTAAGATTATAATTTTAAAGAATAAAATACAAGGAATGTATATAATTTTCAAACTTGATACCATGGTGCTGACAGAATGATTATTATTGTAAAATCCATGGAAGTAATCTTGGTCGTATTCTTCTGTAGAAACATCAAACTTTTCTCTTGGCAGTACTGGGGGTTGAACTCAACATCTTGTGCTTGTTGAGCAGGTGCTCTACCACTTGAGCTACTCTACCACCCAACCATTTTCATTTACATGTATTAATTCAAAAAGTACAATAGAAAGTGTGGAGATACTTGAAATATACTACTAGTGTAAAACTTAATTTATACTGAACAAGAAGCAATTTTCATTCACCTTTTTGGTCAACCAGTAGTGGACAGAGCAATAACCAAAATTAGTAACTTCAAAAAAAGTGTGAAGACTTAAAAAGGTCATTCTGTGGATATGCAAACAAGACAGGAATCAGAATGCCCACCCAAAAAAGTAAATGGAAGTAGGCAGGTGGAATGTTCTTTGCTTTGAGTTGATAGTAGAAATGAAAGTCTGCAATACAGTGAAAATCTACAATATAAGTTGTATAAATTGAAGTTTCAGACAGTGCCAGGGATGGTAAGAAATCAGCCAACCAACATATCTTTTCCAGAGAATGAAAACAAAAGATATTAATTGCAAGGAGGCAAATAAGATGATATTTCACTTGTGATAATAGAACATATTTCTTCTTTCAAACATACTTCCATATCAGGATCCATATAGTTGCACACACGAAGTTTTTAGGCTCCTGATTTGGACATTGGGTGGATTTGTGGACATTTGTTGCTAAGATGAGGTCAAGTTCAGAAATTTGGATGTACACTGAGAAGCTTAAGAGCACAAAGATTGTTGTAGCAATAAAAAATGTTTTCTTTTGTATAGGATATACTTAGGCTAAAGAATAATTTATATCTGAAATTAAAAGTTAAGTAATTGTCTGTTTTATTTATCACCTCTGTAAATACAACAGTGACCTCAGTAGATCATATTAATGCCTTGGCTTAGCAAGCTACACCAGAAGTTCAATACCCTGGAGCAGCTACTGAATTGTGGTTTGTTGAGATGGTGCAAATTAACATTTGACTAGGGATTGTAAAAGAAAAATGACTACATAAGAATACTGCCATCCTAGGTACAGGCTAAGGAACTGAGTCTTTAGTCCATAATGATGAAAGTCTCTTTCTCTCTCTCTCTCTCTCTCTGTGTGTGTGTGTGTGTGTGTGTGTGGTACTGGGGCTTAAATTCAGGACCTCTCATTTGCTAGGCAAGTGCTTTATCTACCTGAGCCACACCCCTAACATTTTGGGATTTTTTTTGTTTATTTTGTTTTCAGATTGACTAGTGTGTTTACTTTGCAAAGATTGGCTTCAAGCTATGATCTGGGTGGTCTGTGCCGCTATGCCTTGCCTAAAGTTTACATTTTGATTAGACTGTCAAGACCAACAACCAAAACCCTATTGTCATAGGGCTTAAAATACTTAGTTACTGGAGTGAAGAGAGCAGTGGACTTTGATTTATGCTCTAGTTAGTGTTCACAGCTGTTTTAACAAGAACTGCAATAATAATTTTAGTGGTTTGTGTGAAGCAGAGTCTTCTCTTTCCCTAATTATCTGAAGAGAGTATTGAAGGCTGGTAACGTGTGTGTGTGTGTGTGTGTGTGTGTGTGTGTGTGTGTGTGTGTGTGTGTAATTTAAGGCTTCTTAAGTGGCTTCTAAGATCACTGTCTTCATTCCAGTGAGGAGAAACAGGAAAGCAAAAGAGCATGGAAAATCAAATATGCACATTTTTATGCACAAACCATGAAATTCTCACACATCATTTCCATTCCAACAGTCTAGTCATGTGACCATACTAGTTGCAAAGGGGGTTGGGAAGTATCATTCCCACCTCAATCTTATTACTCTGGAAAATGATGGATACTTATTTTATTGCCATGTTTCACATTACAAACTAGACTTTGCATTACAGAGCTTTTAGACTAAAGGAAAGAGAAGAAAAGCAAGGGACAATTTTAAATATTAGAGGCAATTTTCCCCATCATTCAACTCAAAGAGGATATACAGTATGATCTGAGATAGGTGATCATACTCCATGATACCAAGTTGATCTTAATTCCTTTGTTTCTCCTTGAGAGTAATAATACTATTAATTTATATATAATTTTGGTATTTAAAGGAACATAATACCATTGCTAGTAGATACAAACCAACCTCTTCCAGTTATTTAACTGAATTTGCCACAATCTCCTTTAATGCTGAAGGAAAATATAAAACATTGAGCAAGTAATTTGCATGTTTATTAAAGATAACTCTGAAAAGTGAGAAGGAAAATAGATTTGGAGGGAAGAACTTGATCAGATCAGGCCCTGTCTTGTTCAAATTTATTGAGATGGTGTAAGTGAACCCTTACTTACAATCAAGAGTGAATTTTCATAACATTGAAGATACGAATTGACCATACACATGAGAAGTCTAATTACAACTGAAGTGAACAGAATGTGTGGCCAACAGAAATTGTGAAGCAAATTAAGAAGCAGTGAATCTTTTGAATGGCAAGGAAGAGAATCTGTATACAGCTATGTATTCAGAATAGCATCACTAATGATGGACATTAAAATGCTAAATAATCAAAAAACATTTGCTTGAGAAATAAAATTCATCACAACCGTCCAAGTCAAGCAGCATATTAATAATGGCCAAGTACCAAAGCTGTTTTACTCCATGAAGCCTCAGGAAACAAGGTCTTCTTGGTATAAAACTTTAGCTTTACAGTCTGTAGCTGTGTTCAGTCCAAGAAACCTCAAATGTGTATTACATCTTCTGACTCAATAATGACAATGTGATATTATCTGTAGGACTAGAAAAACCAGCTATAAAACTATCTCACTATAAAAGTTAACTGGAAGATGAGACTTTTCCTATGTACATGAGTAGATAATTTTCTTTTTAAATTATGCTTCTGTGAAGTTTTGGTTATTAGTCTTTTCCTCATATCTGCACCCTCTGAATAATAACTGAAAATCACACTGAGCTGGTAGATTTGGAAAGTTATATTTTGCTCTCTCTAAAACAACCCTGAGAAACTCTAGATACTGTATTTTATTTATCTAAAGGGATACAAGGGGACTAGAGGTATGGTTCAAGTAGCAGATGTCCCTGAGTTCAAACCCCAATACCAAAAAAATTAAAAAGTTACAGAAGTTTCTTCCCTTTTCTTTAGAAGAAATGTATCATAAGAGGATTTTAAACATTGGAAGAATGTAAAAACTTTTTTAAAATGTGCTATGTGGCAACTTCACCTTTCTTTGAAGGCTCTAACGAAACTTGTAACACTTTTGATACTATGCTTTTTTCAATCCATAGATTTAACTTCCAGGAGCATATCTTGCACCCTAACTTTGACTGAAAACCACATAACTTGGCACCACTGGCTGTAGAGCTCCAACTGGTTCACTCACTTTCTTGTTGAGTTCTACTCGTGGCTATTTGGATTTTGAATTCTGCTTACCTTGTGATTTCCCTTCATAGCTTCAGTAATCTAGCAACAGCAATGAAATTCTTAGCTCTTAAATGCCTAGTGATATTGACTTGACTTGTCATTAGAATTCTTTCTTCTCCCTGAGGAAGAATTAATACAACACAGACACTATTATGCTTCCTAACTTGCCTTTTGTTCAGTGACCTGTATTATGACACAACTAGAGAGAAAAACCACTTTCGCCTCAACTTGGGGCATGATTGCTTGGTCCTACTTATACATTACTGAAATCAGATGGGTGTGGCTTTATGCTATTGATCTTTTTCTTATTTTTCTGTTCACAATGACTAAAAATAGACTGGATTACTGAAACCACAAGTAGAAATGCAATTCCAGCATAGCACAAAAATATGAGCAACTTCTACTGATGACATTCATAAAAATGACTGAAATCATAATGTGCTTAAGTGAGAATCTATTTTTCCTTTGAAATATGTTTCCATTGTTTTAAATGCTGAATATTTTACTCTACTTTATTTTTAATATAACATTTCATAATTTTTACTAAATCATTGAAATTTAGCTTTGAAAGTCAAATATATTAGTCATGCTTTAAATGCTTTTGAGAGTCCTTAAAAATAGCTAGAAAACATCTGCTTCTGACTTTTCTGGAATAGTGGAAAAGCTGGTAGATGACAAACAGGCTATTGGAACAAAATAGAGAGACCATAAACCCATCTACACATATATGATAATCTGATTTACGATAGACATACAACTGCAATGCTTTCAGGAAATGGTGTTTTCAAAAATGGTGCTGGATCAATTGAACATCCATCTGGAAAACATAAATCTTGACTCTTGTTTCATACTATTTACAAAATCAATTGAAGGTGGATTGTAGACAAGAATGATAAATCAAAAAAAAATCTCTTACAAGACATCATAGTAGAATATCTTAATGATATAAAAGTAGAAATAATTTACCTAAATAGAGCACAATTCATGTCCAGAATATATAACTTTTATGAATCAGGAAAAAAAGAGAGGAGAAGAGTTTCATTAGACAGAAGTCTGACTTGATATTTCATAAAAAGATACATAAATTTGTAATTAGTATATTCTCAATGCCATTAATCACTAGAAAAATTAAAATCACTTCACTTAAATTAAAAAAAAACAGAAATTACCATGGATTTTGGTGTGTGTCAGGTCTGTAAGGTAAAAATTAAAATAATATTATTAATATATTATATAATATTGAAGTTGGTCATTAATCATGTTTTTTCCGTTTTGAAGACTGTAAAGTTGTGCTGATAACTCAGTATTTGCAACAGTGACAACTAACACTTGTCAGGAGTCCAAACCCAAGGAATCTGATTCTAGATTTTATACTATTGACCATTCTGTTCTGTAGACTTTTGGAAATCCCTGCCAGTCAGGAAAAGTTAGGGCTTGCTGTGGCAACAAGCAACCTCAGTATCTCAGTGGGATATAATACGGAGGTTTATGCCTCACTCTTGGCTGTGCTCATTGTGGTAGCTCAGACACTCACGCTGACAGAACCATCTTTTCAAAGGCTTCTATAACCATCAAGGTAGGTGTATGAACACATAAGGAATTATACCCTGACTCTCAAAATATTTGCATAGACGTGTCAGGCTTTTCGTACTTTCTCAAAATTTTAACTGAAACAGATCACAGAGATAGCACAATGAGCCATATGTTATTTAAAAATGCTACAAATACTAGGAAATTATTTTCCTCAAATATGAAAATGAATATAATAGTCTTAATCAAAATGTAAAGAGCCACATAGCTTTAAAATATTATTTAACCTAACATTTTTCTCTCTAATGAATATATATATGGGATTTCATTTTGAGACAACCATTAATTATATAACACAGTTTTTATTATTTATCTCAGCTTTCATTAATTCTGTTTAGTTACTTAGATAATAAATATATACTTCAGATGAAAGTAATAGACCTCAATTATTAACTTTTTAAATTGCATGACTAAATGTTATAGGTTAGATCATCCTTATAGTATCTAGTTACTTAAATGTTGAAATTCTACCTTATAACTGTACCTATAGACAAAATAAGGGTGTTGAGACTTTCTATAATTAAGTAAGAATATGCTTAAATCAGCATTTTTCAATAAGTTTATGTTTAATCATTAAAGTATTTTTGTTAATAATAATCCCATAATTCCAAAGTCCAATATCTAGTTTAGAGTTATACATCACTGAAAAAGCAAATAATTTATACACAGCCAAAATAGATAGTCTTTGTACAAGTTATGTGGAAGTCTTTGATATGGTGGACTTATACAATGAAATGAAAGTGATGAGTTACAATAAGTAATAAGTTTTAACAGGAATCTACTAGGAGTCTCCTTTGTCTCACCAGAAAATTCACAGAAGGTATTTCCTTGTGTATCCAAAGATATAATGACATCAGATAATAAAAATGTGAAAACTCAGAACTAAAAGATAAAGGCATACATATTTCAAATGTCTTCAATAACAATATTTATACAGTACTTCAATATTTTAAAAAGATAAAAGATAAAGTTATAATTTAGGTCTTTCAAGAAGAAATGAGCAATTCGTTGGGAGCAAAATATATGAAAAAATAACATCGGGGCTTTAAGTTAGCAAAAGTTCACTTTAGTAAAAAAAATAATCCTGCTAATAGCTTATTAATACTACATTATAAGAAGATTGAAGATCAATACTGGGCATTGTGGTGAACATCGTAACCCAGCACTCAGGAGACTAAGGCAGGAGGATGGTGAGTTTGAGGCCAACTTTGGCTGTGTGGAGACTGTCTCAAAACAAAATCAATTATAGATGCATTACTAGAAGCATTATATTTCCACTTACTTAGCAAAAATTTGTTTAAACATGATAAAAGCGTAGTAACATCAAGGGTTGTAAGACTAGAGTAACAAGAACACGGCTCTCAAATTTGTGCATACTTGCTAATGTCTTATATTGGAAGATTACATTGGTATAGTAAATTTAATTCTGAGTGCCTTACTTCTCAAAGGACAGTAATGAACTTCAAGGTGGCTTTCTTTTTCTTTACTGTATTAAAGAGTTGAAATCCCTTTTCTTCTTTCTTTCTTTTTTGTGGCTTTAAATGACACCAGTGTTGAGGGATGACATAAACTTAAAACCAAAAACAGACAGTCCTTGCCTTAGAAGTCTGTAGGGTTGCTTTAGGAGAAACACGAAAGACATTACACTAACCCTTCACCCCTCCCTCAGCCTGTAGCAGCCACTATTTTGTTCTCTGTGCCCATGATTTGACTATTCTAGAGACTTTGTACCTGTAACATTACACAGTATTTGTTGTTTTGCGACTGGCTCATTTCACATACCGTAATGTCTCCAACGTTCAACAATGTTGTAGTGTATGTTGCAGTTTTTTAAGGCTGAGTGATAGATATTCAGTGGTGCAGACATACCACATTTTGTTCTTCTATTCATTCATAGGTGGATACCTGCTTCCACCCTTTGACTATTGTGGAAAATGCTGCTATGATCATGGGTGTGCAATACCTATTTGAGACCATGCTTTCAATTTTTCTGGGTGTGTGCCCAGACAAGCAATTGCTGTTGGATCCTATGTTCATTCTATTTTTACTTTTTAGGAATATCCCTTTTCAAATAAGAATTGCTAAGGAGCTCAGTATGTAAAATGAATAAAAGCTCAGCCTGGAAAGTGGCTGTAGATACATGTGTCAGCACCAGCTGGAGCGAAGGGCTAGAGCAGGAGACTGCCAAAGCCACATCCTTTCTTCTATGAGACCTTGTTGGGAAATCCACCAAAGTAGAAAACAGCATCAGGACGAATGAGAGGAAATGTTTTTGGCAAGGGACAGTTTAAAAAAAATGAACATATTCAGCCTGGAGAACTGAGAAATGGTGACTGATTGTGAAAATTCTTAGAAGGGGTTTTTGAGTGGGAGAGGATAATAGATTCTGTTACTGCTGAGGACAAAACCAGACCCAAGGAAAGGGATACAAGGAAAAAGCCATTTTCTCAATTTGAGGAAAATAAGATCTAATGATGAATGCATCCAATTAATAAAGTGCTCTCAAAAAATAGGAGGGATGAGTATAACAGTGCCTGCTTGTAATCGCATCACTAGGGAAGCGGAGGCAGGAAGATTATGAGTTCACGGTCAGTCTGAGCTATGTAGCAAGACCCTATCTGAAAAGAAAAGAAGAGAAGAGAAGTGAAGAGAAGAAAAAAAAGAGAAATGAAGAATTCAGTGGTTGATGGTGTCTTTATCAAGGATGATATGGAAGAAAGTTAAGAAAGGGAATATGAATGATATACTTTCTGTATAAGAATGAATATAGAATTTTTAAGCTTGCTGAAATCACCCCAAGAAAGGGACTAAGGTACAAAGAAAAATAGAGGACCTGAACCAATTTGAATTATAATATATGTGCATGGAACTGTCACAAGGAAACACCCTGTAGAGCTATCTTAAACAAACAAAAAATACCTTTTTTCAAAAACGGAGAACAGGAAGGAACAACAGGTCCTGCTGGGGGTTGGTATCAGTGTTAAGGGAGGATATAATATAGTGGGGATATTATGTACTCAAGTATGAAAATGGAAAAATGAAACACGTTGAAACTATTTCAGGAAGGAGAATGATGGAGTGAATTCAACTTTGATATATGGTAAGAACTTTTGTGAATGTCACAATGCATGCCCAGTGCAATAATAAAAAAAAAAAAGCATTCAGTGACTGGTTGACAATGTTCTTATCAATGATGACACAGATGGGATTCTTGCATTAGAAGGGACATTAGTATAGAGGACCTTCAGGTCCCTTCTGGCCCATATGGGTCCATATGTTGTGGGTTTTGAAGGTCACCATGATGTTTATGGATCCACCATGATGACATTGGCCCCACTGATGTCATTGGAAGTGAATACAACTATCAATCATCTCTCAACCCATCTGGTTGTCTTTTTAACTTCACCTTTTCTTCTAAGTACAGTTGTTCTTGTGTGTTGCTCCTTACTGGGTCTTTCTTTTCCATAAAGCTTTCTTTTCAAATTAGAGTAAGCAAGAGGGACAAATGTTGACAAGCTGATAGAGGATCAAATGATATGAAAATCTCATCCATTAATATTTGTGATAAATTGTTATGATTGTTAAGATTGCTTGGCCCTCAAGCCCCTTCATTAATCAGACTTCTGGTCATTCTTCCCACACCTTCTAGCCCAAATGTGCTGTGACATCACCCTATGCTCAAAAAAGTGCCTCAGGAGCAATGAAAAAAGACATAGTATTTCTAGAATATTAGTCAACAGCTGGTTTAGTTAAATATCCCTCCACCCATGCTGTACTACATCAATTAATTTTTGAAGAAGTGGCTAAGTATAATTATTAATTATTTGAGTGCAGTGCATATGCTCTTCTGCACACCATTTTATTTTAATTTACTTTTTAACGAGTAAGGCAATATGATTTTAAAATTATTTCCCATCTGTCATGCAGGCTAATAAAGAAATCCACTAATTGATGCCATATCAAATTTAACCATTTTATTTACTTTCTAATTACATAGTTCTATAGGAAATCAAACTGGAAAAATGTATTTAACGTCCCCTTTTTTAGTCTACATACATAGCTACTTGGCATTGGAGAGAAATGAGACATGCATTTTTGGAGGTCTAACAATATGAAAACAATAGGTGCATCATTATCTCTCTATTATTTGTCTTTGTTTTAATCATGCACTGTAAAACTGAAAGACAAGATAAATTGGTTGTCTTGCAAACAATTACCTGTGATCTGAATCATCAGAGAATTCTATTATATTTGCTTCACTTTGGTTGGTGTGTATTATTATTAACTTTGTGGAAATGCTAAAAAACATGTAGGGTTTAGTAATTTCCTATTCCCCTATTTACTCATTACACAGGACACTGGTACCATGGGCCACACAGTGTTTGTGCTTATGCAAACATATGGAGACATTAAGGTTTTAAGGTGGCAAATTCTTATGAATTAATTTGCTATAGATTTGGGAATTTTTTCCTGGTTCAAACTGTGCATGTTTTGTACTTTCAGGTAATTGTACACATCAATAATAAATGGAATCAAGAAAAAATACATATAAAAATGTACTTATTATACTTCCATGTGGTTTTCCACAAAGGAAGAACTTGAAAAATACTGTATTCATGCTTTCTAGATTCTCAAAACGAAACTGTATTGCTGCTGTTCACATGGGTTATGATTGTCTGGAGGATACTGGATTCTTAGTGTAGTGTTTGAACAGGCTATTGATTTAATTAGCGACACATACAAAACTCTTTTAGGAAGTGAGATAGCCATAGAATAAGAAGCACCTGCCTCCAGTATTTGTAAAGCTCCGGTGATGCTCTCAGGAGAGACACAAGTCTAGAAAAACTCATCTTCCCTTCACAATCTTATTTTATTCTGTGCTTTCCTCACTCTGAAAAAAGAATTTGTATTAGCCGTCTAAGGGGATATTTACAAACACTAAGTTCACTGAGTAAGTTCTGTTCTTTTTTTTTTTTTTGAAGTGGCTTAACATTTATTCTGTTTGCAGTAGCAGGTGTTTACTTTTTTTTTATTCATGTGTGCATACAATGTTTGGGTCATTTCTCCCTCCTTCTCCCTGCCCCCGCCCCCTCCCTTTCCCGCTCTACCCCCTCACTACCATGCCGAAACTATTTTGCCCTTATCTCTGATTTTGTTGGAGAGAGTATAAGCAATAATAGAAAGGACCAAGGGTTTTTGCTAGCTGAGATAAGGATAGCTATACAGGGAGTTCACATGCATTGCTTTCCTGTATATGTGTGTTACCTTCTAAATTTTTTTTATTGTTTTATTATTCATATGTGCATACAATACTTGGGTCCTTTCTCCCCCCTGCCCCCACCTCCTCCCTTACCACCCACTCCGCCCCCTCCCTCTCTCCCCCCGCCCCCTCAGTACCCAACAGAAACTATTTTGCCCTTATCTCTAATTTTGTTGAAGAGAGAGTATAAGTAATAATAGGAAGGAACAAAGTGTTTTTGCTGGTTGAGATAAGGATAGCTACACAGGGAGTTGGTTCACATTAATTTCCTGTGCACATGTGTTACCTTCTAGGTTAATTCTTTTTGATCTAACCTTTTCTCTAGTTCCTGGTCCCCTTCTCCTATTGGCCTCAGTTGCTTTTAAGGTATCTGCTTTAGCTTCTCTGTGTTAAGGGCAACAAATGCTAGCTAATTTTTTAGGTGTCTTACCTATCCTCACCCCTCCCTTGTGTGCTCTCGCTTTTATCATGTGCTCAAAGTCCAATCCCCTTGTTGTGTTTGCCCTTGATCTAATGTCCACATATGAGGAAGAACATATGATTTTTGGTCTTTTGGGCCAGGCTAACCTCACTCAGAATGATGTTCTCCAATTCCATCCATTTACCAGCGAATGATAACATTTCGTTCTTCTTCATGGCTGCATAAATTCCATTGTCTATAGATACCACATTTTCTTAATCCATTTGTCAGTGGTGGGGCATCTTGGCTGTTTCCATAACTTGGCTATTGTGAATAGTGCCGCAATAAACATGGGTGTGCAGGTGCCTCTGGAGTAACCTGTGTCACAGTCTTTTGGGTATATCCCCAAGAGTGGTATTGCTGGATCAAATGGTAGATCAATGATTAGCTTTTTAAGTAGCCTCCAAATTTTTTTCCAGAGTGGTTGTACTAGTTTACATTCCCACCAACAGTGTAAGAGGGTTCCTTTTTCCCCGCATCCTCACCAACACCTGTTGTTCATGGTGTTGCTGATGATGGCTATTCTAACAGGGGTGAGGTGGAATCTTAGCGTGGTTTTAATTTGCATTTCCTTTATTGCCAGAGATGGTGAGCATTTTTTCATGTGTTTTCTGGCCATTTGAATTTCTTCTTTTGAGAAAGTTCTGTTTAGTTCACTTGCCCATTTTTTTATTGGTTCATTAGTTTTGGGAGAATTTAGTTTTTTAAGTTCCCTATATATTCTGGTTATCAGTCCTTTGTCTGATGTGTAGCTGGCAAATATTTTCTCCCACTCTGTGGGTGTTCTCTTCAGTTTAGAGACTATTTCTTTTGATGAACAGAAGCTTATTAGTTTTATGAAGTCCCATTTATCTATGCTATCTCTTAGTTGCTGTGCTGCTGGGGTTTCGTTGAGAAAGTTCTTACCTATACCTACTAACTCCAGAGTATCTCCTACTTTTTCCTGTATCAACTTTAGAGTTTGTGGTCTGATATTAAGATCCTTGATCCATTCTGAGTTAATATTGGTATAGGGTGATATACATGGATCTAGTTTCAGTTTTTTGCAGACTGCTAACCAGTTTTCCCAACAGTTTTTGTTGCAGAGGCTGCTATTTCTCCATCATATATTTTTAGCACCTTTGTCAAAGACAAGTTGGTTATAGTTGTGTGGCTTCATATCTGGGCCCTCTATTCTGTTCCACTGGTCTTCATGTCTGTTTTTGTGCCAGTACCATGCTGTTTTTATTGTTATTGCTTTGTAATATAGTTTGAAGTCAGGTATTGTGATACCACCTGCATTGTTCTTTTGACTGAGTATTGCCTTGGCTATTCATGGCCTCTTGTGTTTCCATATAAGTTTAATGGTAGATTTTTCAATCTCTTTAATGAATGTCATTGGAATTTTGATGGGAATTGCATTAAACATGTAGATTACTTTTGGGAGTATAAACATTTTTACTATGTTGATTCTACCAATTCATGAGCATGGGAGATCTCACCACTTTCTATAGTCTTCCTCAATCTCTTTCTTCAGAAGTTTATAGTTTTCCTTGTAGAGGTCATTCACATCTTTTGTTAGGTTTACACCTAGGTATTTGATATTTTTTGAGGCTATTGTAAATGGAATTGTTTTCATGCATTCTTTTTCAGTTTGCTCATTGTTAGTGTTACCTTCTAAATTAATTCTTCTCGAACTAACCTTTTCTAAGAAATGGTCTCTAAACTGAAGAGACCACCATGGGAGAAAATATTTGCCAGCTACACGTCAGACACAAGACTGATAACAAGAATATATAGGGAACTCAAAAAACTAAATTCTCCCAAAATTAATGAACCAATAAAGAAATGGGCAAATGAACTAAATAGAACTTTCTCAAAAGAAGAAATTCAAATGGCCAAAAAACATGTGAAAAATGCTCACCATCTCTAGCCATAAAGGAAATGCAACTTAAAACCACACTAAGATTCCACCTCACCCCTGTTAGAATAGCCATCATTAGCGACACCACTAACAATAGGTGTTGGTGAGGATGTGGGGAAAAAGGAACCTTTTTACACTGCTGGTGGGAATGCAAATTAGTACAACCACTCTGGAAAAAAATTTGGAGGCTACTTAAAAATCTAAACATAGATCTACCATATGATCCAGCAATACCACTCTTGGGGATATACCCAAAAGAATGTGACTCGGGTTACTCCAGAGGCACCTGCATACCCATGTTTATTGCAGCTCTATTCACAATAGCCAAGTTATGGAAACAGCCAAGATGCCCCACTACTGACGAATGGATTAAGAAAATGTGGTATTTATACACAAAGGAATTTTATGCAGCCATGAAGAAGAATGAAATCCTATCATTCACAAGTAAATGGATGGAACTGGAGAAATTCTGAGCAAGGTTAGCCTGGCCCAAAAGACCAAAAATCGTATGTTCTCCCTCATATACGGACATTAGATCAAGGGTAAACACAACAAGGGGACTGGACCCTGATCACACAATAAACAAGAGCACACAAAGGAGATAATGAGGATAGGTAAGACATCCAAAAAACTAGATAAAACTAGATAGCATTTGTTGCCCTCAATGCAGAGAAAGTAAGTTCTGTTTTTGAACACTAACACCTCAGCCTCAGCTGCAGAGGGAAGGGAGAGTGTGTTCTCTGTTGTCCTGAGAAAAGATGAATCTGGATATCCAGAGTCAAGGATAGTTGATTTCTCACAATTAATTCTATGACTGATTCAATATTCTTTTACTTGGGTTGTGCTAATGCTGAATTTGATTTAACAACTAAAGTCAGAAATGCATTTCCTATTGTTATTACCTCTAAGATATTTTTAGGAGTGCAATAGTCTTTTAGATGATGCAAAAATATCAAAAGATAGCCTAGCCCCTGTTGGTTATTGTCTTCATGACTTCGGTCAACTTCCTTAAATTTTCTGAGACTTTGGTGAATTTAGGGGAATAGTTTTCCACCTGAGAGAGAACATGGGCGCCATATAAAACTGATGAGTGTGAAAAAATGTTTTATAAATACTCCAGAACACACCTTTTCTTATGTGTATGACAATAGTAGTTTTTATTTTGCAATCAGGTATCCAAAAATGATACTCATTATTGCATAAGCCACTGTGCAACTATCTAAATTTTAGATCATGATCTAAATTTTAGATCATGACATTTTCCCTTGAAAATAATCCTGAAATATTCAAATGTCTCAAAAATAGATTTGCACACACTGATTTCAAAAGTTTTAGTTCTTTTACAACTATCACTATTTCTGTACAAAAGTCTTTAGTTAGCCCTTTGAAACCTAAAATTAGCATATCTTTTTTCATCAAATTAACTCAAGTGAACAATAAATTAGGTTTTTTTCAGAGGGGGTAGCACTGGACTTTGAACTCAGGGCCTTATACTTGCTATGCAGGTACTCTTACTACTTGAACCACTCCACTAGCCCTTTTTAATGATGGGTTTATTCAAGGTAAAATCTGAATATCTATTTGTCTTGGAGTGGCTTCAAACCCTGATTCCTCCCAATCGCTGCATGCTGTGTAGTGTAACTAGGATTTCAGGGGTGAGCCACAGGTGCCCTATTTTTAAATAGCTTTCTAAGATATGTATTGTAATGACTCATTCAATCCCTCCTGTTCTAGTAAGAAGTCTGAACCCCTGTTGTATTCTTAAGTCAATCACATGACTAGCCACATAGCATTAAAATGTTTGTTTTATCAATCAACCAAATGTCATTCACTTTTTTCATTCTTCCATTCATAGTAGTGTTCCAGTATGTGGATTGCAGCAGTGAATTTTCTGTGAGATTGTGTTAGACTGGATAATCAGCTAGTAAATAGGCAAGAGTTTGTCCCTCCATTTTTTAAAAATATTTTTATCGACACATAATAATCATGCATATTTACATAAATACAATATGTAACGACCAGGTCAGGGTAATTGGCATATCCATTACCTGAAACATTTATCATTTCTTTATATTGGGAACATTCCAAATGCTCTCTATTAGCTGTTTCGAAAAATTCAGTTAATCCTCATCAAGTATAGTCACGCTGCTGTGCTACAGAACATTAGAAGTTAGTCCTATTCAACTGTACTGTCTCTTGAATTTTATAATGAACTTACAGACTTATGTCAGTCTGTGTTTTGGAAAACAAATATCACTAAGGGTATTTGCAAATAATTCTGTGTTTCTCACTGAAGAGATGAAAACCTAAGTGCCTCATTTGAACTTTCTTTTGGAGGCACTGAAATTGCAATGTCTGCTTTACTTCAAAAGTTGTGGTCTGATCTGGTAAATTGCTGGGCTAATGGAATCTAGATAGAAAAGAGGATGTTACATGTTTATGGAAATTTCAAACCCCTCTCTTTGTACATGTAATACAGGCTAGTAAAAATTTAAAAAGAAAAACGACACTACTGAAATAAAAAAAGAAAGTTAAAGAGGAAGAATGAAAAGTTTACTGCCACCTTTAGGGTCTAAGGGCATTCCACCCTGTCCTGTGGCCAGGCTTCAATGGTGCCATGGTACTTTGCCACCAGAGATTTTTTTTACCTGCAATGAAATCACTAGGGATTGTTTTCATCTTAGGTCAGTACCTTATCCATTAAGTTCATCATTTTATATTCTCAATATTAACAATGGAAATATCCTGACATTTTTACTAGTAATAAAAATGCGACTTCTAGTAAAGCCCTTTTAAAATGTTCGATCACTCACAATGGATTTACAACAAGGATAGTTTTCTTTTGGGGTCACTCAGAACTTGCTTCCTGACCTGAGATATGACTGGTCTCTGTGAAGGCACAAATTCAAACCCCTGGATTGGGGCTCAGGAGACATGGAGTTAAGTCTTGCTCCTTTGCTAGGTAGCTGAGAAATTAAATACTGTTTCAGTGTCATCATCTGTGTGACTCTGGACATGTCACTTGACTTCTATGCCACAATTTCCTTATCTGTAAAGGGAATAATAAAAGTGCCTATCTGTTAGTATTATTGAAAGGAGTCAATGAGATTATGATTATAAAGTGTTAGAATAGTACTGTGTTCATGCTAAGAATATATGTGTCTACAAGAGCACAAAAGTAATCCCTTGTCATTATTCCTACATTATCTCACCTCACAAGACTGTAATGACAACCAAATGACATAATACATGTTTTGTTAGGTTTTTTTTTAATTGCTGCTTAGCAAATTACCACAAACTCAACATCTTACGACAATGCCTCTTTATTATCTTGCAGTTTCTATAGGTCAGGAAATCCAGGCATGGCTTAGCTGTACCTTAGAGTCTTTTCCCAATCCCATATGCCCACTAAAAGTCATGTCTTTTTGGTTAAAGAATTGAGAGCCACCTTTTCTTTTTCTTTGTTTTATAAAAATTTTTTTCAAAGGTTCAGCTTTCGTTTAGGTCTTTGATCTTTGTACAGCATGAGAGCAGTCTAGTTTCAGTATTGTAATACCTCCAGCAGTTCTCTATTTTTTCTTAAGATTATTTTAGTTATTTGGAGTCTTTTGTCATATATGAATTTTAGGATTGCTTTTCCTAATTTTAAGAGAAATGTCATTGGAATTTTGATGTAGATTGCATTGAATCTGTAGATTGCTTTCAGTAACATGACCATTTTCACAGTAGAAGTCTGTGGATCCATGAACATGGGAGGTCTTTTCATCTTCTAGTATTCTCTTTAATTTAGGTCTTTGATATTTTAAAATTTTTATTGTAAAGGTCTTTCACCTCCTAATTTAAATTTACTCCTAGATTTTTTTTGAGACTATTGTGAATGGAATTGTTTTCCTGATTTCTTTTTTAGTAAGGTTATTGTTAGTGCACAAAAAAGCTACTAATTTTATAAGCTGATTTTGTATCCTGCTATTTTGCTGAGTTTATGAGGTCTGAAAGTCTTCTGGTGGAATGTTTAGTGTCTTCTAAGTGTAGGATTATGTAATCTGCAAAATGGGATAATTTGACTTCTCTCTTTTCTGTTCTCTTTTTATTTCTTTTTCTAGCTTTATGTGTCTGGCTGAAATTTAAATACTATATTGAATAAAAATAGTGAGAGTGGGCATCATTGTCTTGATCCTCATTTTATAAGAAATAACTTCAGTTTTTCCCATTCAATATGATATTGGTTATGAGTTTGTCATATATTTCCTTTATTATATTGAGGTATGATTTTTGTATACCTACTTTCCTCAGGACTTTTATGATCAAATTAAGTTGAGATGATCATGTGATATTTGTCCTTGAATCTACTTATGTGCTCTATTACATTTATTGATTTGTGTATGATGAACCATCCTTGCATCCCTGGAATGAATCAAACTTAATCATGGTATATAATCTTTAAAATGCATTATTGAATTTGATTTGCAAATATTCTAGGAAGGATTTTTGCATGTGAGTGAGGATATTACTCTATAGTTTTCTGCATTGGTTGAAACCTTATTTAGTTTTGGTATCTGGGTAATAATGGCTTCATAGAATGAGTTTGGGAGCATTTCTCCCATTCCTATATTATTCAATAGTTTGAGGAATATTGGTATTAGTTCTTTAAAGGTCTTGTAAAATTCAGCAGTGATACTGTCTTGTCCTCAGATTTTATTACTGTGTCAGTCTCATCACTTGTTATTGATCTGTTTCAGTTTTTTGCATCACCTTCATTCAATTTTGGTCTACAAATTTATCCATTCCTTCTAGATGTTATATTTTATTGGAGTACACATTTAAAAAACAAATCCCTAGTATTACATTCTCTGTATTTTAGTGGTATCTGTTGTAATATCCCCATTTTCATTTTTAATTTAATTGATTTGGATCTTAACACATGAAAAAATGCTCACCATCTCTAGCAATAAAGGAAATGCAAATTAAAACCACATAAGATTCCACCTCACCCCTGTTAGAACAGCCATCATTTTTTTTTCTGTGAAGATCATTTTAATTTTATTTTTGTAGGCATATTCCAGTACCAAATGCTTTTAATGCATTATTTCTATTTTTTTTTCTTCATTTTTCTTTTATTATTCATATGTGCATACAAGGCTTGGGTCACTTCTCCCCCCTGCCCCCACCCCCTCCCTTACCACCCACTCCGCCCCCTCCCTCTCCCCCCCTCAATACCCAGCAGAAACTATTTTGCCCTTATTTCTAATTTTGTTGTAGAGAGAGTATAAGCAATAATAGGAAGGAACAAGGGTTTTTGCTGGTTGAGATAAGGATAGCTATACAGGAAGTTGACTCGAATTGATTTCCTGTGCGTGGGTGTTACCTTCTAGGTTAATTCTTTTTGATCTAACCTTTTCTCTAGTTCCTGGTCCCCTTTTCCTATTGGCCTCAGTAGAACAGCCATCATTAGCAACACCACGAACAACAGGTGTTGGTGAGGATGCAGGGAAAAAGGAACCCTCTTACACTGTTGGTGGGAATGTAAACTAGTACAACCACTCTGGAAAAAAATTTGGTGGCTATTGAAAAAGCTAAACATTGATCTACCATTTGATCCAGCAATACCACTCTTGGGGATATCCCCAAAAGACTGTGACACAGGTTACTCCAGAGACACATGCACACCCCTGTTTATTGCGGCACTATTCACAATAACCAAGTTATGGAAACAGCCAAGATACCCCATCACTGACAAATGGATTAAGAAAATGTGGTATCTATACACAATGGAATTTTATGCAGTCATGAAGAAGAACAAAATGTTATCATTCACTGGTAAATGGATGGAATTGGAGAACATCATTCTGAGTGAGGTTAGCCTGGCCCAAAAGACCAAAAGTCCTATGTTCTCCCTCATATGCGGACATTACATCAAGGGCAAACACAACAAGGGGATTGGACTTTGAGCACATGATAAAAGCGAGAGCACACAAGGGAGGGGTGAGGATAGGTAAGACACCTAAAAAATTAGCTAGCATTTGTTGCCCTTAACACGGAGAAGCTAAAGCAGATACCTTAAAAGCAACTGAGGCCAATAGGAGAAGGGGACCAGGAACTAGAGAAAAGGTCAGATCAAAAAGAATTAACCTAGAAGGCAACACACACGCACAGGAAATTAATGTGAACCAACTCCCTGTGTAGCTATCCGTATCTCAACCAGCAAAAACACTTGTTCCTTCCTATTATTGTTTATACTCTCTCTTCAACAAAATTAGAGATAAGGGCAAAATAGATTCTGTTGGGTTTTGAGGGGGTGGGAGGAGAGAGGGAGGGGGCGGAGTGGGTGGTAAGGGAGGAGGTGGGGGCAGGGGGGAGAAATGACCCAAGCATTGTATGCACATATGAATAATAAAACAATTAGAAAATAATAATAATAATTGATTTGGGTCTTCTTCTTTTCTTTTGGTTGATTTGGCTAAGGGATTTTCAATATTACTTATCTTTTTAAAGAACCAACTCTTCATTTCATTGATCCTTTGTATTATTTCGTTGGACTCTGCTTTGTTAATTTTAAGCCTGATCTTTCTTCTTTCTTTCTGTTACTTTTGAATTTGGCTTGTTGGTGTTCTAAGAAATTGAGATGGATTATTAGGTTATTTGGTTAGGATTTCTTTTATTTTTGTTTTTGAGCCAAGATCTTGCTATGCAGCCCATAGTGGACTTGGACAATGTGCTTGTCTCAGCCTCCCAAGTGCTGGGATTACAGGCATGACCAGCATGCCTGACTTGATTTTTTAATGTAGATACTCAAAGCTATAAACTTCTCTCTAGAATTGCCTTTGCTGTACCTCACAGTTTCTGATATAAGGTGCTTCTATTCTCATTCAATTTAATGAATATTGTAATCACCCCCCAATTTCTTTTGTATAATTCTTGCAATTTTCCTTGTTGTTCATTTTTAGTTTCATTCAATTCTCATCTGATAAGATGCCAGAAATTATTTCAATTTTTTTTGTATTTAAGTACTTGTTTTTGGCCTAAAATACTAACTCTTTTGGAGAAAGTTCTATAAGCTTCTGAAAAAAATGTATATTCTGCAGCTGTCAGGTGGAATATTCTATAGATTTTTGTTAATTCTGTTTGATCTACAGCATAGTTTAAATCTGAAGTTACTTTGTTTATTTCTTTTGTCTTGGTGATCTACACATTGGTGAGAATAGGATGTTAAAGTCACCCACTATTACTGTATTGTGTCATATATGTCCCTTGATGTATAATAGGGTTGTTTATTTTTATGAAATTTGGGTATACCAATGGTCTGTGGATATGTATTTAAAACTGTTATATCTTCTGGATTTATTATTCCCTTTAGCAATACATAGTGACATTCTTTGTTTTTTCTGACTAATTTTGTCTTGAAGTCTGTTTGGTTAGATGTAAGTATAGATAATCTGGCTTGTTTCCAGAAGTTGATTTGCTTCGAATATCATTTTCCAACTTTCATTTTTCATTTTGAGTCTGGATATAGTCGCCAGGGTGGTATGTTTCTTGCAGGTAGCAAAGTGTTTTATCTTGATATTTAATTCAATCAGCCAACCAACTCTTTTAATTAGAAAATTAGAAACATTTTTTAGAAATGTTAAGACATTTATCCTCAGGGTTATAGCTGAAATATATTCACTAATTCCTGTCATTTTGTTGTTTTATAATTCAGTTATTTCTAATTTTTCTTTGGTTATCAACTTTTTTATTAGATTTTCTTCTTTACTATACTCTCAGGGTTGCCTACAATTCCTTTAAGTATCTTCTGCAATGCTAGTTTAATAATCATGAGTTCTTTAGTTTATGCTTGTCTTGGAAGGTCTTAACTTCTCATTTGATTTGGAAGAATAACTTTGATATAGTAATGAAGGTTGGCAGTTATTTCTTTCAGAGGTTGAAACACATTAATCCATGATTTCCTGGTCTTTAGAAATTTTTTTGAGAAATATGCTATTATTCTAACAGATTTTCTTCTATAAGTGAGTTGGTGATTCTCTCTTACAACTGTAAGTATTCATTCTTTGTTCTTTACACTTGGCATTTTAACTATAAAATGGTGTGGGAAGGTTCTTTTCTGGCCAAATCTGTTTGGAATTCTAAATGCCTCCTGTTCTTGAGTGTCCATATCTTTCCCAAGATTTAGGATGTTTTCTGTTATTATTTCACTGAATAGGTTTTATATGCTTTTAGAATGTACCTTTACACCTTATTCTAAACCAAAAGTATGTTTGGTCTTTTAATCTTGTCCCAGAGGTCTTGCATGCTCTGTTCATAATGTCTTATTTTTCCTTTATTACTGTCACAGTGCTGTAATTCATCAACCTTATGTTCGAGCCCCCAAATTTTCTCTTCTACTTGTTTTGGTCTATTGGCAAGACTTCTTGCTAAACTGGCTTATTGAAATTTTTGTTTCTAAGATTACTGATTTTCTTTTTCAAAAATCTCTACCTTTTATTTAGCATTTCACTTATACCTGTATTGTCTTCTTTAATTCAATCACTTGTTCTTTTTTTTTTTAAGAAAAGTCATTTGACTTCTTTATCCAGCAATTCCATTTCATGATTTTTGGATTCAGTTACTAGAGCATTATGATCATTTGTAAGTGTCATGCTGCTTTGTTTTCTCACATTTCTTGCATTCCTGTTTTGATATTTATGCATCTGTTGAGATGGACAACTATTCCGCCTTTATGTAACAGCCTTTTAGGGAATGGCTTTCTCTTGTTGATGTGTCTTAGGATGTCGGATTATTGCAAAGATTGAATATGGTTCCAGTTGTTTCTTTATAGTGTAGTTTCCCTGTACTTTGATGGGAAGCAGTGTATTTTGACACAGTACATACTGTATCAGACCCTAAGAGTCCTGGTTTCTCTGTAGACCTGACAAGATTGGGATACCTCTGGTAGATCGGAAGATATGTGGTAGGCTGTTGAGTAAATGAGGTATGCCCTCCATATTTACTCCTCTAGTTTTGTCAACAATGTATAATCTGCAGGAATATGAAAGTAGCCTATGTTGAGACCCCTCTTGGGTGTGTTGTCCACTGTCTTTTTGTTTTTCTCTCTGCTGTTGCTGTAGGTGTGAAACAAGAAGCAGGTCTTCAGAACCCCTAACCATATCTACTTGGAGGCTGGTTGTCAGCTTGGGGTTTTTATCTACCATATACTTTGATTTAAAGTACTTGCCTGATTTCACCAGGAGAGGTGGCTTGTGTGTAGATCAAGGTGTGTTGAGTCTTGGCTAGCTAGGAGTATAGCTCATTGGCAAATCTTCTCCACAACCTACGCAAAATGACATGCTTGTTCTCCAGGACCACAACCATGTGGAAAGAAGACAATGTCACAGTCATTGTTCCCTGCCATGTGTTTCTCTCCATGATCTTGCAGTCATTTTCTTCTCACCGACTTCTAATCCCTTGTCAGCAGCTGAAGAAAATTCCCTTCTTTTAGAGAGTTTACCTTAGCAGGCTGCACAAGTTTAAAATCCCTTTTGCCATAAAATGTATGACCATAGATCGATATCTTACCATGTTCACAGGTTCTACCCTCACCAGAAGAAGTGATCATCTGAGGGTCAGGGTCTTTAGAAGTTATTTATGAATTCTCCATTTCACAAATATGAAGTGAAAATTAAAAGTTATATACAAATATGAAATGAGCATTACCCTGGGTAATTTTTATCATTGTCACCATCATGATCATGATATCAACAAATTCCTTACTTCATACGATAGCATTCCTATTTTCAATGCATTAAATTAGCCATAAAGAGCATTCCAATTCATCTGATAATGATGTAACTTTACTTAGCTTAGTCTTGGCTTCATTACTCCTTTAATTTCTACTCTCATAGCTGAGATTTTTTTCCCCATATCTCCTGCTTTGATCCCTAAGAAACTGACCAAGGAATTCCCCCCAAAATTAGGTTCCATGGATAAATCTCTTCATCAGGCCATCAGTCCATAAACTGCTCAATAATTACTGCCCTTTTTATGTGTATACCAATCCTGAAATTCCCTGTGACCTTCTTGTACTCAATCTTCAAACAAATTAAGGAAAACATCTTAATGTTTCTTAATGCAGGAAGTAAGATGACAGTCTCAGAGATGTTTATTATTAAGTATCAGAAGTGAGTGCAAGATGACCCACTTAGTCATAGCTTTGTCAATTGACCAGAACTTATGAAGACCTAATGTATTATAAAGTGATCAATGAATATGTGATAAAAGGATGATGTAGGAAAAGGTTAAAAAATTATTACATAAAATATAAAAATAGAATGGGGAATTTTATCCTATAAATCCAAATAATAAATTCCTAGTGTTTTGTTAGTAAGAATACTTTCAGGTCAAAGATGGATTCCATATCCACCCAGAGATTAGAAAAGGCTTTGTCTGTGGGACTAATCATGTCTATGTACAAGTAATTTCTTCTGCTCTTGACAATAGGACCCTGGTTGACTTTTCCTCACTGGGAGTTAGTTTCTACCTCTTTAACATGGGAGATATATTGGTGATAAAGTGAAATAATCCATGCTAAGCTCTTAGAACACTGTGTTCAATGAGTATTTAGTAAAATTTGATTTTTTATTATTGCTATAATTATCTAATTTCCTTAGTATATGGACCTAAGTTAAAAACATATTAGGTGCTCAGAAAATAATATTTTCTTCACCCTTCTTAGATATCTGTTTGTTGAATTGAAATGGATCTTGCAAGGAGAGTATTTGGAATATTAACAATTTGAAATAGCCTAAGTGTTTGCTGTTTGCCTAATTTTGTTTAAATTTTTACAATTTCTTCCCCCCACCTTCCTGGCTTTCTTGCCTCCCTGAATTTTTCTTCCTTTCTTCCTTCCTTCCTTCCTTCTTTCCTCTTTTCTTCCTTTTTCTTCTCCCTCTGTCAATCTTTTTTTTTTCCTAAGCAGATATTATTTTAAATTTCCGAACAACCTATGTCAGCAAGTCTGGCCAAGTTATCTTTGAAGCAAGATCAATTTGCATCCACTATGTCACAACCTGGTTCATCATTGATTTAATTGCTGCCCTACCCTTTGATCTACTGTATGCTTTTAATGTCACAGTGGTGAGTAAATTGCTTCCTTCCACACAGCCTTTAAGCTTGGTTAACTCCTATGTTTGCTTTTCACATGTTCTGGTTTAAAAAGTTTTTGGCAATTTGTGCTTCTTGGATTTTGTGCCCTCTTTAATAAAGATACCGAGGTGCCTGGTGACATACAGGTGATTCTCCACCCGAGGAAGTTGCTTCCTTTGAAATCAAATTTAAATACCCACAATTAATATGTACAAAATTCTGACTTTTTCATAAATATTGGCTCACTAAACAAATCTTTTGTTGTGAAATCACCTATAGGGAGGTAAAAATTACTTTGTATTACTTAAAGAGATAGTGTCTCAAGAATTTGATGGAGAGTTTGAAGATTTTTTTTCTCCATATATGATCTTTAACTCCCTACCTCTTGAGTATTTCATTATTCACAGGAAAAACCAACTGAAGACTGATCAAGATAAAGAGGGATAGTGGAACTAAAGTAAGGGAAATTCAACTGCTTCTTCAAAATCCTTGTAAACATGTTGGATGAGACAGAAACTTAAATGACAGAATGCCCAACATAAAACTTGAGAGTTCTCTTAAAATTATTTTCCCACTTCTACCTTCTCTTTTTCCTCAAAACCTCTTACCTCATGTCTCTTTACAAGAAAGTATCCAACTATTTTTACAATTTAATGATCGATAGTCTTAAAATTATCAAGTGCGTCATTATAAATAGACTTTTAAGGAGGCCAATTTTGAATTAACGTGATTTTTACCACAGTTAACAATTTAGCATGTAAAGGTTTACAAAAACTATGTTCAAATTAAATAAGTTCCTAGTCAGTTGACAATCCCTCATACAAATCATATTCTTTATTAAAAATTTAAAGGTCTAGCTTTCAGGATTAAATGAAGTGATCAGTGTTTCAGATACAGTCATTATTGACTTTAGAGTGAATGTAAAACTGTAATCCCAACTACTTCATACATACTTGTGCATTTGTTAATTGCTTGTACAACAGCATTTTTCTTTTTCTTTCTTTTTAAATTGGGAGGTTGGGAACATCAACATTGTTAAAAGTTTTATAATTGAAAGAAAAACTATGAGAAAAGTCTACTACATGGTATCAATCAGTGCACACTGAATTGTTATCTAGGCTTTCTAAAGTGCCTTTAAAGAGTAAATTGACTAGATAAGTACTATAATGAAAGCATAATAACTTAAAACAAGATTTTTGTAAGACTGCAAAAGAATTTGAAAGAAATATATAATACACAAAATGTTCTAAAAACTTTCTGGATTCTCTTGGAAAATTGTTAAACAAATGCTGCTTAATAGAATTCTATTTAAAATGAATTTGCTGCTTTTCTGCTAAATACTAGTTGATTTTTATTATATTCCATTTTTTCTTTGAGTACTGAATAAATAGGATAATTTTAAATCTGTATATTATATATACATTATAAATATATATAAAATAAAAATATTTAACATGTAAGCTTATATGTTATTAACATCTTTATTACCTAAAACTAACATGGACAAAGAGGTTTTATAAGTCTAATTCCTATATTTTGGTGAATGCTAAATACATTATTTTCACTGTTTTCTTGCTCCATTTTTCATCATTCTGTCTTGTGAGCCTGGCATAAATACTTTAAGAAGGCAAGGAGTAGATCAAAATCAAAAAGGAAGAAAAATAGGAAGGAGAAAGTTCATCAGTGAAACTTTCTCAGGACTGAGTATATGATCATTATGTTATATAAGCATATAACATAAATTTGTTACCTCCTCAAACAAGTTTCTCAGGATGAGATGTTCTATTTGAACATAAAAACTTGTTGAATGTGTATTTTTTCCTAAGAAAACATAAGTTATGAGGAATAACCTATAAGTCACTTCACACTGAAAAGATTTAGAAAAAGAAAATAATAAATAAACAACCTGTTTGCATTCCAGATTTAAAACAAAGTTCTGAGTTCAAATCCCAGTACTGCCAAAAATGTGTCCAGTAAGTACATCGCCATATAAGACTATCAAAATGCATTATAATCACCAAAAAATATCTTGCATCCTTTTGCTCATGGCAATTGTTTTAAATATAGCTCACATACACACTTACTAAAACCTCCTACCTACTACGTATGCCACTATGAAGGACACTATGAAAGATAAAGTTATAAATAAGACATAAAAAGTGTGATGGAGTAGAAAAGGCAAATTTTGGTTCTATCACTTAACATCTAAGTGACTTTTTTGGGGAAGTTAATTTCAAAATAGGGCTAAAATGGGCACAAAAGCTTCCTACAGTTATTGAGAAACCTAAAAAGAAACATCTCTATCAAAAATGTTGCTAAATGACATCTAGAAAAATCTCAGTATGCTTGTTCACCTTTTCTCTTCTCCCTGCCCCCACTTTCCCTATGTTCAAGTTGGCAGCCAGTATGTAGTAATGTCCATTTGGCAAAAGGGAAACCTGCTATTTAATAAAGGGTTTTGATAAATGCACCAGTCTACAACTAGCTTATAATTCTCACAATGACAAATTTAGAAGAGCATCTCAAGAGCCGTAAGGATCCTGTCTTTTTTCAGATTACATATTTCCATTTAAATCAACTTTGCCTCTGTCCTCTATCATTCATCCAGACCAAAAGTTCATTTATAGCAGGAAGATGTTGAATCTGATGGAAGAAAGTAAATTATATATATACTTTTTTTTAAATGTCAGCAAAATCACCAGAGCTGCCTTATCCTGAACTCCCAGGCTCATGTCCTTTGTCTTTGCAAATGACTATTATTCTTATACAAGAGAAGGCCTTATGTGCTTCACTCAAACATCCTCCTTCTGGTTGGACAAAATGAGGAGTTAATCATCTGTTCAGCTGACTTTCTCCACTTGGGATTTCTGTGCCAGGCTTCATCTCATTTTGAAATTATCACTTGCATATCACACGCATACACCTATCAAATAAGCTCCATCCTCAGCAATTCCTCCAGATGACAAAATAGAGATTGCAAAATCTCCACATGTGACCATCTTAACACCAGCTTGAAAAATGGTAGATGGGAACTTAGCTGTAAGGGAGAAGAAAACAAAACTCAACATAGAAGAATATCAAGAAGAAATAATAGAGCACAATATCTGTAAGGTACCCTAAGAACCCTTAATATTGTGTTGTATTTGAGTATAGAATAATTCACAAGATTGTAATTGAGAAAAATCATATTAAATATCTATTTTATGCTGAGATTAGAGTGTATCTTAAAATTGACTTATCCATTCACTCATCTAACAAATATTTATGGAACTCTTATCATACATTGGGCATTGTTCTGGGTATGCTATTCTTTGAGATGAGGCAAGGTGGCAAACAGAAGAAGGGAATACAAGTTGGTCGACTCCATCTAGTTACAAAGGCAATCTCTGCAAAGGTGCTGACGTTGTTTATCGTTATATCCTGTAAAAGAGTGAATATAATTAGTTATAGCCTACAAACCACCCCCTTTCCTACAAACCAGTTCCCTCCCCCAGAAATTAGATAAAATCAAGGAGTTTTTCTCAAAGTCTTTCCACAAGTAATTATTTTGATTCCTATTTTAGAATGCTTTCCAAGGCAATTTAAGTATGTGGAAAGAGTGTGTGTTGCATGTACCAATGTTAGTCAAAATGCAACAATGGTGCATATTACTCAATTGATCTCTAAAGTCAGGAAAATAACCCCAAGCTAGAAGTCTACCACTTGGGTGCAGGAAAAGTCAAGACTTAGATGTTTCAAAACTTTCTATTCCATTTTATTTTGGTACTGTAAGCATGCTTGAGAATGTATTTGCTTCTGGCAAGTGGTTTTGCTATCCACTGTTAGTATTAGAAGCAAGGTAGTACAGAACATGAGGCAAGAGGTCTTACCATCTTTTTGTGCAGAACTTACTCAATTTTATGCATCCACTTGCTTAAAGAAACAAACCTTAAATTACTTTTATTACCTCTTTCCAGGTTCTTAATTCAAGCTACATAAATTATAATTATAAAGCAAGTCCCTTACATGGGGAAGAGGAAGCAGAGTTGAAAGATATAAGTGAGCCCTGTGTGGGTGGCTCATGCCTGCAATCCTAGGGACTTGGGAGGCTGAGATCAGGAAGATAGCAGTTCAAGGATAGCCCAGGCATATAGTTCAAGAGGTCCTCACCTCCAAAATAATCAGAGCAAAATAAACTGGAGATATGGCTCAAATGGTACAGTGCCTGTTTTGCAAGCAGGAATCCCTGAGTTCAAACCTCAGTCCTGCCAAAAAGAAAGGAAGGAAAGAAGGAAGGAGGGAGTAGGGAAGGGAGGTGGGAAGGAGGAAGAAGAGAAAGAGGGAGGGAAAGAGGGAGGAAGGAAGAAGAAAATGTGTATGGAACTGAAGGCATCTTAAGTTCAGACCTCATACCATAATATGCCCCAGCTGTGTATCAGAATACATGAAATTGTATGTAATCAGAAAGGCAGAGGAAAAGAAAGGTAAGTCTTTGCTCAAAGAAATTAAATTATCTTCCTTTTTCTATTCTTTAGCCTGTCTCCCATTATTTTGTCACCTCTTTATATATATCAAGAACAAAGAGGCACTCATAAAAATGACCATAGAATTGAAACCACTATTATACTTAATTTCAAGAACTTTGCAGAATGGCTGTAAATTAAAGCATATGCCATGCCATGAATTGAACCCATGCACCAACCTATGCTGTTCTGTCTCCTACCACAGGTATCTCTCGTGCATCTCCTAAAGACTGTAAGGCTGCTGCGTCTTTTGCGTCTCCTGCAGAAGTTGGACCGTTATTCCCAACATAGCACAATTGTCCTGACCCTGCTCATGTCCATGTTTGCACTCCTTGCACACTGGATGGCGTGTATCTGGTATGTCATTGGAAAAATGGAGAGGGAAGACAACAGCCTTCTCAAGTGGGAAGTTGGTAAGGGCTTACATTTGTCACATTTTTCAATTTTAAGTTGAAAAGGAAGTTGTCTGAAATTCGAAGGAGGTGAAATATGAGTCTATAAATATATTCCTTATTACTGCCAATTTCTCTCTCTCTCTCTCTCTCTCTCTCTCTCTCTCTCTCTCTCTCTCTGTTTCTCTTTCATTCATGGTACAAGTTGTTTCTTTCAAAAAAGTTTTATGGAAGAAACTTGTATTTTTTTAAAAGAATTAATGGGTTAAATTGTTAAGTTAAAGTAACTTAAAGAAGATTTGAATTATTCAAAATGGGTATCTATACACAATGGAATTTTATGCAGCCATGAAGAAGAACAAAATGTTATCATTCGCTGGTAAATGGATGGAATTGGAGAACATCATTCTGAGTGAGGTTAGCCTGGCCCAAAAGACCAAAAATCATATGTTCTCCCTCATATGCGGACATTAGATCAAGGGCAAACACAACAAGGGGATTGGACTTTGAGCACATGATAAAAGCGAGAGCACACAAGGGAGGGGTGAGGATAGGTATGACACCTAAAAAATCAGCTAGCATTTGTTGCCCTTAACACAGAGAAACTAAAGCAGATACCTTAAAGCAACTGAGGCCAATAGGAGAAGGGAACCAGGAACTAGAGAAAAGGTTAGATCAAAAAGAATTCACCTAGAAGATAACACACATGCACAGGAAATTAATGTGAGTCAACTCCCTGTATAGCTATCCTTATCTCAACCAGCAAAAACCCTTGTTCCTTCCTATTATTGCTTATATTCTCTCTTCAACAAAATTAGAGATAAGGGCAAAATGGCTTCTGCTGGGTATTGAGGGGGTGGGAAAGGGAGGAAGGGGGTGGTGTGGGTGGTAAGGGAGCGGGTGGGGGCTGGAGGGAGAAATGACCCAAGCCTTGTATGCACATATGAATAATAAAACAAACAAACAAAACAAAACAAAGACTGTTTTGTAGTTGACTAGAAAATCCTTCACTGAGCTTCTCCATCCAAAATCAATCTTGAACTTTTGAAAGAAACTCAGACCTCTGAACAGGGATAAAGCCACAAGAGACTCTTTGAGAGAAAAAAATGCCCAACTTTTCCCACCAGCACTTAGTAGCAGTATGTACTTGGAACATTCCTATGTTGGTTCTCCTAAATGTTCTCACTATAAGCATATTTAAAGGCTTCAAAGTGTGTCACTGGAGAATGAGCTAGAAATCTTAAGAAACCAGGTTCAAGAAAGTAAATTTCCTGTCCAGTTTCTTTATAATGCCTCTATACATCTCAACTTTATTGCTGAGCTACACAACATAATTGATGTGTCTGAAAATTTTCTCCTCAGAATGGTTTTGCTATCTTCCTCAGCAAACCACCTGTTCTATGCCTTGCTATGGATCTCGAGTCTCAGAAATCAAGGGAAGGGATAAATAAAACAACAGAATGAGAACAGAAGTATCCTAGATTAAAATGAAGGTCAAAACCAGAGAGAGAGAGAAATGGTTAGGAGGATCAAGGTCTCCACTGTACATCAAAAAAAACTTTTCTCTTCAATGCACCCTACAGCATGGTCCTAATACTATTCAATAAATTAGATATTTGCTTTTTGTTGTGAATCCACGTTGAAATTCTGATTTACGGTCAGCACCTGACTTTTTTTTTTTTTAAAGATGTGACCTAATTTCCTTCAGGCCCCAGACCTATACATTTGTGTTAATTTGCAAAGCATGTCTAGTCTGAGAGTCTCCAGATGGGGAAATTTAGCTTATTCATGTACTGAAATTTAGTTATATGGGGAAGGCCCTTTGTTTCATTTACAGCATGTCCATCCTGCCACAGATGTACAATCTTGCTCTTTTTGTTCTGACTACAAACACGCAGAGATATTTATTGCCCAAGACAAAAGGCAGCCAAAACTCTGAAAGGCTTCTGTATTACCCGCTTCCTTGATCCTGGTCCTGTGGTTCAATGTAATACATAGAAGATTGTAAGCTGGAACTTGACCCTATAAAGTTGCACTGGTATGAAGCGGTATTAGGAAGGGAATTGAGCTGGGGGCAGTAGACCCCTCCTGTCATCATAACATCATCACCAACTGTTTGATTTTCAAGATTTTTTTTATCTGTCTTGGCTTCCATTTCCTCATTTTACAACATAAGAAATCTCACCATATAATTTGAAAGTCTACATTAGGTACCACAATTTATGACTCTTAAAAAATCATATTCAATATTGTGCTTAATATGAATATATACATAGAGATGGATATATAGTTATGATAGTTCAGAGTCCACATAAACTTTCAGTTGCAACCATACAATGTCAACTAGTTTGAGGATGTGTCAGGAAGAGCATCCTGTGGTATGGCATGTTAAGGAATTGATATATTTCACTCAGTTATAAGAATAATGGAATATTTGTCTTTAGGAAATTAGATTGCCTGTTCACATACCTCTGAGGATGTGATTAGGAAGGCGTTAACAGTAATTTTGTCTGTAAATATTGCATTTATAAGCTTGGAAGAACTTTTAGAGGAAGAACTTTCTCTTCCTGTAAAATTATTTGTTGCATTTTTTCATTTCTCCAGTTGCAAATTACATAATTATGACCTCCCTACCTAATTTTATAATGAAGCAGCTGAAAGTCTAGTTTAATTTAGTTTTTAACTGTGTAATTCTTTTCAGTAGTAACAAGTTTTACCTTTTTTGGTACTCTTACCATGAATCAAAAAGTTCATCACACAAAAATCGTTAGAGAACACGTTCTTTATGTTTAGGGCTAACATAGAACAGATTCATCTTCCTCAGAGATAAATTACTTCTTAATCATTGTCAATCTCCCTAAAATGATTTTGTCCTTTTGTCCTTGGCAGACCCAATACTTACAGTGTTTTCAATATTTTCTGTCAGAACAAATCAGAAAGAATCTTAAATAGATGTTCAGTCACTTTCTTTTGGAAAAAAGAATTTATACCTGTGGAATTGTTATACCAGAGGCTGGTTATGAAATTATTTGTCTAGGATTGCTCTTTACTTCATATTTTTATAATTTGTAATTCATATTTTTGTAATTTAAGACATGTTAAGGGTTGGCTTACAGTTTTGTGGAATTTTAGGACCTTGAATCTAGCAGGTTATACATATTATACAAGTTCCATGGTGGGAGGGGTTGGTCTAACATGTCCACTGCTATATCTTCACTATGCGGTAAACATACAAAAAATATATAGAATGAGTCAATGTTCATGGTCATTCAATTACTAAATGACAGTCATAGTATAAGATCCTAGATTCCCCAAATTCTTGCTTAGAAAATTTGTAATAATTTTTAATATTATGAAACAATAAGGAAAGGCTATTTAGCAAACTCTGGCTAGAAAGTTCAAGAGGAGAAGAACAAACAAGAAGATCAATTCAGGTTTGCTTATGCATTTGAGAAAATATTTTGTAAGTATCCATTATATGATTAGTCCTGTACTAGGCACTGGAAATACCAAAACAAACAATATGTTTAATATCATGGAGTCTAGTGGGAAGCACAGACAAATAATTCAGTGGATACATTACAGTGTAACATGTTCTCTAATAAGAATATTCATCCAGGGCAACAAGAAAATCTAACTATAGTATCACCAGAAATTTCTCAGGGTTGACCTGCATTTTAAAGGATGACTGGGTCTTATCTGTACAGATGCCAAGATCAGGCATCTGTGATGGTAGGAAACATGCCTGTGTTATGCAGTTCACTAGAACCAGCACAAACAGTGAAGTGGAAGGTGATGGTAAAATAATGGACTTAAAGAGATGTGTAAATAAGAAGGAGCAGATCTGTAAAAACTGCTTGTGCCAAGATTTAGAGCTTGTACTTTGTCCTAAGGCTATAGGAAGATGTAAAGTTGTCTTGTAAACTGAGATGTTTGAATAAGAACACCAGGGAACAGAAAACAGTTTGTTCTGCTTTATCTTCAATATCTGTAAAATAGCAAAAAAAATAGTGCTTCCTCTGGGTTTGCCAATATTAAGTTAACACAACACATGTGAAGCATTTGGCACCTAGCAATTGTGCAGTAAATATCTTAGCTATTTTAACTATTACTGTAATTTTATTATGGCTATTATTTCTCATGAAAGAATTTAATATGAGCTGTGACTAGTGAATACTTAGAATTTGACATGGGAAGATTATTTATAAATGATTTTAAAAGTGCAGCTACCTCAACTCTGGTGTGGTGGCACAAACCTTTTTTCCCAGCTTACACAAGAGGCAGAGATAGGAAAATTACAGCTTGACATCAGCCCAGGCAAAAGTTAGTGAGACCCTATCTCAAAAACAGGCAGGGCATGTGGTACATGGTTGTGGTCCCAGCCACTCAAGGGACAGAGGTAAGAGTATTGGAGTCCAAAGCAACTGGGCAAAAGCATGGGACCCTATTTGAAAACAAACTAAAAGCAACAGGTCTGGGGTGTGGCTCAAGAAGTAGAACACTTACCTCAAGCATGAAGCACTGAATTCAAACCCTACTACCACCAAAAAAAAAAAAAGTGCTGCCATCTGAGTTTAGTTTCAGTATCACACAGAAAATTATATGCTCTTGCATATTTTCAAAATAATTTATCTATATCAACTTTCTACAGATCCAGACAACCTCCAAGAGTTAATAATTTTTGCATAGGATCACAATGGCACAAACACAGGAGATTTCCTCTTCAAGGTTAATAAAAGAGGCAGGTCTTACATCCATACCTGCAATCATGCTGAGCTACATCAAATTTTATGGAATTTGGATAGAGTGCTTTGAGGGTAGCACAGTATTGAAGAGAAATATCACGAGGTAATCTAAGAGTTCTTCTTCAAATTTAATTTTCATTTTGGCTCCAAAGAAATGTTTTGAATGATCATTTTTAGACAGCTTTTTGTTTTGTTTTGCTTCCTGTAGGAAGACTTCAATAAAGCTCAAATGTGTAAGAAGCACTTGCCTAGCACACGCTAGGCCCTGCTTTCAATCCACAGTACTACAAAAAAAACGTAAAACATAATGGTTGTAATAATTTGCCTTCACACCAGTAGTGTATAAGGGTTCCTGTTTCACCACATGCTCACCAGCATATGTTGCCCTTTAATGTGGTCATTTAAAGGGGACTGAGATGAAATCTTAGTGTACTTTTGATTTGCATCTCTTTCATAACCAGGGAAGCTGAACACTTCCTCATGTATTTGTTGGGCATTTGTACCTCTTCCTTTGAGAATTCCATTTAATTCATGTACCCATTTCTTCACTGGGATGTTTGATTCTTTGAGGGTTGGGTTTTTTGGTTCCCTATAGATTCTGGATATTAGTTATTCTGGATATTAGATATTATCAGATGAATAGCTGGAAAAGATTTTCTCCCATTCTGTGGGCTGTCTCTTGAGTCTGGTGACTGTTTCTTTTGCTGCACAGAAGCTTTTTAGTTTGATACAGTTCCATTTGTTCATTGTTTCTCTTAGATGTTGAGCCTTTTGAGTTCTGCTTAGAAAGTCACTCCTTATGCCTATCTGTTCCAGTGTATTTCCTACTACTTTCTGTAGCTATTTCAGAGTTTCAGGACTTATATTAAAGTCTTTGATCCACTTTGAGTTGATTTTGGTCTTCTACATGTGTATATTCAGCTTTCCCTGAAATATTTGTTGAAGAGGCTGTCTTTTCTCCATCATGGGCTTTGGGTTCCTTTCTCAAAGATCAGCTGGCTGTAATTGCATGGGTTTATGTCTTCATGTTTAATTCATTAGTCTTCCTGTCTGGGTTTTTTTTTTTTTGTCAGTGCCATGCTATTTGTATTGCTATGGCTCAATAGTATAGTTTGAAGTCGGGTATTGTGAAACCTCCAGCATTGGACTTTTTACTCTAAATTGCTTTAGCTATTCAAGGTCTTTTGTATTCCATATGTATTTTAAGATTGATGAATGCAAATTAGTGCAACCATTATGGAAAGCAGTACAGAAATTCCTCAAAAAGCTAAAGATAGAACTGCCATATGATCTAGCTATACTGCTTCTGGGCATCCACCCAAAGGAATGTAAGTCAGAATGTGATAGAAACACCTGAACAGCACTATTTATCGCAGCACTATTCACAATAGTCAAGCTATGGAAACAACCCAGATGCTCTACAACTGATGAAAGGATCAAGAAAATATGATATATATACACAGTGGAGTTTTACTCAGCCATAAGGAATAATGACATGTGGTTTGAAGGTAAATGCACTTGGAGGACATTATGTTAGGTGAAGTAAGCCAGACTCAGAAAGACAAAGGCCACATGTTTTCTCTTTTGGAAGACAGATCCAAAAGATAAACCTATACACAAAAACAAACATGATCATATACAAACTCATATGTAGAACATGTTTGTAATAGTGCAACTACCCTATGGAACTCAAGAAAAGAGGCACAGGAAAAGAGAAATCTAGAGTATCAACAAGATCATGAAACATAACATCTGTGAAGGCAGTAGATATAAGGATATGTATTGAAAGCTGTTGAAAAATGGGAGGTGGATGGTAAAGGGGTAAGGGAGAACAGAGGTACATTGAGAAACCCCTTTGAACATCGACTTAAATATTAATAATGAAAGACAGAACTGTATAGTAGGTACAGTGGGGAGGGAGAATTTGTGGGGGGAAAGGGGGAATGAAGGAGATTAAGCTGAGGGTATATGGTTGATGGACTTCATATACTTATATGAAATGGAACAAAGAAATCTCTTGCAACTGCTTTGAGGGTGCAGGGAGGGGATTAAGGGGGAGAGAGAGTGTATATATTTCTAATCAATAAAATTTTAATTGATTTTAAGGGGAAAAAAAGGAATTTTTTAGTAGGACCTACAGATTCAGAATTAGGCTAGAGAACAAATCTTAGAAAAGAGCTACAAAACTCTTCTAGATTACTCAGTATAAGAAATCTAGTTGCTTATTTTTTGCAAGAATGATCTGAGCATGTTTGTGTCTATGAAGCAGCTCTAACTTCCCCTTTAACACTGATTCAGTCCTTGGAGTGAGAATTCAGTGGCCAAGCTTGAGTCCCATGTTGATGACTACCAGGATGGGGAATGATTCCTCTCTCTTACTGTAGGATTCTCCATTATTATATGTAATATAGTATAGAAACTCCCCCTCCAAATAGGATATTATCCATCCAGCCAAAAAGAAAAAGTTAAAGTTCTGTAATGACATCTTTGCCATTACATTTAAAAATGCAGTAAAGTTAATAAAACATTTATTAAAACACTTCTATGAATCATCACACCCTTCACAGGTATCATTATGTCAAATTGAATTAGCTGAAATGTGGGGATATGGTGGTGTTCAATGCATCTTGCTGTCAAAAACACAACTCCTTATGTAAACTTAACAGTGGATTCCACTTACCAGGCTATTTCTTCCACTAAATTGTGTCTTGGTCAGTAGCTCCATTTTGTAATTAAAGTATTTTTTTTCAAAACTGTACTTAAAGGCTATGACATGATGAACTTTAAAGTAAAAGATCACTTCAAAGGTTAAAGGATATTTTGTAAGAAAGAGAAGCTCTTTTATCTCTTAATGCTTAAGTCGGTATAGTCTTATCCATTGTAGATACCATAAAGTACATCTGCATCAATGACAAAAAAAAAAAATCTAGAGTGAGGGAAAAAAGCATTAAGTCAGATATCACTTGCAAATTTCCATTGATAATTTTAATACTAAATTTCTTGATTCACAATGGATAAAGTGTCATAAAATCTGATTGACTTGAAGGGTTTTCCAGTTATTAAGTGCTTAGTATTTAAGCCTCATGGAAGAGAGAAAAAATGACCAGGCAGTGTTATTGTGAGTCAGTTATTTCAATAATTGTATCAAATTGTCCTCAAGGAGTTATAATTTGCTCTCTTTTTCAGGTAGAATATATGAAAGACTATAAAAACATCAAGATAATACTTTTTTCGTGAATACATGAAATAAAGAAATGTGGGACAAGCTTAAAATGAAGGTTTCCCAACATTAAAATGAGCAAGTGAGGGACTCTTGGGCTTAATGTCTTTTAAAATAGTGCCTGGCACTTTATGTGCACTGGAAATACCTGCTGAGCTCCTTAAAATACAAATTTTAATTCAGTATGTCTGAGGTGGAGCCCAGACTCATCCATTTCTAGCAGGCTCCTAAGTGATGTTGATGTTGCTGGTCCCCTTCACCACACTTTGAAAGGCAAGGGTATTTGTTTTAAATTTTCTTATTCTTTTGATTTGAACCCAGGGCCTTGGACTTACTAGGCAGGTACTCTACCTCTTGAGCCACACTTCCAGCCCTTTTGTGGTTTAGTTCTTTTTTATATTTGGCCTCATGTTTTTTTCCCAGGGCTGGCCTAGGACTGCAATCTTCCTACCTACACCTACATGGAGCTGGGATTAGAGGTGCACGCACCACATCTGACTTATTGGTTGAGATGGGGGTTTTGCAAACCTTTTACCCAGGCTGGTCTTGAACCACAATCCTCCTGATCTCTATCTCCCAAGTAACTTAGGATTATAGACATGGGTGTACCCCACTCCAGACTCAAGTAGCAATGTGTAAAAAGTCTTAGAACTTTTGAGGAATTTTCTATTCTCAGTAACAAATACCCCTAACCAGCAATAATTCAGTCCTTCTTTCCTCTCTTTCTGTCTCTGTCTCTCTCATTATTCTATTCATTTTCAATCCCTAGCATGTCTTCAAATTTGTTGGGACATAGTTTATTCTTAATGGACCAAGAGGGCCACTGAAAAGTAATTAACCCCACTGCTTAAAGTGATACAACACAGCCTTAAAATGTCACCACCAGAAACCATTTATGTTACTGTTTGTTCTGGGAAACTGATCAGGTGCTATTAGTTTTAAGAGTGGGGGAAAAAAGTTTTTAGATAACAGAAAACTTTTTCATCTTTTAGAACCAAGATTTTACTCTTTTGTCATAAAGAGTAAGTGGTTTATTTTAAAAACTCAAACTTTCTTCACATTTTAAGTACAACAATATACTTATAACAATCAAAGAAATAAAACATAAATGAATACCCATTATCAAGTTGAATTATGACTATATTGTGATCTTGTGTTTCAAAATTATTTGGGCATTCCAAGAGTGATGAACACACAAACTAGCCTTCAGTTCCATGTTCTCCATCCTTTGAAAAGAACTTCTGGGTTTCATGTCACAAAGGGGAGAGTTTATAAGAATTCAAGCTTCCAGGTTGTTCAGAGAGGAGTAAATCACCCCCAGAAAGCAGGGAAACTACAATATACTCAGAATCTTTGCACCAGAGTTTTGAAATGTGCTCACACTTCTGACCAAACACTGAGTCACAAAAGTTCTATCATCATTAAGGTCATGAATGCAGCACATCCCATCACTGTATCTAAGAACTGACCAGGTATGTTAGCACAGTGTGGTCTCCCAGAAGTACAGAAGAAAATGGTTAAACTTTAACTCAGGCTGATAGAGGGGCTCAAGTGGTAGAGTGCCAGCCTAGCAACTGTGAAACCCTGAGTTCAAGCCCAGTACAAAAAAATAAACTTTAACCCAAATGTTACATAAACACATTTTGCCTCATAATCCTTCCCTTTTTGTACACATTATTAATTTCTGTTCACATATTAACATTCTATGAATTTGGAGTTTTAAACACATACCTTATGGAAAGTTAGCTATTCCAGGAATGAGGGGAGAGGGGGACAAGGGATAAGGATGGAGGGGATGAATTCAATTATGATACAATATAAAAACTTTTGTAAATGTCACTATGTACCCCCAGTACAACAATAATACAATTTTTAAAATCAGAAAAAATAAAGTAATCCTGTGTTAAAATATCATACTAGGAAGAATAATAATGAATCAAATATTTTTAAAATACAAGATACTACATGTATCATCTCACAGCAAATCTAAAGGAATAGGAGAGAAATTATATGATCTACAAAATGGAAATAATAAAAGCAATGCCTAACTAATGTGTATGAAAGAGGTTTGAAAACTGAAGAGTGCCATAGGATTATGGCATGTTATTTTTGTGTTACAGTTAATAATATACACACAGCACAGCCATGGACTTATATGAACATATATACACATATGTGCATATGTATCTCACACTCTGGAGACAAGAGACATCTGTGCTTGCAACACAAACTCCTGGGTGGACCACAAATCAGACCACAGCACCATTCAAATTAAGACGAAGTTCTGAAATCAGTCATCTTTCAGTATGTAGAAATAAATTACACTGTCTCTATACTTCATAGTATCATACATTAAAGAAAAACATATTTACTACTTATTTGGTTAAAATTTGACAACCATGAAGTTGTTCAAGAAATTCCAAGACAACAAAAATAAAGACTATGAGAAAACACACACAAAAAAATAAATGAAATCATAGGAGCCCTAAATAAACACCAAAGTGAAGCAAAGAACACCATAAACAGAGAGACAAATGAATTAAGGGCAAAAATTTACAATATTAAAGAGGAAGTAACCCACGATATGGAAAACCTCAGTTTTCTGATTCATAAAACATCAACTAAATTCCTGAGATATTATTAAAGTTTTTCCTGCCTTTCAAAAATCTAGCTCTAACATTTTTATATAATAAACTTGTAATCTATAATCTAATTATTCCTCAGACCTTCTAATAATCTCATGAAAACAATTGTTTGTTTCCCCCTCTAAAATAAATTATTACCTATTTCTCATTTGTTAATTTAAATTAGTAGTAAGTTCATATGTAGAATAATCCTTCTGCTTATGGTGTAACTAAAATAAACTTTAGTTATCCAATCAAGAAAGAACACATTGAAAATTCATAAATCTTTAATTATACTTTTATTACGAAAAACAATAAGGCTATAGCCATTGACTATAACATAAATGCCAAGTATTGACTGGTTCTAAGCCCCTGATTTGAGATGTAAAGTATGAAATTTCAAAGTATTTATAGGAAAGAACAGCTCTTGGATTACTCACACTAACATTTTTTTAATCAAAATGAATGAAATTTTGGTGATAATGGAAGTATAAACCAGAACCACAGTGTCAGATTCTTAAGGATAAAAGATTTTGAGCACCTATGACTGAGGCTAATTATTATTCTGTAGGGTGGTATGGTCACCTGGACTTGGTTGAATACCGAGTACATATTTTACTAAAATCGTGCATTATCTCTTATCGTATGTCCCCCTGCACACCTTCTACTCATCACTTAATGACTTGGGATGTTGATGTGAATCAGTCCACTGTTGACGTATTCCCAATTTCTTACTATGTAGTAGCATTGATGATGGAGAGTTATAAGAAATGGTTTGAGCCTTGTGGAACTTTGATTTTGCCAGGAATAAGAGAAAGCTAATTATTTCAGCCCTCCTCGTTCCCTATCCTGCACCCTTTTTCCGTGTTTCCTGTCTCAGCAAATGTTTCCAACATAGTTTCATCTTCTACTGGAGTTAAATTTTGATTGGCACTGTTTACAACTTTTACTAGATCCAAAAGACCACCAAAGTTCTGTTTCCTATCTCATTTTGGTCTTTCTTTCCTTGGAGAACACTCTTGGCTCTTAAACATCTTGGACCCTGTTAAACATCTCAACCCAGATTTTGGAAAAGAAAGTCTCCTCTGAATATTTTTTATAAGGAGTCTGCTTCAAGGTGATACGTTAGTGACTATTTACTGGCTTCCTATGGTCTTCCTAAGTGATCCTATGACTTCAGTCACTGGAAATTTTGTCCACCTCTGGCCTCTTCCCTTTCTGCCCTATTAGGGTTCCCCAAGTCATCTAGCCAATAATGGAATAGTAATGTGCTTCTGTCTCAGGGAGTGCCATATGCTTCTATTTTTCAGTGAGTTCAAGGTAGAAGACATGTCACACAGAGAATACTAATTTTAGAGTGGCCAAAAAGGCAATGTGAACATTCAAAGGGAGAAAAGAATAAAAGCTTACTTTTGGTGGCCAGGGGAGTTTGATCTAGTTCATTTCAGGTTTGGATCTAATCCAATTAGTTAATTAATTAATTTTCTAAATGCCTATATAATTTCTTCATATCATTTATAGAATAATTCATTTATTCTGACTAATTAAATATGGCATTTTAATCATACTTAATAATGACTTATCACTGTGTACATATGACTTTTATTAGGCTTCATTTTTCTTCCATTGACAGTTTAATTTTGCACCAACATTTCAGTTTTAATTATTGTGTGGTTTAAAATTTGGTACAGTGAGCAGAATGGAGACCATTCTAACCTATTTGCTCATTTAAATCAACATCAGAAAAAATTCTATGCCCTCAAAGATTAAACAAATGGTATTTAAGTTGTTATTTTTAGAACTTAAATTGATAAGACTCTTATAACATTGAAATATTTTTGGCATAAAAGTCCATGACATTTAATCATCATTTATTTAAAGTATTCTTTTATATAATTGAGTAGTTATTTTGTCTTATAACTTTTATTAAATCATCACAAATGGTAAAAGCATTGGTATTAATAATAAGAGTAAGAAAATCAGAAATATATGGGCTGTCTTAGAACCAGACACACTGTTCTAGGTGCTTTATGTAAATTAACTCTTTTCATCCTATAATAATTCTGTCAGCCAAATAGTGTTATAATCTCATTATACATGAGAACACAGAGGCACCTAGGTTAAATAACATAAGTTAAACAGCACAGAAGCAAATAGGTTCTATATCACATAAGCAGTATATCTTGGAGCTGGGATTTCTGTCTTCCTTTCTAGCTTTTTACCTTCTCACTGATTTTTTAAAAGATTTATCTGCAATAATAAATGTAAATTTTACAGTCATCTTTATTTATAATAAATAAGCTTAAATCTTCCATATTTATTATTTATTTGTAAGCCAATTAATTTATCCTCTTGGTTGACTTATACATTCCCCCACTAAGGCACAATTACCTGTTTTGCACTTATTATTATAAATAGTGAGCAATTAAGTACAAATTTCTTTATGTACACATTCAAGAACTTACCTGGGTAAGATGTGTACAGATGTACTTGCTTAGTCAAAGGGCTTCAGCATCTGTGGTGTTTATACATATTGTCCAATTCCTTTCTGAAATAGTTGAAACAATTCATTAGTTGTTAGTGATATATGTATTCCTTCCCCAGTTCTTTACCAACAATTTTTACCAATGTTTTTTAAGATGTAAAATTCATGGTGGTATCTAAAAGTCCATAATTCTTGTTTGAATGTTCTTATTCCTGAGTTTGTAAGATAGAACATCTTCATACATCATTTTGACTATTCCTGTTTCACTTTGATAAATTACAAACTTAGCTCATGGATTTGAAAGTTCTGTTCCTCTCAAAATAATCTGTTTAATGATAACATTTTAAGTGCATTCTTTAAAGTTATTTTCAAATTACACGGCACTTGTGAAGCTAACTCTTTGTTTTCAATTTGTAATTATGCTCATTGGTTCTCAGAGACTTCAGTCTGTATGATAATGATATCACTCTAGCGATTTCAATCTATAAGATACAGAGACTCAATTTGTACATTTTTATGTTACTCAGATATAATTCTTCTTTTAGAAGAATATGTGAGTACAAACACATAAACACATGTTTTTAAGTTCATGATTTTGCCAAAACCACAGGATCAATTTCTGTCCAACAATTCAACCTAAATTCTGGTGTGATATTTGTTGTCTGTTTTCTTTGAAATATAAGAATAGTTGAGGCCAACTAAGGGTAATTATTCCAGAACTTGTTCAGAATTGGTACATCTTTAACTTAAGACCTCAAATCTCCAATCCTTCTGAGAATTGTTCTGTACCAGGAAAATAAATTGTGTTACTGTCTTAAGAGAACATTAAAATGCTAATGTACTACTATTTCTTTCTAGCTACTATATTAATCATAGTGATTCTTTTAGTGTGTGTCAATTTCACATACTACAGATTATATTTCTAAGAAACTACAGATACAGAGAAAAACCAGCTTTTAAGTTTGCTTCATTTAAGCTCTACAAGATTTTCTCTATTTACTATAAGATAAATATCTGTTGAGTTCCTCAAAGGAACATAGTACTATGAGCTTGTAACAATATTAGGGATTGAAGGGGGCTGGTAGAGTGGCTTAAGTGGTAACAGCTCCTGCCTAGCAAGCATGAGATCCCAAGATCAAACCTCAGTGCCTCCAAAAACAAAACAAAACAAAACAAAAAAGAATTGAAAAAATAGAGCCTATCTTCTAGAAGTGTATTATATTTTTAGGACATCAAAACATGAATACAAAAATGCACACAGTCCTATACTTAAAGAAAAACTTAAAAAGACAAAAATGTAAGGACTGGGAATGTACTCCAGATAGAGTACTTGCTTAACATGGAAGGTTCTGGGTTTGATCACCTGCACTGCCCCCCCACACACAAAAAAGACAAAAATGTTAGTTTGATGTCAGTTTGTGCAAGCAAAACCTTTCTTAAAAGTTCAAACACTGGCTGAATGTCTCTGAAGGTGGCAATTGGATGGAGCCATCTTATTTTAGGTTCAGTGACCAAATGCATGGAAATAGGAAATCTCTCAGTGTATTTAAGAAATGCTGAATGAATTCACTTGTTTATGATAGAAAATTAATGAATAGCTAGTGTTCAAAGTATAATGCTTAATGAGGAAGGGAGCAATGGTATATATGGGCAAAGCAGGACAGATACTAACTACTGCTTGGTGAAATTAAGTTCTGGAAGTAGAAAGTGTAAGCCCTATCAAAGGGAACTAACCACCATCCAATTCTAGCACCAATGTACATGAAATGTGGCCATATCTGATTTTTCCAAAGAATTTTGGAATCAGAATACTTTGGTAAATCTCTAATACTTAAGTAGTGGCAAATAATTCAGAAATTGAATAGCACAGTGTAAGCAACCAACAAAATATTGGTGGCATAATCACACTCATAGGTCACTAATTTCCCATCCTGGAGGAAGAGAGATTTAAAAAGATAGTTAAGACCAAAATAATGGGTTGAGAATCTTGCTGTAATGTGAAGTATGACCTCCAAGACAACAGAAACCAGAGAAATGTGACTTGATTAATTGATTATTTTGCAGGAATTTCAATCTAAACTCTATTTAGAAAAATCCAGAAAATAGCTTTTCTTCACAATATTTTCAAACTGTTTCATCCAAATATAAATCATCATGAAAAGAAATACAGATGCTGCTTTTTAGGTAATTGTTCTTACACTCTATATACTTACACTAATGGAAAGTTTTGCTCTGTTTGTTATCCTAATTGTGTATTTATAAAGCAGTTTTGCATTTATAAAGAATTTCCACTGGCATACTTTCCTGTTAAAATACATGATATTTTTAACAAACATGACCATTACTCATAGATACATGATAGGAACTAAAAGATAATTAAACATTTCATCTAAACTAATTAGACATGGCATAAAAACTTCAAGTCCTCTTCTCTCCTTTCTTGTCATGTCTGTGTGGGTGTTTGCTTTGTATTTAGGACTTTCCCAACTATCCTACAACAGAAGAAATAATTAAAATGTGTTCCAAAATCTCTTTGTTGATGTGTCCTTCATTTGGACATAAGAGTCTTTTGATTTTTGTTTTATTTTTTTCCATTGAGATTAGTCAGGAAAGCCAGGTGGAACTCAATTTTGATTTCTCAGAAACTCAGAGCCCAGAATGGCACTCAAATTTAAAAGTCCCACCACCACCTTTTAAACATTGGTGGTTTCACATCCTGCTATACTTGTCTGCACTCTTGTTCTATATACCACACTCAAGTAGCCAAGCAAAACTTGGATAACAGAATATCCATTCATTTGAAATATTAAGGGCAAAAATAAAAATTACTGTGCATCTAGCTTTAGATAACTTTCAACATCTATGCTCATTTTCTGTCACATAGATACTTAAAATTGACCTTTGTTTTGGGGTTTTGTTAGTTTATTGGTGGGAATGGGGTTTGAACTCAGGGTTTCCCAGGTTACTCTATCAGTTGAGCCACAGTCCAGTCCATTTTGCTCTGGTTATTTTGGAGATGGGGGTCTCATGAACTATTTCCCTCAGCTGGCTTTTACCACAGTTCTCCAGATCTCTGCCTCCCAAATAGCTAAGATTACAGGCATGAGCCACCAGCACCTTGGCTTAAAATCAATCTTTAACTTGACAGCCTTTTGTAGACATAAGTTTGGTCTCACACAATAAAATGTTACAGGATAGTTTTTAAGAATGTCTATTCTAAATTCAGACTTAAAAACCTGGCCCCTTTACTTATTATCTGTAAAATTTGGGAGCTGCTAGCCTAAATTACAGTTTATAAAATGGAGCGAAAATTAGCTACTTCATCAAGTTGCCAGGAGGATTAAATAACATAAAATAATAACTAAATACTTAGTACATGTTCATTACCACTGCAGATGCTATTATCGTTATTGTTTTAGCTGCCATTGCTACTATTGACATGGTGATATTTTATTAAAATGTTTATGACAACTAATTTTGTTCCTCAGAAAGTCAATGTAACTTTGTTACTATAATAAATCCAGTACCCAATCCTCCTGCAGTCTGTACTGAAAACCTGCTCTTGATGATCAGGGATTACAAGCTTATTTTTAGCAATCTTTCTAGCCCCAAATGGAATTGTGAAAGGTTGACTTTTTTTGAGTGTGACGCACAGAAGGAGGACAGTATTTCTAATTTTATCATCTGCTCATAAAATCATGCTTTAGTGCTAGCTAATTTCATTAATTTTTAAAATGTTATGGTTTAGGCTTACAGTTTGCAAAACTGTTCAGTGGCTGGAAAGGGTGTATTTTGGGATATGTGGTGACTCTTCTGTGACCCACTAGAGAGTAATGCAGGAAACAATTTCAAAGAGTCAATTAGTCCATGGTTCATGTCAAGATCATGTCACCAGTTAGGGCATATGATTCCAGACTCCAACAGTGTTTTGGGAAGGTGAATATCATGGAAATATTATGTACTCGTGTGTGAAAATGGAAAAATGAGACCTATTGAGATTACCTAAGAATAGGGGGGCATAAAGGAGAATGACGGAAGGGGTGAATTTAACTAGGATTTATTGTAAGCACTTTTGTAAGTGTCACAATGTACCAGTACAATAGTAATATGATTGTAAAAATTTTCTAAAATTGATGGAGAAATAAATGACTTTCAATATAAGCAAAACAGTGCTTATGCACAGCCACACAAATCTATGTGTCAAAATCCAAAACATAATGCCATGCTACATTAGGATTCAGAAGAGTTAGAGATGCTTAAATGAATAATCCAGTGTGATTTGTTTGGCAACTAAGAATATGTGGCTCTGTAATCTTTCTGTGAACGGTATAAACAAGTCAGATTATTGTGGTCATTCTTTATCAATATAATGGTCATATTGACTCTGTGTGTGTGCGTGTGTGTGTGAATAGATACAGAGTGGGAGAGAAGACAGGAGAAAATGAACAACTTATTGTCAAGTTATAAAATAGGTAGAATTTCTCCACTTCCTCCTTTTTTTTCTGTTTTTCCTCTTCTTCCTTCTCTTTCTTCTGAGAGTCTCAACTATAAAGTCCTGGCTGGTATCCGAATCACAATCCTCTTGCCTTACCCTCCCCAGTGTTTGAAATGCCCTAGTGATGTGCCAGTATACACTGCTCAAATGGTAGAATTTGACATTTTATTAAATTGGTGAAATAAATAACTTTTCATTCTTTTAAAAAGAAACATTCCTTCTTTGGGGGGAAAAATCTTAATGAAATTGTTTAAACAAAATTCTCTATTTTCTGAGTCTGAATTACTTTAAGAAGCCAGTTAACAATTAAAAAAAAAAGCTTTATCTGACCAAATAATGAATTTTTTTGATACATATGGAACCTTTTCATCCTGCCATTTTGAAGCTCCTATTTTTAACCTTGTGGATATTTCGTCCTCATTGTCTTAATCGCTGTGACCATTTCCATTGTGTGTAAGTAACATATTCTCACTAGAGCTATAGTGATTTCTGACTCTTAGCTAGAGAGTACTTTCTAGAATTTCATTAAACTAATCTAATTTTTAATCAAATATCTGTACAAAGGTTTTTATATATTCTTTTTAATTTCATTGAAATTATTGTTTATTTTCTATGTAAACTTTACAACAAAGACTTAACTTGTCAATATTTAAAATTCACTCCAGATACAATGAGCTTTCTTTCATGACATTTCTACAAAGTCAAATTTTCTCAATTTAACTTTTAGAAAACTAGTTTTAGTAAAGAAAATTATATTTTTTTTTCAATTTTTTAGTCAGTGTTAAGTATCCCTCTGTGCAATTGTAGTCATTGTGAATTTTATTTTTTTATTGAGTCTTACTTTCTACCCAGTAAAGTTTGGGAACTTCAGTGTTCCTAAAGAAGGTAAAACTTTGACTGGATCTTTTTTGTTTTGTTTGGCTTGATATGCTTTGCCTGTTTTATGCACATTCAATTGTACTTATCTCATTTCTAGCATCCATTTCTGTTAATTGAATAAAATAATTAAAATATGTGTCAAAATTTGCTCCTAAAACAAGGAGTAAAGAACATGAAGTAGCACAAACGATATCTTGATAAAGACAGGGATCAAAATCTCATTGCAATCAGAGCAAAGGGGCCACAAAGTCCTGCAGATTCTCAGAAACCTCAGTAGAATCAATCAAGAGGCATATAGCTTTACTAAATGATTGTGATGCCCAAAATTATGTCTTCCTTCCTGACTACATTTACAAATGACATTATTCTAATGCCTGAATTTCCCAACTGGCATGCACCCACTTGTAGATATGTATGTACATATATGCATATAATTTATCATATGTTATATGATAAAAGTTATTGACTCATCTCTCAATTCAGAAACCTAACTCATTTGTGAATAATAAAGTTATTTGTGTCAAAGTGATAGAACTGCAGAAAATTCAAGCCAATGAGTTTACATGTAAAGCAGAAATCTCACACCAGGCACCAGGTCAAAGGTTTCACAAAATTATCTTCTACTATCCTCTCTGCAAAAAAAGGAGGTATTTTTAATTCTGTATTTTAGCAGAAGCTGAAACTTATTACCTAAATCTAAATTGCTAAGTAGAGGTGGGGTTGCAGTCCAGACCATTCTGTAAACCCAAATCCTAATGTACATGTAAAGCAAGAGTATTTAATAAGTGGTCTTTAGAATTTAGACAGATATTCTTTTTTTCTTTTTTAAAATTTTTTTTAAATTTCTCTTATTCATATGTGCATACAATGATTGGGTCATTACTCCTCCTTTCCCCCTCACTCTCCCTTTCCCCCTACCCCCTTCCTTTCCTCCTCACCCCCTCTCTTCCAGGCAGAAACTGTTTTACCCTTATCTCTAATTTTGTTGAAGAGAGAGTATAAACATTAATAAGGAGGACCAGGGGTTTTGCTAGTTGAGGTAAGGATAGCTATATAGGGAGATTCCTAGTATTGCTTCCATGTACATATGTGTTACTTTCTAAATTGATTCTTTTCTAACTGACCTTTTCTCTAGTTCCTAGTCCCCTTCTCTGTTGCTTTAAAGTTTCTGCATTAGTTCCTTGGCATTGAAGACATCGAATGCTAGATTTTTTTTGGGGGGGGGTTAACCTACCTATCCTCATACCTCCCTGTGTGCACTTGTCTTAGACAGATATTCTTTATCATTCAATAAATATGCACTGAGTACATACATAGTGCCTCCTCCTGAGCAAGGTTTGGGAGTCAAGTATGTTAGACAAACCACAGTTCCCATGCTTATGATGCAGTCAGTCTACACAGGCAGAGATTAAAGTGTGGTAAGGCCTACAGTAAGGGAGCACAGCTTCAGGCTGAAAGATTCAGTAGGTTAAGTAAAAGAAATGCAAAGTTAATCACTTATATGATTGAAAAATGAGAAGGGATAAAAATGTTTCTAAATTAAGTCACTTCAGGTGAGAGAATTTTGCAATATCCTGAAAAATCCTTAAATATAATTTTTAAAAAGTTTGTGATTATGACATCACAGTGATCCTCCTATTTATACTTCCTGTGTTCCTAGAATTACAAGTGTGAGCCATTGTGTCAACTGACAATTATACTCGTAAACATCAGAAATGCTGAATAACGTATATTTCCTGGAGGATGCCACACAAGGTTATATAATCAACAGATTTGTCTAAATTAATTGGGCAAGACATAGGCAAATGAGAGAATCAGATTTCTGTTGGATTGTGTATTTTGACATTCCAAACCTCTAAGATAGTTATACATATTGAACCCCTAGAGTTTTAGTACACCAGAAAGAACATTGTGATAACCAGAATTATCTCAAAATAATAATTTTGAGCAAACTTGGTCAAAATATAGCTGCTCAGAGGCAGCTTCAATGCTGTAAGTTAAATACTAGAGAGGATAGCTTCTGAGTTCCATGTTAGTCCCATGACTGAATGTGTTAGTCTTGAACAAAGATGAAGTTTAACACACAAAACTGACAACAATCTGCCAATGCTGTCCTCCTTTCCACTTTTACCAACTTTTGACTCAAATATATTTTTGTCTTTAATCCTTTAGCATTTGTCACTTTTATCCTGTAATTTTTGCTCTTGGCCAACAAGTTTTCTTCATCACCAGGGCATGTTCATGGACCTTCTTTCCCCTTCATATTTCTTCATATGTCTCTTTCTCCTTCTGCAGACTCCTTTCATTTTCCCTTTTGTCTTGAATTGGTAGTTTGGAAATATACATGATTTTGAATAGTGAAAGTTTTTATCTCATGAAATATCACAAGTGTCAAAGGATAAAGGGCCAAATCCCACCAGAAAATGTGGCCAGAAGCAGAAATGTAAAAACCTGAATCAAGGCCTTGTCTGTTAGGGAAGCTGAGCCCAGAATAGTTATTTAGGGGACTGGATCTAGATATGGGCCAGTCATATCCTTTATAAGTTTTAAAGGCATTGATTCATTATTCTAACAGTGTTTTTATTTATTTATTTTTAAACTGGTGATCATTTTGGTTTTCAATGGCATGTATTAAATTGTACATAGTAAGTTTTTTCACCATGAAATTTCTATGTGTGCATATAATATACTTCAATTTTATTCACCCCTCTATTACTCTTTCTTATTCCTCCTTTCTTCCTCCTTTCCCTTCCCCTCCCACACTAGCAGTGCGTTTAAAAAAAACACTGTCAATACTGATTACACTTTTGTATTTTAAACTATACACTGTTCTTCCGTTCCACCAGAGTTAAACCAGCCTTTGTGTGTCAGGCTGGAGACTAAACCAGTCCTTTGCCCTTGTTTCCATTGTTTTAAATCTATTAAAAAAGGCATTATAGTTGCCAAATATGGATTTGTAAACAGAAAGTTGGTGCTTGTGGGTGAAAACAGAAGTCAAACGCCAGTGTGTGGAATGATTAAAATGTGAAGCAAAGTGGTTAGTTTTAATAATGTCAAAGAAATTGCATAGGAAACTGGGTTCTCATAAGAAAAACAAAAGTCAGGAGTTCTTCAGTTTCTTTGCTGTATGGGTCTGACCTATATAAAATTTCTTGCCAAGTCTGTAAGAGAGTAACCAAAGAGTTCTATTCTTGGAAAATGAAGCATTAAGAAGTTGCTAAGAGTTCAATTGGTGGTTCCAAAAAGCTCTCCTACGCAAGTCTTTGCATACACAGAACATTAAACACGAATTCCCGCCCATTCCTTTGGAATAGTAGCTGGAGTTCCTGGGGGAAGGAGGAAGACCTCCCAAAAGTTTCCATACTGAAAATAAAAATGGCACAAGGTCCACAGACTATATGTCATAGATAATGCTGACAATTAGCAGGAAGAAGACGAAAGCATGAGGAATTCCGGTTTGCAGGTGGAGGGGAAGATCAATTACAGAGAAAAATATCTATTATGGTAGCCATTTCTATGAAAGAGGTGGAGTCAATCAGGAGTTCATTCTTATCAAAACCTTGTGTAACAAGAAGGATCAAGAAGCAGGATAATATGCTTATCCGTATAATAATTTTAATTCAGACAAATCTAGAATCAAAGCCTGGTCCTTCTCTCAAACAGATATGTAACCTTGGTCATGCTTGTTTTAACTTCTTAAGTACCAATTCAGATTGTAATATGCAGCTCTTAGAGTTGTAAGAAATTAAATTACATTATATAGGTTGGTCAGTCTCCAACAATGAATGCACAAATGAGATTATTATAAAGATACCACTTTTATCATAAGGACTTGAGTAACAGCAAAGCAAATTGATGCCAGAAAATATTCTATGTCTTATCTGTTTAATGTCTTCAGCTCCTCCAAATGGAAGTATGAATGATGCAAGATCCTTTTTGGAATACCGGGTTAATTTTTAATACAAGTTTTTCAATAATGAAGGATATTTTAAGTCTGCACAATTTTCAGTTAAGCAGAAAACCTTCATTCCTTTAAAACAACAGCAGCAACAATTAATAACCTTGTATTAAATGTTTTCTAAGTGCAATTCTGCACTCTGCAGAATTAATTAAGTGGCAGAATTAAGAAATGAAAAAATTATACAATGTAATTCCAAGACAAGATTTTCTCTGCTTTTTTATAGATTACATCGCTTGCTTTCTGGGTTATTAAGGTTTACCACAGTAATTAAATCTGACACATGCTCCCTCCTCATATTTCTCTTCTGCATTTTCCTGTATATTTTTCGTTTCTGTGCACTCTATCTACTTCTCATTGTTAAAAATATCCATGCCACTCTTTAGGTCTCTCTGACACAACCCTATTGCCCTGTGTTTACTTCAAGGCAATCACTCACCCACCCACTGGGTTAAAACTTATTTTGGAATGTTCATGCAAACTCCCAGTACTTATTGTATTTCACACCCCATCAAGCCATCACACAAAGTTAGTTGTATGCTTTTAGATGCAGTAGGAGACATGTGAATTAGAACCAACTCTTCTAAAGAACAAATCAAAGTTTGTGTTTTCGTTTTGAGCCTTGGGCATCTTCAAGAAACTTGTAAAGTATTTTAGGACAGTGTCAATACCAAGCTAAAGATAAATAAAATGCAATGTACTCTTTTCCAAGGTATTTTATAACATTCAAGCATATTGTGTGCTCTAGTTTATTTTATAGTTATTTTTGTAGTAGAATATTGGAGAATTTACTTCCATCTAATGTACTTGGAAGAAATGTAATTAGAATTTTATTTTTAACTTTTGGAAACCACAGTAAATTGAGATTCCTTTTCAATGGGTGATAATGCCTTTTCCTTTTAAGTTAAATGGCTGCCAGAGAGCCACTAAGAACAGCAGAGAAATGGTTTGAAAATTTTAGACATGCCACTGCATTTTTCTTCTCTAGCTTTGTACCATCCTGAATCTTTGAGAGAAAAGAGGAGCCAAGAAGGAAATGTGGAACAGATCAAGAACCTTTTAGCATACCAATAATAAAATGAAATGGTTATGGGTGGATTCAGTTATTTCTATCCCAAATTGTCTTCCTGAAACAGGTTTTTGTCCTGATGTACAAGTACAAGTAATAAATTCTTTGGATTAAGTTTTTCAGAGTGAAAAGTTGTCTTTGTAAATGACATTCTGAGCTTGGGCATACAAGTATATCCCAGAAACTCATTTATGCCAGAATAAACATTAGTATAATTAATCCATGAAAGAAATGCCTCTATTGGGCACAGATCTGAAAGCATCATCAATTGCAAGTATTTTATGTAACAAGGTTAAATGCAAAAAGTTCATAGTTTATGTTCTGCCAATTTAACCATGAGTCTAATCTTTGTTACAATTTCCTCTATTTTTAGTTGAGATTTGAGAGGCATTTGGAAGTGCCCTAGTTAGCTGGAAACAGATGGTCTGTTTAGTTTTGCTTCTTCCTAGGATCAACCAGAAACTCTCTACAGTAGCTGTCCAAATTGTTTCACATTTTTCATTCTTTCTAGGGTTTGTTTTGGTTTTGCTTTCGGTGCAGATTAATCTTTAAGTTAATCATTACTTAAGTAAAATGTAATTCCTCACTTTCTCATCAACATTCAGGACATTTCTATTGCACAAGCTTTTCTTAAATTTTAAGTACACTCTAGAGAACTGGCAAACTCTGGACTAGGTTTAGCATAAATGGTACTTTTTTCTAGACAGAACTAACACCATCTAATATTTCTTGCTCTGAAAGATTGTTTGGCAATGGAAACAGAACAGAAATGACAAATGCATCAACATGTGAATGTCTTCTGTCTTTATCCCATCAATATTTGCTGACAGGTCTTCACTCAAATAATTAAAGACAGATAAAAAATGAATTCACAGAGTCATAGGCTATTAAACAAACATTTTGCTTTTAAATAAATCACCTATTTGTGAAGAAACATTACAGGATCTTATATCATAAAAATCTCAGATCGGAAAGAGAGCCTAAACATTTGTCAGTTCTATCACCTTACCTTCAAGTTTAAGAAAAGGAAGACCAGAAAGGTTTATTGATGCACACAGTTACTTAAATAGTGCCAACACAAGACTAGGATCCCAAATTCTTCCATTTTGGTACTGACTGTTCTTGTTTTAGTTGTTTACCTCAAAAAGAGATTATAACACTTTGGAAATGTAAGATACTTCTTGGTTTATGAGAACAAAGTGTGAGATTAGTGAGACCCCCAAGTAATGAATATTTTCCTATTAAATTGGGACCTCAGATTTACTGATGAATTTTCAGAGCAATCAATGAATCAGTATCAAACGCCACTACAGCTTTGTGCCCTTCCAGTGCTATCCTGAGGAAGAAGGGGAGGGTGAGAGTGAGTTTTGAGGTCTAAGTCTGTGAACTTCTCCCTAATTTTAATTATTAAGTTAAAATACAAAAAGTCCATACTGTGCTTAGCAATAATGAACCAATGCTCATTCTGCAGCTTTTGTTTTTGATTTTGGAACAGGGGTTTAACTCAGGACTTTGCACTTGCAGAACAGGTGCAAGACATCTCCAGTCCATTTTGCTCTGGTTATTTTGGAGGTGTCTCTGGTTATTTTGGAGGTAGGGTCTCTCAAACTATTTACCCAGGGTTGGCCCTGAACTATAATCCTCCCTATCTCAGCCTTCCAGGTAGCTAAAATTACAAGCTTGAGCTACATTCTATAGTTTTGACAAACATACATGGAAATGTAAGATATTAAAATTTGGGGAAAGTGGTGAAAGGCACACAGTATGCATGGACTTTCTGTGCCTTTTCAACTTTTGAGTACATTTACAACTATTTCTAAACAAAAATTTTGATTAAAGAAAAAGAAAAAAAATTACAGTGACAAGCACTAGTTAACCTTTAAGAATACTGAATAATTTTCAAGGAAAACTATAAACCATTGAAGAAAGAAATTGAAGAAGACTACAGAAGATGGAAAGATCCCCCATGCTCATGAATTAATAGAATCAATACCATGGAAATGGTATTGTTACTAAAAGCAATCTACATGTTTAATGCAATTCCCATCAAAATTCCAATGACATTCATCACAGAGATTGAAAAATCAACCCTAAAGTTCATTTGGAAATAGAAAAGACCATGAATAGCCAAGGCAATATGGAACAAAAAGAGCAATGCTAGGGGTATCACAATACTCAACTTCAAACTATACTACAGAGCCATAACAATAAAAACAGCATGGTAGTGGCACAAAAAGTAGATATGAGGTGAGTATGGTTTTTATTGATGATGTTTCTGATCAATCTTATGGGGTATAGAGATTTTGCTGGGCAATGAAGGTAAAATCTCAAGCTTTCCCATGGTATTTATTCTTTGAAGTACTTGTGACAGTACATACAGTACTGTACAAATGCTTTGAATCTCAATTATCATCCCTGAAACCCACGTCCACACACATAACTACATGCACACTTTCAGACTTCTTATTCTGCTACCTCTCAATCACCTCTGCACTGGACAGCCTTACACCTCAGCCCTTGTGCAGAAGGCTAAAGAGTGCAGAGAAACTCTGGTGTTGTGCCCCATGGTAGTCATTTTCTCCCAGTGCCTGCCTTGCTCAGCCACCACCTGAGACCTTATAAATCACAGTGCTTTCCACCTCTCATCCTCATGAAGGTCAGGAGGATCAGGAGGGTCTTCAGAATTAAGGAGGGAAGAGAAGCAAACATTAACTATAATACTATATTTTCTATGCTTGGAATTCACCCTTATAACCTCTTGATAGCTGTTAATATAATATCCAGGTTCTAAATACCAAAATATGCCATGTCTACACTGTAAATTATATTCAGATAATTCATCTTTTTTTTCTGATATGATATTAGGCTTTGGGGAAATATTCTTCCACTCTAAGTAAAAGAAAACACTGAAGATGCAAACTTATTTGATAATGATTTCAACATAGTACAATTTAAAATGATAATTTGTAATAATAACAATAATGTAAATTATGTCATTAATAACAATGCAAGTTGTGCAAACACTGCAAATATGAAAATTGTTAAGACAGATCTTAAATGTACTCACCATGAAAAAGAGGTAACTGAGTTGATGGAAATGTTAATGAGCTTTATTATAAGTAATCATTTCATAATGTGTACATATATTGAAACATCATTGTGTGCATCATAAATATATAATTTTATTTGACAATTATAACTCAATAAATCTGAAAATAAAAAGAATCAAAATGCTGAAAACATCTTGGGGAAAAAAGCAAAATAACATGATTACCGTTTTATGCAGCACAGCAGAAAGAACAAGGATGTTTATATTAGAAAGCTATGGATTTGCACCTTAGATCTAATACTTCCTTTAAAAATAGAGAAAATTGCTGAGCTTGTCCATTGAGACCCATCAAAAAAATAGCAGAGTTATTGTGAGAACTGGAACAATAATGTTATGTAAACAATTAGCAAAGCACTTGGAATTTGGAAAATGTTGGCTGCTGGCTCCACTTCCGGCCCCCTCAACCTATGGGATTTCTATCCTTAAGATCTGTATCTGGACGCTTGAGGCCCTCTTCCAAGCCAAGGCGGTCTCCTCTGCTAGCAGGCAGGGCACTAGAGAAGAAGAGCAGTCCTCAATCAATGAGGGAAGATAGTTGTATGCTTTCCCCTGCACTAACCAGGGTGTGAATTCTACACTGGTCCCAGAGATTCCCCAGTGGGATTAAACTCCAGTTGCCTGTGATAGTAACTTCCTTATTATGCATACTTCACTGTCTGTCTTCCCTTCTCTGTATCCCTTTCCTGCTGTTTCCTAAAGATGTTTTCTGGACCAAAAAGCACACAGATTTAGGTTAAAATCCTGACACCGCCACTTTGAACAAGTTATTTAAACTCTCTAAGCTTTCATTTTCTTATCCTTCAAACAGAAATTGAAATTCCTACATTGTGATTGTTAACAAAATAATGGACGGAAGTGTGGATGGCCATTGTCCCTATCCCACAGGACTGGTGCATGTAAATGATATGGAAATGCACCATCCAGCAATATCTGAAGCCCAGGTGGCACTTGGTGAAATATTAACCATGTGCTAACCTAACAACAACAAAAAAACCCTAATTAGCCCCATCCTTGTTCCTGCCTATCTCTTCTACAACAGGATTTATTTTGTATATAGAACACCATTTTTAATTATGGGGGTGATTATTGCTAATTCTCTCTCCACACACACACATTCAAACACCTATCTAAATCTGATTTTAAAAGCTCCTATTTTACTGGGCTGTTTTTCATATTCCTTAGGTACTCTTAGCCTAAAATAGGTGCCACTTTACTGAATGCGAATATAAACCAAATTTTTCAGGAACACATCTGTTGTATAAACCAGCTCACAATAGACCAATTGTGAATGCATGCACAAAAACAATCAAATTAAGTATATTATTATAGGAAACCTTGGGAGCAAAATAATGAGACTTCTTTTTAGAGTTAAATATATGTATTTAAGCAAAATAGTGGACCTATGGTGAGTATGCAATGATAAAGACATATGCCAAATGATAGTGCAAATTATAATAGGCTTTTCTAGGTATGGTCATTAAGAGTCACTCGCTTTGAGATTGTCTGCTATTTCACAAATTCTACTCTATTCATCTACTCCTTTTAGTAATGATAGGATTATTTTGTTTTATAGTTTGTTTTTATCGTATAGCAGTGTATTCAGTATATTTAGATTCTATTGCATGTTATGTATTATTTTTCCTTCAAAATGTTCTTGAGAGAAAAAATTAGCAGAACCAGACAGACTGTTCTAGGACATCCCTTCCTTTAGAGACATGAGTCTCTCCGGCATTAAAAAAAAAAGATTGAATTCCAAATTGGTTAAATTGCTGCTTCTGTACAGTACAGTGACATGTTGTCTTGTTACAGTGGAACATGTGCTCTCATTTTGGACGAGCTGTTCTGTGAAAAAGTTTTATTTAGCCACAAAGTCAATCCCCGGATTTGTGGGTGTTACTTACCTCCTTTCTATGTTACCAGTTTTTCATTATCATTATTGCTTCTGCTCTGTCAGCTTTAATACACTTTAGTAGCAACCCTTTAAAAAAATAAGATGTTTCTCAAAATAGACAGAACAGTTGGCTAGACAAAAGAGAGATACAGTATCAACAAAAAGTAGGTCTGTTGTTCATCTGTGTGTTGCTCCAGAACCACTTCTGAGACTAGATCTCACACATATGTAAATGAATAGGCATGGAGTGAGAATAGGATCTGGGTGTCCTGACATAAACTTTTATCCAATTTTGTTAAGGGAATCAAATGATATGAAAACTGATTTGATTCAGAGAATACTTACATGTTCCACTTTGTTCAAATTAAGACATTAAGCAAATGTATCATCTGGCTTTGTCTGCCTTTTCAAATGAGAAAACTCTGAATCTATAAGTAAATGAATATTTAAATTCAACTAAAAATCAACAGATGGATCCATCTGTATATTCACGGTCTGGTTGTATAGCTGATCAAGCAAAGAGGAAGCAGCAGTTTTACTCTGGGTATTTGTTGTTCTCTCTTTGCATCAACTAAAACAAAAATTAGGTCATCAATATTTACCCTCTGGGCAAAGTGATATTTTTCAGCTGCTCAGACTTCCCTGTAATCAGTGAGACTAATCAGTATGGAACAAAGGGACTAGCCCCTCTAAGTCACTTCTTTGTCAAGCAAAGATGGTGTGATACCTCTTTCAGAATGCAACTTGGGGGACTCCTGACAAACAGCCAGCCTATCAGAGAGTCATTCAACATCTGTTGTCTGTACTCAGCAATGCTTCAGTCAAATGCACAAATGCAGAAATCTCCATCCCAAACATGATAATAAATATAGATGTCATCCCTGCTTCCTGATTTTACCAGTCTTGACTCTTTTCCTACAGTGTGTTTAAATCCAATATAATATTTTAAAAACACATTTGATTTGCTTTTGTGATATCTCTTATTCTTGGCTTGTCTTTATTTCTAAACATTTTCTCCTAACAGACCATGTTTTACCAAATCGTATTTTATCACTTCTTGTCTCTCTCACTTAAAATTCTAGAATAGAGTTTTAAGCTGGATTCTTGGACCAGGAATGTTTGAAGAGCTGCAGGAAGCCATGGACCACCTGAAAATGTGAACAACATGACCTTGTGTGTGTCTTCATAGGCACCTTGTTCTAAGAAAAGAATCCATGTCTTTCTTCAGACTCACAAATGGAAGCATAACTCTACAAATTTCAAGAACTACTTCCTTTTGGGTTTTCTCCTTCCCCTATTTATTAGTTAGGAAATGTTGAATTACATCACATGCTATTCCTGACTTCTGCCAAGTAAATGTTCAACACTTTCCTTTTCCATTATAGTTCAGTGCTGGCCTCATATTTTCTCTAATCTTTTTGAATTTTGTGCCTTCTATGTCCAATTTAAGTAACAGAAGAAAGAGAGACACAAAGGGATATTATATCCTAAATCTCTGCCACTAAACTTGTTTGGCATTTTCTTCATGTGACATCTCACTTAGTGCCACTGCAACCCTACAAATTAGGCAGGAGACTTATTTTTTTTAATGAGAAAATTGAAGTTCGGAGAGTTAGTGTTTACCACAGTGTATAAATAGCAGAGTCCCGATTTAAATCTGTGTTTCAGTCTAGAGTTAATTCCTCCCATGAAGTCTTTCTAGGCAGGGTATGTAAGGTACTGCCGAATTAAGACCACGCCATGTGTGGAATGGAAAGATTTATTAAGATCCAGACTGCATGGCTGCCCCGCCCCCAGGTCAGGGAGCAGCGACTTGGGTAAATTGGGTAGTGGACTTTATAGGAGGGGCCGAGCCATGGGGGAGGAAGAGAGCCTCTTGTCTCTGATTATTTGACCAGATGGAACAGGTCAGACATGCCTGGGGTCCTTCCGCCTGCCCCAAGAATGCCAGGGACCTAACAGGTTGAGTGGCCATAACTTCATAATGGCATGATCTTTTATAACAAACACATTTAAGTATTTTTCTATCATCAAAAATATTTTATTATACATTGTACACTAAATCTAATACAAATTTACAAATGCAAATGTGTTATATCTGCAATCAATGTTGTGATAGTATCTCATACCATTAAAAAGGTAAGAAGCATTAGTACATTTATTTATGCATTCACTTAATGAACTGACATGTACTAAATCCTACTATTACCAAATGCTTTGCTCAGTTTTAGAATATAGTGATTCTAAGCCTTTCATTCACAAGAGATTCTACTAAGGAACTTTTCAAGCATACCAACAGCTGGACATTCAGAATCAATGAATGGGAGGTGGAACCTGGGCAGTGTGTTTTAAAAAGCTTCCCCAGGTGCAGCCATTGTTAGAGAGTAGTGCTTTCTCAAAGTGTCCTCAGCATTAACAGCTAAGGAGCAGCAGCAGCACTCCTTAGGAAGTTGTTGCACAATTTCTCAGCCCTTTCTCCAGTTTCCTCACCCACTATGCCAGAAATGCCAGGCATAGGGTCTGTCAGTCTCTTCTTAGCAAGCCATCCATATGCTTCTGATGCAAGCTGAATGCTGGGAAACATGTCTCTAGAGACACAGGATCAATCAGGCAAGATACTCCCTACTAAGCCTTTCTCTTGGGTCTCAAGGAATTCTCAAATGCTTCAAATTTGCATTTTAATTACCTAGCAGAGTTCCAAACCTGTAACTATAATGTATTGTCATTGCTTTAAAAATGTAATGGTTTTCCATGTGTTCTTAGCAGCTATTAAATGAAGTATTTATAAGAAAGTGGTGGTTTGTGAGTAATATCCATTAACAAAAGTATTATGAACCTTAAATACATATTACAGGCAGAGAGGAAGAGAGAAAAGTATAAAATACAAAATTATAAAATATAAAATGGCAAATATTTCTAATGAAGGATTTTAAAGTGATCTTTGTGTTATGTTTTCATTCCAGATAATGCCATTTTTAATAATATTATACTTGATATCTTTCATCTTTATTAACATAGCTTTTTATAAATTTATGACAGTATAATTGACATATGATAAACGAGGCATATTTAAAGCTTTTACTTTATAAAAATTGGGTGTATATGGATATCAGCATTATAAAACAGATGTAACAGAACATACAGTTCTATCAGAGTATCTACTGTACAAGTTCCCATGCACACACCCTAAATGCAGTATGAAGTTTCAGAGTGGTTTCCTGATAAGGTAACATAAGCTGGAACTTATCAGCCCAAATTAATGAAATAGTCTAGGGTTCTACATAATAAAAAATAAAGCCCCTCTCACCTATTTGAAACCTTAGACTCTGTGCTTCTTGTTAGATTTCATCATGTAGGGCTTTTTAAATACCTACTTGGGGCTGGGGATGGAGCCCAGTTATAGAGTGCTTGCCTAGCATGTGCAAGTCTCTGGGTTCCATCCCCAGCATCACAAAAAAAAAAAAAAATACCGCTTAGCCTCTTTGTTTCTTAAAATTTCAATCAAGATGAGTTTAATGGGGCTATATTCCACTCCCTCTACAATTGAGATCAGCAATCAACCCCTGTTTCAATTACTGCAATAGTTTCTTCCATTGAAATAACCACCAATTGCTTTGACCACCAATCCATTTGCAAATACCTGTTTCTCTGCTGTGTGTATAATAAAGAATAGCATGCATAAGAGTAATATTTTCATTTTCATAGAAATGAAATACGTCTTGCCTTTAATTTCCCTTTATCTTTCTTTTCCCCCCAAGCAACTTATGATATGTCCCTAAATGCTCATTTATTGTTAGCCACATGTGATAATAATGGGAGTTTACTTTTTATTCTTAAATCTGCATTCTTGCCTCCATTATAGGATGGCTCCATGAGTTGGGAAAGAGACTGGAATCTCCATACTATGGCAACAATACCTTGGGGGGCCCATCGATCCGAAGTGCCTATATTGCTGCTCTGTACTTCACCCTTAGCAGTCTCACCAGTGTTGGGTTTGGGAATGTCTCTGCTAACACGGATGCAGAGAAGATCTTCTCAATCTGCACCATGTTGATTGGGGGTAAGAGAACTTCTTCCATACTGAGAAAAGGAGCATATGTCTGCCAAACTGTCACTGTGTTTGCTCTGTCCTCAAACACAGTAGAGCTAAATCGGTTAATATTGGAAGATTCTAAAAGCACTAATTAGGAAATCAGTGACAAACATTTTAATGTACATATAAATAAGCAATGAAAGCCTGTGATGTTAATGAGTTCCATCTTCTGAAGAGATGATTAAGCATCTGATGGTGCATTTTCAAAGGGCAAGCACTTTGTTTTCTTATCACAACTGTTTTACCTCTTATGATTTGGAGTTACCTGAGTCTAAATCGAAGGTATATGTTTGAAACTCCATTTTACAGTCATAAACAGGGACTATTTGATAAAAATTTTATGAATATTGATGTAGTAAAATATATATATCCATGATATTTCATTTGGTTAAAAGTAAAAATAAAAATAAAAACAGTGCAATAATAATTAATAAATAGCAGCTTTTATATTCTATTCTCCATGCTAAGTGATTTAATACAATTCCATAAGTAATTCTTAAGGACAAATCTGTGGGGTTGGCATTATTGTTATTACCTCATTTAACAAACAGACAATAAAGTACCATTTTCTCTGAGCTCCAAACTCACTCTTCTACACTCTGCTTGGAATTGTTGAGGCTTGACCCTCCTTCAGGGAAGGGAGGCCCCTTCAAATAGCAGCAGTTGCTTTCAGCTTTCATTCTCTTAAGGCAAATCCAGAACCAGCCTCATTGCGCCTCCTCTGAGTTCTTTGCATTCCTTGAGGGGCTGGGGGGAAAGGTAGGGAGGAGGATGCCACCAGGTTCAAAGTCAGAGCCCTGGATTCCCGAGGCTCACCACAGCTCTACCCTGAGGCACCTATGCCTGATGGCCCCACTTCTTCCCTTTGTGTACCCAGTTCTAGAGACGGCAGCCTTTTCTTGATTTAGTATGGCCATTTTACCTCTGGGCTCCCTTTTTCCCATTCAGCTCTCCAACACCACAGAAACAAGTTCCCTATAAAAATTCCCTCTGTTCAAATATTTAGTGTAAGTTCTCTTTTCTGAACCTTCTAACTGATACAGAACTGATATTATTGCTATTTTCAAATGTCCTATCTAAAGCTTAAGGAATTAAAATAACCTTTCCCATGCTATACAACAGCTAAGTAAAAGAGTCAAAGTTTGAACCCAGTTCAGTACTTTTCTCTTAAAATACCTGGAGGGAAACTGCAGTGAATTGTGAGGCTGCTGTTGTGGAGTAGCAGTAGATGTGGGCATCGACCTGGGTTAAGTAAGCATTCTTCTTGGACCAGAATTCTATAAGATTTTATGCCCCTCACCATTCCTTCAAAACATTGCTTTATGGTGTCTGTTAATGGACTAAATCCCAGATATCACTTAGAGTGCTGAACCCTATCATAGGTAATGGCACCTATAGCTCCTTGCTTAGGAGTAATCTGCTGAACTTTAGCCATTTGTCATCTAGCACCTAGTGAAATCTGGGTATAAAACCAAACACTCCTCAAGGAGCTTACAAATGCTAAGTTCCAGATCAGTTAGGAAGTTCAGAAGTGAGAAAAGGATGGCCAGGATGAGGAGAATTTCTTGGACAGGCAGTGCTGTGCAGAGCTGCTGAAGTAGCATGCTGTGACTGTTGCAATTTTAACAGGCTCTTGGCTGATGCTGAGCAGTAAGACCCTAGAGAGCAGAGAATAGGAATTCTTATTTTCTGAAGAGCTACAATGTGCCAAAACCTGTGGTGGCTGATTCACATCCAGTATTATGACTTATATAATTTCTACTCTATTTGATGGCCCATCTCTCTGCCTTAACAAAATGACAGGTATTTTCACAAATAAACACACTCTACGCTCATGTTATATTTATCCGTGTTTTTTACTACTCCTGGTGAAAATTTTGGGAAATGCTCAGATTCTCAAAGTTTAAGCCCAGTAATTTGGGAATTGAGCAATCTGTCAAATAATTGGCCTTATTCTCTATTGATCCACCTAGCATATTGGGAGTGGTGAGGGGTCCTCCATCAGAAAGTGTTAAGGCATAATCTGTTCTCTGCTCTTCATGAAGGTAAGAGCTATACTAGTCACAAGACCAAAAGATATGAGACATAATCTGGTAATGTCACTTTGTCAGATCTTTGTGAAAAATTTATTGAGCACATTTACTGGTATAAAATCATTGCTCATTTGTAAGTAGCATTGAAAAACTTTAGGTGATGAGGAACACTTAGAAAACTTGCTTTTGCAGGCCAAATGACATCATAGTGACTTGAATTTATTAACACTTTCTATATTTGTGTTTCTAGGGAACAGCTTTGTATTATTATGAAAATTACCCTAGGCCAGGAAAAATGATGTCTGTGTTTTAATATTTCCTAATTAACTAATTACTTGCATAACATTGGAAACTAATCATAAAAGCTCACAATATTGAGCAATTTGTTCATTTAATTCTCCTACCACTTTGAGATAGGGATCATTAATACTGCTATGTAAATACATAAGGGGCAAGACTCACTAAGCCCTGGTAAAGTTCTTATAAAATATCAATTTTTATTTACTTAAGTTTTAGAAATATATGCAAATAACTCATTTAAAAAGAAAATTTTAAAATATTAATATGGACTTAAATCTGGGGTATTTTATTGGGAATCTCCACCAAAGGCTGAAAAATTGCTAATGGAAGCTCTGCAATAGTTACTCCAAAAGGAAGAAGTAGCACTATTAAAGGAGGGGGTACTGCCAAACCCCAAGTAATTATCTAAGGCAAAGGTACATGGAAGTTCAGTGAATATATATGGATAAAATGTGCTAAGTGAACAAATATTGGAAGTAGTATGAACTATTACCCCCTCTAATTTCCCCAAAAGTTGTACAGGTTTTGTCTTTTATATACTAAAATTCTATTTCAATATACTATATTGTTTATATATTAATATACTATATAAGCTTCCATGTGTAATTATGGAGTGTGAATACCATAGATATGGGGATAGCACTTAAAAACCATACAACAAAGAGATTAAGCAAAAATAATTTAAAATCTCATACCTAGACAAATCTATATGAACTTTGAAAAAACAAAGAAGTACTTCTAAAATCTTCACACAACCATCAGAATTAATAAGTTAATATATAGTAAGATTAATGGATTCAAGATCAGTGTGTACAATCAATTGTATCCATATGTGCTGGTGGCAAATAATTAGAAAATGAAATGTAAAAAAAAAGTTACAAAAGCATCAAATATGGAGAAATAAATCTAGCAAGAAATCTGCAATACTTTACATGGAAAACTACAAAATAGTAATGAGAAAATTTCCAAATGGTTTTAAATAATAATACTTACAATGGTAATGGTTGGTAGTGATGGAGTCAACATTATGATACCAGTTTTGCCCAAATTAATCTAAAGTTCAATGTAATCTCAATAAAAATCCCAGTAGATGTATATTTGTGTGCATATATATATGTGTGTTTGAAAACTGAGAAGCTGTTTGCAAAAATTAGTGGAAATTAGAGTTGAAACTAGTCAAAGCAAACATGAAAAGGAACAAAATCAAAATATTTGTCCTACAGGTATCAAGATGCATTATAAAGTTATAGCAGCCAAGAAAGTATGGTATTAGTTGAAGAACAGACCAATAAGCTAATGAAAGAGAAGAGTTCAGAAACAGGCCCATACATACATGGTTACTCATTTATAGCATGTGTGACTCTTCAGTGCAAAGTGGGAATGATAATACTTTCAGTAAATGTTGCTAAGTCAAATGTATATCCACATGTTAAGTAGCAATCTTGACCACTCTTAAAACTACATTAAAATTAGTTCCAGATGGATTTTGATCTAAGCATGACAGGAAAATAATAAGGCTTCTCAAAGATAATATAAGAAAATACTTTTGTGACTTTGGATTTGGCAAAGTTTCCTTAAATATGACACAAATGCCCTAGCTTATGGAAAGAGAATTATAAATTTAACTGCAGAGCTTCCTTTTATCAAAGACATTATTAAGAGCATGAAGAGGCAAGCCACAGGACAGGAGATGATATTCATAAACATTTATCTAGTAAAGGTTGATTATCTGTATATATAAAAAAGTTAGTGGGAACATGGCTTAAGTGGTAGAGCTCTTGCCTAGCTAGCACAAAGCTTTAAATTCAATTTCTGATATCTTTTTAAAAAAGAAAGAAGATGAAAGAAGAAAGAGAGAGAGAGAAAGAGAAAGAAAGAAAGAAAGAAAGAAAGAAAGAAAGAAAGAAAGAAAGAAAGAAAGAAAAAGAAGTAAAGAAAGAAAGACAAAGGGCTGGAACTGTGGCTCAAGTGGTAGAGCACCTGCCTTGCAAGATCCTGTGATCAAACCTCAGTACTGCCAAAAATGAGTGAATTAATGAATGGATGAATGACTGTATAAATAAATAAATAGCTATGTAATTCCATAGGAGAAAAAACCAAATCTCCACTAACGTGGACTTTAAAAAAAGCACTTCAAAAGTAGATTCTTCAATAAACGAATAAACAATAAATATACAAGAAGGTGTTCAACACACCTTCACAGACATGCAAACTAAAATCAAAATTAGATAACATTTTGCATTCATCAGAATGGTACATTTAAAAACACTGGGAACCCGAAGGCTATTGAACACTTTGACCTAATTCATACTGTTAATGACCACGTCGATTGAATTGATGCAATAATATCTCAACATTTACCATATCTGAGCTGAACATACCTCTACTCTATGACTGAACAGTTCCACTTCTGAGTTTATAAGCAATGGAAATGCACACATACAACCCCCCACACACATACACACACCACATATGAAAAGAGATGCCTATTTTTGAGACTCTCAAACAGGAAATGTCCATTTTATGGAATAATCCCATGAATAGAAGAATGTCCATCAATAGGAGAATAATTAGTAAAATAATTATACAGAACTAGACAGGAATGAGAATGAATGGATTCCTATGTCACGCAACTGCCTGTATTAATCTTAAACACTCAATGCTGAGCAGAGAAGTCAAACACACACAAGAAAGTACATCCTATATGGTTTTGTATAGAGAAAGTTCAATGGTAGGCAGAACTTACTGACTGTAAGGTGATTTGTAACTGTGGTTACGTGTGGTGAGAAGAGCAGCTAATGGCTATGATGAGGATACAAGGGTGCCTTTCAGGCTATGTTGATAATCTGGTTATTCATCTGGGAAGTGATCTAATACCTGTACTCATTGGGAAATCTCACTGAGGTATACATTTAGTATTTGCATAGTTTTCTCTAAGTGTGTCTTCAATACTAATTTTACCTTGTAGAATCATAATAGGTGAGCTAAAACTAATGCAGCTATCAAGTGAGGTATAAGAAACTGGATAATAGTGAGCTACATTCTCACTGTCATATCAGGCTGTTTTAATGACAGGAGTAAAGTCATATTGTCTAAAATATTGGTAATAACCACAAGAGGACCTAAACTAAATCATTTTAAAGAGGTTGGGAAGTGGGATGGAAGTGGAAGGATGGATTAGGAGCTGAGCTATTCATCCTAAATTTTCTAAATCACTTGCTAATAATTATAAAACTTTTAAAATACAGCATTAAGCTGTAGGTTCATTTTAGTTCCATAAATATTTATGGCACACTTAAATATGCTAACTGTATTAGATGCTCAGGAAATAAAGATGACTAAGACAGGATACCATCCTTGACAGAGTTCACAGTTTAGCAATAGAAGCAGTATTTAGCCAGATGATGTTCTTTTTTCCCACTTATAACACACAATTAGAAAAGACTGGTAAATACACAAAAGTTGAAAACTATACATAATCCCATCACCAAAAGAGAGTTTTCAGTCTTCTTATACATATATGCTTCTACTTTTCTGATATACTTTAATCTATCTACACATATCCCTTTTGTCACCAAAATATATTGAGAACAATTTTCCCTGTCTTAAAAGTTTTTCTGTCATAGAGGCCAATAGGAGAAGGGGACCAGGAACTACAGAAAAGGTCAGTTCGAGAAGAATCAACTTAGAATGTAACACATATGTACATGAAAGGAATGCGAGGAATCTCCCTGTATAGCTATCCTCATCTCAACTAGCAAAAACCCTTGGTCCTTCTTATTATTGTTTATACTCTCTCTTTAACAAAATTAGAGATAAGGGCAAAGCAGTTTCTGCCTGGAAGCGAAGGGGTGGGGGGAGAGGAAGGGGGCGGAGGGAAAAGGAGGGGGTGGGGGGAAGCGGGGAGAAATGACCCAAACATTGTATGCACATATGAATAAAAGATATATATTTTTAAAAATACTTAAAAAATAAAAAATTAAAAATAAATAAATTGTGCTGTCAATTAGAAAAAAAGTTTTTCTGTCATATTTGGTAGTGACTGCCCATAGTCATCTCATGAGTTTGCCCCAATTAATGTGACCTTCAACTCAATCTTGGAGTTTAGATACAGCTTTCTAATACACAGGAATCATCACTGAGGACATATCCAGTTCAGACGAAACACTATTGTCATGAAGCAGATGGGGCTTCTGTTGGGTCTACAAATCCTATACATACTGACCTGACATAATTTTATGGTACCTGTATGAGCTACAATATCCATAAATTAAGACCATTCTTAAGATGTCTGTCTTTTAAATTCATCATTTAGGAAATATTTCTCACTTGTTTCTTCTGCCATCTGCCATCCATAACCCAGTGCACTTGTAACAAAGAACGGAAAATTCCCAGGCAATGAGGAGGTGGGAACTAGGAGAAGGGCTGCTAAGATTACCTAAAACCTGAGTTCTGATCTCTTTTATATCAGGAGATGACAGACTATATGAAGACACTGAAGCCATAGCAAAATGTTGGTAAAGGAAGTCAGCAATGATGTTATACCTTAGAAAAGCAATGGTAGCCAAAATTCAGAAATAAAAGAGAAAGGAGTAGGGATAGGGAAGGGAAATGGAAAAGAAAGGCAAAAATCCTTAGCAGTCCTATAGAAGTACTTACTTTCATTTAAGATCTGCTTACTTTCTTCTTAGATCTTAATTGTTAAGTTTCCTTCAAAGACCTGATACTGAGATGAGATTTTACAAAATGCACCTTTATGCAAAACTCCTACACACACAAAAAAAAGATCCTCCCACACACTCAGCAGGTCTAGCACTAAAGAATTATACACATCAAATTTGCTAGGAAAAGTGAGTGATAATTTTCAAACTGACCTGAATCCCAGAAGTTCTGGAGTCAAACTTTCATAGCAAATAGGATGATTTGGCCTGACAGTTACACACACTTCTTGCCAGGGAGAAATGAAAATCAGTGACAGAAAGGCCATAATAACTTTAGAAAATGAAAAACCATGAGAGCCAGAGTTTATTTTTTAACTCCTTAAATAGAAGTAGTTTTCTATGCTGAAATGAGACTTTGAAATTATGGTGACTCAGACATAGACTAGCACTTTCCAACAACACTTATGAATGCTACAATTAATCCAGTAATTCATTTTATTGATAATGTACAATTAAGATGCTAAATGATCTGAACATATTACTTCTCTTACTTTAAGTGCTTTACACATTATAATTAAGCAAAGCAAAGTTAAAATCATACACATAATTAAGGAAAACAGTGTTAAAATAAATGAAATAAAGTTGTCCTCTGTACTCAGTTTAATCTCCATGAAAAGACTATTACACACTGTTAAAGATGGTAAGGCTTCCAAACACTTACCCCATAACCATATTAACAGAGCCTGAAATTGGTATTTAATTTCTTTGACTTGGAGCACAATTAGTTCTTTTCTTTGGTGAGTGCTTTTCACAAAGAAAAATCTTCTCTTCCAAGTACGATATTTAAGTATCAGAACTGTTGTGTTTATAAAACCATACAGAACAGCACTGAATTTAGAATCCACAAAGAACCATTCAACATTTAGTTGTTCAGCAATATACATTTTTCTTGGAAGATTTTTTTTGACCATCCGGGAAACTTCATTTTGAACATTTGAGAATAATACAGTCTTAGGTCTACTGGCGTGTAGTAGGCACTAATTGGATATTTCTTGAATTCTTTCATCAAGAAGTGATTTCCACCAAGAGTATTTTAAAATTTAAGATATTGAAGAAAAAAAATCCCCCAAATCTTACTCTAATGAGCATACTGATGATCATTCATGAAAACACTTTTCACTTTCTTGGGAAACATTAATACGAATTGAATAACCATTGTTTTCACACATATACTAGATGCTTTAAGTGCACACCCATATACACATATGGATAAAGGAATTATTTAACTTGACAAGTTTACACAGTTAGGAGGATGCAAAGCTCAGACTCAAATCTAGACCAGTCTGATCCCGAAGTCTATATTCTCTCTACAATTTTTTACTGCCTCCTAGATATAGACCCTAAATTTAAGCCAATTCAAGTAACTTTTCCAAAATACTAAGCTTTTATTATTAAGGTGTGACTTTATAGCCATGGTGACCATTATTCCATAGAGAAATTGTGATATGTAACCTATTGAATGATTTTAATTCTAGTATTAGATTAAAATGAATTTGCATGCCAGTGATTAGAATTTGGGATGAAATGTCAGGGAAAAATAGACTTGAATTGGGGTTGCCCTGAAGTATTCAACATGTGTTGACACATTTACAGTAACATATCTATTTTGATGCTAAGAAAGATTTAACATAGCTCCGTGGACATTGAGATCTGGATAAAGGACATTTTGATAGAAATAACAGAAAACCTTTAAACTTTTGGTGTTTTTTTAAACAAAAATCATTGGAAAAGGTGATTTTGTCCAACCACTGTGATTCTTATCTCATTGCCAATCTTATCTCAGGATGGGAATCAGAGTTGACCTGTCCATAAATATCAGTACCCCTGGCTCTTTTCTTTCTTTCAATTTCACAACCCTAGGTAAATCCAATTCTTCTTGAGTCATCTGTTTTCTGCACAAGCCTTCTGGCTCTACTCTGTTAATGATGGTGGAGAGAAAAATTCTGCCATGTCTTCTCTGCCTTGAGCTTCCAGGTATTCCCCAAAGTAAACAATTCCTACAAGTGAGGTCCATCCTTTCACTCTGCTTCTCTCTATAGGAAACACACATCCCCATCCCCATGGACTCCCAAATTCTGATGAACAAAGACTTGCATCTCATTAAACTCTGGTGGTAGTTTTCAGAATGAGAAGGCCCAGTGAAAAGTGGGATATTTATCAATGCCATCTGACTGACATACGTCACTGAAACTGGAATCTATATATATGTACCATGCTTTTTCTTTTCATTATGGCAATGAGTTTATGCAGAATATCTGTGTTTCTTAAATTTTTTGGTATCTCCCTTCAAGTGACCACAGAGATGGGATAGAGATAAGGATTAGAGCCATACTCATCTCAGCTTCAGATTGGTCAGAGAATCCTCACTTACATGTCTAACAACCCCCTTAATATTTCAAGGTAACATACATGTACCATATTTAGTATTCTATAATAACCATTTATTTACTTATTTTTGTATCCCTGGGAATGTAATCCATGGCCTTGCACATGATAGGCAAGCACTCCAGTAAGCAGCTGTATCTCCAGTCCTAAAACTAATTTTGAAGGATTAATTTAGGGAGGTGAGACTAAAATTCCCACAAAGGCTTATGAGTTATAATAGGCTTATTTTAAAATTTATTTGCTATTACAATAAAAAATAATTATCGAAGCTAAAATTCATAGCTTTTCTATCACACTGTTGAAATTATTGTTTCATTAAACTATATGTAACCATCAATAGAGTTCATAATAAGTTTATATTAGCCAGAATGGCAGTTAGTAGACTAAGTGTGAGTCAAAGGGACCCATGTTGTATATTATTATTTTAAGATCTATTTTTACTATAATCAAGCCACATGAAAAGAAAATGACTGCTTCAGAATGTACCTTGTACCAAAATAGCTATATCAACATGGCTACATAAGCATTCTTTGCTCTGATCTAAGATATATAGGCTATAGATTTGTACTTAAAGAGGACCCCTCCAACTCTTAGGCATATATCCAAAAGACTTTAAATCCAATATACAAGAGAGATATCTGCATGCCCATGTTTATTGTAGTTGTGTTCACAATAGCTAATCTATCATAAGCTCTTCAGCTGAGGTGGCCAACATTCAATGAATACATAAAGAAAATATTATATGTATGCTTATTATAGATACATATACATGCATATTATAATCATATAATATGATATACATACATATGATATATATTTATATGATATGTATCATATAATATGATACACATACATATATATGATACATATGCACTTATGGAATATATGCCATGGAATATTACTCAGCCCTAAAGAAAAATGAAATTATGTAACTTGCAGGAAAATGGATAGAACTGGAGACTGGCATGTTTAGTGAGATAAGTTAAGCTCAAAAAGCCCAGTTTTCATTCATTTGTGTAACCTAGACCTAAAATGGTCATGATTGTGATTGTGGCTGTAACAATGATCTTGACAGTGGGACATGAATATAAAAGGGGAATGGTCTGGGAAGTCAGTGGGTGGGAGAAAGGGGAAAGAAAAGGATACTGAGGGGTAATGATCATTGAAGTGTGCTACTTAAATCTGTTTGAAGACAGCATGATGAAATCCATCACACTGTTTGGAAAAGGGAGGGGGAGGGAGGTAAATGGGAAAGTTTACTCACTATACATATGTGTGGAATATCATGATGGAACTCCTTCATATTATCAGTGTGTGCTAATTCAGAAGAGAGGGCCCTCCATTCATCTCTCATCATTATACGCCGTGTTGCTCTCTCCAGCCTTGATGCATGCCTTGGTGTTTGGAAATGTGACAGCAATCATACAGAGGATGTACTCCAGATGGTCCCTCTATCACACCAGGACTAAGGATCTCAAGGACTTCATTCGTGTTCATCACCTGCCCCAGCAGCTCAAGCAGAGGATGCTCGAATATTTCCAAACAACCTGGTCAGTCAACAACGGAATAGATTCAAATGAGGTAACGTTCATTTCTCATGTTGACATTTTCAGGCAGAAAACACATATTCTAAGGTACAATCAAGATGCTCTAATTCAGGGATCAGAAGTAAATTGCACAACTACCGACTTCTTTATCTCCTTATTGTTTAATCACTCATGAAACCCAAACCATCTTCTTTTATCTGCTCTGGCTTATATTTTCACAATGCCACTTTAGATTGACCGGTATTTACTACTTAGGTAATTTTCATTGTCCCTTTTTGAAGCAACTAATTCTTATGACAGTGTATTGATGCAATCTTGGATAATTACATTAATCAACCTAAAGTTGCCATTAGAATCAATAAAGTAAAAAAAAAAAAAATTCCAACAAAGATTTTTTTTGTAGACTTCTAGAAATACCACAGACCACCACTGTGAAAAAGGTATTACATAAGTCAACCAACCATTCCACCAACCCACCAACCAAAACAGTAACCAATGTTTTAAGAGTGGCAACTTGACTTCTCCTCTCTTTGAATGATCATGAGTCCAGAGGAATTACCAAGGGGTCCAAATTTCATATCTTCTGTCCTGAATAGGAGTCTTAAGAGAAGCCAATCATAATGAGTTGTTTACTTTCCTTCCAAGATGCTTTACTGTTTTCTGTTTCCTAAGATTTTTTTTATCAACTGATTTAGTAACACATAATTAAGGCTGTGGTCACTAAAAATTCACTCTGGGACCCTGCATTTGTAGATTTCTTCTTCTGTAGTTGGCTTGACCAAACAGTCAGAAGAGCATCCTTGTTGTCTTGCAAAATAATGAATTAGATTACACTTACACCAATTTGATTTCCTCTGACAGCTTTTGAAAGACTTTCCAGACGAGCTGCGTTCTGACATCACTATGCATTTGAACAAGGAGATATTACAGTTGTCCCTATTTGAATGTGCCAGCCGAGGCTGCCTCAGGTCTCTGTCTCTACACATCAAAACCTCTTTCTGTGCTCCTGGGGAGTATCTGCTGCGTCAAGGGGATGCTTTGCAGGCCATCTACTTTGTATGTTCAGGTTCCATGGAAGTTCTCAAGGACAGCATGGTGCTGGCAATTCTTGGTAGGTTTCAGTTGAAAAGTATCTCTGAAATTTTAGGAGTATGAATTAAAATGAGATATGAAATTGGGAAAAAACCAGATAGTGAGTGTAGGAAACTTACAGATGAATATATGGACTCAGGATTATTCTTTGTGTGGGTTTAATTTACTTAAATGGTATATCTAATGTATCATTTGATTCTTCTAAAAAATCCAGTGGTAGAAATATTATCCTCATTTAATAAATGAATAAATAATACCTCAGTTAACTTGCCAAAATCACATAGTAAGAAAATGAACTCAGTTTTTTCTTACTCCTAAAACCAAATTATTAATCACAATATATACTGCCTCCTGGTGAAATAGCTACTCAGTCTTAAGAGAATATATCTGTATTTTTATGAAGAATCAATTCAGAGAACACAAAAACTGAAGTTTTATTTGCACATGAAATAGAATAAAAATGATTATACTTCAAGAAAAAATCCTTATTAGAGTCATTAACCTAGCACTGTCTAGGTGATTATAGGCCCTCAAAGAAAACTTATAATTGTTGAATTTTGGGGGCCACAAAGTAAACTGTAAATATTTAGATGTAATTATTCTTCATTAGTATATAGATGACTGACAAAAGATAGCAAGTAATGTTAATGTAGAAAAAATTCCTATCTCAATACTATGTGAGTTTCTTTTTTAAAAATCCATTATTTGTTGGTTTATTTAACTAATACTTATAAAGGGCCTATGAGTGAATGAGGTATGGGTCTGGACACTGAGAATGTGGAAGAAAAGAAAATGGCTAAAATCTTTGCCTTTATGACAATTCAACTCAAGTGAAGGACATGATGGGATCAAGGTGGTAGCAGAGATGGTAAGCAGCAGGTACATTCAGGATATATTTTAAGCACCAATATAATACACCAATTTTAGATTTTAGTTTTTTTCAGTTCTAGAGATGCAACATAGGGTCTCACCCACGCTAAACAAGCACTCTACCACTGAACTACATCTCTAACCTGCTTTTTATTTTTATTTTGAAATATGACCTTGCTGAATTACCCAGACTGATCTTGAACTTGCAATCCTCCTGCTTCTGACTTCCAAGTACTGGGAGTATAGGTATATGTCACCATAAACGGCTCAATGTTTAGAACTTGTGTTAATTGAAAGGGGCCAATGCAGTACTTTGTGCTTATCTTAATTTTCTAAGAATTTAATACATGTAAGCAACTACCTGCAAAGTATTTTCACATATAGGATCTCATTTAAACCTTCACAGCACAAAAAGATAGACTGCAGAGGTCGTGAGGACCTGTTTTCTCAAAGCCAAAGCTAGCCTGAATCTAGACTGTAAGTCCACAGTCTCCACCTTGTCTAAACATTGCTCCACATAAACATTGTCAGACTGCTCACTGGATTCTCACTAGTGAGCTCAAGAAAGATTATATTTTTTAAAGAGATAACTAATATTTATTGAATCCCTAATGTGAATTAGGTACATTATTCAATTTAAATCTTGCAACCACACTCGGTTGGTATATGTAACTCAATAAATGTTTGGGTCTCCCCCTCACCAAGTTCATTTGTTCACACCTAATCATCAATATGATGGAATTGGGCTGGGTGGGGGGGGGAGCTTTGTGACTAGGATTATAAAAGAGGCCCCAGATTGCTGCCAGGCCCTTTCTACCATGTGAGGACACAATGAAAAAGCACTATAGTAGAGTCAGAAAATGAGCGCTTAGACAGATACTCAATCTGCTGAAGACTTCACCTTGGACTTCCCAGGCTCTAGAACTGGTACAATAGTGTCACAGTATTTCATTATAGAAGCCCAAACAAGCTGAGACAGTGTGATTATCACAAATAAAGAGGAACAGATGGAGCTAGTGAATGTGCAGGACACGTGCTTTTCATTGCTTCCTGTTAATGACAGTTTACCACTTTTATAAGATAGGACCTGCCTTCGACTCACTTCCCATGCTTTATTCTTTAATATAAAGAATGTAATATAAATTAAAACAATTCATTATCAACATTACAGTGAGGCTCCCCGTGTGTGTGTGCTTTCTTAAGAAGAGAATTTAGCACTCTCCCTACCCTCTTCTCCGTTTTTCAAAGTTAAGGGTCAGTCATCCCATCATTCTGAGACTGAGGTAGAATTAGCAAATATTTTTAAGTTCTTTCAAAACCTTAACTTTAATCATAAGATTAAAGTTAATACCATGGTAACTTTTATACCTGCCTATTGATACGACCTATTTTTGAGGGAGCATCTGGCCATTTCTTCAGAACCCATGATATGATATACATGTAGGCAAAAATAATGCACCATTTAAAACTGGACGTGGACTTCTTAATTTTGGTGCATTTTTAAATTTGGTAGCTAGCACCAGTTTTAGAGATAAAATATGAAAGCATCCTCCCTGACATTACAGCAAAGGATTCAAATTTCATGCCTTCAATGTGACTGTCATCACTTGTAAAGCATGAGTCACTTAGGTTTTCTTTCTACTAAAAATTGACTTAGAAAGATTTAATCCACTGTTACTTGCTCTTGTCCCCACATTTCTCCATAAATTGTAATTCCATGATTAATGTTTTGACCTCTCTTCTTCTACCATATACATATCAAAAGTGACAAGTATAAATTGCAACTTGACCATTCTAAACACTGGTTTGTGGTGTTGGAACTAAACCCAGATAATGATAACATATTATTGATATTTTCTCTTTAGGACTAACATTATTTCAGTGAAGATTGGTTATTTTGCTTTCTTTATGGTATTATTATCTTATAGGGCCAATTTAAATCCATACTGACTGATAAAACTTATGTACACTGCTTCACATTGGATCCGTAAGTATTTAAATACTCATCTAAATTTATAAAAATAATCAAAGGTAAGGCCCAGGAATGATGCCATGTGTGGATAAGCAAAGACTCAGAAATTCCTAATTTTTAGTCATCAATGAAACTAATGGCAGTGCCCTCTGTGAACTCAGTTACATTACATCATCTTTTAATTTAAGTTTATCTAAGAATTGAATGGGTTTCCTTCCATATTTTTCACATGTTTGATGGATGAATTAATGGCTATGTCTAAAATAAGTCCAAAGGTGAAATCTGCATTTCAATAGCACTTATAATTATGCCCATTTTCCTGTTAATTTAAGCTGATGAAATAAATTTAAAGATTTTAAAAATTCAAGAAAATTGTCCAATATTACCTCATCAACAAACACGAGCAAGTTCATTCCTTGACAGATGAGTTCCAGCCTAAGACTTGTAGGCAGAAATATTACAAACAAAAACAACCAGGGGTATGAATTAGACACAGGCCACTTTAATAAAGTAGTGTTAGATCTCTCTCCCTGTGGTGGCACAAGTGAAGAACTCATAGTATTTATTTATTCACTTTCTATTTTGATGGAGAAAGGGGGTTTGTACATTGTCACAGACCATTAGAACAGTGAGCTGTGTTTTGTATGTTATATAGTAGATTCATGGTCTGTAATGTTCAACAATTATCCCTTCCTCCCGACTCTGAGAAGAGGGATGGAGATTTCCTCCTTCCATATTACCCTCTGGTCTTATAGACATGATCAGAAACAATGTTTGAAGATGGGGACTAGAGTGCCAGATGCTGCTAAACAACAACAAAAAATTATTGAGCCCTAAATCTCAATACTACTAAAGTTGGAAAGCTGCCTGAGATAAAGATTCTTCTCCTTTCAGTGTAACCTGAGAGAAATGAAACCTTAAGTCTGCTTTTCTTTCAATTGATTTTTTCTGTTTCTAGGGAAAGGGGATTTAATTGGAGCAAACCTGTCAATTAAGGACCAAGTGATCAAAACCAATGCAGATGTGAAGGCTTTAACCTACTGTGATCTCCAGTGCATCATCCTCAAAGGACTCTTTGAAGTGCTAGACCTTTACCCAGAATATGCTCACAAATTCGTGGAGGACATTCAGCATGACCTCACGTACAACCTTCGAGAAGGTCATGAGAGTGACGTAAGTCTCATTTCAATTAGTGCCAAACCCTAACAACAAAGATCTGGAGCTCTTCTATAACAGTGTAGGCACTTTTAAATGCCCCAAGTATAGGATATGACTGTTCAGACACTAAGTGAGTGGCAAAATTTCCAGAACCCAAACCGAGTATTTGTTACCAACACTGTGGGAAAATATTATTTACAAGTGACTTCTCTTAAGTCAGTTTCACTACTGTGTATACTTAATTTCAATTTTATCGATATATCTCATTTAGCTAGCTATATGTGATTTCTCCAAAATTTGAAGATTTCCCAACAATGTATATAATTCAGAGTTTCCCATGTTTGTAATTGTTCAGTACTCCAGTTGCTTGACATGAATTTTGCTTAAAAGTAATTCTTTTGTTAAAACGGTACCCAAAACAATCCATCTTAAAATGACTAAATACACATAAAAGGATTCAAGCTCAAGATTGTCATGCTGAAAGCTTGATGAACATTTTATGCAATTATATATTTGCTTCATGTTTCAGTTTATACAGCTTTCCTGTCAAAATATGTACAATACTGCATCTTTGTGATTAATTTGATTGTGAACATGACTTCACTGATGTGTCAGAGACAATCTAACAGGAATGATTGTTGAAAGGCAAGCTGCAGCATGTCTAGCATTCTGTAACAACCAATGCCTGTCCCAGATATTTTAGGGGTTTAAGAAACTATGGTTTTGGCTAACTCACATTAGGCAGACATTTTTAGTAGTCATTCTTCACACTGAAAGGTATGAAGAAAATGCAAATTCTCTCAACTTGGTTGGTGATATAAAGTAGCGGTAGATACACTGATGATATTCTGTTCTGAAGTCCATGACTCCTACTTTTGCATAGGCTTCCTTCCATCCTTAGCAAACAACAGTGGTATCAACATTTGTTGGCTACGTATTATGTGTTAAGTACATATACTGCTTAAAACAAACTTTCAGGTAAGTGTTGATGTATTTCTGTGGAAGAAAAAGCTGAGATTCAGAATGATATATGGTCACAAATGTGTATGTGGCTGAGACAGTTTGAGCATAGACACCAGGCTTAAAATCTATATGCTTTCTTCTTGAAATCACTTTCATGTATTTCAATCAGTAGACCGAACTTTAAAACTAAATGTGTTTTTTGTACTGTCCATGACTGCATAAAATGACTAGTTTTGAAGACTGAAGTAAGAAGGTAGAAGTATCAAAAAAGGGAAAAGAAATGGCGATATAAAAGTAGTCAATTTTCCCAGCAAGGAAAAATTAAAAATGCTGGATCTCACCTTTTCTTATCTTCTTGTTTGACTCTTACACTCTGCCTTACATCTTACATCCTTGCCTTTATTATTATTTTTTATAGCGTACAACATTATGTTTTGAAATATTGTTCTGTTTTGTTTATGAAATATCCCCCGCAGGCTTATGTTTCAAATGCTTGGTCTCCAGCTGGTGGTGCTATTTTGGGAGGTTGTGGAAACTCTAGCAGGAGGAAGTAAGTCCTAGGGCCACGCCTGTGAAGGTCATAACCAGATCCGCAATCCCCTCTGCTTTCTCTACTTCTTGACCACCACACACCCCTCCCACTATGATGTTCTGCTCACACACATGGGGCCAAATAACCACGGATCGAACTCTCTGAAATCATGAAACAAAATATATCTTTCCTCCTAAGTTGTTTATGTCAGGTATTTTCTCACAGCCACACAAAAGTAACTAATACAGAAAATTGGCACCAGGAGTGTGATCATTGTTGTGACTAAACCTGACCATGTGGACCATAAGCCTTTAGAACTGGCTTGCGGGGGGATGTTGGAAAAGTTTGAAGATGTGGGCTACGGAAACCTTAGAATGCTATAAGCAAAAATAAACAGGTGATTCTGCTGGGAACTCAGATGACCAGAATTCGAATAGGAATGTGGACAGTGAAGGACAGGCTAACGGGATTTCAGCTAGGAAGGAGAACTCCATGGGGAATTGGACTAAAGACCATCCCTAATGTATTTTGGGAAAGAATTTATCTACATTTTGTCCATGTCCTAAGACTTGGAATAAAAAGTAATAAAATAATTAATTTAGCAGAGGAAATTCAATGTTCAAGAGATCATAGTATTCAAGTTATGGCATGTTTATTACTGGCTACTTATAACCAGATTTATAGTGAAAATCTGTAGCAAAGGCAGAGCAGAAAGGTTTGAAAAATATGCAGTTGGCCAGAAAAGGATCGTATTTCTTTCAGCTGCAGACAAATAAGGTGTAGTTGTTAAAGAAATTAACACCAGTAAAATGAATCCAAGCACTGGTCCACTAGGGATAATGATATAAAAGCATCTCAGGAATTGGACAGCCCCCACCCACATTTGTAAAATACAGCTTATATGAAAGCCTTTCCCTTCAGAAAAGAGAACTTCCAGGCACCCTGCTTGCACAGGACCTAGGGAATTCTTTTCACAGGTTCAGTTGTTTAAGCACTCAGCAGCTGCTGAAGCTGTGGTTCAAATGGGCCCAACTACTACTCAAGCTGGTGGAGGACCTTGGCTGTGTAATGCTGGTTTTTCAGGCACACGCAATGCAAGAGTTGCAGGGCCATGGAGTCTTCTCCCCAGATTTCAAAAGAAGGCCTAATAGGCTCAACAATGTGTATCAGGGTTTGATTTCCTGCAAGGAGCCTCTGAGAGGGCAATGTGTGAAACTGTGAGGGTAAAGCCCAAGACAAAATGAAGACCCCAAGATGTTAGAAATGCCCAGAAAAGCCACAGGAAATTAGTGAAGCCAGACCATGGAGAGGCTTTGTGGGCTACAGCTGGCAAGGCCAGAGGCCCAGAGCTGCCCAGTGAACTCACCTTGTGACACCATGCGTTCCAGATGCCAGACATGGAGCTATAGGATCTAATATTTTCCCTGCTGGGTTTTGGTCTTGCTTTGGTCCCATTCCTCCCTTTTGGAATGGGAATGATTATTCTGTGCCATTGTATCTTGGGACTATGTAATTTGGTTTGGTTTTGCAGAGGCTCATAGCTTAGAGTTTGCCTTGAGTCTCAGAAGAGATATTGGACTTCCACTTTTGAACAATGTTGAAACTTCTATGACCTTGGCAACTCTTGGAAATGGATCAAATGCATTTTCCATCATGAGATAGACATGAACCTTTGGAGGCCAGAGGTGGAATGTTATGGTTTTAGTATGAAATATCCCCCATAGGTTCCTGCTTTGAATGCTTGGTATGCAGCCAGTGGTGCTATTTGGGAAGGTTGTGTAAATTGTTGGGGGTAAAACCTAGCTGTAAGAAGTAAGCAAACATGGCCATGCCTGTGAAAGTTTTACCAGATGCACAGTCCCCTTTGCTCTCTCTGCTTCCTGTCTGCCAAGAAGTGAAAAACAACCTCTACCATGCACTCTCACTTCCATGATATTATGGTCAACTACAGACTTAACCCTCTGAAACCATGAGTCAAAATAAATTCTTCCTCCATTATGATGTTTATGTCAAGTATTTTGTCACAGCACACAAAAGTAATTAATATATGTATATATGTATATGTTTGTATGTATATACAATAAAATGGCTAAATCAAGCTAAATAACATATCCTCACTTATCACTTATTTGTGGTGAGAACATTTAAAATATACTCTTATTAATTTGCAAGAATGGGAAAATTGCTGCCCATAATTATTAACAATAGTCACCATACTGTAAAGTAGATATTTTGAACTTAATCTTTCTAAATGTGGTTTTGTCCCCTTTGACCACCATCTCCTTAAATCCTTCCCCTAGCACCCAGAAGCCATCATTCCACTCTCTGCTTCTATGAGATGGCCTTTCTTCAGAGTAAGCATATCAGATCATGGAGGATGTATTTTTCTGTGCCTGGCTTATTTCACTAGGTGTATGTCCTCCTGGTTCATCCTTGTTGTCACAAATAACAGGATTTCCTTCTTTTTAAAGGATGAGTAGTATTCCAGTGTGTATATACGCTATGTTTACTTTATCCATTCATCCATTGATGGCCACTGAGGTTGACTCTATATCTTGGCTATTATGAATAATGCTGCAATGAACATGAAAGTATAAGTATCTCAGATAGATATTGCTTTCCATTCATTTGGATATATAACCAGTAGGGGAATTTCTGTATCATATAATTCTGTTTTTATTCTGTGAGGAACTACCACTCTGTATTCCGTAGCAGTTATACTAATTTACATTACTACCAACAGTGTGCAATTGTTCACTTTCTTACATCCTCAATCACTAATACTTATCTTTCCTCTTTTTGATAATAGCCATTCTAATAGGTATAGAATACCTCATTTGTGGTTTTATTTTGCTTTACCCCATTATTACCATTGTATAATGGTAATAATTGTATACTTTTGTATGTCTTAAGAAGTATCTATACAGGTTCTTTGTACACTTTTTAATCAAGCTTTTTTTTCTTGTCAATGAATTGTCTGAATTCCTTTTGTGTTTTGAATATTAACCTCTATTGAATATATGGCTTACAAGTAATATACAGTTTGTCTCTTCACTCTGTTGATTGTTTCCTTTGCTGTACAGAGCTTTTCAGTTTAAAGTAATCTAATTTCTTTTCTTACTTTTGTTGTTTGTGGTTTTGAAGTCATGCCCCACCCCCAATAAAATCACTGCCCAGAATAACATCATGGAGCATTTCGCCTATATTTTCATCCACAATTTTATAGTTTCCAGTCTTACATTTTAAGTCTTTACGTATTTTGAGTTCATTTTTTATATGGTGCAACATAAAGGTCAAATTTCATTCTTCTGCATGTGGATAAGGAATCTTTACCTTTGGTAAGATTTTATTCTTTTCTCTATCTGCTTGAATATTAATCAAAGTAATTTTAAAAATCCATGTATGTGTAACTTTGGTAATTGAATCATCTTGTATAACTATTTCTATTCTCTCTTCATTCTTCCTTTATTCTCTCCTCTCTTCTCTTTTCTTTTCTTCTTTTGTCTTCTTTTCCCTCTCCTTTCTTCCCTCACTGTCATCTAGTCTTTCTTTTTTTTTTTCTTTTATTCATATATGCATACAATGTTTGGGTCATTTCTCCACCCTTCCCCCCACCCCTTCCCTTACCCCCCTTTCCTCTCCCCCCCACCCCCTCGCTATCAGGAAGAAACTATTTTGCCCTTATCTCTAATTTTGTTGAAGAGAGAGTATAAGCAATAATAGGAAGGACCAAGGGTTTTTCCTAGTTGAGATAAGGATAGCTATACAGGGAGTTGACTTGCATTGCCTTCCTGTGCATGTGTGTTACCTTCTAAATTAATTCTTCTCGAACTAACCTTTTCTCTAGATCCTGGTTCACTTCTCATATTGGCCTCTGTCACTTTAAAGTATCTGCATTAATTTCTCTGCATTGAGGGCAACAAATCCTACCTAGCTTTTTGGGTGTCTTAACTATCCTCATACCTTCCTTGTGTGCTCTCACCTTATCATGTGATCAAAGTCCAATTCCCTAGTTGTGTTTGCCCTTGATCTAATGTCCACATATGAGGGAGAATACAATTTTTGGTCTTTTGGGCCAGGCAAACCTCACTCAGAATGATGTTCTCCAATTCCATCCATTTACCTGCGAATGATAACATTTCATTATTCTTCATGGCTGTGTAAAATTCCATTGTGTATAAATACCACATTTTCTTAATCCATTTTTCGGTAGTGGGACATCTTGGTTGTTTCCATAACTTGGCTATTGTGAATAGTGCTGCAATAAACATGGGTGTGCAGGTGCGTCTGGAGTAACCTGAGTCGCATTCTTTTTGGTATATCCCCAAGAGTGGTATTGCTGGATCATATGGTAGATCTATGTTTAGATTTTTAAGAGGCCTCCAAGTTTTTTCCAGAGTGGTTGTACTAGTTTGCATACCCACCAGCAGTGTAAAAGGGTTCCTTTTTCCCCACATCCTCACCAACACCTGTTGGTGGTGTTGCTAATGATGGCTATTCTAACAGGGGTGAGGTGGAATCTTAGCGTGGTTTTAATTTGCATTTCCTTTATTGCTAGAGATGGTGAGCATTTTTTCATGTGTTTTTTGGCCATTTGAATTTCTTCTTTTGAGAAAGATCTGTTTAGTTCACTTGCCCATTTCTTTATTAGTTCATTAATTTTGGGAGAATTTAGTTTCCTGAGTTCTCTATATATTCTGGTTATCAGTCCTTTGTCTGATGTGTAGCTGGCAAATATTTTCTCCCACTCTATGGGTGGTCTCTTCAGTTTAGAGATCATTTTTTTTGTTGAGCAGAAGCTTTTTAGTTTTATGAAGTCCCACTTATCTATGCTATCTCTTAGTTGCTGAGCTGCTGGTATTCCATTGAGAAAGTCTTTGCCTACACCTATTAGTTCCAAAGTATTTCCTATTCTTTCCTATACCAACTTTAGAGTTTGAGGTCTGACATTAAGATCCTTGATCCATTTTGAGTTAATATTGGTATAGGGTGATATACATGGATCTAGTTTCAGTTTTTTGCAGACTGCTAACCAGTTTTCCCAGCAGTTTTTGTTGAAGAGGCTGTCTTTTCTCTATCATATATTTTTAGCACCTTTGTCAAAGACAAGTTGGTTATAGTTGTGTGGCTTCATATCTGGGTCCTCTATTCTGTTCCACTGGTCTTCATGTCTGTTTTTGTGTTAGTACCATGCTGTTTTTATTGCTATCGCTTTTTAATATAGTTTGAAGTCAGGTATTGTGGTACCTCCAGTATTGTTCTTTTTACTGAGTGTTGCCTTGGCTATTAGTGGCCACTGTGTTTCCATATAAATTTAATGGTAGATTTTTCAATCTCTTTGATGAATGTCTTTGGGATTTTTATGGGAATTACATTAAACATGTAGATTGCTTTTGGCAGTATAGACATTTTTACTATGTTGATTCTACCAATTCATGAGCATGGGCGATCTCTCCACTTTCTATAGTCTTCCTCAGTCATTCACATCCTTTGTTAAGTTTACACCTAGGTATTTGAATTTTTTGAGGCTATTGTAAATGGGATTGTTTTCATATATTCTTTCTCAGTTTGTTCATTATTTGTGTATAGAAATGCTAATGATTTCTCTATGTTGATTTTATATCCTGCTACCTTGCTGTAGCTGTTGATGGTGTCTAGGAGCTTTTGAGTAGAGTTTTTTGGGTCTTTTGGGTATAGGATTATATCATCTGCAAATAGGGATATTTTGACAGTTTCTTTACCTATTTGTATTTCTTTTATTCTTTCTTCTTGCCTAATTGCTCTGGCTAGGAATTCCAGTGCTATGTTGAATAGGAGTGGAGATAGTGGGCATCCTTGTCTCATTCCTGTATTAGAGAGAATTGTTTCAGTTTTTCACCGTTAAGTATAATAGTGGCTGTAGGTTTGTCATATATAGCTTTTATAATGTTGAGATACTTTCCTTCTATTCCTAATTTTCTTAGCGCTTTTATCATGAAATGGTGTTGGATCTTATCAAAGACTTTTTCTGCTTCTATTGAGATGATCAAGTGGTTTTTGTCTTTGCTTCTGTTAATGTGGCTTATTACATTTATTGATTTTCATATGTTAAACCACCCCTGCATTCCTGGGATGAAGCCTACTTGATCATGGTGAATGATCTTTTTGATGTGTTGTTGAATTCAGTTTCCCATTATTTTATTGAGGATTTTTGCATCAATGTTCATTGAGGAGATTGGCCTATAGTTCTCCTTTTTGGAGGTGTCTTTGCCTGGTTTGGGGATAAGTGTAGTACTGGCTTCATAAAATGTGTTAGGCATTTTTCCTTCCCTCTCTATTTTGTGGAACAGTTTAAGGAGGGTTGGTATTAGTTCTTCTTTAAAGGTGTGATAGAATTCAGCAGAGAATCCATCAGGTCTTGGACTCTTCTTTTTGGGGAGACTCTTGATTGCTGCTTCAATTTCATTTTGTGTTATAGATCTATTCGGGTGATTAATGTCCTCTTAGTTCAGTTTTGGATGATCATAAGTATCTAGAAATCTGTCCATTTCTTTAAGATTTTCAAATTTATTTGAACATAGGTTCTCAAAGTAGTCTCTGATGATTTCCTGGACTTCCATGGTGTTTGTTGTTATCTCCCCTTTTGCATTCCTGATTTTACTAATATGGGTTTTTTCTCTCCTCATTTTGGTCAGGTTTGCCAGGGGTTTATCAGTCTTGTTTATTTTTTCAAAGAACCAACTTTTTGTTTTCTTAATTCTTTGTATGGTTTTTTTGGTTTCTATTTCATTGATTTCAGCTCATATTTTTATTATTTCTCTCCTTCTATTTGTTTTGGGATTTGCTTGTTCTTGTTTTTCTGGGGGTTTGAGATGTATCATTAGGTCATTGATTTGGGATCTTTCAGTCTTTTTAATATATGCACTCATGGCTATAAACTTTCCTCTCAGGACTGCCTTTGCTGTGTCCCGTAGGTTCCAGTAGGTTGTGTTTTCATTTTCACTGACTCCAGGAACCTCTTAATTTCCTCTTTTATTTCATCAATGACCCATTGTTCATTAAGCAATGAGTTATTCAGTTTCTAGCTGTTTGCATGTTTTTTGTCTTTACTTTTGTTGTTGAGTTCTACTTTTATTGCATTGTGATCAGATAGAATGCATGGTATAATTTCTATTTTCTTATATTTGCTGAGGCTTGCTTTATGCTCTAGGATATGATCTATTTTGGAGAAGGTTCCATTAGCTGCTGAAAAGAATGTACATTGTGTAGAAGTTGAATGAAATGTTCTGTAGACATCAACTAGGTCGATTTGATCTATGGTATGTTTTAGATCTTGGATTTCTTTATTGATTTTTTGTTTGGATGACCTTCCTATTGATGATAGTGGGGCATTAAAGTCTCCCATGACCACTGTGTTGGAGTTAATATATGCTTTTAGGTCCTTTAGGGTATGTTTGATGAAATTGGGTGTGTTGATATTGGGTGAATATAGGTTGATAATTGTTATTTCCTTTTGGTCTATTTCCCCTTTTATTAGTATGGAATGTCCTTCTTTATCTCATTTGATCATTGTAGGTTTGAAGTCTACTTCTGAGATAAGTATTGCTACTTGTGCCTGTTTTGGGGGGCCATTGGCTTGGTAAATTTTCTTCGAGCCTTTCATCCTAAGCCTATGCTTATTTCTATCGATGAGATGGGTCTCCTGTAAGCAACAAATTGTTGGGTCTTCCTTTTTAATGCAGTTTGTCAAACGATGCCTTTTGATGGGGAATTAAGTCCTTTAACATTAAGTGTTAGAATTGACCAGTATGTGCTGATTCCTGTCATTTAGTTTTCTTAGTTGTTTGAGGGTTTGATTGTGTGTAGCTAAATCAATATTACTCTCTACTTTCTTGCTTTTTCTTTTCCTGCCATTTGGTACTGCCTACCCTTTCATGGTTATGTTGGGTTTCACTTTCTGTGTGCAGAATCCCTTGAAGAATCTTTTGCAGTGGTGGTTTTGTGGTCACATATTGTTTTAGTTTCTGCTTATCATGGAAGACTTTTATTGCTCCATCTATTTTGAATGATAGTTTTGCTGGGTAGAGTATCCTGGGGTTAAAGTTATTTTCATTCAGTGCCCAGAAGACCTCACCCCAAGCTCTTTTGCTTTTAATGTTTCTGTAGAGAAGTCTGCTATGATTTTGATGGGTTTACCTTTGTATGTTATTTGTTTTTTCTCTCTTTCAGCCTTCAATATTCTTTCTCTAGTCTCTGTACTTGTTGTTTTAATGATAATATGTTGTGGGGTAGTTCTATTTTCGTGAGGTCTGTTTGGAGTTCTGAAGATTTCCTGTACCTATATGGACATAGTTTTCTCTAGATTTGGGAAATTTTCTCTAATTATTTTGTTGAATATGTTATACATTCCTTTTTTTTGCACCTCTTCTCCTTCTTCAATGCCCATGATTCTCAGGTTTGGTCTCTTGTGTCAGTAAGTTCTTCCATTTTCTTTTCACAGGTCTTGAGTTGTTGAACTAATAGTTTTTCAGTTTTTCCTTTAATTACCATTTCATCTTCAAGTTCTGATATTCTGTCTTCTGCTTGTTTTAGTCTGCTGGATTGGCCTTCCATTTTGTTTTGCGTTTCTGTTTCATTCTTTTTTCTGAGGTTGTCCATGTTCTGAGTAGCTTCCTCTTTAATATTGTCTATTTTCATCCTGAGTTCATTTATCTCTTTATTTACCATGTTCTTTGTTTCACTTTGGTGTTTATACAGTGCTTCTATGGTTTCTTTTATTTGTTCTTGTGCTTTCTCAAATTCTCTATTTTTGTCATCTTGGAATTTCTTGAGTATCTCCTTTACATTTTAGTTGACCATATCCAGTATCATCTCTATAAAATTCTCATTGATTACTTGCAGGATTTCTTCTTTCAGATTGTTCTTGTGGGCTTCATTAGGTTCTTTGGCATATTTATCTTCGTTTTTTGGAGTCTGGATCTGAGTATCTGATTTCTTCTTTTCCCTCTGTTTCCTGTACTATTATTGGAGGGAAAGTGGTTTCCCTCTTTTTTCTGTCTTCCCATCATTGCCCTTGGTATTGTTACTGTTCCTATGCTGTGTGTAATTCAGTGTCGTCTAACTTGTAATAATAACAATGATGATATCTAAAATGGAATGGTGAGAAGAGAGGAAAAGCAAAGAAGGTAAAGAAAAGGGGAAAAAAACCAAAACAAACAAACAAAAAAACCCAAACTAACAAAAAAACAGAGCCAAAGAAATAAATAGGGAGAGATAGTGTACTAGTCAACAGTAAGTTAAACAGGCATTAGAGAGACAGAGAGAAGATAATGAAAATAATAAAATAAAATAAAATAAATAAAAAAGACAAAAAAACCCACAAGTTCAAATGCAGTAAAGTTTCAAGCTTAATAATTTTGGTGTTAGTCCTTCAGCCTACAGTCCTGAAGACTTCTCCGTGTCTGTGAAGTATTTCTGTTGTTTTCTCATCAAAAGGGAAAAAAACAAAAAACAAAAACAAACAAAAATATCCCAAGTTCAAATGCAATACAGTTTCAGTTAATCCTTCAGCATCTGGTGTTGTTGTCTCATCAAAGGAAGAGAAAAAAAAAGTGGGGGGAGTCTGGAGACAGTTTTGTGAATGCCCATCTGAGGCTGTGGCTCACCTGCCTCCTACTGCCAGCCATCTGCTGCTGCAGGCTTTGTTTGTTTAGAGTTCTCCTGGATGCATGTCCCTTTTGTTTACTCCAGTATACAGCCCTACCCGCCTTTTGCAATTGTCATCTGTTTTGCATGAGGAGTGGCCCTTCCCCACTCTCCAGTGGAGCATTCCACACGGCAGCCACAATTACAAGCCTTCCCTTCTCCAAGCACACTGGAGGAAGTAGTGCCACTCCTGCCTTCTCTGGCCCACTTATTTATTTATACTTCGCCTGAGGGATTGCCCCTCCCCACTCTCTGGGGCTCGGGGCACCCCGTCCTCTTTGCTATGTGTCTTTTTTTTTTCAGCTGCTTATTTATTATTCAGTTTGGTTTTTTCTCTCTTTTTTTCTTTTTTTTCCCCCTGGGTGGGGGTCAGTCTGTCCAGGGGGCTATGCTGATCTGGCCCAGGGTTATCTGTGGGAGTACCACGTGCCACTTAGCTCACCTGGTGGTCTGCATCTTCCCAAGCAGTCTGGGAGCTGGCATCTGGCGGTGCAGGAACCCTCCTGGTTTCTCCATTTAACGTGGAGTGGGGATGTTATGTGTGGGCTGGGGATGTGGGAGAGTCCGAGTTTTGCCTCTTCTTGGTGGTTTTTTTCCTGCAAGGTGTATCTCCAATGTCTCTCCAAGATTTTACTTTAGGAAGCACACTTTCTGCTTCCTCCCTCTAATCTCCATCTTGGAATCTCTCTAGTCTTTCTTTTAAAAAAAAGAATAAATTTTTTTAAATGCAGTTTTTTCCCTATGGAAGATTGTTTATATCATTTTTCCTTAACAGAAGAAGGTTTTCTTTTGGCAGGTGGACAGAACATCTGCAGACAACTTCTATCTTCTCCATAGTCCATCTTTTATACTGGTCTCTTGGTTTTTTCCTTAACCCTGAAGTGTAACTCTGACTCTTAAAAAGCAGTTGTCTCGAGTCTCCACTAAAACCTTAGTATGTTTACCAAGGCCTTCTATTTAGCCAGGCATGGACTCCAGCCTCCTCAGCACCACATTCATGCTGAAATCTCTGTTATGAAATTCAATCTCCAGTTGATGTTTTCATCTAAGCTTCTTGTAGTACTACCTCTTTCATGTTCACGTGAGATGAGTAATGCCTCCAGTGGAACACTGATTCAGTCACCTCTTCTCTGGGATTGCACTGCTCAAATTCCACATGGTTTGGTTCCTGTGAATTTCATCCTCTGTTTCTTTAGACACTAAGACTTCCCCTTTCTAGTTTCCTGTTCCATCTCACAATGCCCTCATATAAATGTTTGGCTGAATGTGATGCTCACCTTGGTGTGTTTCTCTTTTCTCACGTATCACAGCCTTTCAAGTCTTACCTAAGTAGATTGTTCTCAAAGCCTTTAAGCAGTTATGTTAAGTATTTTATCCTTATAATTACTTTTGAGTGGAGGGTAAGCTGCTTCATTATAGCTGGAACCTAAAATATTGTTTGCTTCTTCTTCTTTTTCTTTCTCTGTACTAGGTATTGAACCCAGGTCTTCACACATTCGAGGCAAGCACTCTGCCACTTGAGCCACATTCCTAGCCCTTTTGTTTGTATATAGTTTTGAGATAGAATCTTGCTAACTTTTCCTGGTTTGGCACTGAACTTGCAATCCTCTTGCCTCTGCTCCCAGTAGCTGGGATGAGAGGTATGTACTACCACACCCAGATAGTATTACTTCTTCTGAAAGAGCCTTTTTAATGAGACAGAGAAGGAACTCTGGAAGATAATAGAGAAATGGACTAATGCAAAATGAGCAGAGAACTAAGATGCTGCCTTGGACCTGGGAGAGCAGCCATTCCTCTCTTAGTTAATGTGACCGAGCACCTGGTAAAAGCCAGGCAGCTGCTTTTGGTCAGGACATAACAGTTGGGATGACTAGTTACAGGAGTAGAACAATGAGGTGGATTTTGCAAAAAGTCCCTAACTGTGTTTTAAAGAGGAAAAAAAGGAATACAAACATTTAAGACTAAATAAAATTATCCTAGTTGCTTATTCAAAATAAATGAATAAGGAGGGCTCCTTAAGAACTATATTTTTAAGTCACCTGGGAATTGAAATTTACTTTTGAGACATATTGTTTTGTATTTCCTGATCTTTTATCACTCAAAACTTCTACTTATATATATATACAAATATATACCTGACAGAAACAACCTAAGAGAGGAAAGATTTATTTTAGCTCACGGTTTCAGAGAGAACAGTTATGGTCATCTGTCTCCATGTTTCTGAACCAGTTGTGAGGGAGAACATCATGGTAGTGGGAGTGTGTGGAGGAGAAGACTCTTCACTCCATGACAGAGTGAGCAACAAAGAATGGGCTTCAGCAAAAGATAGCTCTCAAAGACATGTCTCTGTGACCTATTTCCTCCAACTTTTCATCACCTTCCAATAATGTCATCTTATTATGAACCATCAAGGGCTTAATCCATTAGGTAAGAGCCCTCACAATCTAATTTTCTTTGGAAATACCATCACAGACACACCCAGAACTAGTTTTACTAATCTCCTAGTCATTTCTCAATCCAATCAAGTTGAAAATCAAGATTAATCACCACATTATGCAGATAGATAGATAATCCAAGACCCCAGGATATTATGCCTTCTAATGGTTACATAAGTTTGAAACATTCCTCCCCATAATTCCATAGCCTTGGTGAAAAGTCTATGCCTTCCTCTTGTATAGTATGACTTTCAGGGGAAGTTATATTCTGATGGTTACTTAGGGCTATAGATTGCTGCTCTGTGCATTGCAACTCTGCTCAGACTAAATGTGTAACTGATCCCTTTCTTTAATTTCCATGCACACAAGCAAATAATCAAACCAAACAGGGCTCTCTAGTGGATTAAAATATTAGTGGAAAGTTAAGCATTTAATTATGAAAGGAGAAACATTTGCAACCAACATAAATGTAACTTATCTATATGCTCTCATTCTTAAAAATCATACAGCTATTCTGTCATGTTGTTCTATCATTATTCTCATCTCTTTCTTCTTGTCTCTTCTATTCTCCCCCTCATCCCCAAATTCTCCATTATTTTATTTCTGGTACTTATTACCTCAACTCTATCTTTGGTTGCCTTGTGACTTTCTAATTTTGCCCTCTGTTTTGTGACTAGCCTAATTAGCTTGTAGACTATTAGGTGACATAGAGAACTACCAGAACATGTAGATAAAAAGAGAAGACTGAGAGTTAGCCCATTTTGAAATAAAAAAGAAGCCAAAAAACACTTTAGAAAGTAGTCAAAATTTAGCAGATATATTTATATAGCAATAAGATTATGACTCCTGGCACTGTGGTAAATTGTATAACTATAGCATGACAGCTTATCCAAGTCTCATAGGAAAATTAATTAAAATGCATAAAATATTTTCTAAGTTCATTTAAAATGCTAGCTAGCACTGTTCTGACCTCATGCTAATTATGGATTTTATGCAATCAGTGTGTTTTCTATATCTGCCCTTATTTATGACTCCTGAATGGCCCCAATAATTAATTTAGCTATTCTGTCTATGCAGTTTATGAAAAATTTGTTTCACTGCTTCCTAAAGTAAACTATAAAACTGATTTTAACACAAACTCATCTGTTGTTGATGTGGATCTAGTTTGCCTTAACTTAAGAAAATTGAATTTATGATTAAAAAATTAAGTGATTAAATAATATCTAAAATATCTGTTTTCAATATGAATAAGGCTAATACATTGAAAATTAGATATTCATATGACTATATATAAATGTCTCCATGTATTGCTCAAATGGTATTGTGGTTATAGAGCAATAAATGTCAATGATAGTTTTAAAAAAACATGATAAATTCTCAAGTTTACCTAACTGATGGATTTCTAACAAAAGCTATTAAAATTTTAAATGTGTTGATCACTTTGTCTCTTGTTCAATTGTCCAGTCTTATCATATAATCTGAAAGGTTTCCTCTTTCTGTCTCCCTAATAGTAAAAGATAAGGCTTCCTCTTTCTGTCTCCCTCCCTCTTTAGTGAAAGAAGGCATATTTTTCATTGTCCTGAGATCCAATGGCCTCCAGTGAAGAGCTCTGAGATCCTGTCGCCAATAAAAACAGAGGTTCTACTAAAGTTCAGAGAGAATCCCTGAGCAGAGACAAGAGAGCCCTTGTGGGCCACCTTCCCTTGCCATCAGCAGCTTCGCTTCACTTTTGATATATTTGATGGTATTTGAGTGGTTCATGACCCATAGCCCATAGCAGCTTCAAATATGAACATTTATCATGACATCCCAATCCTCCTCACACTCCCTATCCCAAGTACCACGTTTTTGTAATGTGGGTACAAAAACACACACTTCTGAGTCCTGACCTCAAGTGAAACTAATGCATATACATATATATATATATATACACATATATGTGTGTGTGTGTGTGTGTATACATATAATATATTATAACAGTTCCAGGGTAGCCATATGCATCAAGTTAAACACAAATACACATAAATGACTGAATGAAAAACTTTAGCTTAATAGTATGCATAAAGTTAATAGATGAAGAAGTGGGAAATAAATCTTTAATATCTAAATTCACAAGGAGAGATCAACAAGGAAAAAACATCACTATTAAAAATGTGCAAAAAATATGAGTAGGCAATTTGTTAGATGGGGAAAAACAACAAGGTAACAAATACACAATATATGCTCAAAAATGTTAGAAATAGGAAGGTACAAAGTAAAAGAACTATGAAGCAATTTTAAAAATTTCTTGAATTAAGAGGAAATTGAGTAAATATGTATCGGATCATTTGTGCAGTTGTTAAAATACTCACAGAGTCTACTATGCTCATTTTGCAGGGAAATCTAGCACTATTTAGTCCATTTAAGTATATACATAGTCTATGACTTGTTAATTCCACAGATAAATACGTATCCAAAATTTTTTCATGCAAGTCCATAGACAGAGTTTCATGGATATGTTCATTTTTCATATTTTTGTTGTGAACAAAAGTTAGAAGCAATCTAAGTGTCCATCATAGGGGGAGAGGTTCAATAAAATACAGGGCATCTGTATACTACAGAATTCTATGCATCAGTGAGTACAACTAGAATATATCTACATATGACATACAGACAGATGTGCAATATGTCATATAGTATAATAATATATAGAATGAAATATGAAGTAATAACATTTACATAAATTAAATGCATACAAATAAATTAGTGTATATTTTCCCAACCTAATTATAAATTGAATTGCCAAGGAAATAGAATAAAAATGTTGAAGAAGAAAATTTGAGAATTCATGCTAGCATATATCAAGACATTACAAACCTACAGTAACTAAACCAATGAGTTATTAATGCAAAACTATACAATAAGTTAATGGAAAAAGCTCAACAGGAAGGCTTACAGTTTATGGGCCTTTATCACAAATTTGTAGATAAAAAGCAATGCTCTAGACTATCAATAAATGGCAGTGGATCAATTTTAAATCCAGATGGAAGAAAATAAAACCTTGACCGATGGTTCTTTACCATACTTAACACTCAGTTTCAGATGGACCATAGACCACTTATTTCATAAATATGAAAAAAGTTTCTAGAGCCCTGGGTCACATTAAGATTTCTTAAAGAGGTCATGAAAGCAATAGTAATAAAATACAGGACTGATAAATTTATTAAATTAAGAACTTCTATTCTTAAGACACCATTAAAAGAATAAAAGGACAAGCTATAGAGCAGGAGAAGATATTTGTAGTGCATATATTTGAAAAAGATAGGGTGTCCAAAATGTATTTTAAACTACAAAATTAGTAAGAAAAAGTCAGATATGATAAATAATTTTTAAATGAGCAAAACACTTAACCACTTTATAACAAAATGTTTCCAGGTACCCAATAAACTTTGATCCTTTACTTATTATGTACTTCCTCCTTCCCCATTCTTTGATCTAAGTTAATAAAAGGTACCATCATCTATGCTGTTTCTGGTTTCCTTGTGATAAAAAGAATTTCTATACTGATAATGATGTGATTACTTCATCACATCCTAAATGACTAAGATTAGCAGAAACAGCATCTAGGATGCTGGAGTAATTGAAAGAAAATATAAATAAGTTGTTCAGAGAAGTATGGAAGGCATTTCCTAAAAGACTTTCTTTTATATTCCAGTAATGCTGGAGAAATCATTAACATTCTATAACTTACATATTTTTAATTTACCATATTCAAAATTTACATACAATGGACTGATCTGGACATGTAAAGTAGAAAGATAAATAAAATGCTGACCCTGCTCTCAGCTCAAAGCCAAGTACAGAAGATAGCCACATAAACAGACCATTTCAAAATAGTTATGCTCCATATATATGTCTTCTCAAATAGCATGTTGTTTAGATTTACATATTTTTAGTGATTTTTAAGGTGACACCACCTGCAGTTGTATGATGCTCCATGTATTAGAATTAGCATTGTTTCCAATAGTGATCCATGTTGTGTATGGCAGTTTTACTCATTTTCACAGCTACTCAAAATTCTGCTGTGTGATATACAATTTATTCATTTGCCTGTTGGACATTTAAATTGTATGTATTTTTGTCTTAGCCCCCTGTATAATACGGTTGTTTTCCATTTAGTGGTTTATAAATGAAATGTATATAGTCTTAATTGTGTTATATCACTTGTACATATTGAATATATCTTCTCCCAGCTATAATTTGCCTGTTGTCTTTATAATGTCATATGATAATCAGGTGATTTACCTTTAATAAACTGAATTTAGGAATATCTTCTTCTAAGGCTAATTTTCTTCATATCTTATTAACAAAATGACTCTGACGGTCATTGTGACTCACACCTGTAAGTAGCTACTTCTCAGCTACTCTGGAAGCAGATATCGGGGGCATCACAGTTTAAAGCCAGTCCAGGCAAAATGTTAGCAAGACCCCATGTTTCCTTATAAGTTGGGCATGGTGGTGTGTGCCTGACATCCTAGCGATCCAAGAGGTGTAAACAGGAGGATTTCAGTTCAGGCCAGCCCACACACATGAAACAAATCTGAAAAATAACTGAAAGAAAAAAGGGCTGGGGATGTGGTTCAACTGGTAGTACACTTGCTTAGCAAGCACAAGGTCCTGAGTTCAAATTTATACAGCCATTAGAAAAATTCCATAGCCTAAGGCCATAAAGATATCTGAATTTATTCCTTCAAATTTTTTTTAAAGTTTTGCTTTTCACCTTTGAATCTTTAATCTATTTGGAATTATCTTTTGTTAATGGTATGAGATAATCTTATTTATCTTTTGGTAATATGGTTATTGAATTTTCTCAGCAACTTTTACTGAATAATACATTATTTTCTCTGCTGATCTACAGTTGTCCTGTGTGTTATACATTGAGTATTGATATATGTGCACATTTCTGTGATTTCTGCTTTGACTACATTTTTCTATCTATTTTTGCACAACAGCACACTGCATTTATTAGTTTACATTTGTAGTAAGTTTTAGTTTCAAGGGAAGCAGTGAGCTCACCTTGCCCTTATGATTACAGTCACTTAAAATTTGATAGTCATTTTCTCTCAGTTCTTTGAAGTAATTATTATAAATTTCATCGTGACATTGAGAAATCTTTTTGTCAGTCTAATTGTTGCTCCTTTATAAGTGATCTTTACTTCTCCTGGATGCTTTTAGTATCTTCTTTTGTCTTTAGTGCTCATCAATTTCACTATAGTGTGCCTACACCTCTCTCTGTCTCTCTCTCTCTCTTTCCCCCTGTCTATCCATCTCCATCTCTATCTGAACTACCATGAATCAAAAGACCCTTTGTCTTTGATTTATCAGATCTTTGTCTGATAAGACAGTATGGATCCCTCCCCTGATGACATACCATATGCCATGTGTGATAACACATTTTCAGGGGGCTCATTGGTCACTTCATAATCAAATGTAGATCACAAGAAACTCAGAATATATGCATTACAATAATCCCAGCGGAAATACAATAGCTATCTTCCCCACAGATTCATGGATACACACACACACACACATCTCACCTGTAAAGAATGTGAGGGTTAAACATCATCACTAATCATTTCTGACTACTCCATAATAGACACTATGTAGACATTATCCTGCATAATCTTTAAGACACTCATGCAACTTTGTGCAGTGTGTTATGTCAAGATTAAGCCAGAATCTAGTAGAAGAGACATCTTGCCCTCAACAGCACATAGGGGAGGGAGCACGTGCATATATGCATGTGTATGTGTGTATGTGTGTGGTGAGGTGTTGAAACATATTGACCTGACCATGACAAATTATAGTAAATGTAATGATTTTCCCTGGCTCCACTCTTACCCTTTTACCACTCTCCTCCAGAAAGAATGTTTTTTCATTCTTTCTCTTATTTTATCATTTTTACATTAACTTACATGTGTATACATTGTTTGGGTAACCTCCCCTCCTCCCCCTCACCCCACTTACAGCAGAACCTGTTCCACCCTATTGTTCTCTGATTTTGTGGAGGAGAAAACATAGGAGATAATAAGAAAGACATAATGTTTTTGCTAGTTTGAGATAAAGATACAGAGAGATTCCTAGCACTGATTCCATGCACTTGTGTATTGCAACACATATTGGTTCATCTCTGCCAGACTTCTTCACTATTTCCTGGTCCCCTTCCCATAGTGGCCTCTGCCAGTTTAATATTATTTTATTTGCACATCAGCCACATTCAAGTTTTAGGTTTTCTTCCCTTTCCCTATTCCTCCTGTATGCATTCTCCCCTTAGTATGGGACCCATGTCCAATAATATTATTGCATTTGTTTGGGGTCTATAATCCACATATGAGGAAGAACGTGTGATTTTTGGCTTTCTGAGCCTAGCTAACTTCATTTAAGATGGTGTTCACCAGTTCCATCCATTTTCCTGTGAATGACAAAATTTTATTCTTCTTTGTGGCTGATTAAAATTCCATTGTGTATAAATACTACATTTTCTTAATCCATTCGTCAGTATGGGGCATCTTGGCAGTTTTCATAACTTGGTTATTGTGAATAGTTCTGCAAAAAACATGGATGTGCAGGTGCCTTTGTAATAACTTGAGTCACATTCCTTCAGGTATATCCCTAGAAGTGGTATTGCTGGATCATAAGGCAGATCTATGTTTAGTTTTTTAAGAAGCCTCCATATTGTTTTTCAAAGTGGTTGTACTAGCTTACATTCCCACCAGCAGTGTATCAGGGTTCCTTTTTCCCACATGCTCACCAACATTTGTTGTTGGTGGTGTTCTTAAAGATAGCTATTCTAACAGGAGTGAGGTAGAATCATAGTGTGATTTTGATTTACATTTCCTTTATGGCCTGAGATGGTGAGCATTTTTCATGTGGTGTTTTTTTATGGGTTTTTTTTTTTTTTTGGCTATTTGGATTTCTTCCTTTGAAAAAGTTCTATTTAGTTCAGTTGCTCACTTCTTTATTGGTTCATTAATTTTGGGAGAGTTTAGTTTTTTCAGATCCAAATATATTCTGGTTATCAGTCCTTTGTCTGATGTACAGCTGGCAAATATTTTCTTCCACTCTGTGGGTGGTCTCCTTAGTTTAGAGACCATTTCTTTTGTTATGCAGAAGTTTTGTAATTTCATGTAGTCCCATTTGTCCTTCCTTTCTCTTACTTGTTGGGCTGCTGGAGTTCTGCTGAGGAAGTCTTGCCTATATCTATTGTTTCCATGGTTTTCCCTGCTCATTCATATACTAACCACAATGTTTCAGGTCTGATATTAAGGTCCTTAATCCACTTTGACTTGATACTAGTACAGGGTGATAGGCATGGATCTAGTTTCAGTTTTCTGCAGGTAGATAACCACTTTTCCCAGTAACATTTGTTGAAGAAGCTGTCTTTTCTCCATCATATGTTTTTGGCGCTTTTGTCAAAAATAAGATGGGCATAGCTGTGTGGATTCATATCTGGGTCCTCTGTTCTGTTCCACTGGTCTTCATATCTGTTTTTGTATAAGTAACATGCTGTTTTTATTGTTATGGCTCTGTAGTATAGTTTGTGATACCTCCAGCGTTGTTTTTCTGTGTTGCCTTGGCTATTCGTGGTTTCTTGTGTTTCCAAATGAACTTTAGGGTAGATTTTTCAATATTTGTGATGAATGTCAATGGGATTTTGATGGGAATTGCATTGAACGTGTAGATTACTATTGGTACTATGGCCATTTCTACTATGTTGATTATGCTAATCCATGACCATGGAAGATCTTTCCATCTTCTGTAGTCTTCCTCAGTCTCTTTCTTCAGTGGTTTGTAGTTCTCTTTGTAGAGATCATTTACATCTTTTGTTAAATTTATTCCTACATATTTGATTTTTTGGAGGGGGGGTATTTTAAATGGAATTGTTTGCCTGTATTCTTTCTCAATTTGTTCATTGTTGGTATATAGAAAGGCTACTGATTTTTGTAAGTTGATTTTGTATCCTACTACATTGCTGAAGCTGCTTATGGTGTCTAGGAGTCTTTGAGTGGAGTTTTTTGGGTCTTTGTGGTATAGGATCATGTCATCAGCAAATAGAGATACTGTGACTATTTCTTTACCTGCATATTTTCCTGTTATTTCTTGTTATTGCCTTTTTGCTGTGGGTAGGAATTACAGGACTATGTTGAATAGGTGTAGGGAGAGTGGGGATCCTTGTGTCTGTTAGGAAAATGCTGCACACCACATACAAACGAGGCTCACGAGAGGTATCTCATGTTCAAAAGTTTAATAAGCGGGCTGGCTGGCCAAGAAAAAATGGAGCAGCAGCTTCTCTCAGTGAGTCTGGCCTTAAGTAACATTTGGGAGAAAGCAAGGGCTAGGGACAGGCAAAGGGAGGTGGCAGGAGATAAGGGAAGGTGGGGCTTTGTTCTGCAAGGGATGAGACCAGCTACAGATCAGGCTGCAGAATGGTGGCAAGGGGCAGTTCTTATCAGTGTCATTCCTCACTTTAGGGAAAATGGTTTCAGTTTTTCCCCATTAAGTTGGCTATAGGTCTATCATATATAGCCTTTACAGTGTTGAGGTACTTTCCTTCTATTCCTAGTTTTCTTAGAGCTTTTATCATGAAGTGGGGTTGGGTCTTGTTGAAGGCTTTTTCTGCATCTATTGAGATGATCAAGTGGTTTTGGCCTTTGCTTCTATGAATGTGGTGTATTACATTTATAGATTTACGTATGTTGAATCACCCCTGCATCCCTGGAATAAAGCTGACTTGGTCATGGTGAATGATCTTTCTAATATTGTTGGATTGTTTGCCATTATTTAATCGAGGATTTTTGCATCAGTGTTCATTAAGGAGATTGTCCTGTAGTTCTCCTTTTTTGATGTGTCCTTGTCCAGTTTTGGGAGGAGCATAATGCTATCTTCTTAGAATGAGTTAGGCAGTGTTCTTTCCCTTTTTTTTTTGTGGAAAAACTGAAGGAGTGTTGGTATTTGTTCTTCTTTGAAGGTCTGGTAAAATTCATCTGAGAATCCATCAGGTCCTGGACTTTCCTTTTTTGGGAGACTCTTTATTGCTGCTACAATTTCATTACAAATTATACATCTGTTTAGGTGAATAATATCCTCTTGGTTCAGTTTTGGATGGTCATAAATATCTAGAAATTTGTCCATTTTGTCAAGATTTTCAAGTTTATTGGAATATAGGTTCTCAAAATCATTTCTTATGATGATTCCCTGAATTTCCTTAGTGTTTGTTGTTATCTCTCCTTTTTCATTTCACTAGTTTGGGTCTTTTCCCTCCTCATTTTAATCAGATTTGCCAGAAGCTTGTCAATCTTGTTTTGTTTTGTTGTTTCTTTCTATGTTTTTTAGCCCTTATTTTTATTACTTGTCTCCTTTTGCTTGTTTTGGGTTTTGCTTGTTCTTGTTTTTCTAGGGGTTTAAGATGAAGCATTAGGTCATTAGAGATTTTTCTGTCTTTTTAATATATGTACTCATGGCTACAAAATTTCATCTTAGGACTGCCTTTGCTGTGTCCAATAGGTTCTGATAGGTGGTGTTTTTGTTTTCATCAGCTTCCTGAAACCTTTTGATTTTCTCTCTTATTTCTTCTATGAACCACTGATCATTGAGCAATGTCTTATTTGGTCTTCAATTATCTGCATATTTTCTGGGGCTGTTTTTGTTGTTAAGTTCTAGTTTTAATGCATTGTGATCAGATAGAAAGCAGGGGGTTATTTCTATTTTGTTATATTTTCTGAGGCTTGCTTTGTGCCCTAAGATATGATCTATTTTGGAGAAAATTCCATGGGCTGCTGAGAATAATGAATATTGCGTTTTTGTTGGATAAAATATTCTGTAAATATCAGTTAGGTCCATTTGATTTATAGTATCATTTAGTTCTATGATTTCTTTGTTGATGTTTTATTTGGATGATCTATCTATTGGTGATAGAGGGGTATTAAAGTCTCCCAGTATCACTGTGTTGGAGTCTATATGTGCTTTCAAGTCCTTTGGTGTATTTTTGATGAAATTGGGTGCACAGACATTGGTTGCATCTATGTTGATAATTGTTATTTCGTTTTGATGAATTGCCCCTTTTATTAGTTTGAACTGTCCTTTATCTTGTTTGACCAGTGTAGGTTTGAAGTCTACTTTGTCTGATATAAGTATTGCTACTGCCTGTTTTGGGGGGCCATTAGCTTGGTAAATCTTCTTCCAGCCTTTCACCCTAAGCCACTGTTTATTTCTGTCAATAAGATGGGTTTCTTGTAAACAACAGATTGTCAGCTCTTCCTTTTTAATCCAGTTTGCCAAAGGGTGTCTTTTGATGGGGGAGTTGAGTTCATTGACATGCAGTGTTGATATTGATAGGTATGTGGTGATTCCTGCCATTTATCTGTTTTTGTTGTTTAAGGATTTGATTGTCTGCAGTCAAACCAATATTACTCTCCAATTCCTTGTCTTTTCTTCTCTTCTGGTTTGATACTGCCCATCCTCTCATGGTTTTGTTTGCTTTCATCTTCTGTGTGCAGAATGCCTTATAGATTCTTCTGTAATAGTGGCTTGGTGATCTTATATTGTTTTAGTTTCTATTTATCATGGAAGATTTTTATTGCTCCATCAATTTTGAATGATAGTTTTTCTGGGTAGAGTATACTAGGGCTGAAATTATTTTCATTCAGTGTCCAAAATACCTCACTCCATGCCCTTCTTTTAATGTTTCCATTGAGAAATCTGCTATTATTTTGATGGGTTTACCTTTATATGTTATTTGTTTTTTCTCTCTTCTAGCCTTCAATATTCTTTCTCTGTTTTCTGTGCTTATTGTTTTAATGATAATATGCCATGGGAATACTCTATTTTGGTCAAGTCTGTTTGGTGTCCTGGAGGCTTCCTGCACCTGAATGGGCAAAACTTCCTCAAGATTTCAGTTTTCTGTTATTATTTTATTGAATACAGTACATATCTTTTTGGCTTACACCTCTTCTACTTTTTCAATACCTATGATTCTCAGGTATGGTGTTTTGATAGAGTCATTGAGTTCTTGCATATACCTTTCACAGCTCTTGAGTTGTTTGACTAAAATTTCTTCTATTTTTTCTTTAATTTCTATTTTCTCTTCAAGCTCAGAAATTCTGCCTTCCACTTGCTCTAGTCTGTTTGAGTGGCCTACCACTGTCTTTTTTGTTTTACTAAAGAGATTTTTTATTTCCAGGATTTCTGTTTGATTCTTTTTTCTGAGGTTTTCCTTACCTTTGTTCAATTCCTCTTTTGTATTTTGTGTTGTCGTCTTCATTTCATATGTCTGTTTTTTTTTATAGTGTCCTTTGTTTCACTTTGGTGTTTGTTTAAGTCCTCTCTGAATTCCTTTATTTGCTTCTGTGTCTTCTCTTATACTTTATTTTCGGTGTCTTGAAATTTCTTGAGTGCATCTTGTACATTCTGGCTAAACATGTCTAGTATCTTCTCTATGAATTTCTCAATTATACCTTCCAAAATTTCTTCTTTATGGGTTCTTGTAAAATATAAATTGGATCATGTGATTTTGTTACCTAAAGTATTTCAATGGCTCCCCATGGGCTGGTAATAAATCCAGCTTCTTACTGTAACTTTTAAGGTGCTTTCTTTCCTGTCATTGATGCCAATCTGGGTCTGCATACACTCAGGCCTGTTTTCCCTTCCTCACATGTCAAGCTCCTGCCACCTTTGCATTTTTTCATCTTCCTGCAATGTTGCTCCTTTGCCCTTACCTGACACCTCCTCTAGTGTTTTCCACTCCTCATTATTGTCTGTCATATTATCTCATTTACCTTTTCCATAGCATCTACAGGAATTGAAATCATTTTAATTGTATATTTTCTTGTTCATGGTCAGTTTCTCCTAATAGAACATCTACTTTATGATGGCTTTGTCATATTCTATACTTTGCCATATTATATACCAGTGCTTCAGTCAGAGCCTACTATGTTGTCAAATTTTAATATATTATATTAAATGGATAAGTGACAAAAATTTACTTTGCAACCTGGAAACTAAGAAAATGAAGAAAATCCTGAAGACAGCAGCCTATATGGCCAGTAAATAGAGTAAAAAAAATGAAAGGTAAAAGGAATTTAGAATTATATCCCTCAGAAATAATAAAGCCAGAGAAAGTGTCAATCAGTAAGTAGTGTTTGAAAGAAAAAACATGGAAAAGCAGCTAAATTGAATAAGAGCTATTTTTCACTTCTCCTACATTCAGAACATGAGGTTTTCAAAGCCATATGAGGAATTTAAACTGAATAATAGAAAAATACCTTGCAATATGGGTAATATAATTCCTGCAGGTGGTTTGATATAGTAAGAAGTGTTAGGATGAAAAATATATGCCTTTAAATCCAAGCTAACACACCATTTTCTGTAGAAATAGACAAACAAGTGCAGCGCTAATAGCCCCAGAAAGTAAAGAAGCAGGGCTATTAACCATTATATCATTTAGAACCTTTACACCTTACTTTTATTATCTGAGGGACAAGGTTACAAATTGTGTGTGGGGAGAATGAAATTAATTTCAATATGGAAAACTCCAGGCATAATAAAGCAATTTGTCTGTGGTCATAAAATGCATCATCAATGTATTGCCCTTACAGATCCTTAATCTATTGCTCTTAATGGTAGGGTGTGAGGAACAGACTCTTTAATGCACATTATGGAGTCTGATCAAGTATTTTACATGTTCCCTAACCAGCATTGGCCTTAGTGGTAGCTGTTATGAATGTGTGTTTCTGTATCTCATGGCTGTAATATACCAAAGTGAATCTTTATCTCGAGTTTCATGTTTTAGCAGACAGCCCCTATCACAAAGGCAAATATTACTAGGAAAACTATCTCATTCCCATGAACAGTTGAGTTGGGTGTACTTGGACTGTCTGGCACTGGGCAATATCTTGTGTAATCAAACTGTACTGAGTCCATGAGTTTCAACTTCTTGCTAAAAGCAAAACTGACTAGATCTTCCAAGTAAAATCTTTGGTTTGCCAACATCTTGTGCTGCCTCTGTGACTCTATACATTTTAATTCAATTCAAGAATTGCTGAAAAAGGAGCCTTTCCAAAGAAGGGAATTGGTTTAAATTTAGTCCCCACTTCAATCTGGAATAAAATTGGGCTGCTTAGAAACAATTTTCTTAAAAATGGTTATGGAATCACAATAATTTTAAAAATTATATCTGGCAGCCTAGAGTCTTAGTTCTTCAAAAGTAGCCTGTGTGTAGGTATATATCTGTTAGAACAGTCTTGTGTAATAAGAGAACATTATTAATACTGCACCTTTCTGAGATAATTGTTCTTGGAAAATTGCATATTGAAGAACTCACATGTCATTTTACCGTATCAGCACTCCTTGTCATTTTGGGCCCAATGAGTGTCTTGATTTTCAATTATCTATTTTAAAATTCTCTCCTCTAAGAAGCAAAAAGCACTTCCCTAAAATATCTTGTAGTAAACTACTTTGTCTAGTGCAGACTTTTATTGTGCTAAGACAATGTCAGATAGGGAATTCTCAGTAGGTAATGGGCTAGAAATGTCACTTGTATCCAGCCTGGGTTTTTTTGTCCTCAAACTTTTCTCATATTGGTGTCTTTGGGTGGATTCAAAAGTGGCTGTGGCAATCATGATAGCTATTTTTTAGCAGTACTGGGGTTTGAACTCAGAGCTTCATGCTTGGTAGGCAGGAGTGCCACTTCTTGAGCCATGCTTCCAGCCCTTTTTACTCTGGTTATTTTGGAGATAGGATCTTGCTTTTTGCTCAGGCCTGCCTATATAGAAATACTTCTATTTTATGCTCCCCTGCCGTCACTGGGATGAAAGGCATGTATCATCATGCACAGTTTTTTCTCCATTGAGATGGAGTCACAACTTTTTGCTCAGGCTGGTCTTGAACCATGATCCTCCTGATCCCCAGCCTCCTAAGAAGCTAAGTATGAGCCACCAACTCCAAGGGAACATAGTATCTCGAAGGAATAGATTTTGTCTCATTTAGCATATCCATTGGCTACTATTGTGTTTATGCTCAAACTCTTCAATAAATGATGATTATGATGAATACTTATTCACTTATTGACATACACCACTTCCTCTGATTGCTGCAAAATGACCCTCAATGTCCCTTCTCTTCTTCAGGATAGCCTATGCTTATTGTTCATTTCCTCCCTTATTATCAGTGTCATCCCATTCGTCCTGCTTAAAAAGATCTCACTGAAGGCTGGCTCAACTGGGCCCCGCTGGCTTCTAAATTCATGTTCCCTTTTAATCCTGAGGCTCTCTTTCCCCTGCCTGAATTTCTGCTTCAGAGAGAAGAAAGTTTTATAGTCCTAAAATTAATAACACAAAGAAAAAATGTTACTGTCATTCCTTCTCAAACTACAGAATAATTCCTTTTTTTTAAAATTCTTACTGTAGGGTAAGAGATACTATGGGGCATTGGCAAAAAGGCCATCCTAGGAATCCTGATAAGTTTCATGGTAATTCAAAATGAAGACACTGACTGCAAGAACCCCAAGTATCTAATGGGATCAGAGAGAGAGAGAGAAAGAGAGAGAGAGAGAAACTGGAACCTCAAGAACTTTATTATCAGGTTCTCAAACTGGTAGGATTTTATTTCTGTTTCTCACTTTCCCTCTTCTTTGCATATCTCTCCATTCTGCTCATTATTAAGCTTGCTATATTTCTTTCCTCACCCTTATGGCAGAAAAGATCATTATTTCAAGTGGGAAGCAGATTAAGCTAGACTCTTAGTTGACTCTAGACTCCTGTAAAAACCTTTGAATGGTCCAGCTTAGGTCAGGTTAGGTCAGTTTAGAGTTTCATCAATTATGTGTGTAGAAGGAGCATCAAGGATGAGGGAGCTCCCATTGTACTAGCTTGGTGGTTTCCATGGCAAACCTGGAGGCTAAAGAGTTGAGATAGATAAGAGACAGGATCCAGGAAAGGGATGAGTGGGCAGAGATTGTTGCTAAACAAAGGAAGCAAAGGTAGTGATTTTATGAATTGTGGGTCTTCTCTCTGTGATCAAATCACTACAGGTCTCTATGCAATCGTATTTCAGCAACATTTTCATAGAACTGCAATCTCATTTAAATATATATTAAAAACAAAACTCATATAGAGAGTATATACAAAACTTTAAGACATCCAGTAGTGTTAGTTATCTTAACATTGGGTTAGTTAGCTTTCCATCACTGTGACAAGCACTTAAGAAAATCAACTTAAAGGAGGAAGCATGTATTTTGCCTCACAGTTTCAGTCCTAGGTCATCTGACTTCATTGTGAGACAGTATGAACACCATGACTGAAGGGTGTGGTGGAGCAAAACCGCTCAGCTTATAGCAGGCAGCAACAAGAAGGTGGCAGAGATAAGATATACTCTCCAAGTGTGTATGTCCCCTAGTGACCTACTTCCTGCAATCAGACCCCTGACGTTACCACCATCTTCCAATATCACATTAAGTTTTGAACCCATCATTGGGTTAATCCATCAATAAAGTTAGCATTCTTGTGATCCATTTAGTTTCCAAAATCCCACCTCTAATCACTGCTGTCAACACTGAGACCAATATTTCAACACGTAATCTTATGGAGGACATTTGAGAGTTAAACAATAACATCAGGTTTCTTCTCCTCTAGATTTTCTCCTATACAGCCCCTTAACAATCAAAGACCATGACAAATACCCTTCAAAGAAGTAAGGCACATTTTTGGACATCTGACTATTTCATTTTGTGTTCACAAATTAAAGCTGTTAGATTTTTGTTAGCATATAATCAATGATTAGGGACATAGATTGTGATATTTACACATGAGCTTATAATATATTTTGGATTTCCCCCTCCATTGTTCTCCCTCTCCTTCTTTCTTAGAAAAATTTCAACAGGCTTCATTCCTCTATTTTCATATATGAATATAAAATGTATCCACCAAATTCACCCTTTCCTTATTCACCCTCATTCACCCTTTCCTTATGCCCTCCCACTGGTATCCACCCCCAGAAAAGACCCATTTTATCCCACTGTCCTTCATTTTTAAGTATATTTTGATAGTCCAAGAGGGTTTTGCCTTGGCATTTCAGGCTTTTAAGCTCCTTGTAGGGATGGGTACATAAGTTGAGCTGAGAAAGGCAGAGGAAGAAAAGGCCACCTGTCACCTCATAAATGAGACAACAAAAGTCTTTCTTTCTTCCTTCCCTGGTTGTTTCCATCCTGCAGGGAATAGCAGATGTTCAGTCTGAAATAAGAAGTGTCAAATTTGCATATGCATTCACATGCCCAGCAATAGGCAAGGCTCCATGTATATGTACTCCTCCTTATTGCTTCATCCAACAGGATTCCTCACATCTGCTCCCACTGTGACATGCAGTGTGGGAGGGAGGTTTCTACATTCTCCATTACATTCAAAATGGTGGTTTAGGCTATAGAGGTAGAGTGTGAGCCCTCTCTGAAATTCTCTGTGGGCTAGGTTAACAGAGCCTCACCCTCATGACAGAGATTCTATGAAAAGATGATGTTGATCTTCTCATTAATAAAGCAATTGCTCCTTTGAGCCAACCCACATGCTAAACACTGTACAAGCATTAACTTATTTTATTCTCATAATAACTTTGGATATAAACAGAATGTGTTTATGTTGTAAATAAGAAGACTAATTAAGGATGAGAGAAGTCAAAGACTGGTTCAGAGTCCTTCAGCCAGTAAGCAAGGGAGGTGAGAAGCTAGAATTTCAGTCCCAAACCATCTGACTACAAAACCCAATTCAAACTTAGTGTAAATTTAATCCATTGAAACAAAGTTACAAATTCTTGCCCAGTGTCTTACTCCTAAGAGCACCAAATTCTAACTATAGTGATAATGAAGCATTCATAAGAAATATGTTTCAATAGAGAAAAGTTACATAAGCCAAGTATGTAAATAAATGAGCTGCAACACTTTTTGATAATGCATCAACTATATACTTTTGACTTTTCTACTTCTTTGGTATGTTACTTCAATGAGGAAGTTTTTATATATGAATTTTATTATCTGGCTCCCAACCTCTGGTAGGTTCCTTGAGATCAATAATTATTACGTTATGCATCTTTGCATTCTTGTTCCTAGCAGAATTTCTAGTTCAAAGTACTATATGCTTGATGAACACTTATTGGAATTTAATCCATATATATACATTTAATCCATATATATGATATATATATGATGGATTTTCATGTCTACAGAATAACAAAAGTTTAGAACTGGAAAAGTTCTTATGTACTTATCCAATAAAACTGTTTTTCTTTTGATTGCAAGTAGTATAAACTCAACCCAAAAGGGCTTAATGGTGTGTGGAAGGGGGAATTATTCCCTCAAATCTAAAAATCCAGTCACTGATGGTGTATAAGACTTAAGTATATTATATACAGGCAGAGAAGACTTTCTTATCTGGATAAAATCTCCCATAGACCATACCAACCATGTTTCAAATTAGGTTCATTCAAAAGATCAAGATCTATCTTACTAGCTTTTATGTTCTCTTGTCAGTTGAATATTTAGTAGCACATATATTGACTACATAGAGGAAAAAATGACAGGTAATTTGTCTGCATTACCATATTTAATTTATACTTTAATCCTGGAATCATCCCTGGGAGTTTGGATTGTTTTACTTCATAGATAAAAGGAATTGAATGTCGAGTAAGGTACTTCCTGAAATTACAAAAGTAGCATAAGAGTTAAGCAGTATAAAATTCAGTTGAATTCTAGTCTAATAGATTTGTCTACTAAAGTACTCTGCCAAAAATCAGAGAAAAGGGGGCTGGTCTCCTCTGATATGCTTAAAGCAGAAGTCATACTGAATTTCCAGAATGACATTCACTTTAATCTTTTTAACCTTAATTCTATTACTTGTCAGGTCTCATAAAAAATTCACTGCAACTAGATATTTCAGGAAACATACCTCATTAACAAGAAGAGAAGTTAGATAGCAAAATTACTATGCTTTGGCCATTCAACTTTTTCTCTCCCTTAGTATTTGTCTTCTAGTTTGCTCATATATCCATCCATGTGTTAAATAGTCCTGAAGCCATAGACTATCTCTGGGAGAATATCTTTCTACTCAAGTATGTATTTTTCAATCTGTCCTATACATCATTATTCTTTATCCTTTCCTTGCCCCATTTTCAGGAATAAACTTGTGAAATCTCCAGTCCACTGTCACTTCACATGTACAAAATAATATTTCAGTTTCCTTCCAGCCTGTTTCATTCTTGTAAGAAGTTTGAGGCCTTATTAATTCTTTTGGAGTATGAATATATCCAAATGTAGAAGGTTCAAGAATGTAAATGAAAGAAGCAATAATTTTAATTTAGATTTTTGTTCACATTCTTTCGACAACTTGCAAATACTTTACCTGTGTGTATATTGAGACTTTCATAAGACATCATTTTATTCTGATTTTTATTCAAGAATTGTCCCCCTGGGAATTTTTGTAGAATAATCCTGAATGTTTTATTGCAGTAAATACTTCACTGCTTGGGATTGTGCAAGTCAGGACTGTGTGAATTCACAAATATTTTAAAGCTTATTATTGCTCATGTGGGACATTTCCTGAATTAGCCTTCTAATCCCAAAACCAGACCCTAAGTTACAGCGTAGTCAGTGGGTGGTATAATTAAAGCAGTTGTAAATGAGCTAAATTGGTGGAAATTAAATTAAAATTAAAAACAAATTGCAAACTCCCAAGATAAACATCTTTAATAGTGCTTTTCCCATGAAGTTCCCCAAAAGGGTGTAGACAGCAGAGAGGATGACATATGGCAGAGACAGTCTGCTTACAACAGCACAGACTGTGCTCAGCAAGCAGATCTTGAGGCCTCCAGTTTGATCAGATTTGAAGCATCTATTTGCTCACCGTTTAAACCCAGCATTCTGGGACAACAAATGAGCGGCAGCTTTGAGTGGAGGGAACAGCAGCCAAGTAGTCAGAAACATGAGGCAAACAAGATGCTAAGTTCGGGGGGAAGCTGACGTGTCTCAAAATTAAGAATTGGAAGGCCAGCATGTGGTGATGACGACTCTGCAAGTGTGGAGGGACCCTGGCAGGTGCATTTCTGCCAAATGAATTGGAACCTAAAGGATTTGGTTTCCATGTCATTGAGGAAAATGATTAAGGAAAATTCTGACATGAACATCTGCAAGATGTTAAGCTTTTAGTGATGCAGTAATCCCACTTATATTTTCTACTGTTAAGATTAGGGTCTCTAAAAACAGAGCATATGGTGACTGATTTGTGTCACTACATTTTGCCAGCATTCATAAATAGTCCCAAGCCTGACTCATGCTAATGAAGCATATTTATTCTAGACTATACAGTTTACATTTTTGAAGGCTATTAGTCACCCTTCCATCTTGATAATACAAATATTCGTATCATATATGGAAGAAAAACAAACAGCATCCTGTCAAAAAGAGCAATGAAAGAGGATCTGTAGATTGAATATAGAACTAAATCCAGAATCATTCATCCCTCTAAAGAATCCAACATTTCTTGTCTTCTACAACCCCTAAATAACCCAATTGAACAAGCACAGTTTGACCCAACTGATTGGAATTTTGAATAGCTGAAACTGGTCTGCAGAAATTTGTATAAACAGTCATGGATGCATCTTCCTTCCAACAGAGTAACTTATCCATATTTTACCACCAAAAAACTTGAGAGAAAACCTTGTTCTGATGAGAACTAGATGTATAAATTTCATATGTATACCTAAAGGAATAATCCCCTTGTACGAATCTATAAATAGCTGAATTAGGTAAATTGAAGAATTACTTCTTATAGAAGTTATGCCCATCCAAAATGTGTATGCCATGTTCATTGTCCACATTTTTATGAAGGGAAGATTCTTAGTAGATATCACTGTGATTTTCCCCAAACTTGGAAATGGGGGCTTTACAAGTAAGTTGTCATGTGATAACTCTAAAAACTTGTCCATGTAGTGAAATTTTATCCTTCATTCCCATAAACCTCTCCTTGAACTCTTCATTCTTTATTTTTAAAGGTTAAGGAAATGTCTATACTATGTGATAAAAACTCCGCTCAAAATATTAATTTACATTAGAAAATATATACCATACTACAAATAAGTGGAAAATAATTTTTCATTCCATCAGAAAAATGTTTTGGGGAAAAACATTATTGGGAAAGAAAACCAGAGAGAGAAACTGGAGATGTATTTTACTTATGATATAATCTTTGTTCTGAAAAATTCCTTCTTATGGAACTTCATTGGAGGAGATCAAATCACACATGTTCCTTCGTGAATTTCATTGACTTGAAATTACATTTTGAATTCTCACCAAGACTTGGTTTTAATCAATATATAATTAGTCAATAATATCCTTATGATGCATTATGTATTAATCTTGAGTAGAACAAAACTAATATTGTAAGCCTTGCTTTATACTATCTGTGAGAACTCCTTTCTCATCTGGAAAATACTGAATATTTAGTAAAAATGCTAATTCTATGGTGAACAATAATTTTAAGCTTAAATTTCAAATGTTTTCATAAGTTAAAAAATGCATGCATTTGGTCATGTAGAAAATGCTTGTGCTTCCCCTACCACATCCTGTATTTAGACTCTTCTTATTTTCTGTGGCTAAGGGAGCTTATCCAAAGCAATATAGTTCAAATAAGCAAAGTAGCTAGTTTCAATTTGCTGGTTCAAACACAATCTTCAACATATAGGGTTGTTCAACTATTCTGTTACAATATAATTGACAATGGGATTCCTGGGCAACAAGTTAGGCATTTTATATTAACTTTAAAAGTGCCATCAGATATTGGAATGTACAAACTTCTCATACCAAATTGAGCATCTTTCTTTTCTTTTTTGTTGACAAGTTATAAGAGTAAAGTTTTTTTATTCCAATGGTGTACAGAGTAGCTTGCGATGCAGAATTACCTAGAGAACAAGTATCTTAACTATTTTTAATTGTTTATACATTTATTCATATGTGCATACATTGATACATGTTTGGGCCATCTCTCCCCCATTCCTCTCCCACCTCACTTCCAGGCAGAACCTGTTCTGACCTCTTCTCCAATTTTGTTTAAGAGACAATAAGAAAGGCATGACGTTTTTGCTTGTTTGAGATAAAGATAGTTATACAGAAAGATTCCTAGTGTTGCTTCCATGCACATGTTTATTACAACCTGAATTGGCCCATCCCTACCAGACCTCTTCACTACTTCCTGGTCACCTTCTCATAGTGGCCTTTGGCCTCTGCCAGTTTAAGATTACTTTATTTGCTCCTCTACAGTGAACCCATAAACTACTTTCAAGTTTTAGGTTTCCTTCCCTTTCCCTATTCTTCCTGTACGCATTCTCCCCTTAGCGTGTGATCCATGTCCAATAATATTACTGTGTTTGTTTTAAGTCTATAATCCACATATGAGGGATAACATGCTATTTTTGGCCTTTGCTTAAGATGATATTCTCCAGTTCCATTCATTTACTTGAGAACGCAAAATTTCAGTCTTCTTTGTGACTCAGTAAAATTCCATTGTGTATAAATACCACATTTTCTTAATCCATTCATCAGTGATGGAAGAAAATATTTGCTGGCTATACATCAGACAAAGGACTGATAACCAGGATATACAGGGAGCTCAAAAAACTAAACTCCCCCAAAATCAATGAACCGATAAAGAAGTGGGCAACTGAACTAAACAGAACTTTTTCAATCCAAATGGCCAAAAAACAAATGAAAAACAAAATGCTCACCATCCCTGGCCATAAAGGAAGAACATTTTTTTAATGGACCTGGATTGGAACCAAAGTACTCAGTGGGTATCTTGAAAAATCTTATGAAGCCAGCTATTTTGTTCCTTTACAATTACTTTACAGACTACCCAGGTACCTTTATGCCCTAATCAAAAATATGTCATTGAGGGGTCATGGGATTCAGCTTAATGTAATGAGTTTAAACAGTATAAATTCTTTCAATGCAGATTATCCTGCTGAACTCCTGAATCATTGATTTGGGAAACATCTTCTTAATCTCAAAATCTTTAAAACTCATATCATTGCCAAGAGAGTTCAAGTTACTTTTCAATACATATTAGTGTATCTTTTCCTTCTTCTTATAGAATGATATGAACCACACATATTAGTAAGTAACCTTTTCTCCCTCAGAAATCATTGTGCACATTCCAAGATTTTAAATAAGTATCAAGTCTTTGGGTTTAATCTCAAAGCCTTGTATTTTATACATTTGAAATCAGAGGTAATCACACTTGAGTTAATTTATGCATATTTTCAATGTCTTATTGATACTATTTGTACCTATGGACAATTTGAAAATGTCTTTACTTCACTTAAGTGAAGCAGATAAAGGGGTTAAGAAAAACACATGTAATTTCATTACATGAAGTATTCCACCCACTGTTGTGCAAAGACAGGTATGTTTTAGTGACATGAGACAACAGCCCTTCAGCCAGACGAGTATGGGGAACTGGTTTTTAGGAACAATATGGCATATTTGTTAAAGAATTTTAAATGTATATTAGTCTCAAGTTGGACAAACCTATCTGTGTGTATGTTAGGATAACCATTACCTAGCTAAGCAATTGGTATAAAATGTCATAGTGTTCTATTCCCCATACTAAGCTAATTCAAAGAAAACTTTTGTTTATAAATAATGTAGCAATAAAATATAATTGGCATTTATTAACATGAATTACTCTTGATGCCAGACACTGGACTAAGCACTTAACAAATATAATAATATGAGGACATTTTTTCACCATAAATTCTCTTATAGATAAGGGCAACAGCCCAGCAGATTCCAAATGCTTTATCTCTCTAGAGAAAAAGAGACCTGAAAGGCATAACACCATCTATCAGTCACCTGTGACCAGATTGCTCAGTATACAGCCAGAGAGAAGCAGTGACTACAGGGATCTAGAGTGTTTCTGTGACAGAAATGAAAGCGACACATATGTTATTCATAATAAAAGGGAAAATGAGGGGTAATTTTAAAAAGTCTTACTGTGAGCTATCACATGCATCCCTTTTAATTGCCTTGAAAAACAACACAAAATGTCTAGAAGTATATTTTGATTACTTCTGATTGCAATACTGCATTTCTCTTAATGTAACACAAAGTTAGATATGGTCAACTGAATCTCTAGGATCATTTAGTGTATGTGCATATATCTTATTTAATCCTCAAAGAAACTTTATTATCCTTTTTAAGAGGGGGAAATGAAAGCTCAGAGAGTTCAATTGACAGTGGCCATACATGGACTCTGACCACTGCAATGTAAGTAGAATTGATATGTTACTCAAGTTGGGCACTTGTGTGCCAAGTATGCTTTGCCCATATTGTTTGTCCTAGGCTGCCACTTGACTGACACCCGGACAATCCTGAAGTCACATGGTGGCAGAATCACAAAGTAGAGGAAACCTAGGTCCTAATGACTCTTAGAGGAAAACTGATTCACACATATGAAACTGTAGATGACTAAGAAATAAAGTTCTTTTGCATGAAACTACTGAAATTTAAAGCATTATTGTTATCTCAGCATTACCTACTCTGTCCTAATTAATATGCCTCCAAGGATGAAGACCTAGTAATTGAGAGGCCCAGAAAAATCCTAGTTTTGAACCACTCTGCCATCTTGCCTGATGAATGGGTCCCATCCCCCAGCATGTATATGTTTCACTACAACATATAGACATGAAGAGTTTCTTTAATGTTCCATACACTATAGGTCCAAAGGTTGATTCTCCAGATGTAGCCGTCAATAAAGCCAAAATTCAAGACTCAATTGCTTAACTTGTGTTTTCTGCATCAAGTGATTGTATTTACTCAGAGGAAGAGAATTCTCCTCTAAGTATTGTCTTGACCTCTAGGTTCAGAATCAAATTCAGAAACTTCAAAATTGTCAGTTATTTTGTTCCTCAGTTACATGATGAGTTAAGGAAATGAGGTAAAAACTAAATTTTCCACTTAGAATTTCAGACTAGTCTTGAAAACATCTTCTTCAGATTAGATGATGGTGAAATGCCAGACTTCTTTAGCTGAAAATGAATGCTCTCTCATTCAAAGCCTATCTTTTCTCCAGAAAGTTCCACTTCCTCTTTCCATCTGCCACCACCATTGGTATCATTTACTACTTATTGGCTCCTCCACTCCAGTGGCTAAGAGGAAAAACTGGACCAGAGATGAAAACAAAACCTCTGCTTTCTACTTGACTCCATTATATGACAATTAGTTATGGTTTTATAATGGTGAACATTTTAACTATGTGAATTATGGGATTATTTGTGAATACAATTCAATCATATTCTCTTTATCCCAAATAACCACCAATACTGGTTATACTGGTATCCAGTGAACAAGATAAAATATAGAATAATTTCTATAAAATATAGAAATTATTGATGAAACAACAATATCAAGAATCAGTCAGGAAGAAATGCCTTGTAATACACATCACATTTCTCAACTAATCACTCTGATGTAGATTTATGCTCCTGACAGACCACTTTAGTATTTTATGAAATTCCAGAGTTCAGAGGACATTTATGAGAGTTTATAAATTATGGCCTATGTACGTAAACAATGAAAACAGACTCCTCCCTTCCTTGACCACTGGCCAAGTTATAGTTTTGGATTCATAGGTTTATGCTGTGAATTCCATTAAGATTTACTTTCTTTCTGCTTCATTGTAGTAAAATTCTTGATGGTTCAACCTCTTGAAAGGAACTTGAGAGTAAAGAAATGTTAGTAATAATTTTTTCCACTGAAAAACATCTCAAATCCCTCTAAAGGCAGAACATTAGCATCCACAACAGGCTGTGCTCCAAACCTTGTTGCCATATTACAATCTGTCAAAATTCAGATACATTAAGTGAGTGAAGGAAATAGATGATAGAAATCAAAGAGCTCCCTTCCCAACTGAAAGAATTGGTAGAAATTCTAATAGCAAACAACTTTAAGAAATTTGGAAAATAGGAGTTAAATGGCCAGTTAGGTATAAGTCTATGAAAATGTTCTTTAATTCAACAAAATAGGGACATTAGAGAATATAGTGGCACTTTTCAAATCTAAAATTACTTTTAACGTGTCTACTGTGTTTAATTCTATTTGTAATTAAAGCTCAGTAGTAGAATGTTAAGGCCTTCTCCCCAGAGTTTGTTGCAGACAATATGAGAAATTAGAAAATATTTTTCCTCTGTCTGGTTCTCCATGTAGATTTACGAGTCCTCCCACTCAGTTTGTACTGAGTATAAGACCAAATTAGATTGTATTGGGGAAGGAAAAATAGAAAGCTGTGTAGAAACTTCTTAAACTAACTCACCATGGCTGCACACATATCTCTTTCCCAGTCTATGAGGTTGCTAAGCCTCAATTCTATTCCTAGTAATCTTTGCTAAGACACATCCTGTTTTGTGAAACATGGTTTCTTCCATCCTGACAGACTGAAATGTTCAGTTTGGAGGTCAGAGTGGGCTGACTCTCTGCCTTCTTTATCGTTCTCAAGACTTTGTTTCAAGGACCTATATTTCTAATGTCCAATTTACTTCTTTATTTATTTTCCCAACTTTCATATCTCTAGTTTATTAAAATAAAAAATAATCCCCCTTATAGATATCCAAAAGTTCTTCCTGTTGTCTAAAAGGTATAAAAAGCTCATGTATCAAAATTGGGTAAGACCACCCTCCCAAAATATTCAAAACCATTCAGTCCTTTGCAACAAAAAAAAAAATTGAGTCAATAAACATTTTCTATCCAAAAGTTGTTCCCATGCAGTTTCCTCCTAGGAAAAGGGCACCTATAAGTTTCCAGGTTTCCAGGAAGGCCTATGTCCCTCAAAAGGTTAAAGCAATTCTTGAGTAACCAAGTATTGTGTGGATTGTTTGTTTTTGTTTGTTTGGTTGATTGGGTTTTTTTTTTTTTTTTGGTCTATTTAATTGCTGTCACCAAACCCTGTGCAAGATTAAATTTCACCATACATCAGGTATTTAATCTTTCAGCCTAAGTACGAACACTCACTACTGGAAGAAATAATGAAGAACTTGTGATTCTATGTAAGGAATTCTGGGAGTCAAGACACAAGAGGTTTGTAGAGGTTTGGCTATTAGCTTGATGAACGAAGTGGACAAGTCATTTCATCTCCCTGGGCTGAAGTTTCTACATCTCTAAAATCAGGAAGTTGGACTAACTGTGGTTTCAAACCTGACCTAGAGACCAGACAGTTTAAAACTTTGGATCACTGGGCTATCATCCCCCACCAAATGAAAAAGTCTCACTCACTAGAGTTAGCACACCAGCATCTGATTTTTTTAAAGAAAGCCTCTAATGACATTCTGCTATCTGTTAGTTGTAGAAATCATTACCGCTGACACACTAAAGCCGTATCTATCTTTTTTTTTCATTTTTCTTTTATTATTCATATGTGCATACAAGGCTTGGTTCATTTCTCCCCCCTGCCCCCACCCCCCCTCCCTTACCACCCACTCCGCCCCCTCCCTCTCCCCCCTCCTCAATACCCAGCAGAAACTATTTTGCCCTTATTTCTAATTTTGTTGTAGAGAGAGTATAAGCAATAATAGGAAGGAACAAGGGTTTTTGCTGGTTGAGATAAGGATAGCTATACAGGGCATTGACTCACATTGATTTCCTGTACATGGGTGTTACCTTCTAGGTTAATTCTTTTTGATCTCACCTTTTCTCTAGTACCTGTTCCCCTTTTCCTATTGGCCTCAGTTGCTTTAAGGTATCTGCTTTAGTTTCTCTGCGTTAAGGGCAACAAATGCTAGCTAATTTTTTAGGTGTCTTACCTATCTTCACCCCTCCCTTGTGTGCTCTCGCTTTTATCATGTGCACAAAGTCCAATCCCCTTGTTGTGTTTGCCCTTGATCTAATGTCCACATATGAGGGAGAACGTACGATTTTTGGTCTTTTGGGCCAGGCTAACCTCACTCAGAATGATGTTCTCCAATTCCATCCATTTACCAGTGAATGATAACATTTCGTTCTTCTTCATGGCTGCATAAAATTCCATTGTGTATAGATACCACATTTTCTTAATCCATTCATCAGTGGTGGGGCATCTTGGCTGTTTCCATAACTTGGCTATTGTGAATAGTGCCGCAATAAACATGGATGTGCAGGTGCCTCTGGAGTAACAGTCTTTTGGGTATATCCCCAAGAGTGGTATTGCTGGATCAAATGGTAGATCGATGTCCAGCTTTTTAAGTAGCCTCCAAATTTTTTTCCAGAGTGGTTGTACTAGTCTACATTCCCACCAACAGTGTAAGAGGGTTCCTTTTTCCCCGCATCCTCGCCAACACCTGTTTTTGGTGGTGTTGCTGATGATGGCTATTCTAACAGGGGTGAGGTGGAATCTTAGCGTAGTTTTAATTTGCATTTCCTTTATTGCTAGAGATGGTGAGCATTTTTTCATGTGTTTTCTGGCCATTTGAATTTCTTCTTTTGAGAAAGTTCTGTTTAGTTCACGTGCCCGTTTCTTTATTGGTTCATTAGTTTTGGGAGAATTTAGTTTTTTAAGTTCACTATATATTCTGGTTATCAGTCCTTTGTCTGATGTATAGTTGGCAAATATTTTCTCCCACTCTGTGGGTGTTCTCTTCAGTTTAGAGACCATTTCTTTTGATGAACAGAAGCTTTTTAGTTTTATGAGGTCCCATTTATCTATGCTATCTCTTAGTTGCTGTGCTGCTGGGGTTTCATTGAGAAAGTTCTTACCTATACCTACTAACTCCAGAGTATTTCCTACTCTTTCTTGTATCAACTTTAGAGTTTGGGGTCTGATATTAAGATCCTTGATCCATTTTGAGTTAATCTTGGTATAGGGTGATATACATGGATCTAGTTTCAGTTTTTTACAGACTGCTAACCAGTTTTCCCAGCAGTTTTTGTTGAAGAGGCTGCTATTTCTCCATCGTATATTTTTAGCTCCTTTGTCAAAGATAAGTTGGTTATAGTTGTGTGGCTTCATATCTGGGTCCTCTATTCTGTTCCACTGGTCTTCATGTCTGTTTTTGTGCCAGTACCATGCTGTTTTTATTGTTATTGCTTTGTAATATAGTTTGAAGTCAGGTATTGTGATACCTCCTGAATTGTTCTTTTGACTGAGTATTGCCTTGGCTATTCGTGGCCTCTTGTATTTCCACATAAATTTAACAGTAGATTTTTCAATCTCTTTAATGAATGTCATTGGAATTTTGGTGGGAATTGCATTAAACATGTAGATTACTTTTGGGAGTATCAACATTTTTACTATGTTGATTCTACCAATCCATGAGCATGGGAGATCTCTCCACTTTCTATAGTCTTCCTCAATTTCTTTCTTCAGAATTGTATAGTTTTCCTTGTAGAGGTCTTTCACATCTTTTGTTAGGTTTACACCTAGGTATTTGATTTGTTTTGAGGCTATTGTAAATGGAATTGTTTTCATACATTCTTTTTCAGTTCGCTCATTGTTAGTGTATACAAATGCTAATGATTTTTCTATGTTGATTTTATATCCTGCTACCTTGCTGTAGCTATTGATGATGTCTAGAAGCTTCTGAGTAGAGTTTTTTGGGTCTTTAAGGTATAGGATCATGTCGTCTGCAAATAGGGATATTTTGACAGTTTCTTTACCTATTTGTATTCCTTTTATTTCTTCTTCTTGCCTAATTGCTCTGGCTAGGAATTCCAGTACTATGTTGAATAGGAGTGGAGATACTGGGCATCCTTGTCTGGTTCCTGATTTTAGAGGGAATGGTTTCAGTTGTTCTCCGTTAAGTATAATGCTGGCTGTAGGTTTGTCATATAGAGCTTTTACAATGTTGAGGAACTTTCCTTCTATTCCTAGTTTTCTTAGAGCTTTTATCATGAAATGATGTTGGATCTTATCAAAGGCTTTTTCTGCATCTATTGAGATGATCAAGTGGTTTTTGTCTTTGCTTCTGTTAATGTGGTTTATTACATTTATTGATTTTCGTATGTTGAACCACCCCTGCATCCCTGGGATGAAGCCTACTTGGTCGTGGTGAATAATCTTTTTGATGTGTTGCTGAATTCAGTTTGCCATTATTTTGTTGAGGATTTTAGCATCAATGTTCATTAAGGAGATTGGCCTATAGTTCTCCTTTTTGGAGGTGTCTTTGCCTGGTTTTGGGCTTCATAAAATGTGTTTGGCAGTTTTCCTTCCCGTATCTATCTTATAAATCCTGGGATTCCATTGAATCCTTTCTCCTTGCATTTTGCAATATTTGGATCAGCATGAAATGTCAGTTATCAGAAGGAAGATGTCATAGTAATCTTTTTAAGTGTGAGTGATTAATATTGTATATAAATAAAATTATTTATTCAGAGAGTATCACAGTGCTGGGAAATACCAATAATATAAATATGTATGTATATGTATATTGTATGTATTTTATATGTGTGTGTTTGTGTGTATGAAGTATGCTTGATTTTTTGGCCATCAGTGAGTCTGATTAAAAAAAATGAGATAAGGTTACCTTGGGTAATCGAAGGCAACAAAAAAATAAGAAGAATAAAAATAAATTGTATAGCAGCCAACCAGTATTCATTTTCCTGCTACTAGTCAGTTACTACCTTGCAACCTTCAGAAAGCCACTTACTCTGTGTAGGCCTTTTAGTTCCTTTTCAGAAAAATGGAGATTAAGAATATCTACTTTATGGGAGCATATTGAAAATTAATGGACATAATGTCTGGGAAATACTTATCACGGTGCTTATCATATAATGAATACTTAACTAATTGATAGTATGGTAATAATCATGATACTGATTTTTGAGATATTTTTTATTAGCAGTGACATTTACATATATTCTTATAATATATCTTAGTTAGATTTACTCCCTCCATTGTTTTCCCTCATCCCCTCAACCTTCCCCCACCTTGATTTTGAAATCTTGCTACTCAAAGTTTACTCTGCGTCCAGAATCATCAGTATCACCTGGGAGATCACTAGTAATTCACCATGCCAAGCTCCACTCCAGACCTGTATCATAACCTGTATTTTAAGGAGATCTCTAAGTAATTCATGTACACATATATGTTTGAGAAGCACTGCTATAGCAAAACAAGCTGACACTCTGCAACTTGACAAGACTAGTGGTAAGGCAGGGAGCTTAAAGTGCATCCAAATGAGAAGACAGTAGTACCACCATCTCTCTTACCCCTCTACAGTCATCTATGTCCTGGAGGGTTTAAAGTTTTCTAAATCCCATTGTTCCCTCTCTAATCCAAGTTGTAACTGAAAAGCTTTTTAAAACACACTTTTGTGTCTACCACAGTAGTAAGAGCACTATACTTTTGTCTTATTTTTCACATTTTTAATTATTCAGCTGTCTTGTCACTGTTAGGGAATTATTACAAAGCTTATGTCTAAAATGCTTCTGATTAATGCATATTTAGGCAACTAAGCAGACATAGAATGGGTTGACTGCTTTGATAAAATTAAACATTGATGAAACATATATTTGCAGAGCAATAATGATGCTGGCATTTGTATAAATAATAACAAATATATTTCACTAATCATCTTGTGGAAAAAAATGATGAGAGGATGATAGAATTACCAATATGTCTGGCTTACTTGAAAAATCATTTTCAAGTGCATTTTTACATATGAATAAAATTATGCTAATTTATAGCATCTATTACCACATTAAAATAAAAGGAGTGTAATTAGGCAAAAAGAAAATGTGGATGATTCCAGAGCATGTTTTGGGGACATGTCATAATATCCAGAGCTGCTTTATACATCATGGAAAGTGAATGTTTTTAATACATTCTTTCACAGTACCATAGTTTGATTTTATTCAATGTGTGTTCTGCAATCCAAGCTTAAGTGATTCTAACATATACACTTCCTCCTTACAGTTCAGTATCTCTGAGGTTAAAATCTGTCTTACAGTTAACGGCATGTCTCCATTTGATTGACAGCATTTTTTTTGTAACCAATTGGGTTCTTAGATTCAATTAAATAGGGAACTGGGATATCTAGTACGCTTAATCTTAGTCCATAAGGAATATCATAGTGCATAAAGCAAATGGGAAGGAAGGAGATATCCCCCACCAGTATTCAAGCAAGAAGGAAAGGAGGATAAGTAGAAAGCAATGACATTAAATAAGATTCCATGGTATCCATTTCACAGAGCCAAAAGGACAAAATTAAGGAAGATGAGAGAACTTAGTAAAAGGCAAGAAATGAGAATAAAACTAAAGTAGAGAGAATGAAGCATCAAGATGGAAAATATGGGCTCTTTATTGCAATGATAATTCATTTGGTGTGGTGCCCGTGGTAGACATTCAACTTTCTGATCTCTTCATGACATACAGCGGAGATCCTAGAGAGGGGGAAAGACGCTTTCAGCATCTTTCAGAAGATATTTTTCTCTTTTTTAACCTACATAAGTAGGTACATAGCACCACACAAACATACAGTCCCTGAAGATTCTTCTTTTTTTACTGCCTCCTTCATTTCACCCAGTCCCAAACTACTAGGAGAGATTTAAGTGATTGATAAAACTTCTGTTTGTTCTTTCAGGTGATATCAAGATTATCGAACAAATCTACAATCCCACAGGTATGGCTTTTTCTAGACAGCAAAATATTTATCCAAAATCTGGATGACTTCTGATATAGCTTTCTTCCCATCTAGGGTTTTATATAATTACTTTTTACTTTCCCCAGTTTTCTTCCCAATAAGAGATTGTATTGACTGATTTTCCTGAGTTAGAGTATAAAGAAGTATTAAAACTTGTATCTCTACAGGAGTGTTTGTTGTTATTGTTATAAAGTCATTTTTTTATCAAAACCTGACAAGAGTACTGAAATCCTGAAGTGTGTTGATCTTATAAGTACTTTTGTTTAAAATTGGTTATAAAATTTTTCATATAAGCATCTACTTTCATGTGAGTATTTATAATGGTTATATATACATGGCTCAAAGATATTCTGGAAGAAGTTTCACTTGAACTCTTAAGACAGTGCCAATTTTTAAGTGCCCTCCACTTTTATAGATGACTTGGAAACATTAATCCATTATATTTACTAGCTAGATTTTTATTGCTAATAATTCTACAAGCCTATGAACAGCTCCTTTCATTGCTTTGTACCTTCTTTGAAGCAGAACTCAACACCACACACACACACACATACACACCAACATATACACACACACACACATACACACACACACCCCACAAATAGATCCAGTTGAGCATTATAAAGATACTGATAATTTACAAAGATGGTTGGAGAAGGGCAAACAGTGTTTACATTTAACATTAGGTCAAGAAACTCCTTAAAAGTTTCTAAAGCATCTCGCTGCTTTCAACCAAGTGTCTCTTCAAAACTAGTTTACTTTTCTCTTTCATCTCCACAAAATCTTCCTCATAAGAAAGCAAAATAGACTTCATGTGTCAACTCTTCTCTCCAGAAAGTCCTTCCTCGCAGCAGCACCAACTTTCCCCCAGACCCTTTCTATATTTCCTTGTTCATGAAGAGAAATTTGACTTTTTTGTTGATTGCTTTTCCCATTTGAATTTCTCACCCTTTTACAGAACTGCAAAGATAAAGATCCCTCCTAATAATCTAACATCCTTAACTTGAAAAATTCTTCTTTGTAATTTAGATTGAAGTTCATTTGTGATGTTAAAACTACCAGAATAACAACAGATGTTTATTTCTCTTTTTGGACAAGTCTTAGAGGAGGACTATAACATCCCCCATGTGTCAATATGGTTCCTGAATTTCTACTTTCTGCTTCATTATTTTTAGCATATGACTTCCTTCTTTAAGATCTCTTCATTTCCCCAAGGTGGTAGATGAATATCCATTAGTTTTAGCCATACTCCAAACTAGAAACTAAAGAAATATGAAAGAGTGTGATAGAGGTTCCCTTGTTCTTTGTAGCCTTTCTAAAATTTCCTCACAACCTCTCTACTTACATACCATCATGTTAGAACATAGCCTCATTGATAAACCAAGTTGCAAGGGAAACTGTGATCTTTGGGCAGGGTATATTTCTAATACACCTATTAAGTAAGAAAGAAGAAGGCATTGCATAAAAGAGGTAACCACACCTGCCCTGATAGAAATTTGGTGTTCATCTTCCTTATGATAATCATCATTTCATGCATTTATTCAAACTTTTCTTTACACATTGCTAAGTGCTTAATTTCCATTATCTAATACCTAACATTTTCCTCATGCCATTCCTAGTTTACAGGCAAGGAAACAAAGATTTCTTAATAATTGTGTTATCTACCAAGTAGTACCAAGGTTACTACTAGCAAAGGACAGGAGTTCTAGGGCTGTAAAACTGAAAACTATCCATTCAACCTTGAGACTTTGTCCTGCTTGCTCTTTAGTTAGGACAGATTAGACTAGTCATTTGTGAGTTTTAAGTGACTATTCCAACAAAATGTCATGAGCTAAGTTTCAGATTTCTTTAACTATGAGTTTTAAAATCTTATTATACTTATGAAAGCATTTTGCTAGGAAGAGAGTGAAGGGATGAATCAGGTGAGAAGGGAGAGACCTGTGTTTGAATGCTATGGCAATGTATCACAGGTGAATCCAGCTACTTGGGGGAATCAGCTGTTTCTGGTGATTCCTGGAGAAAGGAGCTGGTCCTCCTGCCAGAAGCCAACATGGGTCTGGGTGTCAAATAATATAAAAAACTTTAAGTCCTGACTACAGTAATGATAGGTGGGATTATTAACTCTTGGTATAAGTGATGTCTGCTGTCTTGATTATAAGAGTCAGTTTCTAAGAAATTTATCTAAGGTGCCAAGACACCTTCACAAAGTGTAAGTATGAAATTTGAACAAACTTGTAGAAGTATAAACACTGGACAAGTTATTAGTAAGAGACTCCTTTAGAGCCAGTGGAGACTTTTGAAACAAAAGAATGAATACATTGTCAACAGCTATATAAACAGAAATATAAATAGAGAATGTACTTAGTGTTTTTCATTTCTTTGATAAGTTTGCCCAGTTGTGTGTTTAGCTGGGGTAGCTAATTTTTCTATTCCACACTGCTAGTATACAAATATTTCCCTGCAATCCATGTAGGTCCAATTTTTGTTGAAGCACACAGTTTTAAATGCTGTGAAAAACCAAAATAAACAAGTAAAAGAAACATCATGACCAACCCAATAAAGATCTCCTAGTTTTACCATTAATTAAAATATTCATATCTAGCTGAAAAGAGGAGGCTAGGAATACCATTTTGTTCAGAAATCTTGAGCCATCCATCGAGATTAACATACAAAAAATCTTCAAAAAAAAACCAATCATCTCACTTAGCAGCTGCTAAATCACATAAACTGAATGGTTGTTGCCTGCAAGTCATTATAATTCTTTTATATCTGTCACTACACCTATTATAGGTATAGCAAAAACCAAATATACCAATGAACCAACCACTCATTGAAGTCATAATCATGACATCCCATGAGATTTAAGTAACAATTTTAGGGATTTCAAGTTTTTAATCTTACTTTTTTTTTTTAGAGATTATCGATAAGCAGCTATAAGTGATTAGATTTCAAAAGAAACTGAGGCACAGAAAAGTAAATTGACCTTTTGAGATGAATTTACCTCTGGACATGCTCCAGAGAAGCCATGTCTGGGGTGGAACAGGAAGCATACATTTTATAGTGACTGTTCAGAGCCACTAAAGTTTAGCTTTTGGTGGCTTCTCTGTCCTGCCCTCCCATCATCACCTCAGTTTTCTTTTCCTGTCTTTTCTGTTTTTTTCTTTTTAGCCTACCACGTTCAAGAGTCCAGTGATACTAAGCTAGATTTTGACAAAACTATTTTCCCTCCTTTCCCAATGCTCTTCGGAGGGAAAGACCTGGTAGTTCTATTTCTTGTTAGCAACTTATGAGAGCAAGAACAATAGTGTAGCTGAGGACACTTCTGTGCTTTTTCCTTCCATGGGAACCCGAATAGGAAAGATATTCTCAAGGATAATATAAGTTTTACTGGCTTATCTCCATGTAAAGGTCCATTAAAGATCTTACCATTTTAACTCACAAAATCCAAGAACATCATTAAAATTGAAAACATCTTTATTCCTAAGAGTGTGCCACCATGTACTATTCCAAGTGACTAACCAAGTAAATACTAGATGCAAAGCTTATAAAATGTACCTTTTATAGAACTCCCCCACCAAGACAGTTTGAAAGAACAACTGAAGGGCTGAAGGCTAAAGCCAGGAAAGCAGAGAGGATGAACCTGGAGGTCAGAATTTGAAAGACTTTTAAAACCTGCAAAAAAAAAAAAATAGCAAAATCTGAGGTCTTCAGTTTTAATGATAGTAAGTCTCTAAGGGATTTGACTTTCTTCAGTAGAGCAGTATGAATGATACCGGCTTTAAAAGCCTTTGCAATCTGCACTAATCTATGTTATCCATTGATTTAGTCAGAGCCTAAGGGGAATGGCAGCATCAAGAGACTGCCATCCATTGTGGAGGATGAAGAAGAGGAGGAGGGAGAAGAAGAAGAGACAGCCTCCCTCTCTCCCATCTACACAAGAGAACCCTCTTCACGCAGCAAGAAGACTGGAAGCAACAAAAGCTACCTAGGCTTAAGCCTAAAGCAGCTGGCCTCAGGAACAGTGCCATTTCACTCACCTATCCGAGCCTCCAGTTCAAATTCCCCCCAAGTCAAGCAGGAGACTGACCTCCCTAACCATGGTAAAAGGAAAGAGAAGAACTTGAAATTGCAACTTTCTACTTTGAATAATGCGGGGCCTCCAGACCTCAGTCCAAGGTTAGAGTTCACATCACATTAACTCTTTCCCAGGTGAAAGTGGTCCTCTTTAATGCAGACTCATACGTGCCTAATAAATTACTCAGTCTTTTTACTGTGTAGGTTCACAGCCTGGATTCTTTATCTTTCTCTTTGTGCATGTTTTTTTGAAAATGTGTACAGGTTTGTATATACATGGTATGAGAATAAATACTTTTGGTAATATTCTCAAAAGAATCCATTAAATGTTCAGCATTTCTTCTCTACACTCTTTAGATTCATTTAGCTCTACCTATTGTGTTAAATGTATAATAAATGTAATGCAAAATATAAATGCACAAAGAACTGAGTGCTTTCTATGTTTTATGTACTTTTACAGTGTGACTTTATAATTTATTAATTTATGAAGAACATAAAAAGAGATAGGACAAAATCCATCCATGCTGTCCTCTTAATTAGCCTGATCTTGTCAAAAGTTTCATAAGGCAACAAGTTGAAATTATGAAGAAAGTAAAGTGTTGATTTTCATTTTCCATATGATTTACCCCATTACTGTGGAAGGCTGAAGCTCAGTTTTATTTCTGGTCTCTTCAATAGGTAACATAGCTTCTCTTTTTAATTAAAAATAAATCCACTTTAGAAGCAATGAAAGGTGGCTAAGAAAGTGAAAAAATCTTGGAAAATGTGAAAGGGTCAGGCTGTGGCACATAAAAGCAATAGCAATCATCAAAATCTCATAACAGCTAAGTAATTAAGAAAAGCAGGAAAAATACTGAGTGTGTTCTGTTTCGTGTACTTTGCTAGGTAATTTCATATTCACCCTGCATTTAGTCTTCTTGGAATCCCACGAAGTAGTTCATCTTATCTCTACTATGAAGTTATAAGAACTAGAATTCAAAATTTAAATATTTTGTCCAAGATCTCAGAGATATTAAGTAGTAAAAACAGAATTCAAATTGTTTTTCTACTCACAACCCAAGTGATCTAATATACTACATATTTCATCATTCTCTTAAAGAGCACAGCTTATCCTTTAAAAAAGAATATTAGAAAAAAATAGGCAAAGCAAGTTTAGTGAAAAGTATGTGGACATTAAATTGTCAAGCATTCAGTTGAAGATGGTACTTTGAAAACTGCTTGACTCTTCTTCATAAAGTTTTATTAAAATGAAAAATAATAATTTAAATAGGCAAAGACTCTATCAGAGCTAGAAGGGAAAATTTTATGTATAATATGATCCTACACTTAAAAATAATATATGTTCTTTTATGTATAGAAAAAGATCTTGAGGACCTATGCCAAAATATTGACAGTAGTGGTAAAGTAGAGGTGATTTTTATTTTCTGATTTTGTTACCTTTATGTATAAATTCCTATAATAGACTTGCATTTTTAATTAATGAATTAGTATTTACTAAGGAAAGAAGATTAGAAAACAACCTGATAGTAAGTTAAGTAGAATTCTTCAACACAAAAATTGAGTTTTGTCCAAACCTAGTGACTGTATCACCAAATTTAATTTTCTATAATGTTACAGTCATTAGGTTATCATGTTTTTTCTTAGAATACTTATTTAATATGAATTTAGTAAAAGAACTTCTTTGTAAATGTACATACATATATATTCTTTAATCTGAGATTTGAATCAGAATCTGAAAATAAATAAGAGCCTAAACCCTATAGCATTATTTCCAATAAAAATATAATGTAAGCTAAATTTGTGAGCCACATATGTAGTTTTAAATTTTTCTACTAGTGACATTTTTTTAAAGTAGAAAAAAGTCAGATTAATGTTAACAATGTATTTTACTTAATACAATATGTCCCAAACACTACCATTGTAAAAGTTAACAATATAAAAATCATTTTTAAATTTATTTCTTTCTTTACACTTATTCTTCAAAGTCCAGAATGTGTTTTTATACATGCAGCACATCTCAATTTGCACCAACCACATTTCAGGTCCTTCATATAAGACAAATAGTTACCAGGCTAGATATCCAGCTCTACAATAACTAGAATTTGGAAATTTCACATAAAATTTCTTAAAGACTTCTAGAAATACTAGAATACATGAATATAATGCAGTACTGACTGATTTCCTTTACTTCAACAGGATTGTTGATGGAATTGAAGACAGAAACAGCAGGGAAGAAAGCCAAACTTTTGACTTTGGCTCTGAAAAAATCCAGACAGAGCCTAGAATATCTCCTCCTCTTGGAGGTAAGCTCTTTATGTAATGTTCTCTTAAGGGATGATTCTTTTAACTCGTAATGTTTGAGGTTAGCATTACTTCTCCATTCTCCACATGATAGAATTCTACCAATGTCATTGAATGATTTGACTTGAGTCTGTGCCATTTTCCAAGTTATTTTTCTAATGTAAGTGGAGAAAATTTTATTGGTAGTCTTAATTGTTACAGATTATTAGAAGTGGAGTGAATGCAAACAGCACAGAATGTAAAACTGGGAATACAAGTGTGAGATGAAAGGTTAATATGTCTAATATGTGCATACATATGCACTGAAACGGTAATAGTTTACTGAGACATAGTAACATACTGATATTCAGTAACTTCTGCAGTTTTTGGACTAGATGTTCCATATTTTTATTTCATTTTATTTTAACTTATTTATTTATTGTTGTGCTATTTGGGGGTACACTGTGGCATTTACAAAAGTTCATATAATATATCAAATATATCATACAAATTACTTTTTAACTTTATGTTCATACTATATTTAGGGTTTTTTTGTAGTTTCCAAATATACAATTTTCTATTAGAATATTATTGTTGTACTGGGGGACATTGTGACATTTACAAAAGTGCTTACAATATATTGCCCTTGAATTCACCCCCCGCCATTCAAGTTATTAAGATATCATTTTTAATTGCTCCTCCATCCGGGCTACACACCATGCCATGTATCAACCACACTAAACATTGTGTCAGGAAACTCAAATTTATGCTGTTCGTCAGACAGTACCTATGTTTTCCTGTGATAAATTCAGACTAACTTACAGAAACACCACTTAAGGAAAACACCATGCTGGTTGCATACTATAAGAACATTGGTTATATTTAGTCAATTTATTTGGTGAGAGGTTATATACTTGCAGTCAGTCAGAGAATAAACAACTTTAGAATGATCTAAGCAAGTTGGAAATGATGGAGAGCTAAATAAAGCATTAGCCTCTCATGAAAGTAAATTAATATAAAGATCCCCCAACTGAGGTCCAGACCCCTCTCTCTCTTTCTCTCCCTTTTAACCTTGAGTTCATTGCCCAAAAAAGGGATTTGCCAATATGAAGAAGGCCAGAAGTGACAAACTCTAAAGAACACATACCTGTATTGATAAAGACAGAATAATGCATAAGTTAAACGGGTACAGCTAATCCAAAATAATTACCAGAAAACTACCAGATGCAAGACTACCACACCCTATCCACCCTCTTCTCTTTTCACCAACTAGTGAGATCCTTGTGTTAGAATCTCCTGCTAATTAGCAAATCCCTCTATAGACAAAGCCAAGTTCAAGAAAGATAGCTGCATGAACAGTTCTGGGAGGTGTCTCTGTTTAGTAAAATACCAGTATTTCATCTCAGCCAACAACCCTTCCTAGCACCCATCACCTGCTGGGGAACCTGAAGGATCTTTGTAAGACTTGTAGGCAGCAGGGAAGAGCAGACAAGGAGGAGTACAGTGGTGATTATTGAGTTCAGTTGGATTGCATACATTGATACTGCTTTCAGTGGGGCAGTGTTTAAAGAAATCATAGTTATAGTCAAGCTAGTGTCTGCCGTGAACACCAGTGGTTATATTCAATGGCAAGATTTTCCTTTTGGTTCACCTGGAGCTGCAGTCTCACCCATGACCATCCACCTATTTCTTAGCTTCCTTCTTTCCCTAAACCCATCACCTACCTCTTCACTAATCCATTCAAGTAATAAATTTTCTTTATTCTGCCTCCTAAATATCTGTGTTTTCTGTCCTTCCTGCCTCTACTCTCTTCCTAGCCACATCTGTCTCTTTCCTACATTTCCACCAAAGTCTGTTCTCTGGTCTCACACCATTTTCCACGCAGAGTATATTTTTAAAGAAAATGCAAATTTATTTGTATTTCTCTGTTCTTGTGCCTGAAACCCTGAGATGGATTTGTATAGTCCATATTATGAAATCCAAACCCATTGCCTAAGTAATTTTTGTGGTACTGGTATTGAACTCAGGCCTCTTGCTTGCTAGGCACCTTCAGCCCTTTTTGCTTTTAATTGTTCAAATAGGTTCTTGTGCTTTTTGCCTGGGCTGGCCTTGAACTCTAATCCTCCTATCTATGCCTGCCATGTAGTTGGGATTACAGGCGTGCCACCATACCCACCTTGTTCTTTGATATATGGTCTCACTAACTTTTGGCGGAGTCTGGACTGGCCTCGATCTGTGATCTTCCTGATCTCTACATCCTGAGTTGCTGGGATTATAGGTGTGAGCTGCTACATCCAGATGCCTAAATACTTTTTAAGTGTCTCTGACTTCTAAGCTCCAGGAAGATCAATTACATTTTCTTTATTCATATATTGACCTATTGTTTATAACTGGAAATCATTTGTTGAATGAATAGAATATCTTTAAAAAGTATCTCTGTGAAATGCATTGTTGTTGCTTTGGACTACTTTAAGTGTTTTTTCTCCCATAGAAAAGTTTTCTAGGCATAATTGATGAAAATTAGTATGGTCATATATTGAGACAGAGAAAGAGAGAGAGGGAGAAAGAGAGAAAAAGAGAGAGAGATTGAATTTTGTACTCCAACTAGTACTGACTCATTTGAACTTTTTGTCCTGGACAGTAGAGAAAACATGGAGAAAAGAGAACTAGGAAATGGGAGAAATTACCTTGTGAATTGAGGCAGAGCCAGAATTGTGCAGCACAGATTAGTACCTGAAATAGAGGTGGAGAAAAACTTTCTCATTGGCAAAGGAATCAAGTTTTGGAAAAGAATGAGAGAAGGAAAAGAATATCCCTTTTATATGGTATGAGCACTGACTGTCACATTTTTAGAAAACAGTCAAAGAAGAGAAAATGTGCCATCTTGGACCATGGTAGTGATCATATCTGGGGTAATGGGAGGATTTCCTTGGGCACACCCAGTCACTGTGGTTTCAGTCACCACTATGTGTGTGTATGGTTCCAAGAGTATATCAGGAGCCATCCAGAGAAGTACAAGAGGCTTATCTAATCCTGGGAGGACAGAAACTACAGGGAACAAACATTAGGAAAGGTTAAAGGTGATAACTTGGGCTTTGTTCCATATTTCAGTTGTCCCAGTCCTCAGACATGCAGTTGAATTCTAAAAGGCTCATTCTGTGTGTCACTTTCTAGACCCAGAGATTGGAGCTGCCGTTCTCTTCATCAAAGCAGAGGAAACCAAACAGCAGATAAACAAGCTCAACAGTGAGGTATGGATCTCTTTTCTTGGTCATGCTGGAGTGGTCAGAGGAGATAATCTTAGTTACACACAAAAGCAGTGTAAATAGAGAACGACATCTGCTACCATGTCTGCCCACCACGGGAGAAGCCCTACTCAGCCTCATAAGGGCCATGTTACCTTGACAAGCCACTTCCCTCTCTCAAGCTCCATTTCCCCATGTGTAAGAAGGTGGTAATAATTATTCCTACATTTTTGTCCATTATAAAATTAAATGAGAAAGTAGCAGACAGAAAAGCTTGAAGGCAAAGAATAGGGGTGTGTTAAGGAGGCAGTGAAATCTCTGGATACCTGGGGCTCAGTCCTTCTGAAAACCTCTGAGGACTGTGTAGAACAACTCAAAATTGTTCCACCAAGAAGCAAGGAAACAAAGAGTTGAGACTCTTAATGCAGGCTTAGCTGCAAGGGAGATTGGAAACTCTTTTCAAGAGAAAGGCAGAGGAACAGCTGAGACTGTTTTTGGTGGCCTTCAGAGTGAGCTTGGCAAGAGCATGTGGGCAGTATAGTATAACAAATCTCCTTCTAGGACTAAAGTTTAAGATTACATCATGACATCTTGGGAGAGGGGAATTGCAGCCTTGTGATTGTGTTGAGAGTATTTTCAAAGGAGGTTAATTGCATTAACTTTCAATTATCTATAATAATGGAGGACTGTGTATCTTGACATAAAATCCACAGGTCTCTATTAAAACTGCATTTCTTCAACTTCATTAAGATTTATGCTCATCTGCCATCTATCTTTCCACACCTACTGTCCCTGGAAGCAAGATTGTTGATAATGGAAAGAGTGCCAAGAGGGAGACTAATAAGGAAGAGAAAAAAAAAATCAGAGTTTACCAACTGGATCAAAAGTCCTAAATCATAAGGACTTCGCCAAACACTGGGTGCCACAAATAACCTCTTGTTAAAAAGACGTTTTAAAAAACCAAATCCTGATGGAGAACTAGACATTATCTTCCATTAACAATTTCCCTTCAGATATTGTTTCCAGCTAAAATCAATCATTAATACTATTTGAATTCTTTCTACTCATATTTGAGAACATTTAATGGTTTTAAGAACTGATTGACCTATTTCTTCCTAAAGTATTAAAGTTAGAGTTTCTTCTGGAGGAAAAAAAAGTGTATCTTTCCCCTTTTAGAGTATAAATGATTTTTCCAAGGTAGGGCTATAGAACAGCACACTGTATATTTTCCCTTGTCATTATGGACCAACGGTATATCTGTTAAAGTAGACAATCCCTTGAAAAACAAAATTTTCCCCAATGTGATCCTGTATTCATCATTGCTTTTCTAGTTAGATGACTTATGTATTTTCTCTTGTCATACCTTGTAACAAAAGATCAAGCTAAAATACCAGTGCTATAATATTCTTCTCAAAAGATTAGATTTTCATTATAGTATAATATGTGCTTTCTTCATGGTCAAAGCTTAACAGAAAAATCTTATCTTTTACACATAACTTAGTCCATACAGTCTTGAGCATTTAAGTTGTATATTGGAATCAACTAAAATAGTTATAATAAAAATACAAATTGGCTTCAAGTTGAAGAACTACCCCTCTCGTAACCTCCTACTTGTATTTTCCTCACATCTCCTACAAAGTAGTGCTTATATAGAAAAAGAATTTTTAAGCGCAAGCTTATTTTTCATTTTACCTATTTCCTAGTATTCATACATGTGATCAATTGATCGCTCTATTCTTTGTTTATTCTATTATTTTGTTACAAGCAATTAAGAAAATAATTAATAATATACGTGGAATATACTTCACGGCACTTACTCTCACCAAAAAGGCAAGTGCAACTATCGTTGAGGCATGTTGACAGTGGGACATTCTACAGGTATAAAAGCATTGCCGACCCTTATTCTATTTGCTCAAAGATTAAAGATGTACCAAAATTCTTCACTGATGTGTACCTTTCACAATCATACTCAACTGGTTAAACATAGAACAAAATCAGAAAAGGAATAATAATGGTAATAACTTACATTTATGGAACAGTTAAGAGAGTTTAAAAGATATAGGACAGGTGCTAATGTTAGCATGCTTTTGATAGCCCTGTCAGGGGTTTGCAGTGGAGGAAGGGTGTGATTCTAACAAAATTCTTTGAAAATAACAACAAAAGTAACTGTAGGGGCCATGGGCTGTGTAAGTCAAATGCTCCATTTATGAAAAGGTTTGTAGATAAGGGTTAAGGTATATTCTCATTTCTGAAATCTGACTGACCCAGAAAAACATTATGGCAAATCCTGCCAAGGGAAAATTCTCTATCTCAGCAGGCATAAAGCATAAAACACACTAATGGAAAGAGAAATAGTTTTGGAGGGAGACAAATATTTAGGTCCTCATCCTGTGACTTCAATAAGGTGTTTGCCTTTCCTAGGTTTGTATTATTCTATTAACAGATAATAATATCTGAAATAGAGAGTTATTGTGATGACTTAATGCCACATGTGAAGCATTTATTTAAATTACATATGTAAAGCCTGATAGCTTCCTTTATAAGTGGACAATAAATAACAATTTTTTTGCATTCCAGTTGAAGTTTCTATTCAACAAAGAGTGACTGCCCTATCTGTACCTCCTAATAGCCATCAGTGCCCAGCACAGGGTACCAGGGGAAAGATGATCAACCAATGTTTATTGAATAAAATGAAAGTACATGAACTTAACGAAAGCAAAATTGATTATGAAAAACACTACTTTCACCGGGAAACTTTCCTTTTTGCTATGAAAATAGAATAGGAAATGATATGGCAGATTCTTTATATATTTCAAAACATCTTACATGAGCTAAACACCTTGATTTAAAAGTACCCCTGTATTAATTGAACAAACACATATAGTCTGAAAAGAGGGGGAAGAAGGAATGGAGTTAAGGAAATATAATAGATGGAATGAAGTTGTCCAAAGTACACTGTACACATCTATGGAAATATCACAATGAAACTTCCTTGTACTATTAATGTATGCTAATAAAAATACAAAGTAAACACATATACTGCAAGACTTACAGGTTTAAGGGAGATAGACACATTAGACCAGTTTAACAATGCTTGACCATTACCTAATGTTACATTAAACATATTAAAGACAAAATAAAGATAAAACTGTACAGGAAAAACCTGCCAGGCTTAAAAGAAAGATAAACAGAACCACATCTACATTTTCAAAATGAGAGAAGACAGGTGTACTGTTAAATTATCTTGCTTACCACAGTATGCTTTGGTTTGGGTGCTCTGCCATTTCTTAGTATTTTATTTTATATATTTAATATTTTAGTTTATATTTATATTTTTACTATTTTATTTTATATGCATGTAAAGGACCCATAGTTAATAGTAAGCCATTTTTATCCATTTTGAGTCTTATTTATATATTTAATTCTCATGTATATGTATGAGAATTTATATATATGTGAGAATGAAATGTGTAACATGTATAAACAAAAATGAGCTATGTAGAAATATAACAGCTTATAATGATTTTTACAGAGTAATCAAGCTTCTATGCTGTTTATGTCCCTTTTTCAAAATGATTTTATTGATATATACTAGTCATATAATTCACTCATTTAAAGTATAACATTTGATGGTTTTTAGTATAATCACAGAACTGTGCATCCATTACCACAATCAATTTAAGAATACTTCATTGTCCACAAAGAAACTCTATACAACATAGCTATCACTCCTAACCACTGCAGCACCCCTCTCCTCAGCTCTAGGCAACCATGAATCTGCAATCAGTCTGCATTCTGTGTTTATAGATTTGCACTGGGCATTTCATGTAAGTGGAATCAATATATGGCCCTTTATTACTGGCTTTTTTTTTAACTTCACATGTTTTCAAGGCCTACCATGTTGTGGGATATATCAGCACTGCACTTTTTTATTGTCTAATAACATTCCAAAGAATGAATACAAAGTATGACTATTCCACATCTTGCATATCCATTCTTCAGTTGGTGGACATATGGGTTGTTACCACTTTTGAGCTAATACAAATAACGCTGCCATGTACATTTATGTATAAGTTTGTGTGTGCATATAGGTTTTCATTTCTCTTGATTCTATATCTGGAAGTAGAGTTGCTGAATCATGTGGTATTTCCATGTCTAAACATTTGAGGAACTCCCAGGTTATTTTCCAAAGCGACAGCAGCATTTTACATTCCCAGCAAGAGTACATGAAGGTTCTGGTTCCTTCCCAACTATTTTTATAATTATCTGACTTCTTAAACACTTGTATTAGCACATATTAGTTATATGAAGGGTTTCATTGTGACATTTCCACATACTTACAATGTACCTTGGTTAGGCTCACTCTCCCTCATCTCTCTCCCCCTACTTAAAATGATTTCAGCAGGTTTCACTGTTCTATTATAGCTACACTAGTATTTGTGAAGTAATACTTCACATGGTTTTAAATTTACTTGTCTGATAACTGTTAATATTGAGTATCTTTTCGTGTGTCTGTTGACCATTAGTATATCTTCTTATAGAACTGTGTATTCATATACTTTACCTATTTTAAAACTGAGTTGTCTTCTTATTATCAACTCATAAGAGTTCTTTACATATGATATATACTTGTTTCTTAATACATGTATGATTTTCAATTTTCTTCTCTCATTCTGTAGATTGCCATTTGACTTTCTTGATAGCATTTTTTGAAGCACAAAAGTAATGATTTTGGTGATATCATTATCAATTTCTTTTTTCGGCTGCTTGTATGTTAGAATCATGTCTAGATCTTACTTGTGCAAGATCATGAAAATTTATTCCTGGGTTTTCCTCTAAGAACTTTATAGTTTCAGCTTTTATATTGATTCATTTTAAGTTTCCATTGATATATAGCATGATCCAATTTCTTTTAATTTTTTTTGTGTGGACCATTGTTAAAAATACTGCTTTTCCTATTTAGTGATCTTAAGACTTTTCAGGAAATCCAGAACATAAATGTGAGAGTTTCTTAATTTTATTTTGTTGATCTATGTCTACTTGTAGATCCATAGAAACAGAAACAATAGAAGTAAATAGATTGATGGATAGGTAGACAGATGACTGATAGCTAGATATATAGATACATAGATAGATACATAGAAAGACGGTACAGAGATAGGTATAGAGATAGACATAGATATTGAGAGAGAAAAATAGTAGCAATTGGCTCAAATGACTATGGAGGCTGCAGTTGGTAAGCTGGAGAAGCAGGAGATCTAATTGTGTTGTTCCATTTGAGCCTAAAGGCCTAAGAATCAGGAAAACCAATGATATAAATTCCAACCCAAAAGCCAGAAGACTTGAGACACAAGAAGAGCTGATTTTCCTTTCTGATAAAAAATAAGGGAAGACTAATGCCTCAGCTTAGTTAGGCAGGTAAAGTTCCCTCTTACTTGGCCTTTTTTTCTACTTAGGTCTTCAGCTGATTGGATGAGGCCTACAAACATTAAGGAGTACCATCTGCTTTACTCAGTCTACTGATTTAAATGCTAATCTCATTTACATACATCTTCAGAGACACACTAGAGTAAGACTTGACCAAATGTCTGGAACCCACCAGGACCCAGTCAAGTTGACATACAAAATTAGCACCACGTCTACTGAATATCTTCTGTTGATGAGTTTAATGGCTCTTGAAGTGACTTTAAGTCATTGGCCCATTTAGATGTCTATTGCCTTGGTAACAATAATTCTTTTCGTTTTAGGGTCTAAACTTTTTTTAGAAAACAATTTCTTTTTATCAAAGATATGGTGGTTCTTTCTGTGGAACAAAATTAGACATTTTCTCAGACACTAGAATTTAGAAAGACATTTCAGTTTTAGCCTTTTAATTCCATATATTTTATATTGTATGCATGATGAGAACCAATATTTATGAAAACCCAGTTCCATTCTTGATGCCCGTAATGTTGCTGAGACTCTCACTGAGTGACAGGAGCCCTTTCTTTCATTTGACACATTAGCACATTGTTAATTTTAAAAGAATGAGAATCCCTTTCATATCAACTTGGCCTCCATCATTTATGATACCAAGTTCATGTTGCTATTGAGCCCATTTGGAGAAAAATGTGTTTTATTACATTTCATAATTGGATCCTAGATCATAATCATTTTTAAAATGGCTATTCTAGTTATTTACAGATATTTTTAGTATTTTCTTATGACTTTAGAGTTTTATTTTATATAATCACTAAGATCCAAAAGTTGAATTTCAAATTTTGTTTCCTAATACCAAAATCTTAACTTTTCTTCCCTCGTTTTCAAACTCCTCACAAAGTCTAGTAACTATTTCTAAAATATTGAAGATTCCTACCATTCTCAGATTATTCTGAGTTAACAAACTGCAAACCCTATGTCCTAAAATTTATTTCATGTTCAAGAGAAAAGACTGATAGGTCAGCAGGAGGGTCTTTACCCTGGAGTAGTTTGCTGATTGGCTATGTCCTATTTGGAGTAGAGCACAGAAAATTGTGTGGCTTTAAAGATATAGATAACATTTATGTTCATATTTGATTAAACAGAACTAATTTCATGGACACAATTTTAAGAGCAAAAATGTAATCTTCTGTGTTTTCCAGAAGAAATGGAAAATTGAGTGCTGATAAACACTGGTAATACCCTCCATAATGCCCAAAAGTTAATATGAAAATTTTTTCTCCTACTTAATTTTGCTCAGCATATAGAATGCCCAAATGTCCCTAGTTAGATGTATCATACAATACCCACATAAACAAATACACAAAATGAAATGCTTTTCACTGGAAAACAGAAGAGAGATCCCAGTTGTTAACTAGGAGTTGCTTTACCACTTTTCTGTGTGTCTGTGAAAATCCAGGATTCTATCAAAAATTTGCATAAGAAATCTATACTACTAATCTGATAAAATTCATTCCTTAGTCTTCTGAATTGTTGGTATTATTGTATCTTTTCATTTCTACAGTTGGATCAACTAAAGCGCACTGATAGGAGTCCTATGTCATTCCCAGGATCTGTCTATACAGTCCATAATTCCTCATTCTGATCATTTATAGTTTTTGATCATCATTCCTCAGAGAGAAAATATAAACATAGGCTATATGTTCTCTTTTATGACACAGAAAATTTATCCACTGAATATTTGGTGGAACCATTCTGTATTTCCACTTTTACATATGTAATATTGAGGTTAATGTGACATTTTGTGGACACAGGTGGCTGAACTGTAATACATCCAACTAATTCATGCTTTGTAAGACTGTCTTACAGTTATCAAGCCTGTATGAATGTCAGTAGTGTGATAATAGCAATCTTTATTTTGTTCTCTGTCTTATGGTTGATGCATAGTAGACATATACTTATAACTGATGAATGAAGAAAAGATGGTTCAATAGGCATGATATTTATTTTAACTGAGACATTAGGACATTGAATAGAAGAAAAAATGGAATCTTAATTTTGAGTTTGAGGAGACATTAGAAATCCTGATATATGAGATGTTCATATTGCAGACAAGTAAACTGGTAAGAAGAAATTATCATATATATTACAAGGGAGATTGAAACAAAATGGAAATATTAACTAAATCTCAGTCCAAGGGCTTTCTTTTTATTAAGTTAGTATCCAAAGCAGACCATCCTTGGTCTATATTGAAAAGATTTCCTTCTGAAATATCAGAAGTCCACATCAGAACATGTGTCTCTGGTTCCTTAAGTCAACCATATGCACACTTAAGTTTAAGACTTGGTTTACCTATGGACAGATAATTTAGGGTACAATAATTCTGCAATAGGTTTATCATAAAAGTCTGATAAATTATACTATATGTTGTTTTTCCATATATGAGTCTCAGTTATCAATATTCCACAATTTAGCATTTCCAAAGCTAAAAAAATACATTTTGCATGATGAACTCTGAGATAATTTATATGTTAATTGCCTTAGTCATTCCATAGTGTATATATATTATATATATGTATATATATACATATATATATAAGTCTTAATCATATTATACACCATAAATACATAACTTTTTTGTGGTACTGGGGATCAGACCTGGGCTTACACATGCCATGCCAGGCAATTGCTCTACCATTGAGTTACACTCCCAGCCCTTTTATCTTTTCTATCTTCTTTATTTTAAGACAGGAACTCATTAAGTTGCTGAGACTGGCCTCAAACTCACCTCCTGCCTCTTCCTCCCAAGTAGCTTACATTATAAGAGTGAAGGACCACACCCAACTAATATTAGATTTTTGTAATAAAAAAAGAATGCAAAAAGTCAGAAAAAAAAGATTAGAAACTAATAATCTGATCCTGCAAAACATGGAGCAGCAGTGTTGGCATTAACTAGAAGTTTGCTAGAAATGTGAATTCCCAGGCCCTGGCCCATAGACTTCAAAAGCATGCTGTGTCAAGATCCCCAGGTGATTCTCAACACATTAAAGTCAACAAGCACTACTGTATACTACTGTCATCTGAAAGGTACAGACTTGTTTCGTGATTGCTGATAGCAGTAAGAGTCCCTTAACCAGACAGTATTCCAGATACTATTCAAACTTTGTCACAGGAATCAGAAAAACAGATGTGGGAAGCAAAAGACTAATAAATAATGGATTACTATGGCACAGCTGAAGTAATATAGTTATGTCCAAAGGCCTAGCTTGCAGAAATTCAATGAAGCCATTGAAGTAATCACTTCGAAGAATACAGTTGGTTATTTTCTATTGGTAACACTAATTCTTCTTTTATTGTAATTTAAGAGACATCAGCTGCACCTGCAAAAGTAAAACTCTGGTACTGTTCCTGTGTGGCTTAAGACAAGCCACTTCACCTCCCAGTTTCTAGTCTCTCCAGCTGTGGACAGAGATTTACATCTTTTGTTAGCAATGAAATTGAGACTCTCATTTGGATGAAATGTGTGCCAGTGCCAAGTATGATTATTATTTTAGCTGACAAATAAAGACTTTCACTTGTTTTTGAATGCTTTATAAAACAAAAGACTCAAGGATGAAATTATGCCGATCATCTTTTTTGTTTTGCCTGTTTAGAGCATTTGATTGAACTTGTCTAATTCTCATGGTAAATATGCAACACAACAAAGGATTAAATGAAAGACCATTTAATTACCTGAATCATAGCTTGTAAAAAATGTATATGTTTTTGGGGCAGGGGGAGAGGATTGGTGTAATTAGTACCTCTGAATTTAGGAAAATTGGGTCTAGCATGAAAATGTGTACACTTTTGGCAAAAACTGAGTGACAGGTCAAGAACTCTTCAAGCTAAGAAGATTATGTCAACAGATGCATTCCCCCATCTGCTCACTGAATGCATAAAAATGGAAATCACATTTTTCTCTGCCTACTAACTAAAATTCCAGATATACTCAGATTCCATAGATTATACCATACGAATAGCCAAGACCAAGACAGAGAAAGCATATAACATGAAGGAAAGCTGTATTGATGTGAAATAAATGGTACTGCAAAAGAAATATTTGTAGCTCATACTCCTGCTCCCAAAAGACACAATCTGAAGACACACCAGAACAATAAATCACAATTCAACTGACAAGCTGACAATGTATTGCTGGGAAAATAGGGTACCAGCACCACAGTGGATTTCTTAAATTATGTAATTACCCAATGTTTTAACATCTCCCATTTTTAAGTAACTGGGACTTGTATGAGACACTATATCATATGAAACATTCTTACCTATAGATCTCTAGGACCACTTATTTCTTTATCTTGCAGGACTACTTAGGAAAGATTGGTGAAAAGAAGTTATTTAAATTCAGTTTAAAATAGCATAACCTCATATTAAGGAATTCACCATGCAATTTGCTATTCATTAAAGTAACCCTCCCTGTGTCAACAAAGATTGATTGAGGGCTGGTGAATTGGCTCAAGTGATAAGAGTGCCTGCCTAGCAAGTGCAAGGCCCTGAGTTCAAACCCCAGTGCCACCAAAAAAAACAAAAAAGATTTATTGAATACTTACTTTCTGAGCAAATTTGAACAGGAACTTGATCTACTATTAGAACAATAAAGTACCTGCCTTCCTTATCCTTCCATCTCCATATTGGTTATTATTCAATTCTAATCAACACCAAGTCACACATTCTATTTTATCTCATATCCTTGATAGAGAATTGTCAATCTGTCTGACTGCAATTACTCAAACTTTAGACTGGAAATACAGGACCTTAAGCAACAATGCTCAATGACTCCAGTTATTGCTGTTACTACTTGCTACTGCAAAAATCCATCCAAGGCAATACTAAACCTTAAAGAATATTCTGATATTAGTAATGCAAAAATGCTAATCGAAATGGATTACATCTCTATGCTAAAGCAGAGAAAGAATTATATAGACAACTGTGGCTTTCATTGCTTTTGTACTAAAATGTTTCCTGGATTAGTATTCCCTACCATGAAGATATTCTCAGATATCTTAGTGCCTATATTGCATTATCATATCCAGCCTTGTGGGATTATTACATAATACCAGTTAAGTGAACAGTAACATCCTACATGCATTATATTGTTTAATTCTCACAACAAAACCCTTATGGAAATATGATGCAGAGGTGGGTGATAACTAACATTACATCAATGGAGCTAATTAAACATGAGTTCAGTAAACCAGATACTGGAAATGTAGGGTAACAATGCTTATTTCTAAGCCAACAGAAGTTCTGAAGAATCCTGGACAGGGCAGAAATAGCAAAGTTAGTGGTAAGTTAATGCTTCCCCCGCTAAGTGTATGCATATTGTGATAAATAGGCAAGTCTATTATCACATGGGTGTTTCTATTCATGATAGGAGGTGATGCTCAACTTGCAAGCTTGCTAACCACCTAAAGTATTGTGCGGTTAAGTCATGATCCTAGAGAACAAAGAGTGGAAGAAACTTTAGATGCTCCAAAGTTTTGAATAGAAAACTGAACCACTTGGAAGCACAGATGGTGTTTACATCACTTCTTTCTAACAGTTGGGACCTTGGAAGGGATAGAAAAATCTTGAATATGAACAATTTGCTATACAGATGGTGATGGTGAACTGGTTTGGCAACAGTTTTAAATTCCATACTGGTGGGTTCTTATCCACAGAAGAATAATGGAAAAGAAGAAGAAGAAGAAAAGGGAAGAAGAGAAATGGATAAAGAAAGCATAATTTAATACACAAGAAAGAGAAGAATGTATTAAATCATGTTTTACCATTTTTACATTTACTCACATGTGTATACATTGTTTGGGCCACCTCCCCATGTTTCATGTTTTCTTTATCAATTATCCCTACAAGTAGAAAAAATCAGAAGATCACATCAAAAACAGCCACACAGAGGAACAACCAGGAATGCAAAAAGTTTGCCAAATTTCTATTGAAAAATAAGTAGATTTGCTACTTGGCATTCAGGATGTACTTATGGTATTTGGGGCCAGTAAATGTAACTCCCAGAGCAATCGAGTTTGTGGTAGGACATTTGACACAGCAGTAACATAAGTGAAATCTCGCAGAAATCAGGGTCGAAAGAGACCCATTTCTGCTATTATGAAGGGACCATAGTAAGAGGAGAGAGATTCCAAAGAGTAGAAATACCACTTGCTCTTAGAAACTGAGGGATAATCAAGCCTTTAGATTAGGATATTTATAGATGAAAATTTCAAGTCATATAATACCTATTTTTAATATCTATATCTACAATGAACAGAGAAAGTTACAGATTTTTCAGTATAATTTTGTAGGAGGCAGCTACAAAATGTTTATGGTAAAATCATAAAATAAGATAAAAAATGAAAGTGATTATGATTTTTTTTTTCAAAATGGCAGGCATTGTATTCTTTTTTGCCTTCAAGATGTACTGAGTGAATGTCATGTTCTAAGTATTGCTTTCACTCCAAGAAATATCAAGAGAAATAACATTTCCTACCTGAAAGAACTCATAACTTAGTTCAGGACAGATAAAACTATACATTGCAAAATGGCCAGGTCTAAAACTACTACCAATGAGAGATCAAAAAAATTCTCCTCCAAGAAAACCAAGGTCAGAAGTTTGAAGGGAAAGAAGAAGAAGGGGGAAAAACCCAGCAGAAAAAGAGGCAGAGAAGAGCTCCAAGTTGGAGGGACCAACAGGCACAAGGGTTCTAGAGTATGGCTCTCACCCGATTCTGTCTGATGGTGTGCAATGGGAAAAATGGAAGATGTGGGGACATTGGAAAATGACATGAGACTTCTGAAAGACTTTGTAACTACTGCTCAAAAAGAGATTATGTTTTCTAAGATAAGTGGCAGAAACTAAAGAATTTAGGCTACTGTTAAGGTAAGTAGGAAAACTTGGGTTCATTTGATCAGAATGATTTTACTTATTTTTATTGTTCTTTTTGCAATATTCTTGTTGTAAGTTATACTTTGAAGCCAAATCTTAACTGTACAGTCTCATTCACAAAGCAGCCCCAGCAACCATTATTTTTTAGCAATTTGAAATCTTCTTACCATGCTGTGACTGAACCTCACCAACTTCAAAGAGTAGATTATTTTCTACATTTAATTAAGAATATTGTTTTTCCTATTTTAGAATGGACTCTGTTAGCCAGCCCAGCAGGAAACAGTAAACACAAGTGTAATAAAACCTTACTGCATTTTCCGTGGCAGTTTTTTGTCATCTGCAGTGTTGTGTCACTGCATCTCCACCTTCAGGAGAGGCAGTGTCTTCCCGATAGCTGTCTTGTTTTTGTAAAAGGAGAGATCCTTTACCTAGTAGAATTAATTCCCTCTTGTGACTTTAATAGTGTGCAGGGATGTATCTCCACAGAGACGGTGACAGAAATCTTCCTTAACAGCACTGTACTCCAGAGCTAAAGTAACCTGTTTCATTGAGTTCTCTTCTCCTTTTAGTTTAAACTAACAGAGTTATTTGCTTTCTGAAAATGATGATGCATTTTTGCATTCCTGGAGCCAATCAAGACCCTGAATTCCCAAAGTTCATGACCTCAAAGTTGAGTTAAATGAACACTACAAGTTAGGTCTCAAGAATACAGCCATGAGCAGGTATGGTGGCCCACACCTGTAATCCTAGCTACCAGGGAGGTAGAGATCAGGAGGATCACTGTTCAAGACCAAACCCAGGCAGAAAAGTTTGCAAGTTCCCATCTCAAACAATAAAATCTGGGTGTGGTGGCATATGTGGGAAGCATAAATAGGAGGACCGTGGTCCAAGTCAGCCCCAGACACAAACAGGGAGACCCTATTAAAAAATAACAAAAACAAAAGCGCTAGGGACATGGATTAAGTGGTAAAGCACCTGCCTAGCAGGCTACAGGCCTTGAGTACCACCAAAACAAAAATGTTATGTAGCCATGTAAAGGTGTTTCAGCCATGAGAAAATATCTATTCATTTTGAAAGCTAGAATGTAGCTCTTCAGAAATAGGTTTGTACCCTATGGTAAACTTTTTTTTTTGCATTTACCTAATTTGCTGTGAAGAGAAATTACTGTTTATTCAGTCTCCTATTATTTTTAGAGATGACATTTCAGACAGCGTTCATCCATGAGGTTACGTTTTTGTGTCGTTGTGCTTTTTATAGATTCTGACCACATTTGCAAAAATCTTTCCATTCTCTCTTAAACAATATCTCCTTTTCCATGTAATAATATACTATAGCAAAAAAGAATCAAATTGATAGGGGCTGAATTCTACAACAAAGGCTATCATTCATGATATGTGACCTTAAAAATACTGTTTTCATCTCTGGGTCTCAATGTCCTCATTTTATGGGTTGGAAAATAATACTGTAGCTCTGTTCATCTAGCATTGTTGGTTGATTCAGTCAATAAAGTGTACCTGAAGTACACTGTATTGTTATTCAAATATTGAATAATATAATTGTAAATATGCCTACAGTTCAAAATTGTCCTTCAAAGACTGTCTTTATTCAAACCTCAATAAAAGGACAACTGGGAGCATTTTTATTGGGAGCTGAGCTAATCTAGATATGGTGAGTTTAATAGAGGAATTAAGTTTACCCCATCTACCATTGTTTCATTTGGTGGCAGCTGTCTCTTCTGAACTTTAGATAGAACCTTGGGAGTGTCTGTTGGGCAGATCCAGTAACACTGCTCAAAGTGTGATCCATGGCTATAGAATTGATGAAACTGACAACCTATAGTGACAATTTCTGAGCCCACTGACTCTTCCTCAGATTCACGGTTCCTCGCTGAAAAGCCTTGAACAAGTATTTGGAAAGGCCCCTCCAATTCCATGTCTGCAGTAGGAAGACATTTTGGCCTGCCAAATTTTAAGCAGGTGTTACCAGTTAGTCACTTGAACCATGGAAAAGCCACCGTCTGGCCTTTTTTGAATGCCTGACTTTGAGTAGTGCAACCTCCTGGTGGGCCTGCCAGAGAAAATTAGCTTCATAATACACTTGCTGGAAATGAATTGAATTAAGTTACTAGATGAATTAGGAATGTGTATGTAAATGTTGAAGAAAGTCTTCTCGAAACAGCAACCCTGGTTTTAGCATCATTGAAGTTGAAACTGCCCTTCTTTTGTCCTGATGATCTTTAGCCAAAGGGTCCAGCTGCTTCTATTGGAGTTTTGTGGATGGTGATAGTAAATCAAGAGATAAGGAAGTCTTTTATAAAATACAAAGTGTTATAGCAATGAAGGCAAGATGTTACAACATTGAGTGAGTGTTATGAATTTAACCAAAGGCTACAAAACATGTGTGTCCTGTTGGCTGAAATATAAGTCCTCCTCATGTTGAGAAACAAATATTTTAGAAAAAGTAAATTAGAGTTAAACTCAACCTTCTGGTAGTTTTCATGGGGTACCTGATGTGGTTGTTAGACAAATAACTCCCTCCAGTAAATTTTATTATTGGTTTTAAATATAAAATGAAAAATGTGAACTCCTAAAGTGTTAAGGAACCATGCCTTCTTTTAGAGTTTTATAAATGCTAAATATCTCACCTAGAAATCTGAGCAAAGCACATGCTACATAATGTGGGTTGTAATTTCACAGAGTTCCTGGTTCACTGATGGATTTTGAGACTCCCAGGTGTGTACAGGGGTTATCTCTACACCAGCTTTGCAAGTGTCTGTTTCTTTCCAACTCATTTTATAACTTTTCCTTTGTCCTTGAACTCCCTACCTAGCAAATCTACTGTGAATTCTTCCTTCCCATGTACACCGTCCTGGAAGGTCCCTTATCCCTAGACTTGTAATAATATGGACTTTGACTAAAAAATGGCAAATGGGAGAACTACCATCCAGTTGGTATCTGCACAGGGAAAGTGGTGCTAAGTGTGTTTTGAATACAATATCTACTCCTTCACATTGTTGTGAATTGCCTGATAACTTCTGTGCACTAGAAATCTCTAATGAAGAGGCCCAGATTGCATGTCTCTCTAGGTTCCTTTGGAATGAGAGTGGCTTTAGATCAGGATGTATATCTACTCACTGCTTGGAGTTGGAGTGGGAGTGAACTTTCAGATTTTCTTAAGAAATCTCACTTCCCTGCTTCAACCTGGTCATTTTATGTACCTCTAACAATTGCCTTTTGCTTTATCTTTCCACCCAGGTTACAACATTGACTCAGGAGGTCTCCCAGTTAGGTAAAGATATGAAGAATGTGATGCAACTTCTGGAAAATGTTCTGTTACCTCAGCAACCATCACAGATTTGCTCTCTACATTCCACATCTGTGTGTCCCTCCAGGGAGGGCTTACAGACCAGGATGAGCTGGAGTACAAACCAACCTTGCCTGCACTTACAAACGAGTGAGGCTGCTTACACCCAAGCTCAACTTTGTCACAGTAATGTCACCTCTGACATCTGGAGTGTGGATCCTTCCTTTGTGGGGAATAGCCCCCAACGAACAGAAGCTCATGAGCAAAACCCTGAAGGCAGTGAACTTTATCATTCTCCAAACCTCAATTATTCACCTTCCCACTACCAGGTCATCCAAGAAGGTCATTTACAATTTTTAAGGTGCATTTCCCCACATTCAGATACCACACTGACCCCTTTACAGTCAATTTCAGCTACTCTCTCATCCTCTGTCTGCTCCTCCTCTGAAACATCATTGCATTTGGTTCTCCCAAGCAGATCTGAGGAGGGCAGCTTTAGTCATGGACCTGTTAGCTCCTTCAGTCTGGAAAACTTGCCCGGCTCTTGGGACCGAGAAGGAATGGCATCAGTCTCTACCAAACCCTTGGAGAACTTCCCACTGGAGGTTGTCACAAGCACAGCAGAAGCAAAAGACAGCAAAGCCACAAACGTATGATATCTCCACATTTGATGCAGCTGCCAATGTCAAACCCACCACTGCATGACAGCTTTAGTTTGCCTTTTTTGCCTCAGGGGGCAGGGCATGAAGACTGGGCAAAGTTTGAAGTCCTGCAGAAGAGAGTGTGAGGAGCCAAGGAAAGGCAGAGCCACCTCCATACTGTAGCAAACAATTTCCAGATCCTAGAGGCATAACGCAAACATTTTTCTGTACAGGTATTAACTTCTGGTCTGTTTGACAGACTTTGGTAAAAGTCCAAAGACCCTGAGGGTCTGAGCAGCTAGAAGTCCCCAATGAAAGAGTTCGTGGATTAGTTTTGTCCTAGGTGGCTTTTGTGAAGGGCAGCAAAGGTTTCTCCTGAGTGCCTGTTTGTCATTGCTGAACAATATCCATATCACTGTTGGCCTCAAGAGTGCACAGCTCCTGCTGATCTATTTTTCTTTTTGTGAGGAAAAGGGACAATTATCACTGCATGTCATCTCCTAGACAATCAGTCAAATAGAGCTGGTGGCCAGTGGTTAGCTATTCGCACGTTATTTGCCATGTAAATGAAAATGTCTTTATTTATCAAAAAAAGAAGCTATTTTTATATCCTTGGTATGACATATGTATTTAAAATATTTATAAAGAAATGAATGTTTTCTTTTCATTTTGGTAAAAAAAAAAAGCTTGCTGTTTTGACAAGAAATGCACTACTGTTATGTATAGTACATCAAAATTATTTATTATTAAGAAGATGTAGTTTCAAGAGGAATTTCCCCTTTTATCTGCATGCAGTTTGCAAAAAAATGTATCCTCACACTTCTGGATTACAAAAGAACAGTGAGGTCATATTTTATTAATGAAATAAAAACATGGAGTGAGTGTCAACAACATGAGCTTTGCCATGGTGGTGCAAAGGGCTCTACCTAGTCTCTCTGAGTCACATTCACAGCCTGAGTTACAGCGACTCCTCCCCTTTCTCCTTCTCCCCATACCAGCAGGAACTTCTCTTCTCTGGGCATCTTACTTTACGATTTAGGAACCCAAAATTGGTCTGTGGAAAATGCTATCACAAAGTCCTTTGACTCACTTAGGAAAGACATGAATGCATCTATTACCCAGTGTCCTTCTTTTAGAAGAGGCTGTAGATAGCAAACATTTCCAAATGGAGCCAAGCTGTGAGCTGTGACTGCTGGAATGACACCAGCTTGCCTTGGGCAGCCCTTGACCTTTAAGCTGAAGGCTGTGCAGGGCAGTTGTCCTTCCCATGTGGTAGAGAAAAAGAAAAGTCCTGGATCCTGACACAATTTAGACCCCAGAATGCTCCCTACATCTCACACCCACCAACTTGCAAATTCAGATGTTGGGTTTGGCAGTCATAACACCTTCACTGAAATTGTATTTTATGTTTAAGAAAATTTAGGGTCAGAACATCCCACCCTACAAGACATACTGAATTCACCTTCTGGAAGTCCCTATTCTCATGTCTTGGCATGAGAAAAAACAATCTGAGGATTAATTGCATCATTAAAAACGACTAAACGAACCAAGATTTCCAATGCCATGTGAGTCATGTACCCTAAACCTGGCTACAGCAGCAAAAAGAAAAAGAAATCTTCTGAAGAAAAATAAATAGGATGTGTTTCTGAGGCAGGTCACTCAAAACTCAATGCCTTCTATCACTCACCTCCAAATTTCAGTCTTTTCTTAAGTTAAAGGGAAAATTCAAGGAAAAGCGATGTCTACATTTCATGTACTCATTTGAATTCCCCACTTTTTTCTCATCCTACCTATGTAATCATTTTAAGTACTATTCAAAAAGAGCTAATTGATATTGGCTCATGAATGTCACATGGCAAACTAGTGCTATTACTACTGATGTCAATAATAATGACCAATACTCTGTTCTTTGAGTACTGACTGTGTACTGACAGATATTTAGGAATCAACATGTGTTATGCTCTCTCACATAGCAATCAAATAATGCTAACCAGTTTCTTGAGTTATTATTATCCCTATTTTACAAATAAATAGGGCACAGACATTTTTTAAATTTTCTCAGTCACATTGTTGTACATGACAAATTCAATACCCAGTGGCCACTCTGGTTATCCTTCCTTCATGTACAAATCTAACCTGTTGCCTTTTTTTCTGTAATTAAGTTGGAACTCATGGCCTTGAGCTTGCTAAACAGGTACTTTACCACTTGAGCCACATCCCCAACCCTTCTTGTTGCTTTTAAGAAATTTATTAGTAATTAATTTCTTTCAAAATCAGTGAATAAAATATTTGAGGGTTTTTTTTTTTCAAAAGTAGACAAATGAATGGGATGAATTAGTTAGTTCTGAGAGTTTGGGGATTTCCCAGTAAAATGGCTGGAAACACACCCACATTTTTCCCATCCAGTCACCTACTCTGTTTCTACTTCTAACCAACTGACTTTAGCATGCTTAAGAATCATTTCCCTGACAGCATGAAATGCAGCTGGACAAGAATGAGTGGGAACCTGGGAAAAGACAGAGTTTCAACTCATTTCTTATAGGAGGGTACCTTTCTCATCTGAGTCCACCTCACCTTGTTCCTAGTAACCTTTTCCCTTGCTCTCTCTCACATCCAAGGCAATTCAGAATCATACAGTTTTATTTTATTTTTGGTGACATATGTTGTGATTTTATTCTAGGAAATGAGACAAGTTTTTCATAAGGATTAGAGTTTCCAAGCATTGTGGCTATGCAAACAACACAAGCTGTTTGTCTTCTCACCAGGAATGTGTTTTTCGAGCCCTACTCTTTTCTCACCTACCTACCCTTTGCTGAAAAGGGAGGGAGCTAGAGGGAATAGAAGCACTCATTTTCTTAATCAAGTGTTTTTCTTAAAAATAATATTGGGAACTAAATTCTTCTTTGTAATTCTAATTAAAAGAAGCAGAAGACAGATTATAGACTTTATATTAATCCAATACAAGAGGAAATTTTTAATAATTAAAGCTACAAATAGAGGTCATGATTTCTCCCCAATAGACAAAACATCATCTCAGAGATTGTGTCTTCCAGAAAGGTTCTGTATTGAGAATGAAGTAACCAGAATATCCGAATCAGAAAGTAACCAGAATATCTGAATCAGAATCACGTGGGATAAGTGTAAAATGCAGAAAACCTGGGTTCAAGCTAATCCCTTTGACTGGAGTCTGAGGAATCAACCATTTACTATACTTACTTAATGACATACATACATTAAGAGTTAAGAAATAATTGGACTACAATCTACAGAAGTACAAGTCTGAGTTCTAGCTAATTTAGACCTTAGGTAAACTAGCAACTGAAGTCTATCAAAGATAGCTCTGAGTCTATATAACTGTGTAATACAGAAGCTTGGTTGACCCCTAAATCAGTACTTCTCAATCTTTATTTCAAATAATTTATTTCTAAGTGATCTTATTAAAATAGAGATTCAGGTCTCTAACTCCTAAATATGGACTGGAATTCCCCCACCATGAATCTAATATAAGTGAATGTTCCAGATACAAACTCTAGAAACTTTGTGGTAAGAAGAGTTACTTCTTTTGGAAGATGGGCAGCTAGAATAAAGTCCACTTACAAGACAAAATTTTACAATACTCTTTCCGCACAGTTCCTAACACACCAGTGATTGTTAAGTGATTGATGACTTTTCTTCAAAAAAGCTTGGAACATGCATCATGAGCTCAGCTTAAAAAAATAAAACGGTTGAGTGCCAACCATGTGCACTTTTTCTATAGGAAAAAGAAAAGTAAAAATACCTTTTGAAATCTTATAAACTGGTCACTTCCTCCCATTTAAGGAGGAATCATATTTGGATGTAAAGCATGACAAGAGAATGAAAACTTCTGTGGATGGCCCCTGTGCAGGGTAGAATTGCAAATGTTGAGATCATGGTTTTATCCATAGCATTGAAAAGAGCCCGATCTTAATAGCTCTTGCAAAGGCTGCTACTTCCCATGAAGTATATAGTTTATATTCTAAGGTCATTCTTTCAAGACATTACTTTTTCTACAAAAGCCCATAGTACTCAAATGCAGACTTCTCTGAGATCGCTCTCGTCACTGAGCATACACACACACAGGTTCTATTGAAAGCTGTTCCAAAAGGCTCTCCTTTGCCTTTTTCTTTCATTTTATACAAAGGCAAATTCCCCAAATAAATATGATGTCAAATAAGGAGCAGGAGTTTTGAAGGGACACAAGAGTGTCTGCTTCCAAGCTCTGTGACCTCAAGCAGGTTAACATTTCTGAGCCTCAATTTCTTCATCTAAAAATTGAGGATTAAAATATGTCTAGTTTGCAATGTCTCTGTGAGATTTAATGAGGAAATTTGTGTGAAAGCACACTGCCTGACATATAATGAATGCTAAGTAAATGTCAGTCAATCTCCCCTGGCCCTTCTTCCACCCTCTACTCCTCTTCTGCTTCTCCCTCCTTCTTCATCTCCCTTCCTCACTCTTAGTTCCTAATCCTTTCCTTGTCCCCAGCTTCCTCTTCCCCAGATTTTCCCTGACTCTTTTCTCCACTCTCCGCTCCCTTCTATCTTCTCCCTCTCTTTCCTGCTCTCCTTCTACTTTCCTTCTCTGCCCTCAGTGTCCCAGACCCACCTCTATAAAATGAGATCAGTTGACCTCTTCTCTACATAAGTCAGAACCCAGCTTTCATACCACAACCCCACAGTCTGTTCACAGTGTTAACAATTAATCAACCTTTACCTTTCAAAATAAAAAAAAAGTCATTGAGTAGAAAAATGTACTGTTGAGCTCCCAACCTCCTTAGCCCCAATTTATCAAGTTTCAGTAATTATTTTTTCAACCTCCTTACAATTTAAAAAACTGGAGAAATTTATTCATTACCATGAATATATTACATAAATGCATACCATCTTTCTTTTTTCTATAAATTTTCTCTATGGAAATTTACTGATACTTTAGCAATCATGTACATACAGACACCACACCCACCACCCCAGGTCACAGAAAACCTGCACACATCAACCAAAAGGTTCAGAACTTTCCATGTAGCAGGTGGTCTTGCTCCTTTGCTCACAGTTCCTCTGGTTAGAAGCAGAGCTGATGAAATGCCTTCAAAGCTTCTCCTGACATCCCATCAAGTGTGTCGGCCCCGACAGAGGGAATAAGCTAAATGTCACTACCTGCAGCTCTTGTCCTGAAAGAGCCTATTGCTTGGGTTGTAGCTTTCAACAGAGCCCTGAATAAAGAGCTCATAAAAGAGGTGAAGACAGCCCAGCAAGGCAGAGACATGTGCATCCACACCTATTATTCCAGGGAATTAAATAAGCTGTTCATTCTAGAAAAAGAAAACTAAGTGCGGGAAATGCATCCTGAGGATAAAACTATGCTTTCTCAGACTTTTTCATTCTGACTTAGGTTCTTCCCCTGGAAACATAAAAACCTAGGGTTTGGATAGACTTTCAGGATGAAGCTAATCAAGCCTTTATTTTGTTTTGTTTGTTTTACAGTTTGCTTGATAAAAATAGAATATACATATGTGATATATTTGAGTCCAATAAAGAATAAAATAGGAAGACATGGGACTTAAAACCGTGTCTGTGCTTTACATTTTTTGTCAAAAAAAATGGATTAGTTTGAAGAGACTATTTTTAGTTAAGAAATCCCTCTAGGTTAAAAAAAATACCCTATATTTTTGGCTGTCTTGTTTCCAGTTGTAATATTTTTTAACAATGATAAGACTCCTGAACTCCAGTTTGGAGCTTTATTCTTTACTTTGGTTTATTTGTCCTGAGGGAGAATTATTTCTGAACTCAGTGTAAGGGTCAGTGCTAAGAATTGCTGAGGAAGGGGCTCACACCCAGATTTCTCATGAAATCTCTGAGTGGCTACAGCGACATGGTCAATACTTTGGGTATCTTTGGGGCCCCTTGCTGAGGTTAGACGTGATGTCCAGGAACCCCCAGGTTGAAATACAGTTCCCTGAAAGTTGCCATGATGACCTGTTGCCCAAAATGAGTTGTGAGAGCTCCTCCTATTCTAATCAGACTGCCTGTAGGATCAAATCAATTGTCATTTTTAGCTCCTAGTACCCAAAAGGCATCTGAGTCCTAGTCCTATATTACTTAGTGTGTCTGGATAACTCCATAAAATCAAATCTACAGAGAGGATTCAGAGGACAGCAATTCTTGGTTCTCAAAGTGTGGTCTGTGCAACAGCCTCTACAGCCTCATCTAGGAGCTTACCAAAACTGTAAAATGCTGAAGTACATCCCAGAGCTACTGAATCAGAATCTGCATTTTAACAAGATGCCCAGGAAATCTGTGTACCTGATACCGTCTAAGAAACACCATCAGAGATACTGGTTCTGGGACTGTAGCTACTAATTAGAATTACCTGTGTAGTTTGTACAGCACAGACTCCTAGATCTCAGGATTCTAATTTAATTTGGCTAGGTCAGACCCAAGTATTGATAATATTTTTAAATTCCCAGATGCCTGCAGCATACATCCAAGGTTCATAAAAGAATGCTGTAGAACTAAGTTCTCAAAATGTGGTGTATCCCCTAACTAGCATCAGGAGCTTGTTAGATGTGCAGACTCACAGACTCCACTAGGGGACATAATCTATGCTGGTTCTAATGCTAACTACAGTTGAAAACTATTGCTTTGGTCTGGATGACCAAAGACACAGTGTAGGCTGAAGTAGGTCTTAAGCAGGGAGATGTGTACATATAATAATAAGGTATATTGTGTCTGTCAACATCAAGTTCTTCCTTGGAGACTCATCACTCTATTTCAAATAGTCCTCCATTTTAAACCCATACCCAATTAGTATAGACATACTAGTATGAATATATCACTTTCTAATTAGAATTGGCTCCTAAATTTCCATCTGTCCTATTTCTACAGTTTAGCCCAGGGATAACCTTGAGGAAAACATTACCCCAGGATGGCTCTGAACCATCTCAGTTTATGAGGCTGAACTTGGAGAAAGAATGGTTATTGAATATAACAGCAAATCACAATTGCAAATATGTGAACCATGTCCCCAAACCTATAGACGATGAGTCCTAAGGAAAAACTATCCAATTGTCTTCCTCCTGTCAATTCAAAAGGTTGTTTTGTTCAGAAATCAGAACTGTGGATCTCCACCCAGAACCAGCTCCATATATAAGCTGAAAGAGCAGCACTATCCTCATTTAACCATATTTGTACAAAATGACAATCTATAATCTAACTGTGAAGAGCTTAAACCTACTGCCAATAAAGTATCATACACAAAACAATGAGAAGAGAATACTTCTCTTATAAAAAAAACTTTTCTTATTTAAATGCAGCCCAAGCACCTGCTATTACAACCCTTTATAGAGACTCACTTTTGTACAAGTTTATTTTTTTTGTATATGGAGCATATACAAGGTTTGCATACTTAGACTGGCCTAATCAGTCTGCATTTACATAATATATAGTGAAAATTATCCTTAAAGATGTTTACTAAAGTTATTATGAAGAACAAGACTTGGGCTGCGATGGAGTTCTTAATTCTACTGCTTGACTATTTGCCTTAATTGACTCTTCATTCCTTCATCTCTGAGATTAGAATGTCTTCAGCTCAGTTCCCCTAGTAGCATATCCTGAAATAAAGATTTTAATGAGGTCGTTTATTTGAGGGATGACTGTGGGAAACACTGCTTGGGGAATAAGAACAACATAGAGGAAGGAGAAGGAAGAGGATGTGTGGTATATTGTAGAGCAGGTAACCACTGCCAATCACTGAGTAGCTTTGGAAGGCGTTATGGAACATGACTATGAGTTGCCCCATCTAGTGAGGAAGAAGTCAGATTATTTATCTTCCCTTTCCCATCTGTCAGTGGCTGAAGGCTGCTCCCAGATCTGTGAGCTACACAATGCCTACCTTTCCCCTATGCAAATGCAAAGGCAGAGCCTGAACAAAGAATCCTGGGTGGCTTGGACATGGCGTGGAATGGTATGTGCACTATAGATAGGGACAGGACACCAAAACCACCTATGATGTGAGATGGCTATTAAATCTAGTCAAAAGGCAGGAAACAAATGGTAATTTGAAAAATAAATGCTTAATATAAAGAATTATTCATTATAAATAGAGGATTAGCTCCAAAAAATATGAAAGAGAATGATGAAAGATAACTGTGGTGGAGGGAAGGTACCCAACAAAAGAATGAACTTGGAAGATGGGCTCCCAGGCAAAGGTCCAGACATTGTTGAAGAAAGTTCAGATACTGCTCATTTAGAGATTTGTTCAGTTGTCTGGATCATAAATGTTCTGAGACTAGAGGGTAAGAAAATTAATGCTTGACTAACAGAAATCCCTTGTTGGGATGCAGGTAAACCAAGACTGGTGAGAGAAATGGCAAGGTGAAAGTGAAGGTATCTAGTGCACTACTCGTCATTATTGGTCACTAGTCACAAGAGCTTACCCAAATGACAACAAAGGAGATCCAGAAAAAAAAAGCCCATTTCTGCAGTGTCTCCACCACCCTCTACTAGCAAAAGAGAAATATTATAAGCAGCAGTTCAATATCAAGCCAGGCAATACAACCTTGATTTTGAGATGAGAGGCAATAACCTAATATCATTCTATGTGAAGTAAATGGAATGATATGTATTAAAATTACATTTTCTCCTTTATTGTTGTGATGGGTGGGGGTACATTGTGGCATTTACACAGGTTCTTACAATGTATCAAATATTACCTCCTCAACCATTATCCTCATCCCTCCACCCCCAGCCCCAGGCCTGTTTCCTGGAGTGGTTTCAACAGGTATCATTCTTGCATCTACTTACATGTGTATACATTTTATTGCTCTGTATTCACCTTCCTACCTCCTTTCCCCAACACCTACCCCTCTCACTGGTGCCAGCCCTCTTCACTGGGCAGGACTTGTTCTGCCCTCCTGTTTATCAATTTCATAAGAGAAAAGATAAAATGAAAAACATGACATTTTAGCTTTAGATAAAGGTAGCTACACAGGGAGTTTCTTTGTGATATTTCCATGTATGTATGTATTATAACTCCACTTGGTTTACCTCCTCTAATTTTTTTCATTCTACCTTAGTCCCTTTCTTATGGTAGTTTCAATTTAAGATTTCTATATTCATTCTTGTATAGTGGGTATATCAACCCTATTCAAGTTCTTAGTTTCCCTATCCCTCTCTTGTGTGACCTCTCCTTAGTGTGATCAGTGTTTTATAGATTCTTACATTTGTTTTAAGTCTATATTCCACAAATGAGAGAGAACATGCAGCTTTTGGCCTTCTGAGTCTGGCTAACTTTACTTAAGATGATGTTCTCCAGTTCCGTTCATTTCCCTGATAGTGACAAAATTTTGCTCATCTTTGTGACTAATTAAAATTCCATTGTATATAAATATCACATTTTCTTAATCCATTTGTCTTAGCTGTTTCCATAGCTTAGCTATTGTGAATAATGCTGCAATAAACATGGGTGTACAAGTGCTTTTATTGTAATCTGACTTACATTCTTTTGGGTATATCCCTAGGAGTAGTATTGCTGGATCATATGACAGATCTATTTTTAGTTTTTTAAGGAGCCTCCATACTGTTTTCCACAGTGTACTAGCTAACATTCCCACAAGCAGAGTATGAGGGTTCCTTTTTCCCACATTCTCACCAACATTTGTTGTCGTTTGTGTTCTTTATGCCATTCTAACAGGAGTGAGGTGGAATCTTAATGTAGTTTTGATTTGCATTTCCTTTATGGGCAAGGATGGTAAGCATTTTTTCATGTGTTTTGTAGCCATTTGGACTTTTTGACAGTAATTTTAAATGAGTGTTTTTACTCTGAATCTTCATCAGTTTTACAGCTTCTGATAAAATCATATTGTTCCTGACATAATTGATTTATTAGTTTTAAAAAACTATCTTTAGCATATGTTATTCCTAACTAGGTTTGCATTCTGTGTACAAATGAATGACACCCCTGTCCACACACATCTTCTTTCATTGCCCAAGGTTTCTCTAGTGAGAACCAAGTCTTTCTTCTGCAATTAATGACCAGTACAATATATTCATTTTAATCTCTCAAGAAGAAGGACTTTACCATACATTTATTTATTCTGCAGTAAATTTTGAAAGGCATTAAAGAAAATGAAAAATCTTGCCTGCATAAAGGTGGGTATGCTCTTCCTGAGCAGGTGGAAAGTCACTGACTTTTCCTTCATAGCCCTTTGGGAAGCCACATCTCTTTCTCTCACCCATGCACACAGCCAAAGTCTATTGCCACCAAAGCACCAAGTTGAAATCTTCTGATTTAGCACAATTTTCTCTCTTATCTTCCTCCCTGGTAATGTGACTGTCAATTAAAATATGTCCCTAATATGTCTTTGTCACATATTCATCCAATTAATTAACCTTTCCCCAAAATGAATTAATCTCCTGACCCATCAATATGCTTCTGGCTATTAATTTATTGTTTTCTTCCATTGATATTCAGTCACTCAAAACTCTTAAAATTAAAAACTGTTCTAGAGTCTCCTTACTTCAAGATACCATTAAAGTCACCAGAGATGCATCCCCAGTACAGCATAACTAATGGTCACAACAAAATAAATAAATAAATGAAACAAAACCAAACAAACAAACAAAAAAAACATAAGAGGTGACTATGGATGGGGACATATATTCTGTTTCAAGAGTTGGGGACATGGCAGAACAATTGGCATTTTGAAGGAATTTTAGTACAATGACTAGAGTGCAGAGAGGATATTGGCTAACCCCTTCAAGGTGGTGATATAGAGGGAAAATTGAACTCTATCAGTGGCTTCTAAAACACTTTCTGGTCTGAGATGCTCTAATCATTGCAGAAAGGAGATTTTAAAAAAAGCTAAGAAAAAGTCATGGGTCAATACTCAGATATGATGAAAATTAACATTGATAGACCTTAAATGAAGAGAAGGTGATTGCCTAGTCATGAATGTGAGAAACAATTTGATCACAAGTAGTCATGTAGCTGCTCATTAAAGCTAAGAGGAGTTTGACTTCTAGAACCATCAGAGAAAATAACTGCATCTGTACTTCCCTTGATGCTTAGAATGATTCTGGGCCAGATACCTCACCTGAGTCTTTCCAGTGTGAATCACAGCAGTTGAGGTAAGAGGCAGCAATTAGATATAAAAAGTAAGAGAATTAAGGAATGTGCCTGCCACAAGCACCTAGAATGTCTACAAGTCTAGGAAGGTGCATGGTACCATTGAGGTTTGTATAAATGAATTCCATGTTGGAGTTCAGTGCCCTTCTTCCATGGTCTTCCTTCCTTCCATGTTTTGCTTTTTGTCCTCTCTTCATATCAACATAAAACGACTTTTTATTGGCTTCTGTATGGTAAGTACATCAAATATGTGCTATTCGTTGATACTGATAACAGCTCCATAAAATATGCCTGCTTATTTCTTTATCACAAACTAGAAACTATACACTTTACACCTGAAATAGAAGTTCAGTCCTTTCTTTCAGATTCCAAAGATCACACTCCACACAACTCTTCTATATCACTACATCTCTCAGAATCTCTCCTACATCTTTATCAGTACATACTTAACAATGTCCTTACATTTGTAAAACTCTTAAAAGTTATATGTGCTTTTATTCAAACCTCTGTATAACCCTGATATATTGTCAGAGAATATAATATAAAGCTTATTGAGGAAAATTGAAAAAAAAGAGTCTAACTTTTAATAAATTAAATAGCTAATATTTAATAGGCACTAACTGGGTGACAGGTACTATACTCAAAGCTTTATATGTCAATTCATTTTGTCCTAACAATAATTCTACCAGATATTTACTGCTATAATCTTCATTTCATAGCTGAAGAATATCAAGGTAAAAGACACTTAATAATACACCCAAATCCATACCTCTAATGGAGCTAAGATTTCAATCTAGTTATATTGGTTCCTGAAATCTTACTCTTTGCCCCATATCACATCCTGGTTTTGTGCTTATTTATTGCTCATATTCCTCTTCAGGTTGTAAGACTTCCTCTCCATGTTTTAAGACAATCAAAATCTGTCAGTGGATTTCTGTCCCACACACAACAGCTAGGACAGAGTTTGGTGCAGAATGGCTCCAGCGAATGTCACTGATAGGTCATATGTTCTAAACAATATTGACCATTATTCACATGGGAATTAACAAAAAGACTGGCCATTAGAAAGCTTCTCATAACACAACTAGCATCTAAGGAAATAATTAAAATGGCATTAAAACTAGCCATTCTTGAAAGATGGAGTTTTGTGCTTCTACATTTCCTATCAACCAGGAGCAAAGGCTGAATGAAAACAAGAGTTTGATATAGTGCAATATCTGTGTTCCAAACTGGCATCCAGAAATAGGCAGGATCTCCACTCCATGTATTTCAAATACACTCTTTAATCATTATCAACCCCTTTCCTTAATGTAACCCTTTTTGATGCCTCTTAAGAGGATTTATATGCCTTAGAGTATTAATTATCCACTAAATAAATAACCTAAGTACATAGCATTGCCATCCTCATTTCTCAAAAACTGGAAATCACAGAAAATGGCATCTTTTCATAAGGCTTAAGTTCTCAGAGTTGTTTGAAGTTAATAGCTCTGCCCCTGCTGGTGGCAAACAGGACAGAAATACTCACAAAGGGTTCTTTCTATTCCTCTCTCAACACCAGATGGCAAGGCATTCATACACAAACATTAAGACCAGCAAATACCTTTCTCCTCAGTCTCTCATTAAAACATGTACAAGTTAAATGTGATTCTTCTTGTCTGACTTGAACTGTTCTGGGTTAAACATGAATTTTTTTATTTAGGTCCCAAATTCTTAGGTTTGGTGCTTGGATTTTTTTTTAAGAATTAAACTATTACTTAATGAAGAAAAACTGAAACCATTCCCTCTAAAATCAGGAACCAGACAAGGATGCCCAATATCGCCACTCCTATTCAACATAGTACTGGAATTCCTAGCCTGAGCAATTAGGCAAGAAGAAGAAATAATACAAATAGGTAAGAAACTGTCAAAATATCCCTATTTGCAGATGACATGATCCTATACCTTAAAAACCCAAAAAACTCTACTCAGAAGCTTCTAGACATCATCAATAGCTACAGCAAGGTAGCAGGATACAAAATCAACATAGAAAAATCATTAGCATTTCTACACACTAATAATGAGCAAACTGAAAAAGACTGTATGAAAATAATTCCATTTACAATAGACTCAAAAAAATCAAATACCTAGGTGTAAACCTAACAAAATATGTGAATGACCTCTACAAGGAAAACTATAAGCTTCTCAAGAAAGAGATTGAGGAAGACTATAGAAAGTGGAGAGATCTCCCATGCTCATGGATTGGTAGAATCAACATAGTAAAAATGTCTATACTCCAAAAAGTAATCTACATGTTTAATGCAATTCCCATCAAAATTCCAATGACATTCATTAAAGAGATTGAAAAATCTACCGTGAAATTTATATGGAAACACAAGAGGCCACGAATAGCCAAGGCAATACTCAGTCAAAAGAACAATGCTGGAGGTATCACAATACCTGACTTCAAATTATATTACAAAGCAATAACAATAAAAACAGCATGGTACTGGCACATAAACAGACATGAAGACCAGTGGAACAGAATAGAGGACCCAGATACGAAGCCACACAACTATAACCAATTTGTCTTTGACAAAGGAGCTAAAAATATACAATGGAGAAATAGCAGCCTCTTCAACAAAAACTGCTGGGAAAACTGGTTAGCAGTCTGCAAAAAATTGAAATTAGAACCATATATATCACTCTATACCAATATGAACTCAAAATGGATCAAGGATCTTAATATCAGACTACAAACTCTAAAGTTGATACAGGAAAGAGTAGGAAATACTCTGGAGTTAGTAGGTATAGGTCAGAACTTTCTCAATGAAACCCCAGCAGCACAGCAACTAAGAGATAGCATAGATAAATGGGACCTCATAAAACTAAAAAGCTTCTGTTCATCAAAAGAAATGGTCTCTAAACTGAAGAGAACACCCACAGAGTAGGAGAAAACATTTTCCAACTATACATCAGACAAAGGACTGATAACCAGAATATACAGGGAACTTAAAAAACTAAATTCTCCCAAAACTAGTGAACCAATAAAGAAATGGGCAAGTGAACTAAACAGAACTTTCTCAAAAGAAGAAATTCAAATGGCCAGAAAACACATGAAAAAATGCTCACCATCTCTAGCAATAAAGGAAATGCAAATTAAAACCACATAAGATTCCACCTCACCCCTGTTAGAATAGCTATTATTAGCAACACCACCAGCAACAGGTGTTGGCGAGGATGTGGGGAAAAAGGAACCCTCTTACACTGTTGGTGGGAATGTAAACTAGTACAACCACTCTGGAAAAAAATTTGGAGGCTACTTAAAAAGCTAAACATGGATCTACCATTTGATCCAGCAATACCACTCTTGGGGATATACCCAAAAGACTGTGACACAGGTTACTCCAGAGGCACCTGCACACCCATGTTTATTGTGGCACGATTCACAATAGCCAAGTTATGGAAACAGCCAAGATGCCCCACTACTGACAAATGGATCAAAAAAATGTGGTATCTATACACAGTGGAATTTTATGCAGCCATGAAGAAGAATGATTTGTTATCATTCGCTGGTAAATGGATGGAATTGGAGAACATCATTCTGAGTGAGGTTAGCCTGGCCCAAAAGACCAAAAATTGTATGTTCTCCCTCATATGCGGACATTAGATCAAGGGCAAACACAACAATGTGATTGGACTTTGAGCACGTGATAAAAGCAAGAGCACACAAGGGAGGGGTGAGGATAGGTAAGACACCTAAAAAATTAGCTAGCATTTGTTGCTCTTAACGCAGAGAAACTAAAGCAGATACCTTAAAAGCAACTGAGGCCAATAGGAAAAGGGGACCAGGAACTAGAGAAAAGGTGAGATCAAAATGAATTAACCTAGAAGGTAACACACATGCACAGGAAATTAATGTGAGTCAACTCCCTGTATAGCTAACCATACCTCAACCAGCAAAAACATTTGTTCCTTCCTATTATTGCTTATATTCTCTCTTCAACAAAATTAGAGATAAGGGCAAAATAGTTTCTGCCGGGTATTGAGGGGGTAGGGGGGAGAGGGAGGGGGCAGAGTGGGTGGTAAGGGAGGGGGTGGGGGCAAGGGGGAGAAATGACCCAAGCCTTGTATGCACCTATGAATAATAAAACAATTTAAAAAAAAAGAATTAAACTATTATAAGACTTGAAACTTAAAGTTTCTCTTCTCTTCTTTCATTTCTCTTACCTAATTTTTTCCTTTGTCCTCTTCTACTCTCTCCTTAGGTCATCCCTACCCTCTAAGTTGAAATATCAACACGAGAGGGTTTGAATGTGAGATAAAATATTTCCATCATCTGCTCAGAGACCTCTGCAAATATCAAGGTTGTTGACCCACATGGAGTGTAAATATATTTTGAAGACCATATGTCAAGGGACCTGAGCTTACATTATTCTTTTGGGTCTGCTCAAAAGTAGGCTGCTCAAGAAGAGAGCCACATCAAAGGCCTCAGCTGAGCAAGGTTATTTTGTGCCTGATTTTTTATTGCCCTAAGTAAAAATCAGAGGAGTGATTCATTAGATGTAATTCATCTATTGAAAAGCAAACAAGTAGACTTTTCATTTACAGAGAGGATATTTGACAGAGTAAAGGGAACTTCAGTGTTTCTAAGTAATCATTTGTATGAGTTTTCAAAAATCATGATGAAGTCTTATTGCTGATACAAAAATCTATAGGTAGATAAATGTGACAGAGACTTCTGACATGGCCCCAGTGATTCCTATCTCCTGATGTGCAAGCTTGTATGCGATCCTCCCCTCTTGAGTGTGGGCTGAACCAAGTGACTTTCTCCTAAAAAAGCAGATTACAGCAAAAGTGATGTGGTGTCACCTCCAGTGTTAGGCAACAAAGGACATGGTGTGTCCTTTGGTTCTTCTTACTTACTGTGATGCAAAGCAATACAAGACAAGAGATTGAGGGCAGCCTCTAGTGAAAATCAGGCAAGGCACTGAGTCTTAGCCCAACAAAGAGCAGAGAACTGATGCTTATCAGCAACCAATGAGTGAGCCTGGAAGCTGATTCTGCCCCAGTGGACCCTTGAGTTGAACCTTACACTAACTATAGCCTCCACAGTGTACAACACAGCTCCTGCCTATGCTTTCACTGAAGCTTTGTGTGAGTGGGACCCCGACAGCATTTGAGCAAGTTGTGCTCAAATTCCAAATAAACTGAAAAAAGTGTTGTTTTATGCCACCAAGTTTTGATACAAGTTGTTACACAGCAATAAATAACTTAAACAATGGGTAAGTGTGCCCTTAAATTGAGCAGAAACCAAAACAGTCCTTCTTGGCATAAAAGTAGCTATAAAATTAAACAAAATGAACAAAAGCACTTCATGCTCATAGGGTGACATGAAGAGCATAATATAAGGTAAGAAGAAATTCATTGACCTTAAGAGCTATTTTATCAGAGTTAAATAGCTTTTAGTCTAAGAACTCAAAAACAATGTTCTCTCTCCTTTGGACAGAACTGGAAATCACTCATAATTCTTTGCCCTTTCATTTAGACTGTCAGTTACAATATAGCTGATTAGGTTTCTGCTTCCTGTAGTTATCTCTCAGTATTGGTAATCCCCTGACCACACTGATTGGCTTGCATGGCTTCCATCCCTCCTGCAGATGGTTCTATTGTCCATCTAATGCTGATTATTACTAGTTTCCATCTCAATTTTATCTCAGTAACTACAGGATTATTAGCTTTGCTTTGCACATAAGGAAATCTGAGAAGGGTCATAAGCTATCTAAGTAGAGAGCTGAGAATAGAATTCGGTCTCAAGAACTTGTCTGTCAACTTAGTATCATTACTTCTTGATTCTTTGTGGAGATATAAAATGAATTTCAAGATTTGTAGATTGAATAGTGCTCATAAATCCCATTTCTACCTATTTCTGGACTCATATCCTGTGCTTGATCTTAACCTCTTATCTTCTGGGGTTGTACATTTCCTGACTCAGCTTTGTGCTTTCAAAACTTCATTCTCATCTCTTACCTAGAATTTTAGAATCTTAGAATCTTTCTTAAACATTTTGTCTTGCCTCCGTGAAAGGGTCAGAAAAGTCATAGATTTTGAAATCTAATATTACTGAGTTCTTATTTCGGTGCTACTACTTACTAAGTGACTTTTGAGAAAGTTACATAGTAAATAAGATACCAAGTACAAAGCACCAGCACAAAGTCTGCCATTTTGTAAACAATCAACAACTCTTAGTTCTCTCTGACTTGCTACTCTCGCTTCTATTATCTCTCCTGCAATCTTTGTGATATGAGTAGAAGAAAGTATCTTAATTCTCTTGGTTAATCAGTTCTTTCTCTACTTTAGCAAAAATCCAATACCTACTGAGTAGAGTTCATTTCTAAGATGTTTTAAACAGACGAATTACTTCAGATTTGATTCCTTTTGTCATGTTGTTTCAAGGTTAATGGTGAAGTTTCATGAAATAGCAACATACCACATAGAAAATTAATTTGAACATTGGACCCCTGGTGGATCTACCAATAAACTCACATGCTCTCCTGTCTATGGATAGTGTTGTAATCCCTAACAAAATCTCCAAGGCATGGTCAAAGATAACCACTGTCAAATCATGAATCAGATATTGTGTAATAAACTTTATTTCTTGATGTGTGCCCTCTTTTGAGTTTATTCCTCCTCCTGAGATTTCACATTGTATGGAATCAGAAAGAAACTTCACAGGCATACTGTAAGCCTGACCCCTCCATTTCAATGGATGATCACTCTGGGTTTATTTTTAAAAAAATATATTTATCCTATTTTCTCATTAGTTACTGCTTTTTCCCTGCACCAGGGAAAATGGTCTCCAGTTTTTATATAAAACTGTGTTTTGAGCATTAAAGTGTGAATGTCTTTGTGCTTTACTAAGACCTTCAGCCTGGGACATGTAACAGGTACTGTGTTCATGTGAGAACTGGAGGAGCCTGGTAAGAAGCCTACTGGTGATCTGCCCATAGACAGATTTACAGCTCACCCAGGACAAACTCTCATTCTTAAAGATCTCCATATCTCCTGGAGATGATTTCTCAGGCACATGGTACAAGTTTCTTTCTTATATGAATACAAGGTTTCAAGCCTTAATTCCTTTCTTTTGTTTATTTTTTATTATTTGTTGTACTAGGGATACATTGTGACATTTTTTAAAGTTCTTAGTTCATAGTTGAATTCACTCCCTCCATCATTTTACTTTATCTCTACCCATAATTCTTGGAATAGTTTCAACAGGTCTCATTTTTCCATTAAAATACATGTGTACATAATATTTTGACCCTATTTACCCTCCTAAAACCTTTCCTTATATTCTCAACCCTCCCACTGGTACCAGTCCTCCAGACAGGACCTGTCTTGCCATTCTGTTCTCAGATTTTGTTTTTAAAAATGGCATTTTTATTTGTTTAAGATAACTAACTATATAGGGTGTTTCATTGTGACATATCCATGTATATATGCATTTCATAATATTGCTTTTATTTGTATTGGGTCTATATTCCATATATGAGAGAAAACATGTGGCCTTTGTCTTGCTGAACCTGGCTAACTTCACTTAAGATGATCTCCAGTTCTATCCATTTACCTGCAAATGACAAAATTTCATTCTTCTTTTTTCAAGCCTTAATTCCTTCCTTAAGGGATGCAAGAATCACTGATTCTATCTTTTTAAATTAGCATTTAGCAATTGTACAATTACTTTTTCACCCCCTTTATTACTTTCTTGTACTTTATCCCCCTTTTCTCTTCCCCTTCCACTTCCCTAAAAAGTCTGACCTTTTTTTTCACAACATTATTGTTTTCTTTTTTCCTCTAGTGTCCACAAATGAGAGGAAACATGTAATAGTTGTTTTTGTGGAACTGTATTATTTCACTTAACATGACTACCTGCAGTTTCATCCATTTTCTAGCAATGACATAATTCCTTTCTTCTTTATGGCTAAGCAAAACTCCATCACACATGTTTGTGTCTGTGTCTGTGTCTCTGTGCATGTGTGTCATATTTTCTTGATACATTCATCTAATGATGGGCACAAAGGCAGATTCCATAATTTGGCTATTGTTAAGAGTGTAGTAAACTGGCTTCGATTCTTCTGAATATACACCCAGAAGTAGAATGACTGAATTATATGGAAGTTCTATTTTTAACTTTTTGAGAAATCTCCATACAGATTTCTTTAGTGGCTGGACTAGTTTACAATTTCACCAGTAGTGAGTAAGTGTTCTTTTTCCCATCCATCACACATTCTCATCAGATATTTATGAGTAAGGTGAGGTGGAATCTCAATGTAGAAGCTTTACATTTCTTTTATGTTAAAAAATATTGAGGAGATCCAAGATGGTGACTAGGGTGCAGAAGCAGACAGTGTGAGCTTCATGACTCCAAAACCTTACTGAGATGCTGGAGCCACACTTGGTGGAAATAGAGCACCAAGGAGAATCAAAACTTCAACACCCTGAACCCCTAGCCTGTGGAAAGCTTCTCCACACCACATTACACTGAGAAAACAGGAGCACTGCCACCACTGCCAGATGGCAGCTCCAAACCTGCTTGGGATACATTCAGCATACCAAACAGGTGAGCACCTAGCATTATGTGGTATTCCCCCACCCACCCCTGGGAAAAACCAGCATAGTCCCATGGGCAGACTGACCCCCCACCCTGCAAAAAAAAGAACAATAAACAAGGAACTGAAAACTAACACACAGCAGAGGGGCAGAGTTGCTGAAAGCACACCAGAGAAGAGGGAAGGAGCCAGGAGCATATCTCCACACAAACTTTCAGTAAACAAATGCTGGAAAGACAGAAGGGCTGACAGTGGGTGGGTGATAAGCCGCTGTCTGAAATAGGGCAGGTAGCAGTCCACAAAGCTCATCTCCTGAGCCAGTGAGCAACATTCACAGTCAAACGACACTACAAAATTGAAAAACAATCAGCAAACCATCACAAAATGCTGACAGCAGGGGGCCGGCTAATGGATCACTGATCTTACCCCAGAGAAAGTGGGGCAAGGCAAAGAAACAAGCTCCCAGGAATCAAGCACAGTGAAATCCAACTCTAAAGCAGGACAGCTGGTGGACTACAGAGCCAATTCTGGACCTGAGGACAACATACAAACTTAAACTGCCACACCCCACTGAGGGAAGAGATGACCAAGCAACTGCCTCTGAAAGACAGAAGAAAAAGAAAAAAAAAAAAAAACACTACCCAACCACCTGGCAAGACTACAAGAGACCTTCTGCTTAAATACCAACACCAGGATTGGATGCTAGAGGAGTAACACCAGAACTTAAACTAAGACTGAAATTCTATTGTTCCTGAACCTGGAATTTTTGTTTATTTGTTTGTTTGTCTGTCTGTTTGTTCTGTTTCTTGTTTGTTTGTTCATCTCTCCATGTTGATTTCTTTGGGTTTTCTTTTTTTTTTTTTTTTTTTTGATTAGTTAGTTATACTACTGTGAATTTGCTAATATGAAGTTACACTCAGACCAGGGACAGAAATAGCAAACACACTTAGCTACAAACCCAATACAGCCACAAAACAAAATTAATCCAATGGAAAGAAAACAGGTGACTGAAACCCCCAATAGCCTATCAAGAACATAGTTGCACAGTACCAAGTGGAGCATTGGGAAGACAAAAAACGGATGGAAACAATTCTCCCCCAAAAATAATTTAATACAGGATTCAGAGGAAAATGAAGAAAATGGATACCCAGTTATGGACTCCAACAAAACAAAGATAAACAACTCCAAGGAACCCAATAATGCCCACAAGAACTTTCTGAAAGAAGAAATCCTGCAGGTAATCACTGAGAATTTCATGGAGATGTTACTAGACATGGTTAACCAAAACATACAGGAGGAACTCAGAAATTGCAAGACACCAAAAATAAAGAATATGAGAAGACACAGAAACAAATAAATGAACTCATAGGAGCCCTAAATAAGCACCAAAGTGAAACAGAGAACACTATAAATAGAAAGATAAATGAACTAAAGATGAAAATAGACAATATTAGAGAGGAAGTAACCCATGAAATGGAAAAACCTCAGAAAAATGAATGAAACAGAAATAAAAAACACAATGGAAGGCCATTCCAGCAGACTAGAACAAGCAGAAGACAGAATCTCAGAACTTGAAGATAAAATGTAAATTAAAGGAAAAACTGAAAAGCTATGAGTCAAACAACTTAAGACCTGTGAAAGGAATATGCAAGAACTCAACAACTCAATCAAAAGACCAAACCTGAGAATCATGGCCATTTAAGAAGGAGAAGAGGTTCAGGCAAAAGGGATTCGTAATATATTCAACAAAATAATAAAGGAAAATTTCCCAACTCTAGAGAAAGTTATTCGCATACAGATGCAAGAGGCCTCCAGGAAACCAAACAGACCAGATCAAAATATAACTACCCCATGACATATCATCATTAAAACAAGTTCAGAAACTGGGAAGAGAATATTGAAGGCTGTAAGAGAGAAAAAACAAGTAACATACAAAGGTGAACCCATCAAAATCACAGCAGACTTCTCAACAGAAACATTAAAAGCAAGAAGAGCATGGGGTGAGATCTTCCAGACACTGAATGAAAATACCTTCAACCCAAGGATACTCTACCCAGCAAAACTATCATTCAAAATAGATGGAGCAATAAAAGTCTTCCATGATAAGCAGGAACTAAAACAATATGTGACCACAAAGCCACCACTACAAAAGATTCTTCAAGGGATTCTGCACACAGAAAGTGAAACCCAACTTAGCCATGAAAAGACAGGCAGCACCAACCCACAGGAAAAGAAAAAGCAAGAAAGTAGAGAATAACCTCAGCTTAGGTACACACAATCAAACCTTTAAACAACTAAGAAAACTAAATGACAGGAATCACCACATACCTATCAGTACTAACACTTAATGTTAAAAGACTTAATTCACCCATCAAAAGGCACCACTTCATGAAATGGATTAAAAACGAAGATCTAACAATTTGTTGCTTACAGGAGACCCATCTCACTGACAGAAATAAGCATAGGCTTAGGATGAAAGGCTGGAAGAAGATTTACCAAGCCAAGGCCCCCGAAAACGGGCAGGAGTAGCAATACTTATCTCTGACAAAGTAGACTTCAAACCTACATTGATCAAATGAGATAAAGAAGGACATTCCATACTAATAAAAGGGGAAATAGACCAAAAGGAAATAATAATCATCAATCTGTATGCACCCAATGTCAACGCACCCAATTTCATCAAACATACCCTGAAAGACCTAAAAGCATATATAAACGCCAACACAGTGGTTGTGGGAGACTTTAACACTCCATTATCATCAATAGATAGGTCATCCAAACAAAAAATCAATAAAGATATCCAAGATCTAAAATATACAATAGATCAAATGGACCTAGTTGATGTCTACAGAACATTTCATCCAACCTCTACACAATATACATTCTTCTCAGCAGCCCACGGAACCTTCTCCAAAATAGATCATATCCTAGGGCACAAAGCAAGCCTCAGCAAATATAAGAAAATAGAAATAATACCGTGCATACTATCTGACCACAATGCAGTAAAAGTAGAATTCAACAACAAAACACAAAAAACATGTAAACAGCTGGAAACTAAATAACTCATTACTTAATGAACAATTGATCATCGATGAAATAAAAGAGGAATTTAACAAGTTCCTGGAAGTCAATGAAAATGAAAACACAACCTACTGGAACCATGGGACACATTAAGGCAGTCCTGAGAGGAAAGTTTATAGCCATGAGTGCATATATTAAAAAGACTGAAAGATCCCAAATCAATGACCTAATGATACATCTCAAACTCCTAGAAAAACAAGAGCAAGCAAATCCCAAAACAAATAGAAGGAGAGAAATAATAAAAATAAGACCTGAAATCAATGAAATAGAAACCAAATAAACCATACAAAGAATTAATGAAACAAAAAGTTGGTTCTTTGAAAAAATAAATAAGATCAATAGACCTCTGGCAAACCTGACTAAAATGAGGAGAGAAAACACCCAAATTAGTAGAATCAAGAATGCAAAAGGGGAGATAACAAATACCATGGAAGTTCAGGAAACCATCAGAGACTACATCGAGAAACTATATTCAAATAAATTTGAAAATCTTAAAGAAATGAACAGATTTCTAGATACATATGATCATCCAAAACTGAACCAAGAGGAAATTAATCACCTGAATAGACCTATAACACAAAATGAAATTGAAGCAGCAATCAAGAGTCTCCCCAAAAAGAAAAGTCCAGGACCTGATGGATTCTCTGCTGAATTCTATCAGACCTTTAAAGAAGAACTGATACCAACCCTCCTTAAACTGTTCCATGAAATAGAAAGGGAAGGAAAACTGCCAAACACATTTTATGAAGCCAGTATTACACTTATCCCAAAACCAGGCAAAGACACCTCCAAAAAGGAGACCTATAGGCCAATCTTCTTAATGAACATTGATGCAAAAATCCTCAATATAAATAATAGCAAACCGAATTCAAGAACACATCAAAAAGATTATTCACCACGACCAAGTAGGCTTCATCCCAGGAATGCAGTTGTGGTTCAATATATAAAAATCTACAAACATAATAAGCCACATTAACAGAAGCAAAGACAAAAACCACTTGATCATCTCAATAGATGCAGAAAAAGCCTTTGATAAAATCCAACACCATTTCATGATAAAAGCTCTAAGAAAACTAGGAATAGAAGGAAAGTACCTCAACACTAAAAAAGCTATATATGACAAACCTATAGCCAGCATTATACTTAATGGAGAAAAACTGAAACCATTCCTTCTAAAATCAGGAACCAGACAAAGATGCCCACTATCTCCACTCCTATTCAACATAGTACTGGAATTCCTAGCCTGAGCAATTAGGCAAGAAGAAGGAATAAAAGCAATACAAATAGGTAAAGAAGCTGTCAAAATATCCCTATTTGCAGATGATATGATTCTATACCTTAAAGACCCAAAAAACTCTACTCAGAAGCTTCTGGACATGATCAATAGCTACAGCAAGGTAGCAGGATATAAAATCAACATAGAAAAATCATTAGCATTTCTATACACTAACAATGAGCAAACGGAAAAAGAATGTATGAAAACAATTCCATTTACAATAGCCTCAAAAAAATCAAATACCTAGGTGTAAACCTAACAAAAGATGTGAATGACCTCTACAAGGAAAACTATACACTTCTGAAGAAAGAGATTGAGGAAGACTATAGAATGTGGAGAGATCTCCCATGCTCATGGATTGGTAGAATCAACATAGTAAAACTGTCTATACTCCCAAAAGTAATCTACATGTTTAATGATATTCCCATCAAAATTCCAATGACATTCATTAAAGAGATCAAAAAATCTACCGTGAAATTTATATGGAAACACAAGAGGCCATGAATAGCCAAGGCAATACTCAGTCAAAAGAACAATGCTGGAGGTATCACAATACCTGACTTCAAACTATATTACAAAGCAATAATGATTAAAACAGACATGAAGACCAGTGGAACAGAATAGAGGACCCAGATATGAAGCCACACAACTATAACCAATTTGTCTTTGACAAAGGAGCTAAAAATATACAATGGAGAAATAGCAGCCTCTTCAACAAAAACTGCTGGGAAAACTGGTTAGCAGTCTGCAAAAAAACTGCAACTAGAACCATGTATATCACCCTGTACCAATATTAACTCAAAATGTATCAAGGATCTTAATATCAGACCACAAACTCTAAAGTTGATACAGGAAAGAGTAGGAAATACTCTGGAGTTAGTAGGTGTAGGTAAGAACTTTCTCAACGAAACCCCAGCAGCACAGCAACTAAGAGATAGCATAGATAAATGGGACCTCATAAAGCTAAAAAGCTTCTGTTCATCAAAAGAAATGGTCTCTAAACTGAAGAGAACACCCACAGAGTGGGAGAAAATATTTGCCAACTATACATCAGACAAAGGATTGATAACCATAACATATAGGGAACTTAAAAAACTAAATTCTCCCAAAACTAGTGAACCAATAAAGAAATGGGCAAGTGAACTAAACAGAACTTTCTCAAAAGAAGAAATTCAAATGGCCAGAAAACACATGAAAAAATGCTCACCATCTCTACCAATAAAGGAAATACAAATTAAAACCACACTAAGATTTCATCTCACCCCTGTTAGAATAGCCATCATCAGCAACACCACCAACAACAGGTGTTGGCGAGGATGCGGGGAAAAAGGAACCCTCTTACACTGTTGGTGGGAATGTAAACTAGTACAACCACTCTGGAAAAAAATTTGGAGTCTACTTAAAAAGCTAGACACCAATCTACCATTTGATCCAGCAATACCACTCTTGGGGATATACCCAAAAGACTGTGACACAGGTTACTCCAGAGGCACCTGCACACCCATGTTTATTGCAGCACTACTCACAATAGCCAAGTTATGGAAACAGCCAAGATGCCCCACCACTGACGAATGGATTAAGAAAATGTGGTATCTATACCCAATGGAATTTTATGCAGCCACGAAGAAGAACGATTTGTTATCATTCGCTGGTAAATGGATGGAATTGGAGAACATCATTCTGAGTGAGGTTAGCCTGGCCCAAAAGACCAAAAATTGTATGTTCTCCCTCATATGCGGACATTAGATCAAGGGCAAACACAACAATGTGATTGGACTTTGAGCACGTGATAAAAGCAAGAGCACACAAGGGAGGGGTGAGGATAGGTAAGACACCTAAAAAATTAGCTAGCATTTGTTGCTCTTAATACAGAGAAACTAAAGCAGATACCTTAAAAGCAACTAAGGCCAATAGGTAAAGGAGACCAGGAACTAGAGAAAAGGTTAGATAAAAAGAATTAACCTAGAAGGTAGCACACATGCACAGGATATTAATGTGAGTCAACTCCCTGTTTGGCTATCCTTATCTCAACCAGCAAAAACACTTGTTCCTTCCTATTATTGCTTATATTCTCTCTTCAACAAAATTAGAAATAAGGGCAAAATAGTTTCTGCTGGGTATTGAGAGGGTAGGGGGGGAGAGGGAGGGGGCAGAGTGGGTGATAAGGGAGGAGGTGGGGTCAGGGGGGAGAAATGACCCAAGCCTTGTATGCACATATGAATAATAAAACAATAAAAAAAAATAAAATAAAATTCAAAAAAATATTGCTGGAAAAAGTAGTTATCTGCCTATGAAAAACTGAAAGTAGATCCATGTTTATCACCCTGTACTAATATCAACTCAAAATGCATCAAGGACCTTAAAATCAGACCCAAAACTCTGTAGTTAGTACTGGAAAGAGCAGGGAATATTCTGGAAGAAATAGGTATAGGCAAGGACTTCCTCAATAGAACCTCAGCATCTCAGCAACTAAGAGAAAGGATGGACAAATGGGACTACAGAAAATTAAAAAGCTTCTGCACAACAAAAGAAATGGTCTCTAAACTGAAGAGACCACCCACAGAGTGGGAGAAAATATTTGCCAGCTGTGCATCAGACAAAGGACTGATAACCAGAATATACAGGGAGCTCAAAAAACTAAACTCCCCCCAAAGCAATGAATCAATAAAGAAATGGGCAACTGAACTAAACAGAACTTTTTCAAAAGAAGAAATTCAAATGTCCAAACACCACATGAAAAAATGCTCACCATCTCTAGCCATAAAGGAAATGCAAGTCAAAACCACACTAAGATTCCACCTTACCCCTGTTAGAATAGCTCTCATCAAAAACACCACCAACAGCATGTGTTGGCAAAGATGTTGGGAAAAAAGAGCCCTCATACACTTCTGGTGAGAATGCAAGCTAGTGCAACCACTCTGGAAAACAATATGGAGGCTTCTTAAAAAACTAAGCATAGATCTGCCATATGATCCAGCAATCCCACTCCTAGTGATACAGCCAAAGGAATGCAGCTCAGGTTACTCTAGAGGCACCTGCACACCTATGTTTATTGCAGCACTATTCACAATAGCCAAGTTATGGAAACAACCAAGAAGCCCCACTACTAATGAATGGATTAAGAAAATGTGGTATTTACGCACAATGGAATTTTACTCAGCCATGAAGAAGAATGAAATCTTATCATTTGCAAGTAAATGGATGGAACTTGAGAACATCATTCTGAGTGAGGTTAACCAGGCTCAGAAGACCAAAAATCATATGTTCTCCCTCATATGTGGACTGTAGATCTAGGGCAAATACAGCAAAGTGGTTGGACTTGGGTCACATGATAAGCGAAGAGCACATACAGGAGGAATGGGGATAGGTAGGAAACCTGAAACTTGAAAGTGTCTGATGTCCCCACTGCAGAGGAGCTAATACAGTAAACTTAAAGCGGCAGAGATCAATATGGAAAGGTGACTGGGAAGTAGTGAAAAGGTCAGGTAGAGATGAATCAATTAGGGTTATAATACGCATGTGCTTGGAAGCAATGTTAGGAATCTCTCTGTATAGCTATCCTTAACTCAACTAGCAAAAATGCTTTGTCTTTCTTTTTTTTTTAATTTTTATTTTATTATTCATATGTACATACAAGGCTTGGGTCATTTCTTCCCCCTGCCCTTACCCCCTCCCTTACCACCCACTCTGCCCCCTCCCTCTCCCCTCACCCCCTCAATACCCAGCAGAAACTATTTTGCCCTATTTCTAATTTTGTTGAAGAGAGAGTATAAGCAATAATAGGAAGGAAAAGGAGTTTTTGCTGGTTGAGATAAGGATAGCTATACAGGGAGTTGACTCACATTAATTTCCTCTGTGTGTGTGTTACCTTCTAGGTTAATTCTTTTTGATCTCACCTTTTCTCTAGTTCCTGGTCCCCTTTTCCTATTGGCCTCAGTTGCTTTTAAGGTATCTGCTTTAGTTTCTCTGCATTAAGGGCAACAAATGCTAGCTAATTTTTTAGGTGTCTTACCTGCCTTCACCCCTCCCTTGTGTGCTCTCGCTTTTATCATGTGCTCAAAGTCCAATCCCATTGTTGTGTTTGCCCTAGATCTAATGTTCACATATGAGGGAGAACATACAATTTTTGGTCTGCTTATGTTTCTCTTCAGCAAAATTGGAGAAAAGGGCAAAACAGTTTCTGCCTGGAAGGGAGGGGGGTTGGGGGGGAGAAAAAGGAGGTTTGGGGAAGGTGGGAGAAATGGCCCAAGCAATGTATGCACATGTGAATATATGAATACAGAAAAATAAAAGGTGAAGCAAATAAATACATAAATAAAAATTGGAACTATTTCCAAAAAAATTGAACATTTTTCTTGTATTTATTGGCCATTTGTACTTCTTGAGTGGAAAAGTGTCTATTCAGTTCCATTGCCCATTTATGGATTGGACTTTTTGTCAATTTGTTTTTTAATTTTTTGAGTTAGTTATATATTCTGGATATTAATCCCCTGCCAGATGAATATCTGGTAAAGATTTTCTCCCATTCTGACATCTGTCTCTTCATGTTGTTGATTGTTTCTTTTGCTGTGTAGAAACTTTTTAACTTGATACAATCCCAATCCTCAATGCTTGCTCTTATTTCCTGAGCTACTGGAGTCAAATTTGGAAGTCATTGTCAATGACTGTATACTGAAGGGTTTTCCCTACATTTTTCTCTAGTAGTTTCAAAGTCTCAGGTCTTAATTAACATCTTGATACACTTTTAGTTGGTATTTGTGCAGTATAAGAGATAGGAATCTAGTTTCAGTCTTCTATTTGTGGACATCTAGTTTTCCAAGCACCACTTGTTAAAGAGTATGTCTTGTTTTTGGCACCTTTGTCAAGAATCAGATGGTAGCACCTGCTTGAACTTACTTCTGGATCTTCTATTCTGTTCCATTGATCTATGTGTCTGTTTTTGTGCCAGTACCACGTTATTTGTGTTATGACTGTGTAGGATAGCTTGAAATCAGGTATTGTGATACCACTAATCTTATGCTTTATGCTCAGGACTGCTTTAGCTATTTGGAGTCTTTTGAGATTCCCCATGAATTTTAAGATTTTTTTTCTAGTTGTGTTAACAATATTGGAATTTTGATGGGAATAACATCTAATTTATAGATTGCTTTCAGTAGTATAACATTTCTCACAATATTCATTCAGTCAATCCATAATATAGGAAGTCTTCCATCTCCTAGTGTCATATTCAATTTTTGTCTTCAATGTTTTACAGTTTTTCTGATGGAAATCGTTCATCTCCTTGGTTAGGTTTATTCCTAGGGGTTTTTCCTGAGACTATTATGAATAGGATTGTTTTCTTGATTTCTTTAAACATGTTTGATATTGGTATATAGATTTTTGCATGTTGATTTTATGTCCTTTGCTTTGCTGAAAGTGATATCAGATCTAAGAATTTTTTACTGGAGTCTTTACAATCCTTTATGTATAAGATCATATTGTCTGAAAATAGGGATAATTTGATTTCATCCTCTCCTATTTGTATCCCTTCTATTTCATTTTTCTTTTTTTCATATGTGTATACAATGTTTGGGTCATTTCTCCCTCTTTCCCCCAGCCCCCTCCTTAACTCCCCCTCCCCTCCACCCCCTCGCTACCAGGCAGAAACTATTTTGTCTTTATCTCTAATTTTGTTGAAGAGAGTATAAGCAATAATAGGAAAGACCAAGAGATTTTTGCTAGTTGAAATAAGGATAGCTATACAGGGAGTTGACTTGCATTGCTTTCCTGTACATGTGTGTTACCTTCTAAATTAATTCTTCTCGAACTAACTTTTTCTCTAGTTCCTGGTCCACTTCTCCTATTGGCCTCTGTTGCTTTAATATTTCTTTTCTCTTGCTTCATTTCTATGGCTAAGAATTCAGCACATATTAAGTAAGAGTGGAGATATTGGACCCCCTTATTTCTAATTTTCAAGGAAATTCCATTTTCCCTCATTCAGCATAATATTGGCTATATGCTTGTTATACATAGCCTGTAGTATGTTGAAGTACAAATATTCTATTCTTAGTTTTTTCAGGGATTTTGCATGAAGGTATGTCCAATTTTTACAAAGGCAGTATCTACATTTATTGAGAAGTTAAGTGATTCTTGTGCTTGTTTTCTTTATACGCTGTATTGCATTTATCAGTTTGTATGTGTTGAATCATCCTTTCATCCCTCAAATACAACCAACTTAATCATGGTGTATGCTCTTGAATTCAGTTTTCAAGTGTATTGTTGAGGATTTTTGCATCTATCTTCATCAAGGAAATTACCACATAGTTTCCTTTTATGTGTTTCCTTAACCATTTTTAGTAATACTTGCTTCATAGGATGAATTTGGAAATGTTCATTCCCTTTATATTTTGCAGAATAGGTTGAGGAACATTGGTGTCAGTTCTTCTTTAAAGATGTGGTAGAATTCAACAATGAATCCAAATTTATAAGAGAACACGCACTGCCAATCATTTTTATTCTCTTTTCCATTAAGTCATTATTTTTTTCACAATGTACATACAGACTAGAACTACCACAATTTCAATACAAAACTGGAAATTTCACAAAGTGTAATGGAAATTCTACATGTCAAATGTCATTTTTATTTTGGTGGTACTTAGGTTTGAATTTAGGGCCTTCCTTACCTAGCAAGCGCTAAGCAAGTGTTCTACCAAATGTCAATTTTTAAGATTTGCATTCTTATCACACTGTGAGATTTTCTTTCATAATATTTAAATTAAAAATGTGTGCTACTCATTTGGCTAATGTCTCTCTCCTCACCACACTCTAAACTCTCAGATAACAGACACTTTGTCTATTGTGCTCACCATTGAATTCACAAGAACATAGAAGTTACAAAACAATTGTGTGCTTAGATCAGTGAGTACAAGAAGTAATAAGTGAACAAAAATATTTGAAACTATTATGTTAGATCATACAAGCTGTGTCTTTAAGAAATCTTGTTGATACAGGGCCAGTCACTACATAGTGTCCTCCATGTTTGCCATTTTATTACTTCATAGAAAAATGGACATTCCAATAGAACTCAGAGATGGCTGAATTCTGTATCATGTGGCTGCTGTGCTAGGTAAGGCACATGGCATCTCCCACTTTCTCAGACTCTTCAGATTCTGACTCAGCAGAGCAGACTATATCTAGAACTTCCAAAGTTGTTCTCTAAAGAGCTTGATATCAAGGGCATATAATCAAAGTGTTTCCTCATAACTGAAAGTGGCTTTGGAGCCAGTATTTATCCATTTGAATACAAAGGAAGAAAGTGAAGGAGGGAAAGAAAGGTGGAAATTAAAGGCAAAAGAAGAGATTGAACAGTTTTAACACAATTAGTAGAAATAAGGAAAATAATAATAATTCTTATTAACTAGTTATAGACTTACACAGTTACCAAGGAATTATGGCACACGTTTAAAAGTATGTTTTTAAAATCAATCAGCGCAATGTTAAGATAGTGGTATTATCTCTTGCAGATGAAAATGTTGCTATTGGAACATAGTAAGATACCTAGTGTTTTTATTTAATATAAGTTTCTGTCTTTTAGCTATCAAAGGAAAGTTGAGTAAGAACACTAGGTTTAGAATAAGTCAAAATTTCTTAGCTGTAGCTCAGCATGCAGATATAATTAGTTGTGGGAATAGAATTTCCCTGTGCTGGGAATTCTGGCTTTATTGGTATTAAATCCTCTGTGAAGAGGTTAGGCCAGAAGGTCTTCAAATTCATTTCACTACCCCTTTCCCCCATTCTGTAGCAACTTCTGATACTGAGAAGATTTTCTCTAAGAATAAAACCATCAGATATAAATGGCACCTGTTGCCATGGCAGCTAAAATGTGTAGTTCTTCCTTCCTTTTCTCAAAGGGACTTTAATGAATTCACTATCTTTCTTGGGGTTAGAACATAAGTTAGGAGCTAGACTAGGATTACCCTCAGATATTTCAAACATGTTCAAATTCATCATTCATATTCCAAATCATTGTCAAATCACAGCATAAAAAAATAATAGATCATATTATTGGTAGTAATTCTATATTGGCATCCTCTATCCAGGAGCTCTTCTAAGAGTTCCATGACAACAGAGAACAACAGGCACTAACTGAGCCTCAACTTTCTGTGACTTTCAAAGTTGGTCACATCTCAAGATAGATTCACATGTTTGATTCCCCAGAGTTTAATTTAGTGAGCAACAATACTCCAGTAAGGTTTGTCCTCATGCTGATTATACTTCCAAGTTCTCACATCCTTTCAGATTGTTATTTTTTCTCAGTGGAACAACTGTCTGCTTGGTCAGTTGAAAAGATTAAATGCTAGTAAAAGAAGTAGCATCATTTCTTTGAAGTGGAAGATCTCTCTGTCTCTATAACAGAAACAGGAAAGGAAAGGAATTTCTACAAACACTGTTACCACATTTATTGCTAAGTTTATCATGTCTGTCCATATCAAGGCATGGCTACTTGAAACCCTAGAAAATCAAATGAGGAGACAGATTCTAAGGAAGGAAAGAAAAAGAAAATAGACAAATATATGTCTATGAAGAAGAAATTCAAAATTTTGCATCAGCCTTATTTATAATAGTCTCCAACTGGAAACACCCCAACTGTCCATTAACAGGGAATGGGAGAACAAAAGTCTACTCAGCGATAACAATCTACTAATACATGTAACAACATGGATGAACTGATATATGATTGTTGTGCTTAATTTATAAAATTATCAAATTACTGAAATTTTATCAAAATGCTTAAAATGATTGCTTTCTTTATGGTATATAAATTATTTGAAATATCTCAAATACAGCATAAATACGAACTATCAAAACCTTATTAACACAGAAAGTACCTTTTACCCTGGATTTCACTTCTAAATGAGGAACACTCAAAATAAAGAATTATTAAATTCCATGGCATATTATTCCTTAGACTAAATGGGCTTTTTTTAACCTGCAGTTGGCTGGATAATATCCTCAAAGATAACAAATCTTAATCCTTGGAATATGAAAATAGATAAGTGTCTTTGTGGATGAGATTAAGACTTTTACTGAACTAGCTAGCTGAGATCAAGAAATGCAGTATAAATTCTTTTAAGAGAGGCAAAGGAGGATTACACATACAGAGAGAAGACAATGCAAAGACTGAGCCAGAGAATCCAGTGATACAACCACAGCACAACAAATACTTGCATCTGCCAGAGGATGGAAAAGGCAAGGAAAAAATTCTTCCTTAGAGCCTTTGGAAAGGTGGCAGCTCAGCTTTATTTTGGCCCACTGATACTGATTTGGGTTTCTGGCTTTCAGAACTATGTGGAAAAAGAATTCTCTTGCTCTGGGTGGTAATTTATTACAGAAGCCACAGAAGACTAACGCAATAGTCTTAATAAAGTCTCAAACATTTAGAAATTTTTTTTAAATTTTGTTCAATCAGAAAAATCTTCAGAAGTATTATAAGCAAGGCTTCAAGGGGATCCAGATTAGAAAGACATTTAGAATCAAAGGAGAAGAACAACTGCTAGAAGATGAGGCAGAAAAGGTAAGACTATTAGAGAAGCTATTCTGGGATGTAAAAATAGAGGAGAAAAAGAGGATGTATTACCCAAGTGATCAGAAAATACTTCAGGAAAGTGCCACCCTCAATTTTGGCCTTGGAGAATCAATAAGAATTGATAAGACTTCAACAAATGATGACAAGACATCTGTTTTTGAGAGTCAGTTGCACAAGTGAATTCATTTTTAACTTTTCTCTATCATGAATACAGCTAGCCTGTTTCACATGCTGTCCCATGGAATTATAGAGCCAGTCTCACTCAGTATGGAAAATCTGTCCATACACATGTTGTTCTATCCTGACACAACCAGAATTCAGGTATTCCTCAGTGTCCTACCTCAGTAGGAAAATTCTTATGGCTCAGATGAATGCTAAAAATGCAGCTTGTCTTGGCATTAGCCTTTTCATCTGCCCCAAAGCAGAGGTCTGGGTTTTTGTAGTCAGTAACAGTCACAATACCTGACAGATTAGTTTTTTTCCAGAAGGAATAATACACACACATGCACACACACACACACACACACACACACTGTTGTAAAAATAAATAAATGAAAATCTGAAGTGTGCCATGGCAAATGTTCAGGGACTGGTGAACATGAGCAGCCCTAAAACTAAATTCCACAGTTTATAGTTTAGTAAATGATAAAACTTCCATTAGTTTCACCAAGTCCCCACTTCTCCCACATATATACACATATTATCAATAATGAATGGTAACAAACCATAACAGGTGTGAAAGCATATTACTGTAATTAAAGCAGCTTGGTACTAGAAATGGAATACAGAGCCTCATGATGCAGGATAGAGAAACTAGAATTATACACAAGTATTGATGGGAATTTGGTATATTATAAAGCTAATATTTCATATCAATGAGCAATAAATGTTACTAAGACAACTACTATTGAAATCTAATGTGGAGTTTCTGGGGTAAGATGGCAGAGTAGAAGTTTCCTTCCTGTGACTCCATGAATGAGAAGAATCAGGATAACAAAGGAGAGAGTATATTCTGAGGAGAGGAAGAACATCAGGAATCATGAAAGAGTGATTGGACAGCTGAAAAACGCAGAGAAACAAAGCACAAAGAAAAGTAAGAAGCAGTCCAACCTCAGCTCCCCAGAATGAGAGGGAAGCCAAGGCTACAACTATAAGATAAGCCAGACAAGCCTGGTAATAACAGACTTGGAGCTCTAGTTGCAGGAGAAATCCACAGGTTGCGCAAGCTTCCAATCCAGTGTTGGAATTTGGTGTGCCAGTGACCCCTCTTACATGGAAAGTCAGCACTAAAGAAGAAATCAATTTTGTCGTACCACTTACAGAGCTAATACCAGGCACCATCTTGAAAGGGATCTATTTGTTTCAGACTGAGCTACTCTGAAAACCAGAAAATGAGGAACACTTTCAAGTCTGGGAGCATGAGGGCACCCTCCCCGTAGTGTATGAGTGAGAGATAGCCGTAAGAGAAAGTCATGGCAAGGAGGAGGGTCAGAAATAGACTCACTGAGAAACTTAAACAGCAGGAAGTTCCAGCTGTAGAGGACATGGCTATCAGTGGTCCCACCCTCTAAGCCTTGCTGCTTGTCCATCCTTGTGTGAACAAACTGGATGGTCTTCAGAATGTAAATCTTTCTAGCCCACATGCTGCAAAGCTCATTTGGGGCACTTGTGGCTGGGGTTATGCAAAGAAGAGAAGCTTCTAAAATGAATGCAGTTCTGAAGATGAAAATTAACCCTTGACTGGCCTGACCCTCAACCAGCAAACAGACCCAGCTTGAGCAGTAGGAACTACAGGAGATTCCAGCTACAACCTTCATTACTTACCACATGACAGATTCCAATGTTGGAGGACCAACAAAGAAGATTCTCCAATTCTTTTCATGTTTTCAACTTTCAGCCTTTTTTATAGCTAGGTTTTTAGTATTGTTTTTGTTTTTAATCTTGTTTTTATCTTTTATTACTCTGAGTTATCTAAATTTATGAACTTCTCATTTTGTATTCAGATTTTTAAATTCTTATTCTTTTACTCTTCCTCATATTCTCTTTTTTTCTTCTTTTTCTTTCATTTAACATCTCTTCTTCCTTTTTTCCACTTCCTTGCTCCTCCTTTATTTCCTACATTTGTGGTCATTATTTTCATATACTACATTATTTTTGCAATTTTCTTTTTTATTGTTATTTTAATAGCTGGCTTTAATTGATTTTAATTATATTTCTTTTTTTTATTATTATTCATATGTGCATACAAGACTTGGGTCATTTCTCCCCCCTGCCCCCACCCCCTCCCTTATCACCCACTCTGCCCCCTCCCTCTTCCCCCCACCACCTCAATACCCAACAGAAACTATTTTGCCCTTATTTCTAATTTTGTTGTAGAGAGAGTATAAGCCATAATAGGAAGGAACAAGGTTTTTGCTGGTTGAGATAAGGATAGCTATACAGGGCATTGACTCACATTAATTTCCTGTGCGTGTGTGTTACCTTCTAGGTAAATTCTTTTTGATCTCACCTTTTCTCTAGTTCCTGGTCCCCTTTTCCTATTGGCCTCTGTTGCTTTTAAGGTATCTGCTTTAGTTTCTCTGCGTTAAGGGCAACAAATGCTAGCTAATTTTTTAGGTGTCTTACCTATCCTCACCCCTCCCTTGTGTGCTCTCGCTTTCATCATGTGCGCAAAGTCCAATCCCCTTGTTGTGTTTGCCCTAGATCTAATGTTCACATATGAGGGAGAACATACGATTTTTGGTCTTTTGGGCCAGGCTAACCTCACTCAGAATGATGTTCTCCAATTCCATCCATTTACCAGTGAATGATAACAAATCGTTCTTCTTCATGGCTGCATAAAATTCCATTGTGATAGATATCACATTTTCTTAATCCGTTCGTCAGTGCTGGGGCATCTTGGCTGTTTCCATAACTTAGCTATTGTGAATAGTGCTGCAATAAACATGGGTGTGCAGGTGCCTCTGGAGTAACCTGTGTCACAGTCTTTTGGGTATATCCCCAAAAGTGGTATTGCTGGATCAAATGGTAGATTGATGTCTAGCTTTTTAAGAGGCCTCCAAATTTTTTTCCAGAGTGGTTGTACTAGTTTACATTCCCACCAACAGTGTAAGAGGGTTCCTTTTTCCCCGCATCCTCGCCAACACCTGTTGTTGGTGGTGTTACTGATGATGGCTATTCTAACATGGATGAGGTGGAATCTTAGTGTGGTTTTAATTTGCATTTCCTTTATTGCTAGAGATGGTGAGCATTTTTTCATGTGTTTTTTGTCCATTTGAATTTCTTCTTTTGAGAAAGTTCTGTTTAGTTCACGTGCCCATTTCTTTATTGGTTCATAACTTTTGGGAGAATTTAGTTTTTTAAGTTCACTATATATTCTGGTTATCAGTCCTTTGTCTGATGTATAGTTGGAAAATATTTTCTCCCACTCTGTGGGTGTTCTCTTCAGTTCAGAGACCATTTCTTTTGAGGAACAGAAGCTTTTTATCTTTATGAGGTCCCATTTATCTATGCTATCTCTTCGTTGCTGTGCTGCTGGGGTTTCATTGAGAAAGTTCTTACCTATACCTACTAACTCCAGAGTATTTCCTATTCTTTCCTGTATCAATTTCAGAGTTTGTGGTCTGATATTAAGATCCTTGATACATTTTGAGTTCATTTTGGTATACGGTGATATACATGAATCTAGTTTCAGTTTTTTGCAGACTGCTAACCAGTTTTCCCAGCAGTTTTTGTTGAAGAGGCTGCTATTTATCCATTGTATATTTTTAGTTCTTTTGTCAAAGACAAGTTGGTTATAGTTGTGTGGCTTCATATATGGGTCCTCTATTCTTTTCCACTGGTCTTCATGTCTGTTTTTGTGCCAGTACCACGCTGTTTTTATTGTTATTGCTTTTAATATAGTTTGAAGTCAGGTATTGTGATACCTCCAGCATTGTTCTTTTGACTGAGTATTGCCTTGGCTATTCGTGGCCTCTTGTGTTTCCATATAAATTTAATGGTAGATTTTTCAATTTCTTTAATGAATGTCATTGGAATTTTGGTGGGAATTGCATTAAACATGTAGATTACTTTTGGGAGTATCGACATTTTTACTATGTTGATTCTACCAATCCATGAGCATGGGAGATCTCTCCACTTTCTATAGTCTTCCTCAATCTCTTTCTTCAGAAGTGTATAGTTTTCCTTGTAGAGGTCATTCACATCTTTTGTTAGGTTTACACCTAGGTATTTGATTTTGTTTGAGGCTATTGTAAATGGAATTGTTTTCATACATTCTTTTTCAGTTTGCTTGTTGTTGGTGTATAGAAATGCTAATGATTTTTCCATGTTGATTTTATATCCTGCTACCTTGCTGTAGCTATTGATGATGTCCAGAAGCTTCTGAGTAGAGTTTTTTGGGTCTTTAAGGTATAGGATCATGTCGTTTGCAAATAGGGGTATTTTGACAGCTTCTTTACCTATTTATATTCCTTTTATTCCTTCTTCTTGCCTAATTGTTCTGGCTAGGAATTCCAGTAGTATGTTGAATAGTAGTGGAGATAGTGGGCATCCTTGCCTGGTTCCTGATTTTAGAAGGAATGGTTTCAGTTTTTATCCGTTAGGTATAGTGCTGGCTGTAGTTTTGTCATATATAGCTTTTATAATGTTGAGGTACTTTCCTTCTATTCCTAGTTTTCTTAGAGCTTTTATCATGAAATTGTGTTGGATCTTATCAAAGGCTTTTTCTGCATCTATTGAGATGATCAAGTGGTTTTTGTCTTTGCTTCTGTTAATGTGGTTTATTACATTTATTGATTTTCGTATGTTGAACCACCCCTGCATCCCTGGGATGAAGCCTACTTGGTCGTGGTGAATAATCTTTTTGATATGCTGTTGAATTCAGTTTGCCATTATTTTGTTGACGATTTTTGCGTCAATGTTCATTAAGGAGATTGGCCTATAGTTCTCCTTTTTGGAGGTGTCTTTGCCTGGTTTTGGGATAAGTGTAATACTGGCTTCATAAAACGTGTTTGGCAGTTTTCCTACCCTTTCTATTTCATGGAACAGTTTAAGGAGGTTTGGTAACACTTCTTCTTTAAAGGTCTGATAGAATTCAGCAGATAATCCATCAGGTCCTGGACTTTTCTTTTTGGGGAAACTCTTGATTGCTCCTTCAATTTCATTTTGTGTTATAGGTCTATTCAGGTGATTAATTTCCTCTTGGTTCAGTTTTGGATGATCATATGTATCTAGAAATCTGTTCATTTCTTTAAGATTTTCAAATTTATTTGAATATAGGATCTCAAAGTAGTCTCTGATGATTTCCTGGACTTCCATGGTGTTTGTTGTTATCTCCCCTTTTGCCTTACTGATTCTACTAATTTGGGTGTTTTCTCTCCTCATTTTAGTCAGGTTTGCCAGGGGTCTATCGATCTTGTTTATTTTTTCAAAGAACTATCTTTTTGTTTCATTAATTCTTTGTATGGTTTTTTTGGTTTCTATTTTGTTGATTTCAGCTCTTATTTTTATTATTTCTCTCCTTCTATTTGTTTTGGGATTTGCTTGTTCTTGTTTTTCTAGGAGTTTGAGATGTATCATTAGGTCATTGATTTTGGATCTTTCAGTCTTTTTAATATATGCAGTCATGGCTATAAACTTTCCTCTCAAGACTGCCTTAGCTGTGTCCCATAGGTTCCAGTAGGTTGTGTTTTCATTTTCATTGACTTCCAGGAACTTGTTAAATTCCTCTTTTATTGCATCGATGATCCATTCTTCATTAAGTATTGAGTTATTTAATTTCCAGCTGTTTGCATGTTTTTTGTCTTTACTTTTGTTGTTGAGTTCTACTTTTACTGCATTGTAATCAGATAGTATGCATGGTATAATTTTTATTTTCTTATATTTGCTGAGGCTTGCTTTGTGCCCTAGGATATGATCTATTTTGGAGAAGGTTCCATGGGCTGCTGAGAAGAATGTATATTGTGTAGAGGTTGGATGAAATGTTCTGTAGACATCAACTAGGTCCATTTGATCTATTACATATTTTATATCTTGGATTTCTTTATTGATTTTTTGTTTGGATGACCTATCTATTGATGATAATGGAGTGTTAAAGTCTCCCACAACCACTGTGCTGGCGTTTATCTATGCTTTTAAGTCTTTTAGGGTATGTTTGATGAAATTGGGTGCATTGACATTGGGTGCATACAGGTTGATGATTATTATTTCCTTTTGGTCTATTTCTCCTTTTATTACTATGGAATGTTCTTCTTTATCTCATTTAATCAATGTAGATTTGAAGTCTACTTTGTCAGAGATAAGTATTGCTACTCCTGCCAGTTTTCGGGGGCCTTGGCTTGGTAAATCTTCTTCCAGCCTTTCATCCTAAGCCTATGCTTATTTCTGTCAGTGAGACGGGTCTCCTGTAAAAAACAAATTGTTGGATCTTCCTTTTTAATCCATTTCATCAAGCGCTGCCTTTTGATAGGTGAGTTAAGTCAGTTAACATTAAGTGTTAGCACTGATAGGTATGTGGTGATTCCTGTCATTTAGTTGTTTTAGTTGTTTGAAGGTTTGATTGTGTGTACCTAAGTTGAGGCTACTCTCTACTGTCTTGCTTTTTCTTTTCCTGTGGTTTGGTGCTGCCTGTCTTTTCATGGTTAAATTGGGTTTCACTTTTTGTGTGCAGGATCCCTTGCAGAATCTTTTGTAGTGGTGGCTTTGTGGTCACATATTGTTTTAGTTTCTGCTTATCATTGAAGATTTTTATTGCTCCATCTATTTTGAATGACAATTTTGCTGGGTAGAGTATCCTGGGGTTGAAGTTATTTTCATTCAGTGCCTGGAAGATCTCACCCCATGGTCTTCTTGCTTTTAATGTTTCTGTTGAGAAGTCTGCTGTGATTTTGATGGGTTTACCTTTGTATGTTACTTGTTTTTTCTCTCTTACAGCCTTCAATTCTCTTTCCTTAGTTTCTGAACTTGTTGTTTTAATGATGATATGTTGTGGGGTAGTTCCATTTTGATCTGGTCTGTTTGATGTCCTGGAGGCCTCTTGCATCTGTATGGGAATATCTTTCTCTAATTTTGGAAATTTTCCATTAGTATTTTGTTGAATATATTATGCATTCCCTTCGCTTGCACCTCTTCTCCTTCTTTGATGCCCATGATTCTCAAGTTTAGTCTTTTGATGGAGTCGGTGAGTTCTTGCATTTTCTTTTCACAGGTCTTGAGTTGTTTAATTAATAGTTCTTTGGTTTTTCCTTTCATTACCATTTCATCTTCAAGTTCTGAGATTTTGTCTTCTGTTTGTTCTATTCTGCTGGATTGGCCTTCCGTTTTGTTTTGTAGTTCTGTTTTGTTCTTTTTTCTGAGGTTTTCCATATCCTGGGTGGTTTCCTCTTTAATGTTGTCTATTTTTGTCCTGAGTTCATTTATCCATTTATTCATCATGTTCTCTGTTTCACTTTGGTGTTTATACAGTGCTTCTATGGTTTCCTTTATTTCTTCTTTTGCTTTTTCAAATTCTCTATTTTTGCTGTCTTGGAATTTCTTGAGTGTCTCCTGTACATTTTGGTTGACCCTATCCAGTATCATCTCTATAAAATTCTCATTGAGTACCTGTAGTATGTCTTCCTTTAAATTATTCTTGTGGGCTTCGTTGGGTCCTTTGGCATAGGTTATCTTCATCTTGTTGAAGTCTGGATCTGAGTTTCTGTTCTCTTCATTCCCCTCTGTTTCCTGTAGTAATTTTTTGCTGTGGGGAAACTGGTTTCGCTGTTTTTTCTGTCTTCCCATCATTGTCTTTGGTGTTGTTACTGTCCCTGTACTGTGTGCAATTAAATATTTTCTAGCTTTTAATAATTACAATGGTAATATTTAGAATGGAAGGGTGAGCTGAGATGGAAAGCAAGAAGTTAAAGAAAAGGGGAAAACAAATACACAGACAAGAGGGAGAAAGCAGAACAAGGTTTCAGACAAGAAAGTTTCAAAGGTATAAACAAGGAGCATTAGTGTACTAATTGACAGTAAGCTGAACAGACATTAGAGAAACAGAGATAGGATTGAAAATAAAAAATAAAAAATAAAATAAATGAGAGAAATATCTATATATAAAAATGAATTAAAATAAAATGAAAATAGAAAATTTTTTTAAAAACCCAAAAAACCAAAAACCTCCAAGTTCAAATGCAATGAAGTTTCAGTCTTAATAATATGGGTGTCTGTCTCAGTCTCCAGTCCTGGAGATGGTGCCTCAGATGTTGTTCTGTAGTTGTCTCATCAAAGGGGATGCATAAAGTAGAACAAAACTAAACACACACACACACACACACACACACAAAAACCCCACCAAGTGTCCCAAATTCAAATGCAATACAGTTTCAGTAAGTTTTTCCACATGCAGGTGTAATTCAGTTGTTCTCTCATCAAAGGTAGGGAGAAAAAGAAAAAAAAGAGTCTGAAGACAGTTCTGAGAATGGTATCTGCAGCTGTGGCTTGCCTGCCCACTGCTGTCAGCCTGCTGTTGTTGGAGACGTTATTTATGTAGATCTCTGGGGTGAGCTTTGCACTCACCTGGCCCCGAAGGCTTTGTTTGTTCAGAGTTCTCCTGTGCGGGAGCCTCTGCTACAAGCTTTCCCCTTTCCAAGCACTGAGAAAGGTGACACTGCACCCGCGTTGTCAGGCCTGCGTGTTTATTTACAGTTCATGTGGGAGGTGGGTCTTCCCTCCTCTCCTGTGCAGTTTTCCTCCCACCGCCACTTTCACAAGCTTTCCTGCTCCTGATTACTCGGCGGTGCTGCTGCTCCTGCCAGCCGCCATGTTTGTTTACAGTTCACGTGGGAAGTGGGTCTTTCATCCTCTCCTGTGGAGTTTTCTTCCCTCCGCCACTCTCACAAGCTTTCCCACTCCTGGTTGCTGGGTGTGCACCCCCACTCCCGCCAGAGCCTCTCCGGCCTGCCTGGCTTGTTTATTTACAATCCCAGGAAGGATTCCCTTCCCCCAATCTTCAGCACTCAGTGTGCCCCACCCTCTTTCCTGCATGTCTTTATTGTTCTTATTGCTTATTACTCAGTTTCTCTTTTTTCCCCAGGTGGAGGTCAGTCTGTCCAGGAGGCTATGCTGCTCTGGCCCAGGCTTGTCTGTGGGAGTACCATGGTACCGTGAAGCTCACCTGGTCCACGTCCTTCCAAGCCATCTGGGCGTGGGTGACTGGTGGCCCGGGGGCCCTCCTGGTTTCTCCATTTAACATGAAGTGGAGATTCTCTGTGCCGGCTGAAGGTGTGGAGGGGTCAAAGTTATGCCTCTTCTCAGTGATTATTCCTGCAAAGTGTGTCTCCAGTGTCTCTCCAAGATTTCACTATAGGAGGCTCGCTTTCTGCTTCCTCCCTCTAGCCACCATCTTGGAATCAGTCTAATTATATTTCTATATGTGGATGATTTTTCTGTTGCTGCTGTTATGAAGTTTTCTTTCTCCTCTCTGAATGGTACTAGGGGTTAAGCCCTCAAATGAAGGATGCTTACTAAGAAGATCTCTGGGTAAAACTAGAAGAGACATCTATTCCAACACTTGCCCAAATCACAACTTAGAAACACAAGAGATCTGAAAAAGAGCAGGCAGCATGATTCCTCCAAAGATTCACATCTCTTCAATAATTAAATCCAGAAATGTTGAAATGCCAGACAAAGAATTCAAAAGTCTAATTTTAAAAAATGACCAATTATCTCAAACAGGATGCAAACAAATAAATGAATGAAGTAAATAAATCAATTCAAGACCTGGATAAGAAAGTCAACAACTTGTCTGAGAAATTCAGGAAAGAGATAGTGATTCTGGAAAAAACTGGAAATCTTGGAAATGAAAAGCCCAACTAAATCAAATAGAAACTTAATAGAAAACATCATCAATAGACTAGACCACACAGAAGAAAGTATATCAGGGATAGAAAACAAAGTTATGAATTATTACATTCACATAACAACAAAGAAAAAATAACCAATCATGACCACAACATCCAGGACCTCTAGGACATGATTAACAGGCCAAAGCTACAAATCTATGGAGAAGAAAAGGGATATGATGTACATACTAAAGACATAGAAAACTATTCAATGAAATTTTAACAGAAAAATTTCTCAAATCTAGGGAAATAAATGAACATGCAAATAGACTTGACCAAAAAAGAAACTGTCCATGTGAATTCAGTTGACATACAGTTGTACCATATGACTTCAATATCACACTCTCCAAAATAGATGCAGCATACAGACAAAAATTTAGTAAAGACATCTCAGAATTAATCTGCACCATAAGTCAAGTGGCCTTAGCAGACACACAGAATAATCCATCAAGCACTTACAGAATACACATTCTTCTCAGGAACCTATGGATCCTCTGCAAAGTAGATCACATCTTAGGCTATAAAACAAGGCTTAACAAGTACAAAAAGTATCTTGTATCTTATATCATAATGAAATAAAATTAGAAATTAATTCCATTTAAGTGAAGGACTGGAGACATGGCTCAAGTGGTAGTGTACCGGCCTACCAAGTGCAAAGCCCTGAGTACCCTAGTACTGCCAAAAAGATCAATCACAAGAGAAGCTATACAAACACATGGAGATCAAACAATGAACTTTTGAATGATCTGTGAGTCATTGAGAAATCAGGGAGGAAGCTAAAAATTCCTAGGATCAAATGAAAATCAAACAGAACTGATTAGAATTTGTGGGATACAGAAAAGGTAATTCAAGAGGGACATTAATAGCTGTGAATGCCCACATTAAAAAATCAGGGATATCATAAATAGATAACCTAATGATATACCTCTCCTTCTTAGAGAAATAAGAAGAAACCAAACACAAAAGCAGTAGATGGAAAGAAAGAATAATGATCAGGGCAAAAATTAATGAAATGGAGACTAAAGGGCAATACGAGAATGAAACAAAGAAGTGGTTTTTTTGAAAAGATAAACAAGATTAACAAACCAAAAGAGGAGACATAAGACCCAAATTAATAAAATTAGAGATGAAAAGGGGTATATTACAATAGAAACAACTAAAATCCAGAGGGTGACCAGAAATTTTTTTGAAAACTTATATTCCAATGAATTGGAAAATCTAGAAGAAATGGATGAAATTTCTAGACACATATAACCTACCAAAAATGAGCCAAGAGCACATAAATAACCTAGACAGATATCTAATGAGTAATGAGATTGAAGCCATAATAAAGAATCTCCCAACAATGAAAATTCCAGGACTGGATGAATTCACTACTGAATCTTTAAACCTTTAAAAAGGAAATAACACCAAAGCATTCCATAAAATAGAAAGGAATGGAATACTATCAAACCCATTCTACAAAGTCAGTATTATCCTGACACCAAAACCATGTAAGAACACAGCACACACCAAAAAACTACAGATCAATTTCCCTGATGAATATAGATGCAAAAATCCTCAATAAAATACTTGCAACAAACCATACATTAAAAAAGATCATACACTATGAATTAGTTTTCATTCCAGGATGTAATGATGATTCAATGTATGTAAACCCATAAATGTAACACCATACAAAAATAGAATCAAGGACAAAGTCTCATGATTATCTCAATAGATGCAGAAAAATCCTTTGAAAAAAGTCAACATCCCTTCAAAATAAAAAGCCCTGCAGAATCTAGGAATAGAAGGAATGCACCTCAACATTAAAAAGCTATACACAACAAACCTATAATCAACATTATACTGAATGAGGAAAAAGTAAAATTTCCTTTAAAATCAGGAATGAGACAATGGTATCAATCTCTCCATTCTTTTCCAATATATTCTTAGCCATAGCAATGAAGAAAAGAAAAGAAGTAAAAGGATACAAATAGGAGAGGATGAAATCAAATTATCACTAATTTCAGGCAATGTGATTCTATATTAAAAGGACCCTAAAGAATCCACTAAAGAACTCTTTGACCTGATATACACTTTCAGCCAAACAGAAGGATACAACCAACATACAAAAACCAGTAGCTTTACTATATCCAATAATAAACATGCTGAGAAAGAAATCAGAAACACCATCCCATTCACAATAGACTCTAAGAAATAAAATACCTAGGAATAAACCTAACCAAGAAGGTGAAAAAATTCTACCAGGAAAACTGTTAAACACTGAAGACAGAAATTGAAGAAGACACTAGAAGATGGACTGGCAGAAATAATACAGTATAATGGCTATATTATTCAACACAATCTACAAATTCAATGAAATTCCAATAAAAATTCACAGAACTAGAAAAACATCCTAAAATTCATATGAAAGCATAAAAAACCCTAAATAACCAGAGCAGTTTTGAGCAAAAAGAGCAATGCTGGAGGAACCACAAAACCTGATTTCAAATTATACTACAGAGCCAAAGTAACAAAAACAGCATGGTGAGGTACAAAAAATATATACAAACCAATGGAATAGAATAGGGGACCCATAAATAAACTCACAAAACTACAACCACCTGATTCTTGGCAAAGGTGCCAAAAAATACATTAAAGAAAAGACAGTCTCTTTAACAAATGATGCTAGGAAAACTGCACATCTGCACATAGAAGACTGAAATTAGATATTTATATCTCACCCTGCACAAAATCAATTATTTTTATTCTTTGTATTTCAATTATAATATCTTTTTATACATTCATTGTTTATTGCACAAATAATAGAATTCATTATGGTATTTCCACACATGCATATAATACACTTTGATCTTATTCACCCCCCATCACTGTCCCTAGTCCCCTCCCTCCCACACCACCCCAAAATAGTCCTATGTGAAGGTTAATGTCTTCTTGTTTGCTTTTTATTTATTTATTTATATTTATTTATCTAGATTCTGCATATAAGAGAAAACGTGGTGTTTGTCTTTATGAGTCTGGTTTATTTCACTTAACATGATGATCTTCAGTTTCAGCCATTTTTCTGGAAATGACATAATTTCATCTTTCTTTATGGCTGAACAATAGTCCATTGAGTATATATGCCACATTTTCTTTATCCAGTCATCATTTGATTGGCACCTAAGCTGGTTACATAACTTGGCTATTGTAAATCATGCACTATAAACATGGAAATGCACATATCCTTATTATATGCTGTCTACATTTTCTCAAGTATATGCCTAGGAGCGGTAGAACAAGAGTATATGGCAATCCTATTTTTAGTTTTATGGGGGACCTCCATACTGACAAAAATTAATTCTAATTGCATTGATGACCTTAATTAAGACCTGAACCATTGGATCTACTACGGGAAAACAGAAAAAATACCTTATGAGCTAGGCATGGACCAATATTCTGAAGAGGACTCCAATAACTGAGGAAATAAGAGCAAGAATTAACAAATGGGATTGCATCAAGTTAAAAGGCCCCTGTATAGCAGGAAAAAATTAAGAGTAAAATGAAAGTCTACAGAATAGGAGAAAATCTTTTCCATCTATTCAACAGACATAGGATTAATATCCAAAATACAAGAAGACTCAAAAAAGTTAACACCAAAAGATAAGTAATCTAATCAATAAATTGACAAATGAATTGAACAGATAATTCTCAAAAGAAGTATATATGTCAAAAAAAGGCTCAACATCCTTCCCTATCAGAAAATGCAACTCAAAATATCACTGAGATTCTCCCTCACCCCGGTTATTATGGCTAACATCAAGAAAACAAACAACAACCAATGCTAGCAAGGATGCAGGAAAAACAAACATTTATTCACTGCTGGGAGAAATATAAATTAGCATAGCCACTATGGAAATCAGTATAGAGATTCCTCAAGAAAACTAAAACTAGAACTACCATACGATCTAGCTACACCACTTCTGGGCAGGTACCCAAAGGAATCTAAGTCAGCACATAACAGAGATACCTGCAAACCCATATTTATTGCAGCATTGTTCACAATAGTCAATATATGGAATCAGATCAGGTACCAATCAACCAATGAATGAATAAGGAAAATCTGATGTGATATAGGTGGTAGATGGATAGATATATATGTATATACACAGTGCAGTTTTATTCAGCCATAAAGAAGAATGAAATTATGTCATTTGCAGGAAAATCGATGCAACTGGAGGTCAACGTGTTAAATCAAATAAGCTATATTCAGAAAGATAAACATTGCATACTTTCTTTCATATACAGAATCTAGATTTTTTAAAAAGACATGAAAGTGTATTTGGTAAGAGGAAGGGACCATTTGGTAATTCAGGGAATAGAACCCTTGATGTATTCATCCTCTACCTGGATGGAAATCTGTTAAAATACCCAAGGGATTTAAAGTTCAGCAAACACATTACATGAACCTCTTGTTAATACTCAATCATGTTCCTAACAGGTGGAAGCACAACCTTAAGATTTAATCTCAGGGAGGAATTCCAAGATGGTGGCTAGAGGTAGGAAGCAGAAAGCAACCCTGCTATAGTGAAATCTTGGAGAGACGCTGGAGACACACTTTGCAGGCATAATCACCGAGAAAAGGCATAACTTTGACCCCTCCACATCTCCAGCCGGTGCAGAGAATCTCCACTTCACGTTAAATGGAGAAACGAGGAGGGCCCCCGGGGCTGCCAGTGGCCGGCGCACATACGGCTTGGGAAGATGCGGACCAGGTGAGCTTCGCGGTACTGCAGTAGCCCCACAGACAAGCCTGGGCCAGAGCAGCATAGCCACCTGGACAGACTGACCTCCACCCAGGAAAAAAAAGAAAAACTGAGTAATAAGAAATAAGAACAGTTAAGACACGCTGGAAAGAGGGTGGGGCGCCCTGAGCGCTGAAGATTGGGGGAAGGGAATCCTTCCCGGGACTGTAAATAGACAAGCCAGGCAGGCCAGAGAGCCTCTGGCGGGAGCGGGGCGCGCACCCAGCAACCAGGAGCGGGGAAGCTTGTGAGAGGAGGGAAGACCCACCTCCCACGTGAACTGTAAACAAACATGGCGGCTGGCAGGAACAGCAGCACTGCCCAGTAAGCGGGAGCAGGAAAGCTTCTGAAAGTGGCAGTGGGAGGAAAACTTCAGAGGAGAGGGGGGAAGACCCACCTCCCACATGAACTGTAAATAAACACGCAGGCCTGACAACGCGGGGGCAGTGTCACCTTTCCCAGTGCTTGGAAAGGGGAAAGCCTGTAGCAGAGGCTCCCGCACAGGAGAACTCTGAGCAAACAAAGCCTGTGGGACCAGGTGAGTGCTAGCTCACCCCAGAGATCTGCATAAATAACACTGCCAGCTACAGGCTGAGAGCAGCAGGCAGGCAAGCCACAGTTGCAGATACAACTCTCAGAACTGTCTCCAGACGCTTTTTTTTCTCTTTCTCCCTACCTTTGATGAGAGAACAACCGAATTACACCTGCATGTGGAAAAACTTACTGAAACTGTATTGCATTTGAACTGGGGACACTTGGTGGGGCTTTGTGTGTGTGTGTGTGTGTGTGTGTGAGTGTGTAGTTTTGTTCTACTTTATGCATCCCCTTTGATGAGACAACTACAGAACAACATCTGAGGCACCAACTCCAGGACTGGAGATTGAGATGGACACCCAAATTATTAAAACTGAAACTGCATTGCATATAAACTTGGAAGTTTTTTGGTTTTTTTTTTTAATTTTCTATTTTCCATTTTATTTTAATTCATTTTTATATATAGATATTACTTTCATATACTTATTTTTTATTTTTTTATCTTTGATTTTCAATCCTATCTCTGTCTCTCTAATGTTTGTTCAGCTTACTGTCAATTAGTACACTAACACTCCCTGTTTATACCTTTGAAACTCTCTTGTCTGATACCTTGTTCTGCTTTCTCCCTCTTGTCTGTATATTTGTTTTCCCCTTTTCTTTAACTTCTTGCTTTCCATCTCAGCTCACCCTTCCATTCTAAATATTACCATTGTTATTATTACAAGCTAGAAAATACTTACTTACACACAGTACAGAGACAGTAACAACACCAAGGACAATGATGGGAAGACAGAAAAAACAGGGAAACCAGTTTCCCCACAGCAAAAAATTAGTACAGAAACCAGAGGGGAATGAAGGGAACAGAAACTCAGATCCAGACTCCAACAAAATGAAGATAAACTATGCCAAAGGACCCAATGAAGCCCACAAGAATAATTTAAAAGAAGACATACTACAAGTACTCAATGAGAATTTTATAGAGATGATACTGGATAGGGTCAACCAAAATGTACAGGAGACACTCAAGAAATTCCAAGACAGCAAAAATAGAGAATTTGAAAAAGCAAAAGAAGAAATAAAGGAAACCATAGAAGCACTGTATAAACATCAAAGTGAAAGACAGAACACAATGAATAAATGGATAAATGAACTCAGGACAAAAATAGACAACAATAAAGAAGAAAACTGCCAGGATATGGAAAACCTCAGAAAAAAGAATGAAACAGAACTACAAAACAAAACGGAAGGCCAATCCAGCAGAATAGAACAAACAGAAGACAAAATCTCAGAACTTGAAGATGAAATGATAATTAAAGGAAAAACTGAAGAACTATTAATTAAACAACTCAAGACCTGTGAAAAGAAAATGCAACAATTCACTGACTCCATCAAAAGACCAAACTTGAGAATCATGGGCATCGAAGAAGGAGAAGAGGTGCAAGCGAAGGGAATGCGTAATATATTCAACAAAATAATAATGGAAAATTTCCCAAATTAGAGAAAGATATTCCCATACAGATGCAAGAAGCCTCCAGGATATCAAACAGACCAAATCAAAATACAACTACCCCACAACATATCATCATTAAAACAACAAGTTCAGAAACTAAGGAAAGAATATTGAAGACTGTAAGAGAGAAAAAACAAGTAACATACACAGGTAAAACCATCAAAATCACAGCAGACTTCTCAACAGAAACATTAAAAGTAAGAAGAGCGTGGGGTGAGATCTTCCGGGCACTGAATGAAAATAACTTCAACCCCAGGATACTCTACCCAGCAAAGCTATCATTCAAAATAGATGGAGCAATAAAAGTCTTCCATGATAAGCAGAAACTAAAACAATATGTGACCACAAAGCCACCATTACAAAAGATTCTTCAAGGGATCCTGCACACAGAAAGTGACACCCAACTTAACCATGAAAAGGCAGGCAGCACCAAACCACAGGATAAGAAAAAGCAAGACAGTAGAGAGTAACATCAAGTTAGATACACACAATCAAACCTTCAAACAACTAAGACAACTAAATGGCAGGAATCACCACATACCTATCAGTACTAATGCTTAATGTTAATGGACTTAATTCACCCATCAAAAGACACCGTTTGACAAAATGGATTAAAAAAGATGATCCAACAATTTGTTGCTTAGAGGAGACTCATCTCACCGACAGAAATAAGCATAGGCTTAGGATGAAAGGCTGGAAGAAGATTTACCAAGCCAATGGCCCCCGAAAACAAGCAGGAGTAGCAATACTTATCTCTGACAAAGTAGACTTCAAACCTACATTGATCAAACAAGATAAAGAAGGACATTCCATACTAATAAAAGGTGAAATAGACCAAAGGAAATAATAATCATCAATCTGTATGCACGAAAGTCAACGCACCCAATTTCATCAAACATACCCTGAAGGACCTAAAAGCATATATAAACGCCAACACAGTGGTTGTGGGAGACTTTAACACTCCATTATCATCAATAGATAGGTCATCCAAACAAAAACTCAATAAAGAAATCCAAGATCTAAAATATGCAATAGATCAAGTGGACCTAGTAGATGTCTACAGAACATTTCATCCAACCTCTACACAATATACATTCTTCTCAGCAGCCCATGGAACCTTCTCCAAAATAGATCATATCCTAGGGCACAAAGCAAGCCTCAGCAAATATAAGAAAATAGAAATAATACCGTGCATACTATCTGACCACAATGCAGTAAAAGTAGAACTCAACAACAAAAGTAAAGACAAAAAGCATGCAAACAGCTGGAAACTAAATAACTCATTACTTAATGAAGAATGGATCATCAATGCAATAAAAGAGGAAATTAAAATGTTCCTGGAAGTCAATGAAAATGAAAACACAACCTACAGGAACCTATGGGACACAGCTAAGGCAGTCTTGAGAGGAAAGTTTATAGCCATGACTGCATATATTAAAAAGATGGAAAGATCCCAAATCAATGACCTAATGATACATCTCAAACTCCTAGAAAAACAAGAACAAGCAAATCCCAAAACAAATAGAAAGAGAGAAATAATAAAAATAAGACCTGAAATCAATGAAATAGAAACCAAAAAAACCATATAAAGAATTAATGAAACAAAAACATGGTACTTTGAAAAAATAAACAAGATCGATAGACCCCTGGCAAACCTGACTAAAACGAAGAGAGAAAACACCCAAATTAGTAGAATTAGGAATGCAAAAGGGGAGATAACAACAAACACCATGGAAGTCCAGGAAATCATCAGAGACTACTTTGAGAACCTATATTCAAATAAATTTGAAAATCTAAAAGAAATGGACAGATTGCTAGATATATATGATCATCCAAAACTGAACCAAGAGGAAATTAATCACCTGAATAGACCTATAACACAAAATGAAATTGAAGCAGCAATCAAGAGTCTTCCCAAAAAGAAAAGTCCAGGACCTCATGGATTCGCTGCTGAAATCTATCAGACCTTTAAAGAAGAACTGATACCAACCCTCCTTAAACTGTTCCACGAAATAGAAAGGGAAGGAAAACTGCCAAACACATTTTATGAAGCCAGTATTACACTTATCCCAAAACCAGGCAAAGACAGCTCCAAAACAAAATAATGGCAAACCGAATTCAGCAACACATCAAAAAGATTATTCACCACGACCAAGTAGGCTTCATCCCAGGGATGCAGGGGTGGTTCAACATATGAAAATCAATAAACGTAATAAACCACATTAACAGAAGCAAAGACAAAAACCACTTGATCATCTCAATAGATGCAGAAAAAGCCTTTGATAAGATCCAACATCATTTCATGATAAAAGCTCTAAGAAAACTAGGAATAGAAGGAAAGTTCCTCAACATTATAAAAGCTATATATGACAAACCTGCAGCCAGCATTATACTTAACGGAGAAAAATTAAAACTATTCCCTCTAAAATCAGGAACCAGACAAGGATGCCCACTATCTCCACTCCTATTCAACATAGTACTGGAACTCCTAGCCTGAGCAGTTAGGCAAGAAGAAGGAATAAAAGGAATACAAATAGGTAAAGAAACTGTCAAAATATCCCTATTTGCAGACGACATGATCCTATACCTTAAAGACCCAAAAAACTCTACTCAGAAGCTTCTAGACATCATCAATAGCTACAGCAAGGTAGCAGGATATAAAATCAACATGGAAAAATCATTAGCATTTCTATACACTAACAATGAGCAAACGGAAAAAGAATGTATGAAAACAATTCCATTTACAATAGCCTCAAACAAAATCAAATACCTAGGTGTAAACCTAACAAAAGATGTGAAAGACCTCTACAAGGAAAACTATACACTTCTGAAGAAAGAGATTGAGGAAGACTATAGAAAGTGGAGAAATCTCCCATGCTCATGGATTGGTAGAATCAACATACTAAAAATGTCAATACTCCCAAAAGTAATCTACATGTTTAATGCAATTTCCATCAAAATTCCAATGACATTCATTAAAGAGATTGAAAAATCTACTGTTAAATTTATATGGAAACACAAGAGGCCATGAATAGCCAAGGCAATACTCAGTCAAAAGAACAATGCAGGAGGTATCACAATACCTGACTTCAAACTATATTACAAAGCAATAACAATAAAAACAGCATGGTACTGGCACAAAAACAGACATGAAGACCAGTGGAACAGAATAGAGGATCCAGATATGAAGCCACACAACTATGAGCAACTTATCTTTGACAAAGGAGCTAAAAATATACAATGGAGAAATAGCAACCTCTTCAACAAAAACTGCTGGGAAACTGGTTAGCAGTCTGTAAAAAACTGAAACTAGATCCATGTATATCACCCTATACAAAGATTAACTCAAAATGGGTCAAGGATCTTAATATCAGACCCCAAACTCTAAAGTTGATACAAGAAAGAGTAGGAAATACTCTGGAGTTAGTAGGTATAGGTAAGAACTTTCTCAATGAAACCCCAGCAGCACAGCAACTAAGAGATAGCATAGATAAATGGGACCTCATAAAACTAAACAGCTTCTGTTCATCAAAAGAAATGGTCTCTGAACTGAAGAGAACACCCACAGAGTGGGAGAAAATATTTGCCAACTATACATCAGACAAAGGACTGATAACCAGAATATACAGGGAGCTTAAAAAACTAAATTCTCCCAAAACTAATGAACCAATAAAGAAACGGGCACGTGAACTAAACAGAACTTTCTCAAAAGAAGAAATTCAAACGGCCAGAAAACACATGAAAAAATGCTCACCATCTCTAGCAATAAAGGAAATGCAAATTAAAAGCACGCTAAGATTCCACCTCACCTCTGTTAGAATAGCCATCATCAGCAACACCACCAACAACAGGTGTTGGCGAGGATGCGGGGAAAAAGGAGCCCTCTTACACTGTTGGTGGGAATGTAGACAAGTACAACCACTCTGGAAAAAAATTTGGAGGCTACTTAAAAAGCTGGACATCGATCTACCATTTGATCCAGCAATACCACTCTTGGGGATATACCCAAAAGACTGTTACTCCAGAGGCACCTGCACATCCATGTTTATTGCGGCACTATTCACAATAGCCAAGTTATGGAAGCAGCCAAGATGCCCCAGCACTGACGAATGGATTAAGAAAATGTGGTATCTATACCCAATGGAATTTTATGCAGCCATGAAGAAGAACAAAATGTTATCATTCGCTGGTAAATGGATGGAATTGGAGAACGTCATTCTGAGTGAGGTTAGCCTGGCTCAAAAAACCAAAAATCGTATGTTCTCCCTCATATGTGGACATTAGATCAAGGGCAAACACAACAAGGGGATTGGACTATGAGCACATGATAAAAGCGAGAGCACACAAGGGAGGGGTGAGGATAGGTAAGACACCTAAAAAACTAGCTAGCATTTGTTGCCCTTAACGCAGAGAAACTAAAGCAGATACCTTAAAGCAACTGAGGCCAATAGGAAAAGGGGAACAGGTACTAGAGAAAAGGTTAGATCAAAAAGAATTAACCTAGAAGGTAACACCCATGCACAGGAAATCAATGTGAGTCAATGCCCTGTATAGCTATCCTTATCTCAACCAGCAAAAACCCTTGTTCCTTCCTATTATGGCTTATACTCTCTCTACAACAAAATTAGAGATAAGGGTAAAATAGTTTCTGCTGGGTATTGAGGTGGTGGGGGGGAGGGGGAGGGGGCGGAGTGGGTGGTAAGGGCGGGGGTGGGGGCAGGGGGGAGAAATGAACCAAGCCTTGTATGCACATATGAATAATAAAAGAAAAATGAAAAAAAAAAGATTTAATCTCAGGTAACTATTGGTACCATTCCAACCATGAATAAGAAATACCACATTCTGGAATTTGCAGAGTTCTGCTCTGATCATTACACTAGTTCCTGTAATGAAAGAGCTATTTTCAAAGGAATTGATTTGTCCAAACATACACAGCTACAAAGATGCAAATATTTCGACTGTAAACCACCACTTTTATGTGCACCATAACCACTTTCTTTTGACATCATGCCACCTGCTCTGTCACAGATTTATATGAGCTAATATAGATGCTAAAATGTACTCTGATCTGAATTTTAAAATGATATACTTTTATCCAATTAAAATTCATTTTTAAATAATTAAATTCTCATAAAAGTCATCATGCTTTTGAGGTGTGAGGAGTAACTATTGTCATCACAGTTGCTCATCAATTAAGTGTTTCAGCTTAAAAGATACCTATGAGTTCTACTATTTTATCAGCAGAGTGCTGTCAGTTTTCTTTAAAAAATTGTGGTTTAATGTTCCTTTATTTTACATTTTTATCATTAGATAATCTGAAATTTTTCTCATATTATTGTTCTTCAATTCTTTTTGAATCGCCAGCTCACATCACTTGCTTGCTTATCTTTTATAGTCTTAGTATTTTTCTCATAACTTTGAGTGCATCCTTAATATTTTATAGCTATCAAATTGTGTCATATCTGATGTAAATATGTTGTCACCATCTTATTTATTTTACTATTTTCTCATCAAAAGGATATTTTTAACTTGTACATATTATCATATGTTCCTTCTTACGATACTACTTAGAATTTGAAAAAGTATTCATTCCTCCTGAGATTAACTATTCTATTTTCTGCCAGTTGTTCTATAATTTGATATTTTACATTTAAGCCACCAATTTTGATGTTTCTAGACATTTCATTCCCCTTCAGCACACAAGCAGAAACAGATAAATTATAACTCCCATTCTCAATGGCAGTGGTAAAGCTACTGCTTCCTCATTTGCCCAACAAAGAATGCAGTTTGATTCTGCAAGCAGCACATGTTTCCACCCCCCTCTTCCTACCTCCACCCAGATGATAACCTTACCCTTATTCAAATAAAGTATATTTTGGTGGTGGGTTTATAGTGATTTTTTATATTCAAAATGCTAACCAATTATTCCAATGTGATATATTTAATTTTTTTCCTTTCCCTACCCATTTTGCTCATCTTTATAAAGTTTATTTATACTGACTTAATGCTACTCCACTATTTCACATATTTATTTTTCTACCAATATCAAAATTCCTTGAATATTACTGATTTGTTATGAGATTTAATATTTGGTAGGTATTTATCTTTCTGTTCTTTAATACATACATCTTGATGTTATATTTGCTCATTTTTCAAGTGATGTAGAAGGTTTCATGGAATTTTTAAAACTCCTTTTGAGATTTTCATAGAAATATTATCAAATGCATGTTTTAACAGCTCAGATACCATAACATAAACATTTCATATAAACATATTTTTCATGATAAATACTGCATGTGTAATTTTTTCAATTAAAAATTAAATAAGTTTTTTAAACCACAGTGTACATGAATATCAAAAGAACATATACAGAATAAATACATACAATTTTTGTCAACTTAAAAATAAAACTCAGAGAAAGTGCAATTAATATAGTGCATTGAGTTACTAATTTAAAAACTTACCATTGTCCATCAAATACTCTAGATTCATGTTTGTCAAAACAAATGTAGTAATAATAATAACTAAATATTTATCAAGTGCCATACCAGAAAACAGACAAAGCAAAAAAATTTGTAAAAATAAATCTAATTGAAGACACAAAATATTTAACTCTCATGTAGAAAATTATAGTACTGTATAGAATTATGTTGTATATTGTATTTTAAAAAAGCCATGGATAAAATTGGGAATATTCATCCAAATAATTATATTTCAATTTTCCTTTCTTACATTTATTATTCCTCTTGTGTGTATAGTTTTCTTAAATTAATGAACTTCACTTGTCAAGGAATTTTAAGTTTGCAGTGAAATTAAGCAAAAAGTACAGGGGTTCTGCATGACCTCTCCTCACCCACCCATTCCTACTCTCTCCCTCTCTCTCCTTCCCTAATTACATTACTGTGATGTATTTGGTACAATTAATAAACCAATATTGATACAATACCATTGGCTACAGGCTATAGTATGCTTTAGGAATCACTTTGTGACACAGTTCTACAGATTTTGTCCTGTATCAACCATTATATTATCAAACAGAATAGTTTCACTGCTCTAAAATCCCCGGTACTCCACCTATTCATCTCTCCCTCCCTTCCTCTTCTCAAACTCTTGATAGTCACTGATGTTTTGCCTCTTAGAAAATGTGGTAAATTGGAACCATATAGCAGCCTTTTCAGATTTGTTTCTTTCACTCCAATATAAATTTCAGATGGTCCCATATGTTTGAATGACTCAATAGCATTGTATTGCTTTTCATTTGACAGATGTGTCACAGTATAATGTCACTCATTAAAAAATGGTTAGTTGGCCAGACATGGTACGCATGACTGTAATCCAGCTATTCAGGAGTTGGAGATCAGGAGCATTGCAGTTTAAAAGCAGTTTGAGCAAAAAGTTAGAGAGACACCACCTTAACAAAGAACCCAGGCATGGATTCTTCAATTCAGCTGTAATCCCAGCCATGCAGGAGAATTAAGTAGGAGGATTATAGTCTAATGGCACCCTGAACAAAAATGTGAGACCCTCTCTAAAAAAAAAAAACTAGAGCAAAAGGTGATAGAGGTGTGGCTCAAGTGATAGAGCACCTACCTAATAAGCATGAGGCCCTAAGTTTAAAACAAGTATGAGGCCATAAATTCAAAACCCTGTAACACCAAAAAGAAGAAGAAGACAACTAGTTTCTTCTAGTTTGGGGCAAACTTCATCCCTTTTTCTTGTCCTGAGTATGAATTGAAAATAGGAACGATGATGGTGGGCATCACAATTATTTTGTTCTCAAATTTTAAAGCAATATTCATACGTTATGCACATACAAATGTTGGCTTTGTGTTTATGCACATTAATCATTCTGCTCCACATCTTTCTGTATTTTTATAAGTTCATATAGTTTAAAAAATATATATGCTGAAAACAGGGAAATTCATCCATGAATCAGGTATGACTCCTTATACAAATCTTCTTTGAAATATGACAAAGATGTTTTTATTTAAGTATTTATATATACATATATACTACACAGATATAGATACTGATATATAGATATACATATAGATATAGATATATTGGTTCTGAGGATCAAACTCAGGGTTTTGCAGCATGCTAGGCAAGAGCTCTACCACTGAGCTAAAACTCCAGGCATATTTTTAAAAATAATGCCCATTTTTTAACTATTTCAATTTTACTCACTCATGTACCATTTTATTTATTTATTTCCAAACATTTTCAAATGATTTTCAGAACAAGGTCATATAAAAATAGTCAAGTTGAGATAGGGCAAGATGGCATATCAGAAGTCTCAGGTAATGCAGGACTGACTATATTTCAAAAAGAGAAAGGGGGATCCAAGATTACCACCAGAACACAGCCACAGACCTTCTGACCTCCATGATCCAGAGACTTTGACAAGAAGCTGGAGACTTGCTTGAATGAGGTAAAATGCCAGGGAGAGCTGAAACATCAGCATGCTGAGCCCCTAGCTCCTGGGAGGCCTCTCCACCCCACCATACACTAAAAGAATAGCAGGCACTGCTCCCCAAACCCCACCCCCTAGACCCACAGAGCTGCTGCTCCATACACCTTGGGATCTCTGATCCTCCAGCCCTGCTCTTTTGTCCCACTAGGGCTGTGCTACCCCAAAATCACACCCCTCAGAACTTCAGGATCTCCATGGGATGAGCCCTTAAGGCCAGGGATCCACAGACATTTACAATCTCTGCCAGACCAGGCCCCTCCCCCACCACAGGCCTGCACAGACCTGCAGGAGCTCCATTTTGCTGGGCCATGCCCCCCAGCCCTGCATGATCTCTGCTTTGCAGGCCACACCCCCAAGGCCTGCACAGTCCTGGAAGATCTCTGCTCTGCTGGGCCATGCCCCAAGGCCTGCCATGCTGGAAATACAAACACTCATGATCTCTGTTCTGCCCGGCCACGCCCCCAAGGCCTGCACAGCCCTGCAGGAGCTCTGTTTTGCAGGGCCATGCTCTCCAGCCCTGCATGATCTCTGCTTTGCCAGCCAGGCTCCCAAAACCTGCACAGCACTGCAGGAGCTCCATCTCACTAGGCCACACTCCCCAGCATGGCTTGATCTCTGCTTTGCAAACCATGTCCCCAAGCCTGCACAGCACTGCACAATATTCACTCTGCCTAAGGCCTACCAAGCCAGGTACCCACACACATGATCTCCATTCTGCTCGACCACACCCTCCAACCCTGTCGAGCAGGGATCCATAGACACACAGGATTTCCACTCTGCTGGCCTGACCTTCAGGCATGCCAAACCCACAGCTCCAAAGCCATGCTATTTCACCTCAGCTAAAGGCCTCAACCCAAAGGCCCATGGGACCCCACCCACCATCCACTTGCTACAGGAAGGCTCCAAACCTACCTAAGAGACACACACAGACAGGTCTGGATGCTAAAGAACTAGCATCAAAACAACTAAGACTGCAATTCTACTGCTCCAGAACTGGTGATTTTTTTAAAATTTTTAATCTTTTTTCCCTTCTTTAAGGGATTTGCTGCCTGATTTACTGTTTGATCATCCACCATCTCTACCATTTTTTTCTCTTTTCCTCTCTATTCCTTTTATCTTTCCATCTCTCTCTCTTTTTTATCCTTTTCTCTTGGTTTTGTTAGTATTGATATTGCTACCCAGCTAATACTAAATTACACATAGTTCAGGGATAGAAACATTACCTAGTGGAAATATGGGAAGAAGAAAAAGGGAAGGAAACTATTCGGAACCCCACAAAAAAAAAGTACTGCAGGATTTAGAGCAAAATGAAGAAAATGGATACCCAGACCCCAGACTCCAACAAAACAAAGATAAACTATACCAAGGAACCCAACAAACCCCATAAGAACAGCCTGAAAGAAGAAATCCTACAGGTAATTAATGACAATTTCATAGAGATGTTACTAGACATGGTCAACCAAAATGTACAGAAGGCACTCAAGAAATTCCAAGGGGACAAATGAGAGAATATGAGAAAAACAAAAACAAATAAATGAAATCATAGAAGCCCTAAATAAACACCAAAGTGAAACTGAGACCACCACAAATGGAGAGATAAATGAATTAAAGTCAAAAGTTGACAATATTAAAGAGGAAGTAACCAAAGATATGGAAAACCTCAGAAAAAAGAATGAAACAGAAATACAAAACAAAATGGAAGGCCATTCCAGCAGAATAGAACAAACAGAAAACAGAATCTCAGAACTCGAAGATGAAATGGTAATTAAAGGAAAAACTGAAGAACTATTAAACAACTCAAGACCTGTGAAAAGAAAATGCAAGAACTCACTGATTCCATCAAAAGACCAAACCTGAGAATCATGGGCATTGAAGAAGGAGAAGAGGTTCAAGCAAAGGGAATGTGTAATATATTCAATAAAATAATAACAGAAAACTTCCCAAATCTAGAGAAAACTATGCCCATTCAGGTACAAGAAGCCTCTAGAACAGCGAACAGACCTGACCAAAATAGAACTACCCCATGACATATTATCATTAAAACAACAAGTACAGAGACTACAGAAAGTATATTGAAGGCTGTAAGAGAGAAAAAACAAATAACATATAAAGGCAAACCCATCAAAATCACAGCAGACTTCTCAACAGAAACATTAAAAGCAAGAAGAACATGGAGTGAGGTCTTCCAAGCACTGAATAAAAATAAGTTCAACCCTAGGATACTCTACCCAGCAAAACTATCATTCAAAATAGATGGAGCAATAAAAGTCTTCCATGATAAGCAGGAACTAAAACAATATATGAACACCAAGCCACCACTACAAAAGATTCTCCAAGGAATTCTGCGTACAGAAAATGAAAGCAAACAAAACCATGAAAGGGCAAAGAAGAAAAGGCAAGAAAGTAAAGAGTAACACTGATTCAGCTGCACACAATCAAACCTTTAATCAACAAAGACACCTACATGACAGGGATCACCACTGACCTATCAATACTAACACTGAATGTTAATGGACTAAATTCCCCCATCAAAAGACACCAATTGGCAAACTGGATTAAAAAGGAAGATCCAACAATCTGCTGCCTACAGGAGACCCACCTCATCGACAGAAATCAGTACTGGCTGAGAGTGAAAGGCTGGAAGAAGATTTACCTGGCCAATGGTCCCCCAAAACAGGCAGGGGTAGCAATACTTATCTCGGACAAAGTAGACTTCAAACTTACATTAATCAATCTAGATAAAGAAGGACACTCCATACTAATAAAAGGGAAAATACACCAAAAGAAAATAACAATTATCAACCTACATGCACCCAATGTCAATGCACCCAATTTCACCAATCATACTCTGAAACTCTGAAGTTACTATAGTAACAAGCAGGAAACACTCTGGAACAAATAGGTATAGGCAAAGACCTCCTCAATATAACCCCAGCAGCCCAGCAACTAAGATAAAGGATGAATAAATGGGACTTCATAAAATTAAAAAGCTTCTGCACAACAAAAGAAATGGTCTCTAAACTGAAAAGACAACCACAGAGTGGGAGAAAATATTTGCCAGCTACACATCAAACAAGGGACTAACAACCAGAATACACAGGCAACTTAAAACACTAAACTCTCCTAAAATCAATGAACCAATTAAGAAATGGGCAACTAAACTAAACAGAACTTTTTCAAAAGAAGAAATTCAAATGGCCAGAAAACACATGAAAAACTGCTCACCATCTCTGGCCATAAAGGAAATGCAAATCAAAACCACACTAAGATTCCACTTCACCCCTGTTAGAATAGCCATCATTCAAAACGCCAACAACAACAAGTGCTGGCAAGGATGTGGAGCAAAAGCAACCATAGTTCACTGCTGGGAATGCAATGCAAGCTGGTGCAACCACTCTGGAAAAAAAATGTGGAGACTTCTTAAAAATCTAAACATAGACCTGTCATATGATCCAGCAATCCCACTTCTGGAGATATACCCAAAGGAATGTAACACAGGTTACTCCAGAGGCACCTGCACACCCATGTTTATTGCAGCACTATTCACAATAGCTAAGTTATGGAAACAACCAAGATGCCCCATAAATAAAATGTGGTACTTGTACACAATGGAATTTTACTCAGCCATGAATAAAAATGAAATCTTATCATTTGCAGGTAAATGGATGGAACTGGAGAACATCATTCTGATTGAGGTCAGCCAGGCTCAGAAGACCAAAGATTGTATGTTCTCCCTCATATGTGGACTTTAGATCTGGGGCAAATGCAGCAATGTTGTTGGACTTGGATCACAAGAAAAGGGGAGAGCACATACGGGAGGTATAGGAATAGGTAGAAAACCCAAAACATGAAAGCGTTTGATGTCCCCACTCCAGAGGAACTAATACAGAAACCTTAAAACGACAGGTTATCACTAGCAGGGGATCAGGAAACAATGTAAAGATCAGTTAGAGTTGAATCAACATGGGTCATAACACATGGGTACATGGGAGCAATAGTAGGAATCTTTGGAATCTTTCTGTATAGCTATCCTTAACTCAACTAGCAAAAACACTTTGTCTTTCTTATTATGTTTATGTCTTTTCTTCAACAAAATCAGTCAAAAGGGCAGAACGGGACCTGCCTGAAACTGGGAGGGAGGGGAAGGGAGGGGGAGAGAAGCTGAGTGGAGAAATAACCAAAACAATGTATGCACATGTGAATAAATGAAAAAAAGAGAGAGAGAGAAAGATGGTAGGAAGAACATCAGAAATCATGAAATAGGCTACAGGACAGCTAAAAACCACAGACAAACAGAAAGATGATGCAGAGAAAAGTAGGAAACACTGCACACTTCCAAATCCAGCTCCTGGGGAGATGGGGAGAGGAGACACCAAAGCCACAAGCACAAGATAAGACAGGCAGACCTGATGACAGTAAGCCCACAGTTCTTATGAGCCTTAAATCCAATCTGGGGATTTGGTATGCAAGTGACTCCCCCTGTGTGGTAGGCCAGCATTGAAGAAAAACATTTGTTTTCACTTCCCATATCTGGACCTATTTTTTAGACTGAGCTGGGAACCTGATATAAGGAGCAGTCATTGTTCAGGAACCCTAGAGTTACCCTGCCACAGTGTCTGGGTAGAGAGTCATGAGAGGTGGTCATGGAGAGGAGGTATGTTCCCATGTTGACCTGCTGAGAAGTTTAAGCAGCCATAAAAGTCATGGTGGTTAGTGGCCTTGCTCTCTGTTACAATGAGTGGGTCCCATCCCCTGAGGATCGTAGAAGAAATAGAGCTCCAAACTAAGACTGAAAGATTGTCCAGTTTCTTCAAATTGGAGCTGCCTCCCTGCTGCATGTGGTTTATTGCAATTCAGAAATGAGAGCTCTGAGCCCAGATCCCATGGATCACTCCATTTTCCTAGCCTCCTCCCTCCCACAGAGTAGTTAAATGATGATCAGGATCTGAAAGTGTTGAGACTGGCAGGCAGACTGGTAGATTCTTTGGTTCTTTCCCTACTGTGCAGCTCTCAGTGCTGTTTGCTTCTACCACTCTCCAATGAATTTGGTGGGCACCTTTAGGCTTGTATAATTTCTCCCCCTGGGTGCACAAACTGGGAGCCTGTGGAGCAAGTGGGAACCTGCCCAGACCACGGGCTTCAAAGCCTCTTATAGCCAGTAGTAGTTCCTAGTACACAAAGAAGAAAAGCATCTAAAGTGAATGCAGCCCTAAGGCCAACAACTAACACTTGACTGGCTGGGTCATCAGCTCACATAAATAACAACCTGAATAAGGGAAACTACCAGAGACTCCAACTCATTTTCTTCTCTCTGAGTGATGTGGGGATTGGATCTGGTGCCCAGAGCGTGTGGACAAATGTTTGGCTATTGGGCTATACTTCAGTCCAATGAGGAGAAACTGCACCTCAACCTTGCTACAACCCAGACCTGCCTGAAAATTGAGAACACTTCATCTGAAAGAATACGGGTGATTAAAACCTCCGACCTATAATTTGGCCTCAGATTGTGCAGAAACATAAGAAATATGAAATAACAAGGCCACATGACTCCTTCAAAAGTCAATAATTCTACAATAATGAGTGGTAATGATTTTGAGGTGGTTGAAATACCAAAGAAATCAAAAGAATGATTATAAGAATTATCAAAGAAATTAAGAACAATACCAATACTCAAATGACTTCAAAGAGAATACAAATAGACAGCTGACTGAAATAAATATAATGCAGGATGTGAAAAAGGAATTCCTGATAAAGGTGTAGAAGTCCTGAAGAAATCAAATTAAAATTCTGGAGGTGAAAAGTTAATAAGTCACATTTAAAAGCTCAGTTGAAAGTCTCAGCAATAGACCAGATCATGTTAAAACAGATTATCAGGGCTGGAAGGTAAGGTGGATGAACTAGAATATTCAGACAATAATAAAGAAGAAAATTAAGCATGAACAGAGCATGTAAGAATACAAGACCCCTTGATCACCATTAAATATGGAACCCATAAATTAGGGACACAAAAGAAGGAGAAAAGATGCAAGATAAAGTCATAAAAAACATATTCAACAAAATAATAACAAAGAAATTCTCAAGTCTTGGGAAAGAAATGGTCATCTAGGTATATGAGGTGTTTAGAACAATTACCAGACAAGACCAGAAAGGGAACTTTCTGTGTCATATTATAATTAAAACGTTAAGTATAAAGAACAAGAAAAGAACATTGAAAGGTACAAGAGAAAAATACCAAAACATATATAAACACAGACCCATCAGAATAACAGCAAATCTCTTAGCAGAATCTCTTAAACCAGGAGGGTATAAATAATGTATTTCAAGCCCTCAGATAAAGTATCTGCCAATCTAGATTACTGTATCCAGCATAGTTATCCTTCCTAATTGAAAGAGAAACAAATGATAAGTGAAAACTAAAGGAATTCATGACCAATAAGCCAGCACTGCAGAAGATATTTAAAGAAATCCTACATGCAAACAAGGAAGAAACACAGAACCATGAGAACATGGGAAAGAATAACTCTCATTAGAAGAATAGATTAGCAAATGAGGTTTAAGAACGAATCAAACATTATAAAAACAACAAAATGTCAGGAATTAGTGCATACCTTTCAGTAATAACTCTGAATGTTAATGGTTTCAATTTTCCAATTAAAAGATACAAATCTTACTTTAGAGATACCTGTGTACCCAAACTGGACAAGACCGTATTTCAAAAAAAAACAAAATAAAAACAAAAGTACTATGGACATAGGAAGTGTGAGACCATGGGTTTGACCCCAATACCACAAAGAAAAAAATAGAAAAGACACAAACTGGTAGATGGTGTTTTTTAAAAGTCCAAACTGTTTGTTGTCTGCAAGAAATGTACCTGACTGGGAAAGACACACACAGGCTTAAAGCAAAAAGATGGAAAAAGATATTTCAAGCAAATGTAACCCAAAAGCAAGCATGAGTAGCTATTGTCATATCTAATAAAACAGATTTCAATCCAAAATTAGTCAGAAGAGACAGATAATGTCATATTGATACATATTAATAAATGGACCAGCCCATCTAGTGGATATCACAATTATAAACTGATACACAGCAAATGTCAGTATACCCAGTACCATAAAACAAGAACTACTGACATAAAAGCACAGAAAATCCCCCAAAAATGATGGTGTGTGACTTCAATATCCCTCTCACCCATTAACAGGTCATCTGGACACACACATCCCCAAATCAAGAAACTTGAGAAGTAATCACCATAGCTATGTTGAACTGAACAGACATCGACAGAATATTCTACCCAACAGCTACAAAATATAAATTCTTCTCAACAGCCCATGGAACTTTTTCCAAAATAGATCACACTTTAAGACAAAGCAAATCTTAACAAATAGAAGAAAACTGAAATAATTTCTTGTATTGTATCAGACCACAATAGAATAAAGCTATAAATCAACAGCAACTGAAATTACAGAAAATGTACAAACACATAGAGCCTGAGCAATACACTTTTGAATAATCAGTGAGTTATTACAGAAACAAGGGGGGAAATTTCTAAGTGTTCCTAGGAGCAAATGAAAATGAAAACATCACAAAGCAGAATCTATTAGATCAAAGACCTTAATTTAAAACCCGAAGCTTTGAAACTTCTAGAAGAAACATGGAAAACACTTCAAGATTTTAGCAATAAATTTCTGAATAGAATCCCAATGCTCAGGACATAAGAACAAGAATTGGCAAATGGGATTGTATCAAATTTAAAAGCTTCCACACAGCAAAAGAAGCAATCAACAGCCTGAAGAGATGGCTTACAGAATAGGAGAAAATCTACCAGAGATTCATCTGACAGGGGAATAATGTCCAGAATATATAAAGGAATCAAAAGTTAAACACCAAAGTAAGAAATAATCAAATCAATAAATGGACACATGACCTGAACAAATATAAATGTAAAATCTGAAATGACCAAGAGATACATGAAAAATGTTCAACAGTCTTAGCAATCAGGGAAATGTAAATCAAAACTGCATTGACACCAGTCACATGGCTGTCATCAAGAAAGCAACAAATGCTGGTGAGGATGCAAAGGGCAAACGGAACTCTTATTCACTGCTGGTGGGAGTGTAAAGCAGTCTAGCTACCATGGAAATCAGTATGGAGTTCCTCAAAAAATTAGAAGTAGAACTCCCATATGATCCATCCATACCACTTCTCAGTAAATACCCCCAAATATCAAAGTCATCTTTCTACAAAAATACATGTATAACCATGTTTATTGCAGCACTATTCACAATAGTCAAATTATGGAGTCAGTCTAGATGCACATCAATGGATGAATGGATAAAGAAAATTTGGTATATGTCCACAATTGCGTTTGACTCAGCCATTAATAAGAATGAACTTATGTTGTTTTCTGGAAAATGAATAAAATTAGAGATCATTATGCTAAGTGAAATAAGCCAGTCCTGCACAGACAAGTATCACGTTTTATCACATTTGTAGAAGCTAGGGAGAAACAAAATAAAACAGAAAACCAAGGTCATGAAAGTAAAAGGGAGACTATTAAGGATTTGGAAGGGGTAAGAGAAAGGAAAGATAAGAAAAGTAATAGAGGGGTCAAATGTTATCCAAAAGCATTTTATGCATGTATGGAGATGTAATGATGAATGTATGGAAATGTAATGATGAAATCCCTTACTATGCACAATTTAATGTATCCCATTAAAAAATCAAGTTTGTTTTCTACAATGACTAAAAATTCTCTGGCTGTCATTATTAGAACTCAATTTATTTGTATTCGTGTGTATATCATATGTTTGTGTATATATTTATACATATAGTCATAAAAACTTTTTCTTGCTATGCTCTCAAGAATTATCA